>NC_091473.1:86138575-86740227 GCF_036971445.1 Narcine bancroftii
TTTGGATTTCATTGTTCATTCAGGGCTTCTGGTTGGGGAAAGCCATGAATTATTTTGTGTAGATCCAATCATCCACAGCTGTTTTGATATAAAGTCCATTACAACTCAGGTATAATCATTCAGATCCTCCGCTGAGTTCTTGAACACTGCCAATCCAGTAACCATTCTCCTGCAACCACCTTCTGGCTGTCCTGTTCTCTGGACCCTCTCTTTCTAGGCTGTGTCTTTATGCAGGCAGAAAGAGCATCGTGTTGTGTGAGATTTAAGTTGGGTTTGGTGGGTTCACAGAGAAGCAAATCCAGACACAAGCTGACAAACAAGGAGTAATCTTTATTGTACACATGAGGATATCATAACAGGGAAGATACAGAACAGCACAATTTACTGGTACACTCTTACAAGACAGGGACTTCAGCAGACACTCCTGATCCCTGTACCTCAGGGTGTGGCTTAGTATAAAGTAACATACGGTTACTAAGACACTCTAATAAGACGGGGTTAAACGCACACTCATTGATCCCTGTACCAACATGGTGGGGGGTGGGGGGGAATGCGGCTCATTGCTTAGTATTGATTATCAACACCTCCTCCAGTGATGACCACAGTTAAGCAGCCTGGCCTACAGCAATGTTCATAGTCAGGACCAAGGAGCAGAGAAAATGTGCAATGAACAGGGTGTACCTTTAAAGTGCAGTAAGATAGGGAGTCTGGCCCAGGTGAACAATCAGTGAAAAGGGCCAATGGTTATCTGTGATCCAGAATTAAAGGGGCCATTGGTCAGGTGTGCACTAATGGGTGGGCAGAGACCCACCTTGATTGGCAGGTGATGTGACTTCGGACTAAATTCCTGATAGAGAAGTCCACAATCCACACTACATTTTACCCATTGGAAGTCACACCACTTGACAATCATCTATAAATGTTATTAGCACATCTATAACATTATTAACAAAATTATATACAATGGTTAACAGAAAAAGAAAATAAATATTCAACTGACAGCTATACTTAAATTAAGTGTACATACACTATGCAAAGCAAAATATACAATGAATACAGAGGTAACACAAGTGCCTTTTGTGGTGATACAACCACTACCAGGCTACTGCAGGGGGCAACCACTGTACCTGCAGGTAGGCTGGCCCCATCATGCCGGCTGTCAATCACTAGCCCCTTCCTAATTAGTCATGCAAATGGATCCAGAGGCTATAGAGACCTGGAGTTCATCTTTAAGCTGATTAAAGCCTGTAGAACAGTCTTCTTGAGTTTTGTGTTTGTTTGCTGCACCACAGCTCATCACACCTTTAAAATGAGAGAAAAGGCACATCAGCAAGGCAAGGTGATGTTTCAGGAAATGACAATGCACTACTACCGAACAGGATCGTTGTGTTCCCAATGGAGCGGGGTACTGTGGGAACTGCTCCCAAGTGTGAGAGGGGAGGAGAGAAGAAAAAATGTTTAGTTCCTGACTCACATACGTTTTCTCTCCGACTTGCCTGGCATATATGTTCACCTTTGCCATCAACATCAACATTAGTGCCACCTCCATCTGCGAACAGGCAGTGGAAGGCCATCTTTCCAGTGCCATAGCCCTTCCTTGACCAGTGCCTCCTGCAGTTTGGTCATGCATCCGGTGCTCCCCCATCATTGTGAGACACACAGCCCAGATGCCGTTGTGCCGTCCCATGGGGTAGCAGGGGTTAGCCTGGCAGGTGTGCATTAGGATGTGCTGGTACTTTCCTGTGAGTTCCCCATTTTCTGGGCTACCGTCTGGCACCAGGATGCCATTCCCGCTCACTTTCTCATTTTGTGTGTACAAGTGTCTACCGAAATAGGTGCAATGTATTGCCTGCTCTGGCTCCCTTAATGGACTCACAGGGAGAGTCAGGACTGTGTATTGTCTGAATTAAGATTATTTTAAACAATGATGTGAAATGTCTGTGAATGAACGTGTTCCTTGTTGAGGGATTAAAATGGCTGACCCCAGGATACAAGAGTAGGATGCACTCCAGGGATCTCGGGAAGGGGGACATCACTCTCAAGGAGAGATATAACTTGCTCATGCAGACTATTGACCCCCTCTGCCCCAGCCTCTACCCAGTCTGCAATGTACCACTGCCATTTTACAATGGAAGAATGCTGGGCATGGTCCTCTTTGTGGGTGTCATTGGTGGACTTGACCCACCACATGATGGGCTGGTGAGGCTGGAGTACTATGATCCAGTGGCTATTTGGTGCTCCGTGGCAAGGAGTGCTAAATAACACACCAGGAGCTGGCATTCAAATGGGTTATAGCGGACGGTGGGCTCGGAGAGCTTTTTGGTCCAGAAGCCTAGTGGGTTTCTGCAGCCATTAATTTTCTGCCAGAGACTCCACTCGGTCATTGTAATAGTGATGGAAACTTGCAGTTGAAAGGGTACTCCTGTCTGGCAGGGTCTCCTGTCTTGCAGTGCCTGTTCAATGGCCTGCTTAGCCATGTCGAATGCCATCTGCTGCTTGGGACAACACTGGAACATGGCCTTTTTCCTGGGTTCTGCATAAGGTGGGTGTAGCAGAATGGTGAAGTGGCGAATGTTCACCTCTGGAATAGGAACATAGGAAGTAGGAACAGGAGTAGGCCAAAAATGGCCCATCGAGCCTGCTCCGCCATTCAATACGATCATGGCTGATCTAATTTATGACCTAACTCCACCTACCTGCCTTCTCCCCATATCCCCTAATTCCTCTATCATGTAAAAATTTATCTAACCAAATTTTAAATATGTTTAATGAGGCAGCCTCAACCATTTCCCTGGTTAGAGAATTCCAAACATTCACTACACTCTGGGAAAAACTATTTTTCCTCATCTCTGTCCTAAATCTACTCCTCCGAATCTTGAGACTGTGTCCTCTCATTTTAGTTTCCCCGGCCAGCTCAAAAAACCTTCCTACATCTATCCTATCCATACCCTTCATAATCTTATATGTTTCTATAAGATCTCCTCTCATTCTTCTGAACTCGAGCGAATACAATCCTAGACGATTTAATCTTTCATCATAAGTCAACCCCTTCATCCCAGGGATCAACCTAGTAAACCTCCTCTGGACCGTCTCCAAAGCACATATATCCTTCCTCAAATATGGAGACCAGAACTGGACACAGTACTCCAGGTGCGGTCTTACCAGTACCTTATACAGTTGCAACATTACCTCCCTACTCCTGAATTCAATTCCTCTAGCGATGAAGGCCAACATTCCATTTGCCTTCTTAATAACCTGCTGCACCTGCAACCTTAACTTTTTGTGATTCATGCACAAGCACTCCCAAGTCCCTCTGCACAACAGCATGCTGTAGTTTTTCACCCTTTAAATAATATTCAGCTCTTTTATTTTTCTTGCCAAAGTGGATAACCTCACACTTACTAACATTGTACTCCATCTGCCAGACCTTTGCCCACTCATCCAGCTTAACTATATCCCTCTGCAGACTCTCCACATCCTCATTACAATTTGCTCTTCCACTCAATATGGTGTCATCTGCAAACTTGGCTACACCACATTTTGTTCCCTCCTCCAAGTCATCAATTTAAATAATGAACAGTTGTGGGCCTAACACTGACCCCTGCGGCACCCCACTTACTACTCTCTGCCAACCTGAAAAACTCCCGTTTATCCCGACTCTCTACCTCCTGTCAGAGGAGGCCAATATACTTCCCCAGACTCCACTTTCCTGTAACTGACTGATAAGTCTCTTGTGTGGCACCTTATCAAACGCTTTCTGGAAATCCAAATATACAACATCAACCTGTTCCCCTCTATCCACCGCACCCATTATATCCTCAAAGAATCCTAACAAGTTTGTCAAACAAGATCTTCCCTTTCTAAAACCATGCTGCGTCTGCCTGATTGAACCCTTACATTCCAAAAGTTTCACTATTGCATCTTTAATGACGGTTTCAAGCATTTTTCCAACTATAGACGTCAAGCTAATTGGCCGATAATTTCCAGTCTTCTGCCTATATCCCTTCTTAAAAAGTGGCGTGACATTTGCTGTCTTCCAGTCTGCCGGGACCTGCCCAGAATCCAAGGAATTTTGGAATATGACCAATAATGCATCAACTATAACTTCTGCCATTTCCTTCAGAACCCTTGGATGCATATCATCAGGACCAGGTGATTTGTATGGCTTTAGTCCCATTAGTTTCTCCATCACTATTTCCTTTGTAACAACTATTTTATCAAGGCCCTCCCCAACATTCGCATCTTGGCATGCTGGACGTGTCTTCCACTGTGAAGACTGACGCAAAATATTTGTTTAATGCCTCGGCCATTTCCTCATTTTTTGCTACCAGTTTTCCTTTCTCATCCTCCAAGGGTCCTATGTTAACTCTGGCCACCCTCTTCCGTTTTATATATTTATAACATTTTTTGCTTTCTGTTTTTATATTCTGTGCCAATTTACTTTCATAATCCTTTCTCCCATTTCTTATTACCTGCTTTGTAACCCCTTGTTGTCTCTTAAAGTTTTCCCAATCTTCCAGTTTCCCACTGCTCTTTGCGGCTTTGTACACCTGCGCCTTCAATTTTATACTCTCCTTTATTTCCTTTGTTAACCACGGTTGAATTTTCCCTCCCTTGCTGCCCTTTTTCCTGACTGGAATATATTATTGTTGAGCATTACAAAATATTTCTTTGAAAATCTTCCACTGTTCCTCAACTGTTTCATCAATTAGCCTGAGCTCCCAATCCACTCTGCCCAATTCCTCCCTCATCCTATGGTAGTCACCCCTGTTTAAGCATAATATATTAGTTTTAGATCTATTTCCCCTTCCATCTGAATGAGAAATTCAATCATACTATGATCGCTATTTCCCAGATGGTCTCTGACTATTACATCATTTACTCTACCTATCTCATTGCACAACACTAGATCCAGGAGAACATTTTCTCTTGTGGGTTCCTTAACATGCTGCTCAAGAAAGCTATCACGGATGCATTCTATGAAGTCCTCTTCCAGACTCCCACGACCAACTTGATTTTCCCAATCTATGTGGAAGTTAAAGTCCCCCATGACTACTGCCGAATCATTATTACATGCCTCACTTATCTCTCTATTTATTTCCTGTGCCACTAAACTATTGTTATTTGGTGGGCGATAGATAACAGCCACCAATAATTTTTTCCCTTTGTTATTCTTTATCTCTACCTAAATGGACTCAAGATTATGCTCTTTAGATCTTATATCATTCCTGGAGCTTATCTTTGATTAAGATTGCAACTCCACCTCCCTTACCATCCTGTCTATCTCTTTGCACCACCTGATACCCTTGAAAGTTTAATTCTCATTTAGGGTCACCTTGTAGCCATGTTTCCATGATGGCTACCAAATCATAGGCATGGGTACCGATTTGCGCCTCAAGTTCACTAACCTTATTTCTAATACTGTGGGCATTCAGATAAAGTGCCCTTATGCTCTTTGTCCTTTTAATATCTAGTGACTTCTGTAACCTTTTCTTTTGATTTTTCTGCCCACTATTTTTCTTTGTAATTTTCTTAACACTATCATTGACCCGAAAACTCACTGCACCATCTGAATTTTTTTACTTTCTCCTCCCAACATTACTTTTCCTATTTTACTTTTCCTGGCCATTTCTTTACCTTCCCTACCCTTTTCCCTATCACTCTGGTTCCCATGCCCCTGCCAAATTAGTTTAAACCTTGCCCCACTGCTGTACCAAACATACTTGCCAAAATGTTGACAGCTTTTGGATTTAGGTGCAACCCGTCCCTGTTGTGAAGATCATGCCTTCCCCAAAAGAGATCCCAATGATCCAAGAAGCCAAATCCTTGCCTTGTACACCAGCACCTCAGCCACACATTCATTTTCCTTATCCTTACATTCTTTTCATCACTTTTTGCATTTGGAACAGTTAGTAATCCCGATATCACCACCCTAGCATTCCTGTCTTTCAGCTATCGTCCCAGCTCACTGTAATCCCTTTTCATTACCTCCTCCCTTTTCTTGTCAATGTCGTTTGTACCCACATGTACCAAGACATCAGGCTGCTCTCCCTCTCCTCTCAGAATATTTTGGACCCGATTTGTGATATCTCGTACCCTTGCACCAGGGAGGCAGCACACCATGCGGGTATACTTATCTGGCTCACAGAACCTCTTGTCTGTACCCCTGACAATGGAGTCCCCAATAACTACTGCATTTCTCCTTTTCCTTTTCTTTTGCACCACTCTGCCAGGCTCATTGCCATTGACCTGGTGCCCGTGGCCATCTTTCGTCCGGTCATCTCCCTCAACAGAAACCAACACAACATAACTGTTGCTGAATGGGATAGTCACTGGTGTGCTCTCCATTTTTCTCGCTTTTTTCTTTCCCCCCCTGACGGTTTCCCACTTACCTGACACGGGTTCTGGAGTATTTATCGCCCTGAAAGTTGAGTCGATTAACTCCTCACTCTCCCTTGCAGGTCATCAATCTGCAACTCCATATCCCTAATTCGCTCCCTTAGTAACTGCATCTCGGTACACCTGGTGCAGATGTGGCCATTTGGGAGAGTGGAGGTCACCCATTGTTCCCACATCTGACACCCAGTACAGAGCACTAACCCTATTGGCATGACTCTGAATACGAAGGCAAATAACTTAGCTTACCTTTTCTCCTTGCCTGCTTTCGCCGAAGCCTGATAAGCCAAAGCCAGAAAGTCTCACTCCTTCACTGCTCCACTTACTCACTGCTCCACTCACTCACTGAGCCACTCCTCGCTGGCCGCTCCCTCCCCTGTCACTCCTTTTATTGGCCCCTTGACCAATTAACCCTGTCACTTTCAGCAAGCTCCTCCTCCTCTGATTCACAGCCCAACTCTCTCCAAGCTCCTCCTCCGACTCCCAGCCGAACCAAGTAGGCCCAAGCCCCGGTAAGCCCCCGACTTTAATAGCTTACCTTCTCCTCTGCTTTGAGTGCCGTTGAATATCCAGAAAAAGGATTGTCTGACTGGGGTCCTGCACCTTCTCTGGGTTGATTGGCTAGCTACATGCGCATTGTCCTGAGATCAAGGACTCTAGAATTTGCACTTGGATTCTCTTTGGTGCCCTGTTGGAGTATATCATTGATGTAATGAGTGACATTGACATATATTTTTCACATTGCGGGCTATTATTTTGTGGCAGAGTGTGTGGATGTGGATGTATCTCCGGGGCACCTAAGAGAATGTGTATTAGGTTCCCCCACCCCCCAAGACAGGGACTTAAACACACACTCCCGGTTCCCTGTACCAACAGGGGGTGGGGGGGAGCTCAATGCTAATTCTCTTTGGCTTGGCTTCGCGGACGAAGATTTATGGAGGGGGTAAAAAGTCCACGTCAGCTGCAGGCTCGTTTGTGGCTGACAAGTCCGATGCGGGACAGGCAGACACGATTGCAGCGGTTGCAAGGGAAAATTTGTTGGTTGGGGTTGGGTGTTGGGTTTTTCCTCCTTTGCCTTTTGTCAGTGAGGTGGGCTCTGCGGTCTTCTTCAAAGGAGGTTGCTGCCCGCCAAACTGTGAGGCGCCAAGATGCACGGTTTGAGGCGTTATCAGCCCACTGGCGGTGGTCAATGTGGCAGGCACCAAGAGATTTCTTTAGGCAGTCCTTGTACCTTTTCTTTGGTGCACCTCTGTCACGGTGGCCAGTGGAGAGCTCGCCATATAACACGATCTTGGGAAGGCGATGGTCCTCCATTCTGGAGACGTGACCCATCCAGCGCAGCTGGATCTTCAGCAGCGTGGACTCGATGCTGTCGACCTCTGCCATCTCGAGTACTTCGACGTTAGGGGTGTAAGCGCTCCAATGGATGTTGAGGATGGAGCGGAGACAACGCTGGTGGAAGCGTTCTAGGAGCCGTAGGTGGTGCCGGTAGAGGACCCATGATTCGGAGCCGAACAGGAGTGTGGGTATGACAACGGCTCTGTGTACGCTTATCTTTGTGAGGTTTTTCAGTTGGTTGTTTTTCCAGACTCTTTTGTGTAGTCTTCCAAAGGCGCTATTTGCCTTGGCGAGTCTGTTGTCTATCTCATTGTCGATCCTTGCATCTGATGAAATGGTGCAGCCGAGATAGGTAAACTGGTTGACCGTTTTGAGTTTTGTGTGCCCGATGGAGATGTGGGGGGGCTGGTAGTCATGGTGGGGAGCTGGCTGATGGAGGACCTCAGTTTTCTTCAGGCTGACTTCCAGGCCAAACATTTTGGCAGTTTCCGCAAAGCAGGACGTCAAGCGCTGAAGAGCTGGCTCTGAATGGGCAACTAAAGCGGCATCATCTGCAAAGAGTAGTTCACGGACAAGTTTCTCTTGTGTCTTGGTGTGAGCTTGCAGGCGCCTCAGATTGAAGAGACTGCCATCCGTGCGGTACCGGATGTAAACAGCGTCTTCATTGTTGGGGTCTTTCATGGCTTGGTTCAGCATCATGCTGAAGAAGATTGAAAAGAGGGTTGGTGCGAGAACACAGCCTTGCTTCACGCCATTGTTAATGGAGAAGGGTTCAGAGAGCTCATTGCTGTATCTGACCCGACCTTGTTGGTTTTCGTGCAGTTGGATAATCATGTTGAGGAACATTGCTAATTATTGTCAAACAATATTACAGTCCTGCTCTAAGCGTAGTTCACACCTTACCAACAACTCCTCCAGCGACGTCCACAGTTAAGCGACCTGGCATACAGCAGCATTCATAGTCAAGACCAAGGAGCAGAGAGAATATGCAAGGCACATGATGTGCTTTTAAAGTGCAGTAAGCTGGGGAGTCTGGCTCAGGTGATCAGTAAGTGATTTAAAGGGGCCGATGGTCATCCGTGAGTGATATAAAGAGGCCAATGGTCTGGTATGCACAAATGGGTAGGCAAAGGACCACCTTGATCGGCAGATGATGCAACTTCTGACTAAATTCCAGACATACATGACCCTCTACAATCCATATTCCCACTAAATTCCAGATGGAGAGGCCACATAGCCCTCCACAATCCACATTAAACACCACCAGGTGATTTGATCTACCAAAATACTGTGTCAGGAAAGAATGAAAGGCTTTCTTATCTTGGTGTAGCTGTGATCAGTGTGCTGGAAGCTCTGGTACATCAGGTTACATGCAGGTGATAATTGGACAGGGTTTTTTTAAGACTGGACTGGTTAAGTTCTTCAAACCTGGCAACATCCTGGCGAATCTTTCTCCTCTCTCTCTATTACATCTCTTCCTGTAGTGTGGTGATTAAAATTGCACATAATACTCTAAATGTTGTCTAACCAGTGTTTGTAAAAGTTACAAAATGAAGTCCCAACTTAATTCCCTGATCTATGAAGGCAGGTATGTATATGTCTTTGGTACTATCCTATCTACTTATGTTATCAGCTTTAGAGAACTATGTACTTGAATCACAAGGTCTCTCTGTTTATCAATATTCTTGAGTGTTGTACCATTTATTGAAAGTGTTCTACTCCAACTTGACTTGCCAAAACACATCACCTTGTACTTGTCATGATTAAATGACTTCTGCAAATGCTCTAGCTAAATTTCCATCTGTTGTATCAGGTTCATTTGGTTCAGAGGACGAGTCTGGACACAAGTGTTACAATCACAGGTAACTTTAATTAACACACAGGAGACAAACAGGGGAGAATGTCAAATGATATTCAAACAACTATATAGACATTCACATCGGATCCAGGTTGGACTCTGATACCAGTGGTTGTCTATACTCTATATGCTCACACACATGCACACACTATGGACAGGAACTTTCACGCACACTCCCATTTCCATGTACCAATGGGGGTGCAGCTCTCTGCAAGCACTGATCTATCGCAGTACTATGGCTCAGCTTAAGTGTAGAGCACACCTTACCTGCGACACTTACCAGCAATGTCCATAGTGGTAACTTAGCATGGAGCGATGTCTAGGGCTTGGCCCATGAGACAGAGAGAAAGAATATGCTATGTGTTGATGTTATATACAGTTCTGATCTGGGTGCCTAGCCAATAATGGCCCTAGGAAATTTAAACGAACTAACGGCAAGGTGTGCACTGATGGGTGGCCAGAGTCCAACCTTGATTGACAAGTGATGTGACTTCTGAATAAGTTTCAGACAGGGAGGAAACATGACCACCCACAATCCACAATATTCCAGACAGACTGGGAGGTACAATCTGATCTGTATTCTGCTGTAGCCTTGGATAATCCTCCTCACTTCTCAAAACCAATATCTAGTTTTGCAAACTTACTAATCATACAGTGTGGTGATACACCATAGCCTACTGCAGGGGGGCGACCTATGTACTTTCAGGAAGAGCACTGGAGGGTAAGATGGACCAATCCCCATCCAGTCGGCTGCCAATCATCTGCTGGGATATAAGCCACATCCTGCCCCTTGAGGTCAATCACTCAGAGCTACATCTAACTACAGCAGTGACTTTAAGTCGAATAGAACCTGTTGTTCAGTCTTTGAATCTTGTGTCTGCTTACTTTCTCTACAGTGCATCACATGCAGTCACATCTAGTTTGTTAACAAATATTGTAAACAAGGGACCCACCACTGGTCACAGACTTCCCTTCAGAAAAACATTCTCCTGGTACTCCCTTCGACATTTTACCACCAAGCCAAGTTTGAGTTTAGTTGGTCAGCTCATCATGGATCCCATGTGTCTTCTGGGTCTACCTATGATATAGAATCTTGTCAAAGTCCTCTATATAGTTGTCTACAACCTGATTTTCATTAATCTTAATAGCCTTCTCTAAAAAAAAATCCACCAAGACATGCTGACTGACACTAATCAGCTCCTGCCTTTCCGAATTTAAATCTTACCCCTTAGATTTTTCTCATCACTGATGTACTGGCCTGTAGTTACCTGCTTTATACCTGCTGCTTTACTTGAATAAAGGAATCATATGAGCTATCCTCCAGCCTGCCAGCAACTCGACTGTAGAAGGGGGTTAAGTTGGGTTAGTTAAGTCAATAGTGATAAGTTAAAGTTTGATTCTATTTTCATGTTTAAAGATAATGAAAAGCAACTTTTGTTTAAGTAACCATTTGTCTTGGTGAATATCTATTGCTGCTGGGTTTTGGGGTCCTCTGGGCTCATAAAACTGGAGACTGGTTGAAGGGGTACCAGGTATCGGAACCAGGATTTGAGAGGGTGCCAAGGCTGTGAAAAGTTTCCTAATTGTGTCGGAGCTTCGGATTGCTAATGATTTGCACTGAACTCTGTGTGGCTCCAGCAGAACTGGAGGCAAATTTACAGACACTCGGTGAGACTGAGGAACTCTGTTTTGCTTCTCTTTCTCTTACTTTAAGAGGTGCTTCAGGCAATTTGTGCCAATGTCAAATCTCTCTGCCTTGTGGCAGACTAAAGCATATTCTGTGTAACATTGCACTGTTTTTATTGCATTACAATAAAATGAATCTTGAATCACAAAAATGTTAATAGGTCGATCAAGCAAATAGTTAGAAGGCAAGGAGTATGTTTATTGCGCAGGGGTTGGAGTTTTGGAATAGAGAGGTTATATGGGGTGTTCAGGAGGCCACACCTAGAATACGGTACATGGATTTGGTAATGTTGGAGGCAGTCCAAACAAAATTCACCTGGCTAATTCCTGAGATGAGAATTTGTCTTAGCAAGAATGGCTAGACAGTTTGGGCCTGTATTCCTTGGAATTTAGAAGAATGAGGCATGATTTTATTCAAGTATATAAGATCCTGAGGATGCTTGACAAGGTAGATGTTGAGATATTTTCATTAGTATGGGAGTCACAAACAAGAGGACTTAGCTGCAAAATCAAGGCCACTCATTTAAAATTGAGCCATGTAAATTTTTTTCTGAAGGTAGTAAATCTATGGTATTTTCTGCCCCTGAAACTGTTGGAGACCAGGTATTCAGCTATATTCAATGTGGAGTTTAAAATATTTTTGACATATTGAGGAATTAAGCAGAGGGAGAACTGGGACAGAAGAGTTGTTGAGGCCAGTAAGGATCAGACATGTTTATATTGAATGTCAGAACAGGCCTAGTCCTGCTCTGATTTTTTTTTTGTCTTAAAATATGGCATCTGGTGCAACCGTAAATATACAGTATGTGCTTTTAGTTCTCAATTTAATCTTTGCAGACAGCATTTGATTCATGGGTGATGGATTAATGGAATTCAAGGTCATTGTCATTTTCTTGAAAGGGTTTTATATCCTTGTTCATTGAAAGATAGAAGTTTACAAGTGTAGTTTAGTACAATCAACAAAGTGTAATGGCTAGATTCTCTCAAGCTCTTTACGCACAGAGTAATAAATTTGATTCGTGAAATAAAATTGGTAATTCTGTTTGCTGTGAAATTGTCCTGCATTCCCCTGTGCAAGGGCTTTTGTGGAGCTTCATATTTTAAAAAAAGTGAGCATTGCTACTTTTTCGAAACTGCTCTGTTAAGTTCCTTTGTAGATTTTGAAAGTTTTGATGTAAACACCTTTATAAATATAATCTTGATTATTTATTGCATGTTCAGGGAAAGTTTATAGATCCAAGGTGAATTGGACACAAAGAAGATCTCTAGCTGCTTGCCTCTATTGTGTGCCGTGGAAATGTAACATGCAGTGTCCACTAATATTCTTCAGACTTCCTGTCGCATTGTTCATCACAGCACAGATTTTCTAATTAAAGTACTCGAACTCCAGGGAGTTCTACCAGGTCATTAGACCCCTAAAGAACACATGGATCCAGCATATCTAAATTCCAAAATAATTTAAAGTGGGTCAATACATAGAAAGATTGGTTACACATCATTCAGCTCCTCAACTGATGCCCTTTCGACGCAATGTGTATTTTCAAAAAAAGTTAAATACATACCTGTTCTACCCTCCAGAGTTGATCTGTGTGAATGAGTTAACTTTTTGAATGAGCTTCTGTTCAAATAAATGAATGAATGTTCCCATTTCCAAACATGAAACATCATAATTGCACTTTTTTACAGATAACAATGGATCCAAAGTATAATTTTAAGATATTTCTAGATACGCAACATTTGCAATTTCTCTTTTTCATTGTACAGAGTGATCTTCACAATTTGCTAGATTTACCATCTTAACATTTCTGAGGGAGGAGCATATTCCCTGTAACACTGACCAGAGTTTGAATGGGGGAAAAAAATCATTGTTTTCTTGAGGTGAATTCATAGAACTTGAAACTATTACATCTTTAGCCTTTGCCTTCATCTCCATTTGCCATCTGTTAATACCCTTTCTTACAGGATACATATTCCTTCACTTGTACCCATAAGCTGCTCCCCTGACCTGGAACATCTAGCGATCATGTGTCGCCCATTCTACCTGCTGAGGGAATTCACCGCCATAGGCTAATGTCAGGCTGGCAGTGGAGGGACTGAGCATTGTGATAAACAGGGCATCGAATGCCTTCTTGATCATTGTGGGAAACTTCAATCAAGCCAATCTGAAGAAGTTTCTGCCAAACTACCATCAATATGTTACATATGAGACCAGGGGAACCAACACAAAAGACCACTGCAACATCACCATGAAAAACGAATACTGAGCCATACCTCGTCAGCACTTCAGCAAGTCGGATCACCTGGCTGTACTTCTTCTCCTGGCATACAGGCAGAAGCTGAAGACCACAGCACCAGTGGTGAAGATGGTGAAGTGTGATCGAGGGAGGCGGAGGAGTGTCTGCAGGACTGCTTTGAATCAATGGACTGGAACATATTTAAGAACTTATCCATAGACTTGATGGAATATGCAACAGGTGTCACTGACTTCATCAATACCTGCATGGATAAGTGTGTGCCCATGTGCAAATATCAGGTATTGCCCAACTAGTAGCCCTGGATCAATCAGAGAATCCGCAACCATTTGAGGACGAGAACAAGGGTGTTTAAGGCCAGGGATTGAGATCTTTACAAGAAATCCGGGTATGACCTGCAAAAGGCCATCTCCAAAGCAAAGTGGAAATTCCGGAGGAAACTAAAGACAGAGACTAGAGATACACCCCAGCTGTGGCAGGGAGTGCAGGCCATTACAGCCTACAAAGCATGAGCGAACTCTATAGATGGCTGTGATACTTTACTACCTAATGAGCTCAACACCTATGCCTACTTTGAGAAGAACCAAACAATGCCTACTAGAATCCCTGAAAAGGGTGATCACCCTGTAATATCTGTCTCTGAGGGCAACATCAGAATTTTCAAGAGGGTGAACCCTCACAAAGGCCCTGATGGCATACCTGGCAGATTACTCAAAATCTGTGCCAACCAACTAACCAAAGAAATTTTCAACCTCTCATTGCAGCAGTCAGAGGTTCCCATCTGCTTCAAAAGGACATCAGTCATCCCGGTACCCAAGAAGAGTAGCGTGTGCTGCCTCTTCGACAACCACCCAGTTACATTAACTTCTACTGTGATGAAATGCTTCAAGTCGCTGGTCACGGCCAGAATTAACACATGCCTAAGTAAATATCTGGACTCACTGCAATTTGCCTATCATTACAATTGCTCCACAGCAGATGCAATATCACTGGCTCCCAACTACAGACGTTAAGCTAACTGGCCGATCGTTACCCGTCTTCTGCCTACATCCTTCTTAAAATGTGGCATGACCTTTGCTGTCTTCCAATCTGCCAGTTTACTATTACTGATATTGTATAATCAGAGTTGTACTGTATTTAAGACACCATTAGATGTTTGAATAATAGGAAAATTAAGGGTTATGAGGAATCAGCGAGAAAGTGGAGCTGAGTCCACGGTCAGATCAGTCATGATCCTATTGAATGGTGGAGCAGGCTTAATGGGCCTGATCACTTACTCTTGCCCTTATTTCATGCTTTCGTATGTTCCATATTCCTTGCAACATAGAATTTTAACCAGCTTTCAAAGCAATCAAAATCAAAGTTCAAATTCAATATATTGTCAGAGTACATGCATGACATCAAATGCAATCCTGAGATTCTTTTTCCAGCAGGTCAGGCAGAGTTTCTACTTAGCAGTAATGGTAAACTGTACTTAAGAAGAATATGTATGGAAAGAGAGAAATGTAAACAAAGAAACAAATGTAAACAAACTGCAAATACAGAAATAAAATATTCACTAATAAATAATGTGCAAGAGTCCTTAACAATTCAATGTTATCTCACACTCCCATGTTACCAGTAATTCTTCACCAGAGCTAATTTAAACAGCCATGACCTTAACTTTTAAAACATCTTTGCGATCAAAGAATCTGGAATAGAACTACATACTCACTGGGAGAATGTGAAGACAAAAATCAAAATCAAACTTGGGTCAATGGGATTGAGTGCAAACTGCAAATCTGCAGTGCAACAATGCCATCCTTATTCCATTCCCTTGTCTACCTGCATCTTTTATTTTGTTTCCCTGCTTTTAAAAGACATAACCTTTTATGTCCCTTCACAAAACATGGACAACTTTACCAGGGCAGAGGGAACACACGAGTCTCTAGACTTGTGGCTGGCTAAGTCAGACAGATATTCCAAAAGGCAAAGCTGAGCTCTATTGGGCTGGGTTATGAAAAGTTGGAAAGATGAGGAGGTTATCACAATATCAAGGAGCAGCCTTGAAAAACTGAAATTCTGTATCTCAAACCGTCTCATTCTCCTCCTTCCCATCCCCATTATTTTTCTTTTTTTTCTTTTTCTCTTTCCTGTCTCTCATTCTCTGCCATGTGATAATGCACACACACGTGCAGTTTTAATTTTAATTTTTTTTAGATGTACAAGCCCTTCCAGCCCTCGAGCCCATGCCACCCAAGTACCCCAATTAACCTACAATCCCCATTTGTTTTGAAGGGTCGGAGGAAGCCAGAGCACCCAGAGAAAAACCACACAGGCATGGGGAGAACATATAAACTCATTACAGACAGCGCCAGATTCAAAGCTGTGTCACTGGCACTGTAATAGTGTTGCGCCAACTGCCACACAAACACACTTTTTCATTTTTTTCTCAAACATATTCTTCTTGGTTAGTCCCTTAGTTTCTCGCATGAGTTCCTTCCAATCAATCTTCATGGATTCTGAGGGGCAAGTGGGTGGGCGATATGGGAGATAATGCAGCTTCTTCCATTTTTATTGGGCTTCTGCATGCTCTAGAGCAGGGGTGTCAAACTCAAATTCACGGAGGGCCAAAATTAAAAACTTGGACTAAGTCGAGGGCCGAACTAAATATTTATTGAAAATTTTCAACAACATCTGCATGTTTTCTCTTCTTTCAACATATGTAATGTTAAACTTTAGGATATAACTTTAGGAGGATAATGTTACAGGTCAGAGTAGGTAGCTCAAGTTCACCCTTTGCTTGACCTGAGGGAAACCTATTTGGTCCCTGTGGAGATGTAGTCAGCATTCACAGGCTGTGTCCATTTTGGCCTGCATCAGGACTCAGCATTTCCTGCTCACTCCTCAGGCTCTAGGCCTCTATTCACCCTCGACCCACCATCCCTCTACCTGACCAGTCCTTTACCCAACCTCTACTCACCCCTCACTCCACTCGCTCTGCCTCTACCCACCCCATCCTATACACGCCCCTCTACTGCCTCTCCCCTCAACCTGTTCCTCCCTCTACCCGTCTCTCACCCTCTAATCACCCCTCCCCTACTTGCCCTGCCACTCCCCTTTTACCTCTTCCCTATCTACCCCTCCTTCTACTCATCCCTCCCTCTAACTGCCCCTCGCACCACCATAACTTCCCCTGCCCATTACTCCTCACCTACACCCTCTGCCCACCCCTGCTTACCCACCCACTCAGGCCCAGCGCGCTGCCGATCAGCCTTTGCGGACAGCCACCATCTCTCTCTTCACGTGCAGGGCCGAACCAGCCGTCCCTGGGGTCCGCGCAGGTGCAAGCGCTGAAGGCCGTGGTGACCGGGAGAAGTGCGCTCGCGCTGTGGAAGGGCCGTCCGGTGCCAGTCGCGCGGGGCTCGTGCTGCCCGGGGGCCGTGCGCAGCCTGCCATGCCCGTTGCGCCGACAGGAAATCACAGGCACTCGCCCATCCGCCGCACCGCTCGACAGGTGGGAGAAGCGACTGGTTGTGCGGAGAGCCTTCCAACTGGCTTGCCGGCTGATGACATCGACAGACTTCTCGTGTTACAATTTCTCGTGTTACAATGGGGAAGGATGTGCAATGAAGGGGGAGGATGGTGGGGGTGACATTACCAAAAAACAGCATCGGCTCTCACTGCAGGGCGGGCCACCTCTAATACATTTTTGAAATGATCTTGCGGGCCAAATATAATTATATTGCGGGCCAAATTTGGCCCGCGGGCCAGAGTTTGACATGTGTGCTCTAGATGAAGGTTCTCGATGTTTTCCTGGGTGATTCTTCACTTTAATTGGTCATAAGCCAAGTAAACCTATATGTCAGTGAGATGTTAAAAATGTTTAAGTAAAGCTTTAAGAATGTAGATGAAGCATTTTCACTGACACTTGCTCTTTTTGAGTTCAGAGTCAAATGTATTTTTTTAAAGAAGTATGGCATTAGGCACACAGATGATATCTATTCATCGTAACTGGCTAGTGTAATTTGTCTTGATGCCTACGATTGGGCATGGAAAAGAATGCTAACATTTGTTTGCTTGGCCTGCTACTAAATTTGGAGAATTTTGTGCAGGCATTTTTGTTCTTGTCACCACAGAAATATGAAATGTCTGCTCTAGATATTCTGTTGTCCAAAGTGTGCAGCGGGGAGGAATCACTTTAGCCTGGTAGACATTGTACTAACTTCCAGAATGCTCTTTTCTGCAGACATTTAAGGCTGTGTGTGCACATTGGAGATGGTGGTTTCGTCATTGACATGTGAAATGGTTCCTGGGTCATGAATTGTAATTAATACTTTCCACAATCATATTGTTGACCTTTTTTTGTTGGAAGGTGGTGTTGTGATTACAGTTAATGAATGTAAGGCTTTTTTTTAGGTCAAAAAGCACCCTTTTAATGTCAATCTGCAATGGTTGAACATGCATACTTTAAAGATGAAATAAAATCTGTAATCTGTTGCCCAGGTTGTTATTTTTCAGTTTTGCCAATTCTAAAATTTGGTATCAAAATGGAAGGAAAGATGTGAACCATGATAGATACACTAGAGCAGTGTGAATAAATATTCAATGTTGTAATAAGCCTTACTTTGTTTTAATTTCTACAAAACAAATGTTCTGGAATTGAAAACTGTTCTGATATAAAAGTATTGCGCCCAAGTTTCTTTTCATCTGATTGTACATAAACGATCTGGTGAAACAATGACTCTCTATCTACATGTGCACAAAACATACACAATGCACAGTACATAACAATAAATCAAAATAAATATTTGGGGTGAATCATTAGTCATCAGTTCATCAGTCTCACAGCCTGTGGGAAGAAGTTATTCCCCAGCCAGGCCATCCTGATTTTGGTATTCCTGTACCTTCTTGATGGTAGTGATTTGAAGATGCTGTGCACTGGATGGAAAGGGTCTTCTATAATTCCTTGAGCCCTCTTTAGACATTGCTTCAAGTAAATGTCATCTATAGAGGAAAGGGAGACCCCATTGATCCTCTCAGCTGTTTTAATGATCCTCTGTATAGACGTCTGGTCTTATACTTTGCAGCTATTACACCATACAATGATGTAGCCAGAAAGGACACTCTCATTTGTCCTCCTCAGCCACCTTACGAAGTGGAGGTGCTGCTGCACTTTCCTGACAATTGAGGAGGTGTTGTGAGTCCAGGATACATTATCTCTTGTATGCATGCCAAGGAATTTTACGCTCACCTATCTTTCCATGGCAGAACTGTTGATGTGTTGTGGTTGACCTTCATCCTCCTGAAGTCCACAATTATATCCTTTGTCTTGTTCACGCTGAGACTCAGGTTCTTGTTCTGCACCTTTTACAAGGCTTTCAACCCTCTCTCTATAATGTAACTCATTGTTGTTGATGAAGTCAAGAACTGTGGTATCATCTGCAAATTCGATGATTCTGTTGAAAATGAGTCTGGCAGTGCAATCATGAGTCAGTAGCGTAAACAATAGCAGGCTGAACACACAGTACTTAGCATGATGGAGCTTGAGGATTTGCTGTCAACCCAGACAGACTGTGGTCTTTCTGTCAAAAAGTCCAGAATCCAGTTGCAGAGAAGGGGGTTTGAGTCCCAGTGAGGGCATTTTACCCATCAGCCTCTGAGGTATGATCATGTTAAACCCCAAGCTGAAGTCATGAACAACATGTAAACCCCAAGCTGAAGTCATGAACAACAACCTGGTGTATGAGGTATTGCTCTCTAGGAGGGTCAGGACAGAATGAAGGGTCAAGGCTATTGCACCATCTGTGGATCAATTTAGATGGTAGGTAAATTTGAACAGGTCCAATGTCTTTGGAAGATGCACTTTGATGCATTTCATCACCAGCTGCTCAAAGCATTTCATGATCGTAGACATATATATCTTCCTTCAGATTTTTATTATTGTTGTCAATAATATAATCTAATTAAAGAACCTGATTTGGCATTGAAAGTCTGAGCTTTTTCAGAATGATTTGTTTAAGGAAATACATAATTAACTGCATTGTTCATCCAAATCTCAGATCTGCTGTAGAAGACAGTATTTCAGGTTTATAATTTGCAGTTGGCTTCTGTAAAAATACCTACATAAGATTAAATGCTTGCAGCTGAGAGTTAAATAAGACCCACTGTCTCTGGTTTAACTGCTAAATCCCTTTTAGGCCACTGAGGATTGTAGACTAGAGCTAATAATGGCCACTGCTGTAAAAAGGATGTCAGTATGACTGCAACATACTAAAAACAGCAACAAATTTTGGGCATGGTTATTTTTTGCTTTTAAATAATTCTCTGGATGAATGAAAATAAATTGCAATAAAAGACATGTATGATTTCTTTTTATAATTTTGCTTTGTAGGAATGTTCTTTTGTTGACTAGTTCTTGATGCCTTGGGCAATGTTAACAAATCATTACTATTAATATTATTTTATTTACAATAAGTTTTGGAGTGTGCAGTTCTTGATTCTGTATGATTGATTGGTGTACAAATTTGAAATATCATCACTGAAGTATCAAATTGTAATTTTTGGAAGTTTTTAAAGTTAATTGAATGGAAGTTGGGAACTTGTGAATACTGTGTCAGAAAATGAGTCTGTAGATGCTGGAAAACAGGAGGACACACTAAGTGCTGGAGAAACTCAGCTGGTCGGTCAGGTAGCATCCATGGAAAGCAATAGATGGTCAACTTTAGAGGCCAAAAACCCTTCATTGGGAATGGCAAGAACCAGCTGGATGCCCAAATAAAAATGTGGGGAAGAGGGGAGGAGGGTGAGAGGAGCAGAGGCAGATGAATACAGGCAGGAGGAGGAAAGGAGCTAAGAGGTGATGAAGGAAGGGGCAGAGGGCTGAGAAAGATGCACTCTGATAGGAAGAAAGGGGATTGGAAGCTGAAAGGAATAGGTGACAGATTGTTAGGGGGTAGGGGAGGGGAAAGAAGGAAAAGAGGAGGAATGGGGCCAGAGACATCAGGGAAAGTGGAAGGGAGAGGGTGTAAATATGAAAAGGGGAGGGGTTACTGGAAATTGGTATTGATGCCATCAGGTGGGAGACTTCCAAAGCAAAATATAAGGTTCGTCCAATTTATGTGGCCTCAATCTATCAGTAATTAGGTCATGGACAGCTATGTCAGTGCAGGAACAGTAAATGGAATTGAAGTAGCTACCCAATGGACAGAGTGGTGGCACTCAAAAAAGTGATTCCCGATTCTATGTCTAGTCTCCCCAATGTAGAGGAGGCCAATGATGAACATAGTATATCTAGAACATCGAACATTTCACTCACAGTGCAGCGCCCACCCCCCGCTCCTCACCCCCCAGTCCACTATGTCGTGGAAATTTTGAAAACCTGTTCCACAGCAATCTAATTCTTCGCTACCACGTATCCATAACCCTCTATTTTTCTTGCATCGAAGTGCCTATCTAAGGATCTTTTGGATGTCTCTTTTGTACTAACACCTCCACTGCTGGCAATGCATTCCATGCATCACTGCTCTGTATTTTTTTTAAAAAGCTTATCTCCTCTACACTTTCTTCCACTCACCTTAAACAGATGTCCTCTGGCATTTTCCTTTCTTGCCCCAGGAAAAAGGTGCTGGTTGTCCACCCTATTCTTCACCCCTCATAATCTATGTTATGTCATCTCTCATCTTTTGTCGCTCCAAAGAGGAAAACTCTAGTTCTGTCAACCTTGCTTCATGACACATATTCTCCAAACCAGGTAACATCCTGCTAAATCTCATCTGCACTCTATCTAAAGTATCTACATTCTTCCTGTAATGAGGTGACCAGAACTTAACGTAACATCCAAAGGTGGCCTAATCAGAGTTTATGGAGCTCCAACATTACCTCTTAATCCCTTGACTAATGATGGCCAGCACATCACATGCCTTTGTAACTACACTATCAACCTGCACTTCAACCTTAATGAATGTGTTGGACCTGGTGCTCAAGATCCCTCTGTTTCCTTCACATTGTTAAGAATACTGCCACTTATTCTGCCCTCATGTTCAACTTTCCAAAGTGCATCACTTCATACCCATCTGAATTGAACACTATCTACCACTTCTCTGCCCAAATCTGCATCTGGTCTATATCCTATTTTTAGCCATGACAATCTTCTATGCCATCCACAATTGGGCAGCCATTTGGATTCCATTTCTCATACCCACACTAACATGTCTGTCCATGGTTTAATGTACCTACTGCCAGGTTGAGAGACCACACTTAAATTGGTTGAACCACACCTTGTGTTCTGTCTTGGCAGTTTCTAACCAGGCAGCATCAATTTCAATTGTCCCCTTCCCCCTCCTTCTTTTTCATATGCCTCTTTCCCCTCCACCACTGTCCTTACCTGTCTTCTGCATCTTCCTTCCTCCAGCCCCACACCCACTTCCCTATCAGAGTGCACCTTTCTCAGCCCTATCTCCCTCCTCTATCACCTCTTAGCTCCTTCCTTTTCGCATCTGCCAGGTTTTTGCAATTCCTGATGAAGGGTTTTTGACCCAAAACGTTGACAGTCTGTTGCTTTCCATGGATTCTGCCTGACCTGCTAAGTTCCTCCAACACTGTGTGCCAAAAAAAATGCTATTTTGGCGGCTGCAAGTGGTAAAAATTAAATAATTGGACCAGAAAATAGGGTTGGAGTTGTGAGTGATTTTAATTTTACCAATATTGACTGTCATTGCCTTAGTTTAAGGGTCCTAGATAGGGTGAAATTTTTAAAATTCACCCTGGAATTGTGTTAAAGCAGTATGTAGAGAGACCTACACGTAAGGAATCTGTGTTCAACTATATTTTAGGAAATGAGGGTGGATGAATGGTGGAAGTACTTATGGAAGAACCCTTTGCAATAGTGATCACAATTCAGTAAGCATTCATATAAGGGGGGAGGAGTCACGTGATGGAGTAGTGGCCGGACGGTGAACTCCAGCCCTCTCCAGAAAAGTCGGAAAAAACAAAGGAAAACACAAAGGCACAGAAATAAAAGTTAAAGAAAAGTGAGTATAAAGGTGGAAAGAAGATGGTGACAAAAAAAGAAAAATTGAAATCAACGGTAAGAAGAGAGGAAGAGAAGACAACGGAGGAAGAAGGAGAAGGCCTTACCTGTTCGAAGAGGCCCGCGGTGGAGAGAGAAACCCGCTCCCTCAGGTCGGTAGAAATTGGACTACAAAAATGGCTCGCTGAGCCGAGTAAAAGTGCGCAACCGCGCATGAGCGAGGAGTCGCGCATGCGCGGTGCGCATGAAAAAAAACACACCGACGGGAGGGGTGACCAGCTGGGGAGTCGATCTCCACAGCCGGCAACGACAGCTGCAGAACACCTGCACCAAGAAGAGAACACAGAAGACAATGGAAACAAGATAGAAGAGAAGAAAAGGGCAACAAAGAAACAACAGATGGCCAACCCAGAGGAAGAAGAAGAGGAAGAGGAAGAGTACAGTGAAATAGAAGAAGAAGGAAAAGGCAAGATAAAGGATTTACTTTCTCTTATTAAAGAATACATGGAGTCATTTAAAGAATGGCAAACACAGGAATTTAATGATTTAAGAAGAAGAATAAACAACACAGAAGAGAAAATGAATAAAATAGATATGACCTTAACAGAAATGGGAAAGAAAATGGACAAGGTGGAAGAGCGGGCAGTAGCAGCAGAAATGGAGGTAGAGGACTTAAAAAAGAAATTAGAGGAATCTAATAAAAAAGCTATAGAGACACAAGAACTGTTAGCTCAGAAAATAGATATAATGGAAAATTATAACAGAAGAAATAACATAAAGATAGTGGGCCTTAAGGAAGATGAAGAAGGCAAGAATATGAGAGAGTTTATAAAAGATTGGATCCCTAGGATCCTAGGATGTCCAGAACTACAGCAAGAAATGGAAATAGAAAGGGCACATAGAGCATTGGCCTTTAAACCACAACCACAACAAAAACCAAGATCTATTTTAGTAAAATTCCTAAGATATACTACAAGAGAAAAGGTACTGGAGAAGACAATGGAAAAAGTAAGAGAGGGCAACAAGCCACTGGAGTATAAAGGGCAAAAAATCTTCATTTATCCAGATATACGTTTTGAACTCCTAAAGAAGAGAAAGGAGTTCAATACAGCAAAGGCGATTTTATGGAAGAAAGGGTATAAGAAAGGGTATAGAAAGGGTACCGCATCCAGCGGTATTGAAAATATTTATTCCAGGACAACAAAACAGACTATTCTTGGATCCAGAAGAAGCACGAAAATTTGCAGAACAATTACAAAATAGACTGAGGGATGAAGACGTGTAATGAGAGTAAAAATGATCACGATTGATATGTATGTGGGTAAAGAGGTATAAGAGTGTATAGGTATAATGTGCATACGTGAATGTATCTGCATTTAGAGGAAAATATAGATAGTATAGACAAGAATTAATAAGGGAAGGTAATGGAATAGAGAGAATAAGGAGGAAATTAAAAGAGTGACCTTTGTTACATATGAAAAGTGAAATCTTTTCTGGGTGGGGGAGAGTTGCGGTCACTGCAAAATCAGTTGACGCTTGCGAGTGAATTCGCAAACCCAAATGGAGAGGGGAGATGTGGTTGTCCGACAAGGGATAAAGGACAACTCAGGAGGGGAAGGGGAGATTGGGGCTAAAGAAGTTATAAATAGGAGAATAAGGAAAATGTTTGATGTTTTAGGAATGTTGTCTTATAAAGGGTTTAAAATAAGAAAACAGAAATGGAAAAGGAGGAAAGGTAATGATGGAAAAACGGAAAGGGAAGATAAACAAAGTATAAAATGGCTACGTTGAACTATATGACTTTAAATATTAATGGAATACATAACCAAATTAAAAGGAAGAAACTGCTAAATTTACTGAAAAAAGAAAAAATTGATGTAGCATTTGTCCAAGAAACACACCTAACTGAATTGGAGCACAAGAAATTAAAGAGAGATTGGGTAGGACATGTAACAGCAGCATCGTATAATTCAAAAGCAAGAGGAGTGGCTATATTAATTAGTAAAAATGTGCCATTTAAAATAGAAGAGGAAATAATAGATCCAGCAGGGAGATATGTTATGATAAAATGTCAGATATATTTGGAGTTTTGGAATCTACTTAATGTATATTCACCTAACGAAGAAGATCAAAAGTTTATGCAAGATATCTTTTTGAAGGTAGCTAATACGCAAGGGAACATACTAATAGGAGGGGATTTCAACCTGAATTTGGATCCAAATATGGATAAAATGGGGAAAAAATTAACAGGAAAAACAAAGTAACCAAATTTATAATTAAATCAATGCAAGAAATTAAACTTTTGGATATATGGAGGAAACAAAACCCAAAAGAAAAGGAATACTCATACTACTCGGCTAGACATAAAACATACTCAAGAATAGACCTATTTTTGTTATCAGCTAGTATGCAAAATAGAGTAAGAAAAACAGAATATAAAGCTAGAATACTATCGGACCATTCACCCTTAATATTGACAGTAAAGCTAGAGGACATCCCTCCAAGAATGTATAGATGGAGATTAAACCCCATGCTACTTAAAAGACAGGATTTTAGAGAATTTATTGAAAAACAATTAAAAATGTATTTTGAAATAAATACGGAATCAGTGGAAGATAAGTTTATACTATGGGATGCAATGAAAGCATTCATTAGAGGGCAAATAATAAGTTATGTAACCAAGATGAAGAAGGACTATAATCAGGAAACAGAGCAGTTGGAAAGGGAAATAGTAAATATAGAAAAAAAATTAGCAATGAAGGAAGATACAATTAAAAGAAGAGAATTGGCGGATAAAAAAATAAAATATGAAACATTACAAACATATAAGGTAGAGAAGAATATAATGAAGACAAAACAGAAATATTATGAACTGGGTGAAAAAACGCACAAAATCCTAGCATGGCAGCTTAAGACAGAACAAGCTAAGAAAATGGTATTGGCATCAAGGAAAAAATACAAACAAATTACATATAATCCAAAAGAAATTAAGGAAAACTTTAGAGAATTCTATGAACAATTATACCGAACTGAAAACGAAGGGAAAGAAGGGAAAATAGATGAATTTTTGACTAAAATTGAACTACCAAAACTACAAATAGAGGAACAAAATAAATTAACAGAGCCATTTGGAACAGTAGAAATACAAGAGATAATAAAAAAATTACCAAATAATAAGACACCAGGAGAGGATGGATTTCCAATAGAATTCTACAAAACATTTAAAGACTTATTAATTCCGCCCCTCCTGGATGTAATCAACCAGATTGATGAAACACAAAACTTACCAGATTCATGTAAAACAGCAATAATTACAGTAATACTAAAACAAGGGAAAGATCCACTTTCACCAGCGTCATATAGACCAATATCTTTACTAAACACAGATTATAAGATAATAGCTAAACTATTAGCAAACAGATTAGCAGAGCAGGTACCGAAAATGGTAAATTTAGACCAAACTGGATTTATCAAAAAAAGACGCACAACAGACAATATTAGTAAATTTATTAACTTAATTCATGCAGTAGAAGGAAATAAAGCACCTGCAGTAGCAGTTGCTTTAGATGCAGAGAAGGCTTTCGACAGAGTAGAATGGAATTATCTGTTCAAAGTATTGCAAAAATTCAGTTTACCTGAGAAGTATATTAATTGGATTAAAGCATTATATAAGGGACCGTTAGCGAAAGTGACAGTAAATGGACATGTATCAAAGCAATTTAACTTAAGCAGGTCAACGCGGCAGGGATGCCCACTACCTTTATTGTTTGCATTAGCTATAGAACCACTAGCAGAATTGATAAGAATAGATAATAATATAAAAGGAATAAAAATAAAAGACAGGGAATATAAAATCAGTCTATTTGCGGATGATGTTATAGTGTACTTAACAAAACCAGAACTATCAATAAAAGAATTATATAAGAAATTGAAGGAATATGGAGAAGTGTCGGGTTACAAGATAAACGTAAATAAAAGTGAAGCAATGCCTATGAATAATGCGGATTTCTCAAAATTTAAGAAGGAATCTCCATTTAGATGGCAAATGCAGGCAATAAGATACCTAGGTGTACAAATAAACAAAAATCTCGGCCAATTATATAAACTCAATTATTATCCACTAATGAAAAAATTACAGGACGATTTAGAACATTGGAAAGATTTACCACTAACACTAATAGGAAGGATAAACTGTATTAAAATGAACATTTTCCAAGGATATTATACTTATTTCAGGCATTGCCAATACAACTGACAGAAAAATTCTTCAAAGAGTTAAAGAAAATAATAAGGAAATTTTTATGGAGAGGGGGGAAACCGAGGATAGCACTAGATAAATTAACAGAAGGGTATAAACAAGGAGGCTTACAATTGCCAAACTTTAAAAATTATTATAGAGCCGCACAATTAAGATACCTATCAGATTTTTATCAAACAAGGGAAAAACCAGACTGGACGAGATTAGAATTAGATAAAATAGGGGAAAAGATACCTGTACACATATTATATAAATGGGATGAAAAATTGGTACAACATAGAAATTCTCCAGTATTACATCATCTCCTCAATATTTGGAAGAAGATTCATGTAGAAAGAAATAAAACAAATTATCAATTACCAAAACTAATATTGACGCAAAATAAGTTACTCCCTTTTACAATAGATAACCTTTCCTTTAGAGAATGGGAAAAAAAAGGGATTAAAAGAATAGAAAATTGTTTTTCAGGAAGTAGATTCTTAACCTTTGAACAAATGAGGGATAAGTACAATATAACTGGAGATACAGCGCTGGCATATTACCAATTGAGATCCTACTTGAAGGATAAATTAGGAAGCAGTCTGAGTTTGCCAGAGGGAAGTAACCTTGAATATGTGATTACAGATTCAATGTTAATCAAAAGATTTATAACAAATATGTATATTAAACTGCAAGAAAAGGAGAATGAGGAAACAAATGGTAAAACTAAACAAAAATGGGAACAAGATTTAAATATAAAGATAAAAAAGGAAACATGGGAGAAATTATGTTCTGGAACGATGAGAAATACAATAAATACGAGGCTACATATGATACAATATAACTGGTTACACAGACTATACATTACACCTCAAAAGTTAAATAAATGGGACCCAACAGTATCTGATAGATGTTTTCGATGTAAAAAAGAAATGGGAACAACAATTCATGCAATCTGGACATGTGAGAAAGTAGAAAAATTTTGGGAAGATCTCAATCAGATATTAAATAAAATAACAGAAAACAATATACCAAAGAATCCAGAGATCTTTCTCCTAAGTAACATAAAAAACAAAGAATTTGGAATTGATTTGGAGGATGCACAAAAAAGATTTGTTAAGATAGCTCTAGCCGTAGCAAAAAAATGTATTATGTCAACCTGGAAATTGGAAGATAATCTGAAAATACAACAATGGTATATAGAAATGAATAAATGTATTCCATTAGAAAAAATTACATATAGTTTAAGAAATAATATTGAAATATTCAAACAAATATGGGAGCCTTACATTAAATACAATAGCGAAAACCTACCGGGGACAATCATTATCTAAGTTGATGGAAGGAGAAGGAAAGAAAAGAATGGACTCAGTAGAATTTCTGGTGTATTTTTGTTGAATGACAACATTGCCTGACTGGTTTAATGTAACCTAGATTGTATACCTAAAATGGATGGGAGGGGTGGGGGGGGGTGGGGGGGTGGCTTGGGAGGAGGGAGGGGGGGGGAGAAAAAGTCACTGTATATGTGTGAAAAAGAAAAAGTGTGTATCATGGCTAATGTGATTTATGGTGTGAAAAATAAAAATTTTTTAAAAAAAGCATTCATATAAGAATGGAAAAAGATTGAAACTGAATTTAATATCTTATGTGCATTACTGTGATTATCAAAGTAGCAATGAAAGAGTTAGGGAAGATAATACTGGAAGGTTGTTTTCTAAAATATGAGGAACATTGATAGAGAAAATAATCAGAAACATTTTCCCAGGAGTAGGGTAGTCTCATACTAAAGGACATAGGTTAAAGGGAAATATTTAAAGGAAATTTACAGAAGTTTTTCACAAAGAGGGAGGTGGATTTATGGGAAACAAAAAACGATTGTAGGAGATGTTAGAGGCAGTCACAACATTTAAAAAATATTTTGGCAAGTATATGGATAGGAAAATAATAGAGGGATATAGGCCAAATGCAGGATAAAGAGATAAAGCATCTCAGTCTGCATGGATGAGTTGGGCTGAAGTGTTGTCATTCAGCATCTGTGGAAAAAGAAACTGATGGGACATTTTGCATTGGTGACTTTAGATTGGATAATGAATTGTCATGGGGTTTGTTCTAGCATCTGCATTTTTTGACTTACATAAAAAAAATAATAAATGGTACCCCTCTATATTTGTCTGGTTGTGATCTGTGAACATGGATTTTCCTGGATGTATATCACACACAAACGCTCTCTGTGTTCAAAAAGGGAACAGTCATTTGAGACTATTTGTGTTCTTCTTTCCCTTTATTTTCCATTGATACCATCAGTTCCCATATATTGAGAATTTACAAGCTATTCAAGAGTTGGATTCCTCCTGTCATTATCCACTAATCATACATATATGCATTTCACTATTAGATTAATCTCAATATCTTGAAGGAATGCGGATGTTCAGTTGTTCTACGTATTTAAAATCATTGACTAGTTCGATAGCATTAGACCAAAGAATATTCCATTCTTGCTTTTTTTTTGAGAAGCGTTTCTTTTGACTTTTATTGGAAATTGTTTTATTTTCTCATGTACCATGCAGGTTTAATTATGGAAAGCTTCATATGAAGTTGTGAAAGGCATGGTTTCACCAGTTATTCCTAACTGTGTGCGAAGAATATCTGAGAGTGTGACTTATATATTCATTCCTCCAGAGGGAATCAACCTGGTTTAGTTATACTCTCCTCTCATGCAGCTCAGACATTAGCAATGGGTATTCCAGTTGTCTTCATTGTCTGTTCTAATGGGGGGAAGAGCAGATGTGGAGGGAAAGAATTATAAAAATTTGCTGCACCTAATGGTTAATCATGTCCTGTGCACAAATATGTACTGTTGTGGCGACCAACGCGGTTGGTGTTCAAGAGAACTGGGTCCAATTGTAATGTGCGCGGTTGGAGCAGTCTACACCAAGATGGCACCTGCATATTCCCCTTCCCCTCAAGAAAAGAACCCACACGTGCAAAGTATGAATAGCTGCCCGTCAGTGAAGCAACTTGTGGTTCCCAGCAGTGGGAACATGGAGAGCCTTTAAAACGCTCAATGAGCAAACAATAAAACAGCAATGTTTGGAACGAACCTGTCGATGCCAGTTTCGTTATTCACTCTTTAGCATGAATACTATATTGGTGACCCTGATGGCCCAAAAGGTATTTTGGACCCAACATCATGGAAACAGCAGCAGTGAATATCATTGCATTAAAACTTTCTACCTTCTGGGTGCTGCGACCCCGCACTTGGTTCAGTCAAGCGGAGGCACAGTTCCAGATCAAACAAATAACATCAGACTCCACGAAGTACTTCCACGTGGTGAGCTCCTTGGACCAAGAAACCGCGACCCGGGTATATAACTTCATCCATGCCACATGGAAGGCAAATATGCAGCTCTGAAAGCCCGGCTGCTCAGCACCTTCGGACTCTCCAGATGTGAAAGAGCAGCCAGGCTAATGTAATTAGATGGTCTGGGTGACAGAACCCCATCAGGTTTAGTGGTTGAAATGCTAGTCCTGGCAGAGGGACACAAGCTCTGTCTCATGTTCGAACAGGCATTCCTCGAGCAAATGCCCAACGACATCCAGCTGATGTTGGCAGACGCTGACTTCAGCAACCCCTGGAAGGTAGCAGCCAGAGCAGACATCCTCTGGAAAACAAGGAGGGAGAATGAAGCTGCCAGCAGTCAGCTGTCCAGAACAAGGACGTCAAACAAGGACCCCTGCAGCCAGCCAAGTCCAATGGGACACAGGAGCACCAGCAACCCCAATGGAAGACAGAGGACACAGAGGACCCATGGTGCTTCTACCATCTGAGATGGGGTACGAAGCCCGCCGCTGCAGACCACCCTGCATGTTTCAGGGAAATGCCAGGGCCATCAATCACTAATGGCTTCAGTGGCTGGCCACCCGTCTGCTGCACGTATGGGACAAAAAGTCTGGGCACTGTTTCCTCATGGTCATGGGGGCAAAAATCATCGTCATCCCACCAACCGCACTAGAGACAAGGACCAGACAGCGTGGACCCACCTTGAAAGCTGCAAACAAAAGTTCCATATGGACCTATGGCAAATGCAAGGCCCAACTACAACTCGGCACTAACATACTTAAATGGGACTTCAAGTTGGCCGTCGTGGACAAACCACTCCTCGGGGGAAGACTTCCTTTGAGCCCATTGTTTGTTGATTGACCTGAAGGGTTGGAGGCTGGTCCACGTTGAAACCTTTCAAATGTTCCCTCTTAGGGAAGCCAGACTACCTGCAATGCACCTGGACTAGTACAGCAGGCTCCTTGCCCAATTTCCATCACGGATCATCTACAGGTTCAATAGCCCCTGGGCCTCACCGCTACATGGTGCCAAAGACTGCTGGGGGTTGGCAGCTGTATGGGGACTATAGATGGCTGAACAAAGTCACTATGCCAGATCGCTACCCCCTACCACACATCCAAGACTTTGTAGCCAATCTACATGGAGCCCACATCTTCTCAAAAGTCGAAATGGTACAAGGCTACAATTAGATCCCTGTGCAGCCAGATGACAACCAGAAAACCACTTTGATCACCCCCCCTTTGGCCTGTTCGAGTTTCTGCGGATGCTTTTTGGACTAAACAATGCGGCACAGACTTTTCAGAACCTAATGGATGCAGTGAGCCAGGATTTTGATATCCTATTCATTTACTTATCCCACCTCTGCCACCTGTATACCCGACTGAGCAAGTTTAGACTGACCATTAACCCAGCAAAACATCAGTTCGGGCAGCAAACCATCAATTTCCTGGGCCATAAGATCTCAAATGATGGCGCAACTCCTCTACCAAACAAGGTAGAAGCCATCCGACAGTTCAACAGGCCTACCACAGTCAAAGGGCTACTGGAATTTGTGGCCATGGTAAATTTCTACCACCGCTTCCTCCCATCAGCAGCCAACATCATGTGACCACTGTTCACCCTGATGTCGGGTAAAAGGAAAGGCATCACTTGGAACCTAGAGGCTGAAACAGCTTTTGTCCAAATGAAGGAGTCTCTGGCAAAGGCTGCCATGCTAGTACACCCGAGGACCAATGTTCCAACAGCCCTCACAATCGACGTGTCAAACACGGCAATTGGAGGAGTACTCGAACAACTCATTTATGGATATTGGAAGCCCTTGGCCTTCTTTATTAGACATTTAAGACCACCTGAGTTGAAATACAGTGCTTTTAACAGAGAACAGTTAGCACTCTACCTGGTGATCCAGCACTTCAGATACTTTCTGGAAGGCAGACTGTTTAGTGATTTCACCGACCACAAGCCCCTAACCTTTGCATTCACCAAGGTATCAGACACCTAATTAGCCTGACAGCAGCGGCACCTTTTGTATGTCACGACAGTGATCCAGCACATCTCCAGTAAAGACAAGATTGTGGCGGATGCTCTATCTAGGCCAACCATCGAAGCATTGGCACAGGGGATCAACTACTCAGAGCTAGCAGAGGCACAACGAGGAGATAGGGAGCCACACAGCTACAGGACCACAGTCTCAGACCTGCAGCTGCAGGGCGTACCATTGGGTCCAGGTGAGCAGACATTCCTTTGCGATACAGCCATAGGCCATCCCTGCCCCATCATCCTGGCAGTCTGGAGATGCCATGTATTTGACTCCATGAATGGCCTAGCACACCCCTCTAGCTGAAGCACAGTCCATATGATATCCAGTCAGTTTGTGCTGCATGGCCTCAAAAAACAAGTCAGCTACTGGGTGAGGACATGCACTTAGTGTCAGACAGCCAAAGTCCAGAGGCTTACTAAAGCCCTCCTGCAGCAGTTCAAAGCCACAACCCACAGATTCAACCACATCCACATCAAAATTGTAGGGCCACTGATGGTATCACGGGGAGCACGGTACCTCCTCACCATGGTGGACCATTTCACCAGATGGCCAAAGGCAATTCCTTTCACAGACACTACCATCAAATCCTGCACCAGGGCCCTAATTGCAACTTGGGCAGCATGCTTTGGCATTCCAGCCCACATCTCTTCGGACAGAAGGGCTCAGTTCACATCAGGCCTGTGGGCTGCCTTAGCCAGCTTGTTGGGGACTCAACTTCATCACAAAATTCTGGGTAAGTTGGCACCCCTCTCGACCTCCCAACATGGACAAACACTGACCTCCGTTTCCAGACATTAAAGGACTGTGAATATGTCTTTGTTAGAAGGGACACGCACCGCCCATCACTGCAGTGGCCTTATGAAGGGCTGTTTAGAGTAGTAAAAAATAATGGGTCTATATTTATGTTGGACATGGGGGGTAAAGAGGAGATATTCACGATTGACCGATCAAAGCTGGTGCACGTGGACTTGGAAAAGCCGGTTGAAGTGCAAGCACCCAAGCATAGAAAGGCAGGGCACCCAAACAGAAGAAAGTGCCAACTTTAGATTGTGGTGGGTGAGATCGCCGGTTCTGTGGGGTGGCGGGGTAGGGGCGGGGGGGTTTGTGTGGCGACCAACGTGTTTGGTGTTTAGGCGAACTGGCTCCATTTGTAATGCGTGGTTGGAGCAGCCTACACCTAGATGGCACCAGGCATCTTCCCCTTCTCTTCAGTCAGCAACGCAACTTCCGGTTCTCAGCAATGGGAACAGGGAGCGCCTTTAAAATGGTCAGTGAGCAAACAATAAAGCAGCGAGTTTTGGAACAAACCTGTTGACTGTCCGCCACATTATTCGCTCCATAGCGTGAACGCTACACTGTAATGAAACTGGGATTGGGTTTAGATATGAAATCTCCTTATCTAATTATCTTTCCTCTACTCCATAGTTGGTTACCCAAGAATAGTTACTTGGGTAAAATACTGGGGGTTTGCTCATTCTTAAGAACAGCACCTCTGCAGGAACAACTGTTTTTAATAGAGATTTCAAATAAATTGGAAAAATAATGTGTGTCTTGTGATGTTAGGTTTAAACGTACCACTATCCAATGCCGTTCAAATGTATCTTCTCTTGATATGTATATCACAAAATAAACAAGTGTGAGTGTCATTATAAAGTGTTTGTTAACTTGTCAGTAATGCAGATTTAACACCTACTGTATATGGCAAAATGTTTACTTTTGGTGCTATATTCCTGAGATTATATTAGATTACGGTAAACACAAACCTAAAAGTAATATTGATATCTCTGCTTGGAAGCATTTACTACTTTGCAGACATGTATTGGCAAGTCTGGATATATAAAATATGTAGCTCTGCCCTTTATCCTGTATGCATGAGTGTGCAGATACTAGTGCTGGGGCTAATTGGAAATGGTAAATGTTATGATTTAGATTAAATGAATTAACAAAGATCATGAACTGTTTTGTACTGCTATTAATATTGTGACCAATATGCTTATTGGAAGGTGAGTAACTTTATCAATAGAAGGAAGTAAGGAAATAGGCTGCAATGCAGCTAAACTAGAACATTACACATAAAAAAGGATAAGTATTGACTTGAAGCATTAGCTGTTTTATTCTCGACATGATGTCTGAATTGCTAAGTATTTACAATATTTTCTGTTCGTATTTATAACCAGCAAAAAAGCAATAATTGTTGCTAACTTACCACAAGTTATTCTTATTAAATTCCCACCATTCAAAATGTACCGGGGTGTAGATCAATTGGGTGACATGGGCTCATGGGCTGAAAGGGCCTGTTACTGTGCTGTATGGCTAAATTTAAAAAAAAATTAAATTGACCATTTGTTAAATTTCACAAGCACAGCATTACCAATGCAAAAATAAAATATTGTAAATTCCAGCAATTAACCTCAGTATGCTTAAAAAATACATTGGAGAGAAAAGTGAAATTAACATTTGAGGATAATGACTTCGTTGGCTCTGTTATTTTTTTTCTTCTTCAGGAAAGGCTTGGGAAAGGTCACCAAATTGAGATCTTTATTACAATGAAACAATTTGATTGAGTGGATGCAGAAAAACTTGTGGAGAAGAGCGTATCTGGAGGTAAGAAATCCAAAATCTTCATTACCCAGAAAGTGGTTTATGCTGCCTGTCCCGCATCGGACTTGTCAGCCACAAACGAGCCTGCAGCTGACGTGGACATTTACCCCTCCATAAATCTTCGTCCGCGAAGCCAAGCCAAAGAAGAGAAGATAGAAGCTTTTAAAGGAAGGCAATAGATAATGGATGGAGAAGAGATTAAAAGGCTCTGGATGAAAAAATGGGAGGAGTGCAAATGTTAGCATGGACAGCTGAACGCTCTAATTTTGTATTATTGAACCAATCTAATCCTATTAAAATTACTCTTATTGTAGATATTGTCCAATCCAAGCATTTCTATGATTTTCTGATTGTATTGCAGTATTTCAATATCTATTTAAATGAGAGATTGACACTACCTGTCAATTAATTATCTATAGCTACATTTCAAAGGTTTATGTTGTATAAGCACCAAAATTCATATTCTCCTTGGAACACCAAACTCAGCATGAGATGCAGCTTCACAATGCAATGTTATAGAATTTACAATGCAATGTTACGGATTGCACAAATACGGCCAGTTACCCAAACCACATAAAACAGTAAAATTCCAATAATCCAATAATGATGCTGAACTCACATGTTTTCCACTTAATCAGACATTATTCTCATAATAACTCATAATATATTTTATTCACTCTTTCTAAATGTTCCACTGTTTTAAAGTACATTTTCCAATTAATCTGGCAAATTTAAAGGGAATGTATGAAATAGGGCCATGGTGACTTTTAATAAACTTTAGGAATCAGGCCCAAGAAGTGCAGAAAAGAGGACCCAGTGAGCCAAATAGCAAACTGTCAGTATTTCTGAACAATAGGAAGGTTGACTATTGAAATGTTACTGTGCAGAAATGGCAAAGAATTCCTCCTTTGGAACATTTGGATTCTCAACTCTGTATTCTAAAAGGTAAATACTTGCTTTCTAAAATATTGTAGTGGCCCACACACAGAGACATGGACCGACCCGCAAAATGGCCGATAAACACGGCAACTGCATGGACCTGGGGGTGACACTGACCATCATCCCAGGTGATCTCCTGCATGGCAGGAAGATGGGGAACTGTGGTGGGAATGGTGGCCAATCCCAGGCCGGCGCACCGATGACACAGGGCCTTGACGTCAGCGCTTGGGGCCCATATAAACATGATGGCCAATGCAATAAACCTGTCTCAACTTCAAGGCTTTGGTGTGTGTGTCATTCTTATCCTTGCCCCGTAGCACGATTGCTACATTGGTGACCCTAACAAGTCCACCTGGCAGTTGGACCCAAAGATTATGGACCAGGAAGAGCCAGCGACCATCCACTTGGTCTCACTCAGGCTCCCAAAGTTTTGGGTCTCGCAGCCACATGTTTGATTTGAGCAGGGCCCAGAAATGAAGGCAGCCAACAGCTCCTCCATCTGGACTTTTGGTACCCACACTATTCCCCTTTGATTCGGTAAAAGCTGGTTTACACGGACCTTCACCCTCACAGCAGTGGCACAACCACTCCTGGGGATCAACTTCCTTCATGCCCACTGCCTGTTTGTCAACCTCAAGGGATGGTGGTTGGTGCATGTCAGAACTTTTCAAACTCTACCTCTGGGGGAAGACAAACTACCCGCTCTCCCACCTTGACTCTATAACATTTTCAGACAACTTATTCACTTACATCCTGATGGAGTTCCCCTCAATAGTGGCACCACAGTTCTCTGCAGCTGACGCAAAGCACGGGGTAAGGCACCACATTCTGTCTGAGGGCCCCGGGCTTCACGCCAGGGCACGCCAGCTCCCTCCCGAAAAGCTCAACTTAGCCTAGCGAAGGAGGAGTTTGAGAAAATGGAGGAGCTCGGGATTGTGTGGTGCTCCGACAGACTCTGGGCCTCTCCCTCCACATGGTGCCAAAATCAGAGGGGGTAGGGGTGGTGGAGGCCATGGGGAGGCTACTTTCACCTCAATGAGGCCCAACAGATATTGTTTTCCAAGGTGGACCTCATCCGAGGTACCACTCTTAAACAGCCAGTTACAGGTGCCGACATTTTTAATTAAAATCCTGCAACCTTGGAGTCTATGTCCAAGATGACAGTACTTATGTTTGGCAGCGGTCACAAGGGGTTGCAGAACTTTGGGGGAGCAGCAAACCAGTGCAGGGCACCAGAAATGAGGAGAAAACCCCCACTGAGAAGGAGAAGCAGAGGATTCAACCCTATAGGAAGATGATCATGGCAGCAGATCAGTGAGGAACTCAGTGGCTGAATGACTCTGCAGAACAGTAATCATGGCAGCAGACCAGGGAGGGGATTAGAGGCTGAAGGACCCACACAGGCTGCAGGGGTCAGCAACGCCGTCGAGAGACTCATGGAACCAGGGATTGTGAGGGTGCTGAGGGCATGAAGGGCTCCTGAATGGCCTTGGGCACTGAAAGCTTCCTGATCATGGAGCTCAGGTTGCAATGGATTAAACAGAGGTCTGTGCAGTTACATAGGCTGCAGGAGCACCAGAGGTGAATGCATGGACACTCAGTGCTTCTGGAGGGACTATCAGTTGTATAACACATTGGTAAGGCCAAATTTGGAGTACTGAGTGCAATTTTGGTCACCTGACTTACATCAACACTTACATCAACAATGATGAAGTGTTTTGAAAGGATGGTGTTGAAGTATATCAGCTCCTGACTGAGCAGCCACATGGATGCATTCCAGTTTGCCTATTGAAGCAACATGTATGTGATAGATGCCATCTCATTGGCTCTACACAAAACCCTGGAGCACCTGAACAATAGGGATGCATTCATCAGGATGCTCTTTATCGACTACAATTCAGCATTTAACACCATTATCCCCTGATCAGTAAACTCCAAGACCTTGGCCTCAACACCCCAGACCACAATCAGTTAGGAATGATAAGAATCTCCTGCACAGTCTCCATCAGTACCAGAGCACCACAGGGCTGCGTTCTTAGTCCCTTGCTTTCCTCACTCTACACCTACAACTGTGTGGCTCGGTACAATGATAACACCATCTACAAATTTGCCAACAATACCATGGTAGTGGGTTGTATAAAGGAAGGTGAGAGTCAGCATACAGGAGGGAGATTGAACATTTGGCTGAATGGTGCACCAATAACAACCTTGCACTCAATGTCACCAAAATTAAGGAGCTGATTATTGTCTTTAGGAAGGGAAAGCCAGAGGTGTCCAATCCAGTGATCATTGAGGGATCAAAGGTGGAGGCGGTGACCAAGTGTAAGTTCTTGGGAGGCATTATTTTGGAGGATCTTTCCTAAACCCAACACCACTTACTCAGGAGTTTGCGAAGGTTTGTTATGACACCAGAAACGCTGGCAAAATTCAACAGATGTGTGGTGGAAAGTGTGCTGACTGGCTGTATCATGGTCTGGGGACTCCAATAAACCTGAGTGTAAAGTCCTGCAAAAGGTAGTGGACACAGCCCAGGTTATCATAGGAAAAACCTTCCCCACTATCAAGAATATCTACTGGGAACACTGCTGTCGGAGAGCGGCATCAATTATCAAGGATTCATACCACCCAGTACATTCTGCTACCATCAGGAAAGAGGGCTTCAGAACACATGGACAACTAGAACATATGGAAAAAAATTTGAGGATATATTTAAAATGTTCAAAAGTTTCCAATTAAGAACCAGAAAAATTGCTTTCTTCGCATCTTTAAGTATTGTTGGAATATGAAGAATTGCTATCCCCTGAATCATCCATTTGGAAGTTAATCACTCTTGTAAATAGGAAACAAGACCTTATCATGGCAAAAATTTACTTACATAAATGTATTGAGGAGGAACTTCCATGTATTTACATCCAAAGTCCGAGTATTGCGTGGTTTTTGCTTAACGAAACTAAGTCTGCTTTCTTTTGAACCACAAAATGGGCATAGCCCTGTTTTGGATTTGTTTTATGAAGTGTCCTTAGTCCCTTTTGCAGCTCTGTGGTTCCCCAAAATTTGGTCATCAGAGACTTACAGAAAGAGTGAAAATAATAATGCACGATCAATTACACAAAGACTGAAGTTATTGAAAACTGAAGGCTTTTATTATCAAGAGATGGACAGCATCCCTTCTGTTGCTGGCTCACACTGACCTGGACTCAAACTGGGGGCAGGCTTATGGCATGACAGACTTTACGGGGGAGAAAGGGGAGGAGTCATGAGCCGGCCAATGAGAACAGGGTCAAACATAAAAGGTCATGTCATTTACATTTACAATAGTGGTTTCATCACAATAATTTTGAAGAATTAAAATTAAAACATTAAACTAAATGAAGCATTAAAAATACACATTTTAGGGAAAGATTGTTGACACTGTTTAAATGAAACCCAGAACTTATGTGGAAATCTGGACCATTGAAGAGCTGAATTATAGAGGTGTAGAGTAATGACTGGAATGCAGTAGAATTACTATGCTACATCTAGTCACATCGCCAAGATAGTTCACCTTTCACTCCACAAGACTCAGCATCCTGTATATCATTCATCATCACATTGCCATTTCTGACATGATCCTACTATCAGCTACATCACCACCACCTCCCTTTTCTGCATTCCACAGAGTTCACTCTCTCCATAACTCCAGAGGTCGCACATGCCTTCCCACCCACCACCAACTGTAGGAAGAATGTGGATGTGCTGGAGAAAGTGCACTGAAGATCCACCAGAAAGTTACCAGGTGGGAGGCACTAGTTATGAGGAGAGAGTGGATAAACTGGGATTATTGGTAGATGATCGAAATCTTGTTCTCAAGGTATGGATATGAAAAACAAGAGAACATTATTTTAAGGTGAGGGGTAGAAATTTTAAAGGGAATTGTGAAGGGTAAGGTTTTTTTCGCACACTATATGGCTGCTAACAAGAATGTGGACCAGCTGACTAAAGGAGAGACCATATAGGATTTAGTACTGGGTAATGCACCTAGTCAGGTGACAGACCTCTTGGTAGGAGAGCATTTTGGTAAAATGTCCAAAGCTCTCTGAGCTTTAGCAAAGCTCTGCACAAGGATACAAGCAGACTAAATGGTAAAGTGTTTAATTGGGGAAGGACTAATTATGAGGCAGGAATTATGGAGAGTAAATTGGGAACAGATGTTCAGAAGAAAGCACAGAAGTAAAGTGGAGGATGTTTAGGGACCCACTTGTGTCAGGTTCTGGATAGGTTTGTGTGGTAAACCACTGTCTGTATATTTATCTGTCGGGGACACCCATTAACTGACTGTACCTATGGCTCCACCCACAGACTCCTGAATAAAAGAGACTGTCCAACATCCCCCTCCCCAGCTCAGAACAGTCAACCAGCATGGACATGCCTTCAATTCTTTTATGATTAAAAACCTGTAAGTTTTGCATAACTTCCAGTCTTTTGGTGTTATTGATGGTGCATCAATTTTATTCACAATAAATTTTGACAATGGAGCAGATCCTGAAGACAGAGAAGCTGGAGATTGAACTTCAATCACCTGAGGCCTTTACCAACTTCAAACACTTTGGCTGTGCTGCTTCGAGGCATCCTGCAGCAATCATTCGGTCAGAGAATAACAAACTCAGGTACTGCATACCGGGCTGAGCCCCTAGTGTACTCGATGATCAGGGACGCCACGTCATACCCAGAGGTAATGGACATCTTGAAAGGCCAGTATCTGAGAAAGGTAAATGAAGTTAATGCAAGACACCTCCTGGTGACCTGAAAACAGCAACCTGGGGCATTGAGTGCCAAGTATCTCCAGACCCTGCAAACCTTTGGATGGGCCTGTGAATACAAGGCTGTGATGGCTGCAGAGAACACGTAGGACCTGATTAGAGTTGCCTATATCGCAGACATCAGATCCAATTACATCCGTTAGAGACTATTAGAGCAAGGTGAGCTCAACTTGCAGAGGGCGGTCTAATTGACAGACACATTGGAGGTGGCCCTCACGAAAATTAGGCCTACTTAGCCACCTTCCCCAGGCGCCGCCAACTTGAGACATATCCCATCAGTGACCCAACCATGGCCGCTGTACTCTGTGAGCACCTGAAATGCTCTTTCTGTGTTGCCTGGGAAGCATTCAAAGAAACGCTGCCCAGCGAAAGATGCAGTTCTTGCTCCAGCTGCGGGAAGAATGAGCACTATGCAAAAGTGTGTAGATCCAAACCACTCCTACCCAGCAGTGCCACGTGCCGACCATGGAGGCTACCATCTTGAAGACCGCCATCCCTGGGAACCAACAGCACCACATGCGAGTCATGGGGGCTGCCATTTTGGGAACCATCTTCAAGATCCAGCAGTGCTGTGTTCAAGCAGTGGAGGCCACCATCTTGGACGCCGCCATCTCCTAGCCGAATACATGAATGCTCCACTGCATCAACAAGCAACAACCTTTCATTGGCCTCCATGACGTTACACCAAGGTAGTTCTCATCAACTCACCAGGTTAATGATAGACGTGCAGGTAAACGACCACGTGACAAGTTGCCTGTTCGATAGTGGGAGCATGGAGAGCTTCATCCACTCTGACATGATGCAGCGCTACTTCCTCACGGTAAGATCGGTAAGCCAAAAGGTCTCCTTGGCTTCAATGTCCTATACAGCTGATGTTTGCAGCCACTGAATAGTGACCCTGACCGTGTGGGGTATGAACTATAAAGACTTCAAACTCCTAGTGATGTTGCAGCTTTGCGCTGTTGTGCTACTGAGACTGGACTTTCGATGTCACCTTAAAAGCGTGACAATGGGGTATGACAGGCCCCACCCCCCACTCACCATCTGTAACCAGCAGTTTTTAAACCACCCACTAAGCTCTACCAGCAACTACCCTTCAGCTATTTCCAACCCACCCCCCCATCCCCACCACCACTGCCTCCAACCAACAACCTAACTGGCCAGTGCGCACGACCTGCGGACTCTCCACCCTCAAAATCACCCCTCCACTTCTGTTTGTCAACCTCACCCCTGACTGTAAACCCATTGCCACCAAAAGTAGACGGTACAGTGTCGGGGACAGGGCCTTTATTAGGGCAGAGGTACAGTGGCTGCTCAATGAGGGGATCATTGAACCCAGCATCACCCCTTGGAGAGCACATGGTGGTGGTGAGGAACAGGGAGTAAAGCAGAATGGTTATTGACTATGGTCGGACCATTAATAGATACACACAGCTAGATGCATACCCCTTCCCCTGTATATCTGACATGGTGAACCAAATCGTGCAATATTGGATATTCTCCACCATTGACCTAAAGTCGGCATATCACCAGCTCCCCATCCGCCCAGAGGACCACCAATATACAGGTTTTGAGGTGGATAGCTGCTTTTATCATTTTCTGAGGGTTCCCTTTGGCGTCACCAGTGTGGTCATGGTCTTCCAGTGGGAGAGGGATCACTTGGCCACTTGGCCACATTCCCATCTGTGGCCATGACCTGCAGTACCATGATGCCAACCTCCAAAAATTCCTCAGACTGCCAGACTCCTCAACCTCACATAAAAAAAGGCTAAATGCTTATTTCACACAACCCGCCTTGCCATCCTTGGCTGTGTTGTTGAGTACGGAGTCATTGGTTCTGACCCTGACTGCATGCGTCTGCCTTTGGAATTTCCCCTTAAAGCTCTGAAAAGGTGCCTGGGCTTTTTCGCTTACTCTACCCAGTGGATCTCCAACTATGTGGACAAGGCCCGCCCCCTCATTAAATCCACCTCTTTTCCCCTTACACTAGATGCCCATGCAGCCTTTAACTGCATCAAGTCAGACATTGCCAAGGCTACAATGCACACCGTGGATGAATCCACCCCATTCCAGATGGAGAGTGAAGCATCCGATTTCGCTCTGGCTGCCACACTTAACCAGGTGGGCAGATCTGTCGTTTTCTTTTCCCACACCCTCCAGGGCCCTGAAATTTGGCACTCCTCTGTCAAAAAGGAGGCCCAAGCCATTCTTGTGGTAGCACTGGAGGTATTACCTGGCCGACAAACAATTTATCTTGTTGACTGACCATTGTGCAGTTGCATTCATGTTCAATAACCAGCAGTGAGGTAAAATCAAAAGCGACAAGATTTTGAGGTGGAGAATTGAACTTTCCACCTACAATTATGATATCTTGTACTGGCCTGGAAAACTCAATGAGCCCCCAGATGCTCTATCCCGCAGAATCTGTGCCAGCCCATAAATTGACCACTTACAAGCCCTCCACAATGATCTCTGCCACCCTGGAGTCACCAGGTTGTTTCACTTTGTCAAGGCTTGCAATCTGCTCTACTCCATTGAGGAGATCAGGTCAATGACCAAAAACTGCCAGGTCTGTGCGGAATGCAAACGGCGCTTCTATCGGCCAAACAGAGCGCAGTTGATAAAGGCCACCTTTATCCTTTGAATGACTGAGTATTGATTTCGAAAGGCTCCTCCCCTCCTCGGACCACAGGGTGTATTTCTTCAATGTCATTGACAAGTATTCCCAATTTTTGTTTTCCAATCTCTTGCCCAGACATGAAAGCGGCTACAGTCATAAAGGCCCTACGCAGTCTCTTCACCCTGTTTGACTTCACCCTGTTTGACTTCCCCTGCTGTATTCAGACCGGCGGTCTTCTTTTATGAGCAATGAGCTGTGCCAGAACCTGCTGTTCAGAGGCATTGCCACAAGCAGGACCACCATCTGCAATCCACAAGGGAACAGGTAGGTGGAAAGGGAGAACGCCACAGTCTGGAAGGCCACCCTCTTAGATCTGTGGTCTCAGGTCTTCCTGTCTCCCCCTGGAAAGAGCTCCTCCCCAAGGTGCTCCACTTAATTAGGTGTCTCCAATGTATTGCCACCAGTGCCACACCACATGAACGAATGTTTTCATTTCCTAGGAAGTCCACTACAGGGACCATGCTGCCAGCATGGCTGACATCCCCAGGGCCGATCCTACTCCAGAAACATGAGGAGTCATAAGTCTGATCCACTATCCTCCACACCAACCTTCCAATATGCCTATGTGGCATATCCTGATGGGCAAGAAGACATGGCCTCTGATAGGGTTCTGGTACCCCACACCCCTTTCACCTCTTGCCATCCATGAAGCACCAGGGTCATGGCACATTACCCCAGCCCCAACGGATGGCATGCCAGACTCGACATCACACACCCACCAAGCCAATGCCGACAACTGCATACAGGTGCCCCAGACTGTCCAGGACCCCATCGCTGCACTATAGTCACAGCTGGTACACTATGACAGTCACAGAGGCAAATCAGACCATCCGAGAGACATGATTTGTAATTGTATCTAATGTTTTTTACCCTACCAGTCTCTTTTTAAAAGCAAGGGGTGAATGTGGTAAACCACTGTCAGTATTTTTATCTGTCAGAGCACACTCATTGGCCGACTCTACCTGTGGCTCCACCCACAGACTGCTGAATAAAGATGACTGTTCCACAGCCCCCTCCCCAGCTCAGGACAATTGACCAGCAATTCTATTGTGAATAAAAGCCTGTAAGTTTTGCATAACTTCCAGTCTTTTGGAGTTATTGATGGTGCATCAGTTTATCCCACTGAGACAGGGACAAGATGATGGGAAAAGGCAACCGTGGTTGACAAAGCAGGTGAGGCAGCTAGTTAAGAGGAAGAAGGAAGCATACATCAGATTTAGGAGGCAGAAAACAGGATGGGCTTGAGAGATATACATGGTAGCCAGGAAGGAATGTAATAAGGCCTTGGCAAGTAGGATTGAAGCCCTCAGGCTTTCTATGCTTACGTGAAGGATGGTGAGTGTGAAGGATAAAGAAGGCAACATGTGCCTGGAGGCAGATGAGGTTGGGAAGCTATTAAATGAAGACTTTGCTTCATTATTCACCAAAGAAAAGTGTATTAAACAAGGTGAGGTCAGAATAGAATAGAACAGGCTTATGCTTTGGACCATGTTCAGATTAAGAAAGAGGAAGTGCTGGATTTTATTAAAAACATTAGAATTGATAAGACCCTGGGACCGGTTGAAATATATCCCAGGTTGCTTTTGTAAGGGAGGGAAGAGATTGCTGAGGTATGAACAATGATCTTGTGTCCTCCTTGGGCACAGGGAAGTTGCCGGAGGATTGGTAATTGGCAAATGTGGTCTCCTTATTTAAAAAAAGGTAATAGGGAGAATCCAAGGAATCTTTTATCAGTGGTGGGCAAACTATTGGAGATGATTCTTAAGGACAGGATTTTCTTTCAAAGCTTGCAGAGGGATCTGGACCAACTGGAAAAATGGGCAAGAAAAGGCAGACGGAATTTAATAAAGACAAGTGTGAGGTATGGCATTTTGGAAGGACAAACCAAGGTAGGACATAAATAGTAAATGGTAGGGCATTGAGGAGTGCAGTAGACCCACTTAAAGTGGGTCACAGGTAGACAGGGTTGTAAAGAAAGCTTTTGGCATATTGGCCTTCATAAATCAAAGTTCTGAGTACAGGAGTTGGAATGTTATGGTGAGGTTGTATAAGACATTAGTGAGGCCAAATTTGGAGTACAGTGTGCAGTTCTGGTTGCCAAGTTACAAAAAGGATATCAGTAAGATTGAAAGAGTCCAGAGAAGATTTACTAGGATGTTACCGGGTCTTCAGGAGTTGAGTTACAGGGAAAGATTAAACAGGTTAGGACTTTATTCCTTGGAGCATAGAAAAATGTGGGAAGATTTGATAGAACTTTACAAAATTATGAAGGCTATAGACAGAGTAAATACAAGGAGGTCTTTCCACTTAGATTAGGAGGGATAAATATGAGAGGACATGCTTTAGGGTGAAAGGTTTAACCATAACCATATAACCATTTACGGAGCGGAAACAGGCCATGTTGGCCTTTCGAGTCCGTGGGAACTTTTTCGCTCAGAGTGTGGTGGGAATTTGGAACGAGCTGCCATCTGATGTGGTAAATGTGGCCTCACTCTTAAGTTTTAAGAATAAATTGGATAGATGCATGAATGGGAGGGGACTGGAGGATCATGGAATGGGTGCAGGTCAGTAGGGCTAGTGGAATGATGTTATAGCACAGACTAGAAGGCCCAAATGGCCTGCATTCTGTGCTGTAGTGTTCTATGGTTCTATGATTTATGACAAAATGTACAGTACCATCTTCTCAGGGATAGTCAGCATTGGCTTTGTGAAGGGAAAATTGTGCCTCACAATCCCCAGTCCAAATTGAGTTTTTTGAGGAGGTAACAAATTAAAGTGATGAAAGTAGGGTAGTACATGTGGTCTACATGGATTTTAGTAAAGCATTTGACAAGGTCCCCCATAGGAGATTCATTCAGAAAGTCACGAGGCATGGGATCCATGGAAGCTTGACTGTGTGGGTTCAGAATTGGCTTGCCTATAGAAAGCAGAGAGTAGTAGTGGACAGAAAGTATTCTGCCTGGAGGACAGTGGAGTTCTGCAGGGATCTGTTCCGGGACTCCTGCTCTTTGTGATTTTTATAAGTGGACAAAGAAGTAGAGGGCAAGTTTACAGGTGATATGAAGGTTGGAGATGTTGTGGATAGTGTTGAAGGCTGTCGTAGGCTGTCGACAGGATGTAGAGTTGGGCGAAAAAGTGGTGGGTGGGAAGGCTTAGTTCTGTTTGGAGGTCATTGATGTGTTTAACTCTGTTATCATACTGACTTAAAAATGTTTACAATATCCTGATAAACATGGGAGACAGTTAAACTCCACTGGTTAATGAACATGCCAAGAAATAATCAATAGTATTACGTAGCATAAAAAAATGTACATATTTGTTTAATTGTTAAAAGAGCTTTCAGACTGGAAAGGGATTACAAAGGCCCCAGATTATGTTTGCACTTTACTAATACTAGAATCTGTTGGCTGAGGGAATAAATGAAGTTCTACGCAGATTAAGAAAGGATCACAGTAGAATGATTGTTTCTGAATTTTTAATGGATTCAGTGTGGCATGAACTTTACAATTCATATCCTCTGTATATTTTAGTTGCAGCTTGGATGTGAATTAACCAAATAACTTTTAGTAAATTGATTTCAATATTTTTTTTTATTTGTAACTCTTTATTTAGCTGTCTTGTTCATAGGTATTTCACAGTTGTTAGAAAAACTGAAATTATGAACCATTAATGCCATTCTTGGTTTGGCCACTAGGAGCTACCATGTTGTACTTGCTTTCAATTGTACTCAGCATTGTTCAAATAAGACTATTGTTGATTCGGTCTGAGATTTTTAGGATCCTCAACCACAAGTTATTTGAATGGTTCAGACTGCGTCCTGGTCAGAAGAGTCTTCAGGTAAAAACTAGCAGAAAGAATCATTTGATCAGTTCCTAATCCTATATGTGTAATCCTCACCTACTCACTTCTTAAAACGTTTTTATAACGACTTTGACCAAATTGTTATAATGACTTGATTTCTGTGGCCAGGATCCATTTCCGTCTGAGTACATGTTTGCAAAGTCATCTGATGTGAATCTTTGATGGAAAATGATCATCGAACTTGGTACAATTCTCGGAATTTCATCCACTCACAGTCTGCCAATTCAGTCTGAATGATGCCGTTAATTTCTGACTTGAGACCTGCAAAGTCAATAGACAAAATGTATGGCGTAAACTGATCTTAAAAACAGGAGTGATTGGGCTCTCGAAAATAAAATGTTCGAACATATGACGAGAGTCTCCCTTGTAAACGGCTTCACAATGACTCTCTTTCATTGCACCTTTCAAGACGGATATAATTGGAACAAGTGAAATCATTACAAATAATTAGTTACATTGACGGACTAAGGAAATCAAAAAATGGTGGATGCCTAAAACCTACAATAAACACCCCCAGGATTTTTACCGATAAAATTGTCTTGGTTTCAAAAAGAAGGTGCTAATGTTTAGGAGACCCTGTGAGTATTGAATGAAAACAGTGTGAGCAGGTCACGAGTCATTTGTGAAATAAAAGTTAACCTTTCAGGTAGAAGTCGCTCACTCAGTGTGTCTTTCCAGAGATGCTGCTTGGCCTACTGAGGGTTTCCGGTAGTTTCTGTGTTTTTAGTCCTATTGAGAGCCGGTCTCCCAGCCGTCGGCACCCTTTTGAAGCGACTGTGCTAGTTTAATACGCACGTTGAGCTTGAGTATTGTTTTCCGATGCCAGCTCGCTTGCAACTTGTTTGAGCGGAGCGGGGCCGGCAGAAGTTTCTGCTGGGTCTCAAATGGTTTAAGAGTGAACTTTTCAGCCCAGCTCCTATCCCCTCGATTGGCGGAAGTGGGTCACATTTAGGGAGTGTGGTGCACAGATCTAGTCCTTGGTCCCAGATTGCACTGCGAGGGTGTGGACCTGTTGCCTTTTTTGTGTCTGTTTTGTATGTGCACACTTCAATGGCGCTGAGGCGATCCAGGACTTCGAAGGAAAGTAAACCAAATGAATTGAAGTGTTCGCCGTCTGTCGGCACCATGCGCTGGAGGTTGCGGCTTGTCCTGCTCGGCTGCCTAATCTTGCAATGCCCGGCAGCCATGGACGAGTGTTACGACGAGAATTCACGGTCTCAGCGCTGTATGCCAGAGTTCGTCAACGCCGCTTTCAATGTGACTGTGGTGGCTAGTAACACTTGCGGCTCCCCTCCAGAAGAATATTGCGTCCAGACCGGAGTGACGGGGGTAACCAAATCCTGCCACATCTGCGACTCCAGCAACCCCCGGCTTCAGCACGGTGCCGTCTACCTGACCGATTATAATAACCAAGCTGATACCACTTGGTGGCAAAGTCAGACGATGCTCGCCGGAATCCAGTACCCTAATTCAATTAGCCTGACTTTGCATTTGGGTAAGTTTATCTTTCCCCTTTCTCTTTCCCTACCACCCCCCCCCCCCCGAAATGAAACCCATGATTTGAATTTTAAAAGATGTTTGTGAAATGCACCAGATCCCTGAAACGATTTGTAACCGGATTACTACGCGTTTATATTAAAGAAGTCGGATGCATTTTAGTTACGCAGTCAGCAGCCTAATTGTTAACACTATAAATACTGCAATTACATTCCGATCACAGTTTTGGGGAATTCTAACCCCTCTCCTCCTGTTTGTGCTAAGATGGAACGGCAGGCAAGTCCTGTTTAAACGGTGCAGAGAAAGAGAGGGAGAGCTTTAAAAAGACGTGGGTCGGTGTTTAATTGTTAGAAAACTTAGCCAGCCATTTGGTCGACCCTTTGAAGCGAATATTCAGGTCAGGAGGAAGTGTATGAAACACGAAAGTGTGCAGAAGCCGTGAAGGAAGTGTTCAGTCGGTTGATGGGAACTTTCAATGTAAAACATCCCAAGTGTGTTTAAACTGACACCGTCTCTCCCGATCTCATGATAAGTGGCCACGGTGCATCTGGGCCGCGATACGTTAGTTTCCCGACCAGTTTTACGAGTGGAATTAGCTCGATGCCCTCAGGGTGCAAGATTTTAATCAGCCTCGCGGTCTTGAACGCCTTTCAGTACGCTTGAACGACGAGAAATCTCATGGTGGGATTTAAGATCGGGCAATAGCGGCATGTTGCTTTTCTTTCTCGCTTACACTTTCTTCTTGCGAAATATTTTTAAAAAAAATCATTTTCTGCTCCAAGATGGCGCAGTTTGTGAACTCCATTAAAAGTAGCAAGTTCTGTCGATAAGTGAGATGTGGATGGGAAGGAAGGGGATTTCGTGTGGCCGCCGCTGGCCGGGCCAAAAGGGAGAGGTCGCTGAATTTTTATTTCGGGGAGTGCCGATGGATTGCGGTCGGCACCTTATTGAGGATTGGATTAAAGGAACGAAATAATACAAGAGAGGGGGAGGCGAGGGTGGGGACTTCAGCTCTTCAACTGAACCAGCGATAGACATTCTCCCGCCGCATATCCGCGCTGGGTGATGTTTCATTGGTTCAGTGGATTTACAGTAGATGGGCGACGTCTCCTGGACTCGGTTCTCACGCTGCTGGTCATGCCTTTTCCCAAGACACATCCTACTTTGGTGCGATGTGAAATTGGATTTGACGGAGTGTTCTTTTGCATTCCGCGAAAGGACTTTGAGAATTTCAGGTGAAACGTTGATTTACAGGAAAAGTTAAAGTGGGCGAGTTTGAACAACTTCAACTGACGCAGCCATTGCCATTTAAATAAAATCGCATCTTCATGATCACTTTAAGAATATGGTAAAACTGACATTTTAAATGTCGATTTTGTATCAAGCAGACAATTACCCACCAAATTGGCACTTTTTTGACTGTCTCATCGCACAGGGGAGTTGGTGTAAAGGAGAGGCTCCCACTTTTAAAAAAATTCTCATCTCGAAGAGATTTGCAGTTCTCGACGCGCTCCCTCTAACATAAGGACTAAATAATAATTCATTGTCTAACCATTTTACCCTCCCCTTCCTCTGCATTAGCAAAAACTTAGATTGAGATCGATTCTAATCGTCATCTTCAACCTGTTTGATCTCACCACTGTAGTGTTAAAGCTCGAATGCGAAGCATTACTTTCATTCATTTTACATTAAAAATTCTACAAATCCATTTCACAAATTTCTGAGAATATTGACCAATTCTGTTTTTGCTAAATGTGGTGCTCTGTGCTTGATGGTGAGCCGATTGCAGTGATCAGAAGAGAACATACTGTATGTGAAAGGGCAGGAAATAGTATTTGCAATTGTACAAATCAAAAATGATTTCGTTAGAAGGTAAAACCTAAAACTAACATTTGATTGTACAGTTGCATGATTTAATTTGGTTGCACTTTGAAAAAGACTTGATAACCACAACACCAGATCTTTGTCAATAGAATAAAATCTCCTTTTTGAGCAGCTCCAGTCAACTGGGTTCACTGCTGACCTTTGGGTACTCCCTGTGAAGTTCACGCATTCTTTGTGTGACTGGGTTTTTCCTGGAGGCTCTAGTTTCATGGAGACATAGAACATTGCAGTACCATACAGGCCCTTCAACCTATGATGTGCTGACTGATGTTAACCTATTTCCTTCCTCATACCCATACCCTTCTACCTTTTTTTGCATCCATATGTCTATTTTAGAATCTTTGAATGTCCCTATTGTACCAGCATCCACCACCCCAGCAATGAATTTCAGTCACTCACCCACTTTTTGTAAAAATTACCTCCTGACACCTCCACTCACCTAAAAATAGATGTCCTCTGGTATTTGCTATTGTTGCCGGCTGAGCATCCTGTCTAAGCCCCTCATTACTTTATGTACCTATATTAAGTTACCTCCCATCCTTTGCATGCCACATAAGACATGTTCTCCAATCAAGGTAACATCCTTGTAAATATTCTCTACACCCTCTCTAAAGCATCTTCATCCTCCCTGTAATGAGGTGACCAAACTGTAAACAATACTCCGTGTCGACTATCCAGAGTTTTATATAGCTGCACTATTACCTCAAGGCTCTTGAACTCAGTCCCCTGACGAATGAAGGTGAATACACTGTATGCCTTCTTAATAACCCTATCAACTTGCTCATGGAAACATTTAGCATGGAAACAGGCTGAGTCACATTGGCCATCACACCACCCAACAATTTATGTGAATTCTGAATTTTTAAAAATTCTCCCCATATTCTTCAGATTTTGCCACTTACCTACACCCTAGGAGCAACTTGTAGTGTTCAGATGCACATATTTGGGTTGTAGGAGGAAACCCACACAGTCACAGAGAATGTAAGCACCTTACAAAGGGCACCCAACATCAGGATTGAACTTTGTCTCTAGTGCTTGAGGCAGTGACTGTATTGATGGTGCCAAAGTTCTGGTACATGCTTAAGAAATGCTGGTTGGCTATTGTAAGTTGGCCTTGGAGTAGGTGGGTGGCAAGAGAAGCAGGGGTGTTAGCAAAGTTGATGGGACGCAAGTCAGAATAAATGAATGCTTGACACAGAATCATTGGGCCAAAGGGCCCACTTCCATGCTTTATGACTAAGAGAAAATAAAAACTGAAAGTTCAAGTCCTTTGTGCCTTGTAACAGAAAAAAAAAGCATCATATGTAGAAAAGAAATTCTGCTTAATTTTTTTCAACTCTAAGGAAATAATGAATGATATAGTTTTGTAATCCTTTTGTATATAATCTGGATCTCAAGTTGCCGACGGTTTGGACTGGTCTTTGTGGCTGCAGGAGTGCTGGAGGCAAATACGTGGATATTCAGTGATTCTGGGGGGACTCTGCTTTTCTTTCTCTGACTATAAGGGGCGCTGGGCATTTTCTACTGATGGCAAATCTTTGCCTTGCGCAGATTAAAGTCATTTTGTGTAATATTACACCTGTTTTACTACATGACAATAAAGGAATCTTGAATCCATTCTGGAGGACAATTGGAATACAAGTAGAAAATTTGTTTGCTTATCTGTTTACAGACCAACATGCAGAGAAAAATGTTTATTCATGGATTAAGCAGGGAGGTAAAGTTATAAATTGAGAACAATTTAGTCATTTGGTACAAATTTGTTGTTAGGGAAGCCACTTTTAATCAGTAATAAAAAAAACTTTAATTTTCGCTCAGTGGTGTAAATTTTTAATATTTATTTTGGTCCTGCTGGCTTGTTTCTCTGTTTAAATGAGTAGAAAATAACATCAGTTTGCACAGTTGCAGGTATGATGGGTTTGAGGTTTCTGTAAAATCTCTTTGTGGACAATCAATGTTGCTTTTGTGATACAGTTTGAATCCATAGCATCCTATTCTTGGCCTGCAAACTTGTACAGTTCCCATTTTGGGTTTGGGTAAATTGACTGGCGTTTGCAGATTGATTAATTGTTACTCTTCCTGCTACGTCCACCAAATCTCATGTTTGAAGGATCTGGCATTGCCATTGTAAAACAGCATCTTGAACATTTGCAAGCTCTTTTCCAGTTAGTTGGATAACAAGAGATATTCTGAGTGACTTGTGTGAGTCATGAATTAGTATTTGTTTTCAATGAAATGGATGTCTTGCTGTGAAAGGCACAGGAAACCAGGAACAAATACTGTTTGAATTGGGATGTTTCCTGTTGCATTAAAATTAATTCAGGTTTTGTTTACTTAACAGTGAGACATATAACACTGTAAATAAACCACTTCTTCATTTGGCAGTTCAGAAATTGTAATGGAGATTAATTTGTTTTATATACTACATTGTCAATATTATTTATTTTTTATACATATGTATCTTCTTCTTTGGCTTGGCTTCGCGGACGAAGATTTATGGAGGGGGTAAAAAGTCCACGTCAGCTGCAGGCTCGTTTGTGGCTGACAAGTCCGATGCGGGACAGGCAGACACGGTTGCAGCGGTTGCAGGGGAAAATTGGTTGGTTGGGGTTGGGTGTTGGGTTTTTCCTCCTTTGCCTTTTGTCAGTGAGGTGGGCTCTGCGGTCTTCTTCAAAGGAGGTTGCTGCCCGCCAAACTGTGAGGCGCCAAGATGCACGATTTGAGGCGTTATCAGCCCACTGGCGGTGGTCAATGTGGCAGGCACCAAGAGATTTCTTTAGGCAGTCCTTGTACCTTTTCTTTGGTGCACCTCTGTCACGGTGGCCAGTGGAGAGCTCGCCATATAACACGATCTTGGGAAGGCGATGGTCCTCCATTCTGGAGACGTGACCCATCCAGCGCAGCTGGATCTTCAGCAGCGTGGACTCGATGCTGTCGACCTCTGCCATCTCGAGTACTTCGACGTTAGGGATGAAAGCGCTCCAATGGATGTTGAGGATGGAGCGGAGACAACGCTGGTGGAAGCGTTCTAGGAGCCGTAGGTGGTGCCGGTAGAGGACCCATGATTCGGAGCCGAACAGGAGTGTGGGTATGACAACGGCTCTGTATACGCTTATCTTTGTGAGTGCAGTCTCTTCAATCTGAGGTGCCTGCAAGCTCACACCAAGACACAAGAAAAACTTGTCCGTGAACTACTCTTTGCAGACGATGCCGCTTTAGTTGCCCATTCAGAGCCAGCTCTTCAGCGCTTGACGTCCTGCTTTGCGGAAACTGCCAAAATGTTTGGCCTGGAAGTCAGCCTGAAGAAAACTGAGGTCCTCCATCAGTCAGCTCCCCACCATGACTACCAGCCCCCCCACATCTCCATCGGGCACACAAAACTCAAAACGGTCAACCAGTTTACCTATCTCGGCTGCACCATTTCATCAGATGCAAGGATCGACAATGAGATAGACAACAGACTCGCCAAGGCAAATAGCGCCTTTGGAAGACTACACAAAAGAGTCTGGAAAAACAACATATGTATAGAACACACACAAACACACGCATTGTTGTTTTCTAAGTGAAATCTGCTGTCAGCATTGTGCTCTTTTTTTTCCATCCATTATTGATTGGTACTTTGAAAAGTGTTCCTTCAAAACCTAGTTTTTTTTTGATGGCTTAATCAAATTTCTCTATAATATGTATGTTGTCTTTATGATGAACCGCTTCATTGGTTTCATTACTTTTGTTTGGTAAGTGGTAATTGATTTATTAGTTAACTTAAACAGACCATTGTTTATTTTACCCTTTGCTTGAGTCAAATGGAAAATCTCCAGAAAATCTAGGGTGCCATCTTTAGTGGATATTTTTCTCATGACATTAAACTCATTTTAGTTGATTTTAAATCAGCTGCACAACTAACATTATCTATGTGGGCTGATACCCAACACTTGCTGAAAGTGATTAATATAATTTCTGAGTTCTGTAGAAATGAAACTTTGCTTTATTTTTTCTTTTTAAATTATTTATATAATAAATAATATATTTTGTATTGTGGCAGTGCACATCCTCATGGCGAACTAGCCCCACTTGTATCGCCACGTGGCAGGGCAGCCATGGGGAAATGGCGTCGCCAGAGGTTTCTCTCTGACTCCAGCATCCCTTCCAGCGCACACCCTGGGCAGGGATTATGACATCACAATGCACCAGGTGACTGAGCTCATGCTGCCCTTAAAGGGGCGCGCTGAATTTGAATAAAAACAGTCGTTAACGACCCTCAACGTGGTGGCTGTGTTTCTTCCACTGCTCACACTGCCACAGAATATCATTATTTATAACTATTTCCCCATCTTAACTCATCAACAAAATCCTCATCTATGTATTTTTAAATTTTAAATTGATCAATTTTAACTTGTTTTTTGTTGTCAACGTGCATTTTGCAGCATCTTTAAATTTTACGTCATTCAAATATCTTCCCATTCCTGATCTCATAATAAATCTCATTGACTCATCACATTTTTTTTCAGTTTTAAATACTCAATATTTCTATTCCTGCATCTAGCGTTGTGTGGTCCTATCCTGCAATCTCTTGCAGTCCTCTGATTTTAGCCTCTAGAGCTGCTTCAGATTTAAACACCATCATTCACACCATGCTCTCAGCTGTCAAAACCTCTTTCCTTCCCTGTACCTCTGCTTATACTCTTCACACCCCCCCCACCCCCACACCGCTTTAGACTTTTAAAAACCATTATTTCTGACTATCTGCCTTCTGACTTTTGTCTTTGTTGCAAATTTTGCTTGAGAATGATCCTGTGAACTACCATGTTTTGGCAATATCAAGAGGTCTATATAAATTTGCTTTCTGTTGTAGCGTATTGGGTCTACTCAGGTAAACAGCAGGTTTTTCCCTCATTGACTTGTGCAAAGGAATTTTTTTATACTGTAAAATGAAATGATAACTAAATTGTTTTTTCATGATTATGTGTATGGTGCTCTAGTGCTATGGCAGTTAATTGGTTAATGGTTTTGTAGAAATTCAGTAACATTTGTTTTCTTCTGGATAAGTTGGTGATTAAATTGGTTCATACTGGCCTCAGATTGTTGGGTTGATGCTATTTTAACCAGAGGTGGCATGAAAGAGGATTGTTTCATTTCAATTTTAATACTTCCATTTTGTTTTTCAGGATTATCTTCTGGGTTGGAGCACAATCACATTTTTGATGCAGCTGCTACCAAATAATCCAGATTCTGATGATAATTTTACAGCGCAATCAATATGTAGTCTTTGTCAGTGTCCAGGGAGAGTGGCTAAAAGTGGTCTCCAACTAACATTGGTGGAGTTGGCTCTGGCTATTACGGTGCCAGTGGTCTTGGCTTGAATCCAGCGCTGTCTGTAAGGAGTTTGTACATTCTCCCCACGTCTGTGTGGGTTTCCTCTGGGTGCTCTGGTTTCTTCCACCCTTCAAAACTTGTGGGGGTTGTAGGTGAATTGGGATATTTGGGCAGCATAGACTCAAGGCCCAGAAGGGCCTGTAACTGTGCTGTAAGTCTAAATTTAAAAAATCTATAGATACTTTTGACACTGGGATTAATGTTGGTTGAGTAAAGGGCAGTCATTTCAATTGTTAGGGTTTATGCATAGATGAGGCAAAAGGGCGATAGTGGGATGCCAGAATCAAAGATTTTCAGGCGTAGGGTAGAAGAATGGTCTGTGCTTGCTATTGAGCACCCATTTAGACCAACTCTTTAATTTTTCCCCATTTCCCATCAATTCCCCTGATTCCAGCAATCTCTTTCAAGTTGACGGCATTTTATAGGATCCAATTAATCTACCAACCCTATAAGCAAGTTCATTCTTGTTCTGAGGAAGTGTGATTGTGAGGGGAAAGAAAGTTTGTGCCATCATGAATTGAAGCAAAAAACAAAAGTGATTATAGGATCTGCAGTCTCTTATGCCATCATTATGCATTGTTTTTGAGAAGTGGTGGAAGAAGCATGGTAATTTGAATTGAAATGGAAGAGCATGGAAACAATACAGTTGATAAAATAATACCTGGTTGAGTTTAGTAGTATGAGGATAAATACAACACAATCTAGAATTGAAGAAGGAAGAGAAAGGAGCTAAGGTGTATAAGGTAGTTGGTCTCTTTATGAGCTGGAAGAGTTGAGTGGTTAAAATTGGAGGATAACAGTCAGGTCAACGAAAGGAAATTCCAGTTGATTGCATGAAAATCCTGCACATGTTCTTATCTTGCAAACAGAGCAGTTCATGACTCATTGGCTTTTCCACGTGCATGATAATTAATTAATTGGATACAAATGTTGATAGATTTCTTGTCTAATTGTCAAGTGGCTTAAAACAAATATTTAGGTTTGGCTCTATCTGGCTTAACAGCAAATAATAGATTTGAGAAATTCTGGGTATGGATGGGAGAAAATTGAACTTTTCAAGTGATAACAATATGGTTGATGAAAATGATCTTGGTCGTAATTATAATGAACAATTTAACTTGTGACCTTGTGCCGAATTAGAGATGTACAGCTGCATGGGGAACATTTCAGTGGAACATTACCCTTTTTGTAATTTTGTAGTTATTATGTTTAGTCTGTCTTAACTGGAATTAAAACACTTTAACAGGAACTACATTGTTCACATTTTTTTTAACTAACTCATCTGAAAGAGAGCAATATATGTTTGGAGTTGGAAGACAATTTTGGTATAGCTCTGTAAACTGGCATAATTTTGTAATTGTTTGCTAAGCAATTGATGGTGAAATAATTTTGTTCAAAAAAAGCTGCGTCTGGGTTTTTACTTCTGTGATTTGCCTGCTCTAAAGCGAGGCAGATCTTGGATATTTCTTCAGTGGTTAACTGCAACCTACCTCTTAATGGTTATGACTGGTGTTCTTGCTTTGATGTTACATGGAGTGCATTTTATTTGAGATGGAATTTTATTCATCCTACTTGACTCATCTTATTGAATCTCTACTCTTTCCCGGTGTGTCCGTCACACCCACTTAACATGATTATCTTGGGGAAATGTTAGTGTGGTGGAGTTTATAATCAATATCATTATAATTATACACGTAAAAATACACAAGCTGATAAGAGCAGAGGTAAGGCTACCTGGCATCTTTGTGCAAGTTGCATTTTGCCTTCAATTCTGCAATCTTTCTCCCAGTTCTAGAAATGTCATCTGTGATCTAGTCTCCACTATCTGGAGCAGAGAATTCCAGAGTCGCAACTGTCTGAGAAACAATTCTTAGGTTTTAATGTCTGTCCCCTTGTAATTATGACCTCTCATTAGAAATGCACTCCCACATGTGCTAGCATTATCATGTACATTGTCATACTCCCTTTGGATTATGTTTGATTAGGCACTTTTCAAGCAGGGAAAACACCAGTCTGTAAAGGTTCTTCACCCTTACGGCTAAAGACATACCTTTCTGAATGCGCCGTGGCCGTCTCCGAGGCGCTAATTCCAACCCTTCCTGGGGAAGGATAATCGGCAGAGTGCTGCACTCTATCGCCTGACTTTTTTTGAAGACTTTATTTAAAATTTTATAACATGAATACAATAGAGAATTACATTTAAAGAAAAATAGAAAAAAAAATTAAAAAAGGTATGATTACAATATTACATCAGAAAACTACACAAAATAACCCCCCCCCCCCCCCCCCGTTAATTGTAACACAATATTAATAGTCCTGTACAAAAACAAAGGCGAGAAATCAGACTGCTCAAACTACAGGGGAATCACGTTGCTCTCCATTGCAGGCAAAATCTTCGCTAGGATTCTACTAAATAGAATAATACCTAGTGTCGCCGAGAATATCCTCCCAGAATCACAGTGCGGCTTTCGCGCAAACAGAGGAACTACTGACATGGTCTTTGCCCTCAGACAGCTCCAAGAAAAATGCAGAGAACAAAACAAAGGACTCTACATCACCTTTGTTGACCTCACCAAAGCCTTCGACACCGTGAGCAGGAAAGGGCTTTGGCAAATACTAGAGCGCATCGGATGTCCCCCAAAGTTCCTCAACATGATTATCCAACTGCACGAAAACCAACAAGGTCGGGTCAGATACAGCAATGAGCTCTCTGAACCCTTCTCCATTAACAATGGCGTGAAGCAAGGCTGTGTTCTGGCACCAACCCTCTTTTCAATCTTCTTCAGCATGATGCTGAACCAAGCCATGAAAGACCCCAACAATGAAGACGCTGTTTACATCCGGTACCGCACGGATGGCAGTCTCTTCAATCTGAGGCGCCTGCAAGCTCACACCAAGACACAAGAGAAACTTGTCCGTGAACTACTCTTTGCAGACGATGCCGCTTTAGTTGCCCATTCAGAGCCAGCTCTTCAGCGCTTGACGTCCTGCTTTGCGGAAACTGCCAAAATGTTTGGCCTGGAAGTCAGCCTGAAGAAAACTGAGGTCCTCCATCAGCCAGCTCCCCACCATGATTACCAGCCCCCCCACATCTCCATCGGGCACACAAAACTCAAAACGGTCAACCAGTTTACCTATCTCGGCTGCACCATTTCATCAGATGCAAGGATCGACAATGAGATAGACAACAGACTCGCCAAGGCAAATAGCGCCTTTGGAAGACTACACAAAAGAGTCTGGAAAAACAACCAACTGAAAAACCTCACAAAGATAAGCGTATACAGAGCCGTTGTCATACCCACACTCCTGTTCAGCTCCGAATCATGGGTCCTCTACCGGCACCACCTACGGCTCCTAGAACGCTTCCACCAGCGTTGTCTCCGCTCCATCCTCAACATCCATTGGAGCGCTTACATCCCTAACGTCGAAGTACTCGAGATGGCAGAGGTCGACAGCATCGAGTCCACGCTGCTGAAGATCCAGCTGCGCTGGATGGGTCACGTCTCCAGAATGGAGGACCATCGCCTTCCCAAGATCGTGTTATATTGCGAGCTCTCCACTGGCCACCGTGACAGAGGTGCACCAAAGAAAAGGTACAAGGACTGCCTAAAGAAATCTCTTGGTGCCTGCCACATTGACCACCGCCAGTGGGCTGATATCGCCTCAAACCGTGCATCTTGGCGCCTCACAGTTTGGCGGGCAGCAACCTCCTTTGAAGAAGACCGCAGAGCCTACCTCACTGACAAAAGGCAAAGGAGGAAAAACCCAACACCCATCCCCAACCAACCAATTTTCCCCTGCAACCGCTGCAATCGTGTCTGCCTGTCCCGCATCGGACTTGTCAGCCACAAACGAGTCTGCAGCTGACGTGGACTTTTTACCCCCTCCATAAATCTTCGTCCGCGAAGCCAAGCCAAAGAAAGAATTAATAGTCTAACTTAAAATTAGTCCAACCCTCCCCCCCAAAATAAAGAGTGAAGAGTTAATAAAATTGACAATATTATATATGGAAAAAAATACCCACTTACAAAAAAAGAGATAAAACTTAACCTAAAAAAAATTCTAACAACAACATTAAAAAAAAATTGTCAATACTAAAATATCACGCTTAAACATATATTTAAATCAAGCTTAAATGCATATAATTAGCAAACGGAGTCCACTTTAACTTATAAAAAGACATCTTATCCTGAATTGAAAAAGATATCCTTTCCATAGTCAAACAAAATTTCATTTCCAAATACCACTTATTTAAAGTTAGTATATTTCTATCTTTCCAAGTAAGTGCTATACATTTCTTAGCCACAACTAAAGCTAAATAGATAAATGAAATCTGATAATCCTCTTAACCTAAATCAATTAATGATTGCATGTTTCTATCGCCTGACTTAAATGTACAGCTGTTGCAAGTGGCTAGTTAGAGGCGGGATGATGATGCCGTCTTCCCACGACCATTCTCCCCACTCACCCCTCTCCCTCTGTGAACCCCTTAAGGCAGGGCCATTGGGGCAGTGGGAGTCATCAACAAGGGGCTGTCAGTCGGAGCAGTCTGGTGTGGGTTGTGATGGCTACACTGGGCTGCTTTGGCCTTCGGAGCTGCTCTCTGCGGCTCAAAAACACGGCAGAACAATGACTGTCTTTCCTACCCATAATCTCCCATGCAGCTGGAACTGTTCTGGGAACCACAGAGCTGTTCCAGCTATGTGGGGAATTATGGGTAGAGAAGACGGCCATTGCTCTGCTGCTTATTTATGACGAGTGGTGCTATGGCACCAGTTGCCCTGCCTCCATTGACTCCGGAGGGTGCTATGAGGCACCTCTGGATATGAATGGGATGCTGGAGCAGCTTTTTAGGGCTGCTGTCTGAAAGGTAAGTTTTTAGTTTTCAATTCGCTCCTGTAGCCGGCCTTCAGGCGGAGGCCTGACATGAAATGGCCTACTGAGAACTTTCCTCATTTTCCTAGACCCTTAAGATATATCCAATCATTTGTTTTAACAATCTGTGCATCTCAGGAATCAGGTAACTATGTCCTGAACTGCTTCCAATATTAGTATATCGTTTCACAAATAAGTGGATGAAAATATTACATAGTACTTAAGGTGTGGCCACCCCAACTTTAAAAAAATTCTCATGTATTTTTAAATTGCAACTGCTTTTATTTGCTGGATCTGCTAATAATTTGTGTTTCATGCGTAATTCATCTTAATCCATTATAGCAATAGAAGATTTGTTGTGATTTGAATATTTGAATAGAATGTACTGTAAAATGCTATGAGAGATTTTTCCTTGAATCTTAGAGAAAACTTCTTGTGAGTGATATCAGTAGCTATCCCTTGATACATTGATTTTTACTAATTATTTAATATAATGCCATTTTGAAGTTTGGCAGCAGAACTGAGGAAGAGTGAAAAGCAAAGTAAAATGAAATCTTCTGTTTAGGTAAAGATCACCCATCCTCATGAAAATTACTGTCAGATTGGAAATGTTCAAAAACTTTTCCCAAATAAAAACAGAAAATGTTGGAAATACTCAGAAGGTCAGGCCACATCTGTCGGAAGAGAAATAGTTAACATTTTAAATTGAAGACTTTGTTAGATCTGAGAAGGAGGCAGAAGAAGTTGTAATCATTTTATACATATCCAGAAACATCCTTTTGTATTCAAAATTACAGAATATCCTGAATTTGTCTGCTTGTACATGTCTGATTTTCTGCCTTGCCCAGCTCTTAAAGTAATATATAAAGCAAAACAACTTTTATGAATTGACAACAAAAATGAGCTTTTGTATCCATATGAGTCTACCAGTTCGGCCAATATTTTGGTTCTTGTTTTGGAAAATATTCTGGCTATTGAACATTTTATTATCACCTGAGCATTTGTTTTTGAGGAAAAGCGAATGTCTGTGTGATAACCAAAGGCCTTTTATGGAGTGAAGGCCTGGACTCAGGAGATTTGAGTGTGATGTAATGTTTTCAGTACTATTGTATAGTTTTGCATTTTATTTTATCAGCGAGGGGCAGCATTTCCTAAAGGATGGGGGAACATAGGCAAGATTAAATGCTTATGATGTCACGTTTCTGGACCTTAAAGGATTTTGTGTGTTTATTAATTGAATTTTGCCGGTCTGGTGTTAGCATTTGAATGAGTAATTATTTTGGTCTTGCTCTGAATATACTGGCAGCATGCTTTTTGTGGGAAATAGGCTGATGAGTTTAATTATTTTTTTTCCACTTGAGGGCTACATCAAGATAAATTATGGTGCCTTCAACTTGTGTTTGGCATCTTTGTAGCAAGGTGGAATTCAAAGATGGAGAGGTCTGAATGAGAGTGAGATTGAGAATTAAATTGACAGGCAACTGGAAACTGGAGTCATGCTTGCAGACTGAACTGATTGAAGTGTTCTACAAACCTTTTACAGGTTGTAACATGAACATTTAAAAAAAAACAAAGGCAGTACAATTCTGACATTTTCCAAAATACACTGGTTTATGTTAGATATTGCCATGACTGCAAATGCTTAATTCTGGAACAAATCTTAACGTTTATTGTTCAATGACAGGCAATTTCATAACCTTTTAAAAGATCTTCAGCATGTGACACTATTCACATCATTTTAGGTGTGCATTAGAGTGATATTGATTTTGCCTGCAATGGAGAGCAACGTGATTCTTCGCTAGGATTCTACTAAATAGAATAATACTTAGTGTCGCCGAGAATATTCTCCCAGAATCACAGTGCGGCTTTCGCGCAAACAGAGGAACCACTGACATGGTCTTTGCCCTCAGACAGCTCCAAGAAAAGTGCAGAGAACAAAACAAAGGACTCTACATCACCTTTGTTGACCTCACCAAAGCCTTCGACACCGTGAGCAGGAAAGGGCTTTGGCAAATACTAGAGCGCATCGGATGTCCCCCAAAGTTCCTCAACATGATTATCCAACTGCACGAAAACCAACAAGGTTGGGTCAGATACAGCAATGAGCTCTCTGAACCCTTCTCCATTAACAATGGCATGAAGCAAGGCTGTGTTCTCGCACCAACCCTCTTTTCAATCTTCTTCAGCATGATGCTGAACCAAGCCATGAAAGACCCCAACAATGAAGACGCTGTTTACATCCGGTACCGCACGGATGGCAGTCTCTTCAATCTGAGGCGCCTGCAAGCTCACACCAAGACACAAGAGAAACTTGTCCGTGAACTACTCTTTGCAGACGATGCCGCTTTAGATGCCCATTCAGAGCCAGCTCTTCAGCGCTTGACGTCCTGCTTTGCGGAAACTGCCAAAATGTTTGGCCTGGAAGTCAGCCTGAAGAAAACTGAGGTCCTCCATCAGCCAGCTCCCCACCATGACTACCAGCCCCCCCCACATCTCCATCGGGCACACAAAACTCAAAACGGTCAACCAGTTTACCTATCTCGGCTGCACCATTTCATCAGATGCAAGGATCGACAATGAGATAGACAACAGACTCGCCAAGGCAAATAGCGCCTTTGGAAGACTACACAAAAGAGTCTGGAAAAACAACCAACTGAAAAACCTCACAAAGATAAGCGTATACAGAGCCGTTGTCATACCCACACTCCTGTTCGGCTCCGAATCATGGGTCCTCTACCGGCACCACCTACGGCTCCTAGAACGCTTCCACCAGCGTTGTCTCCGCTCCATCCTCAACATCCATTGGAGCGCTTTCATCCCTAACGTCGAAGTACTCGAGATGGCAGAGGTCGACAGCATCGAGTCCACGCTGCTGAAGATCCAACTGCGCTGGATGGGTCACGTCTCCAGAATGGAGGACCATCGCCTTCCCAAGATCGTGTTATATGGCGAGCTCTCCACTGGCCACCGTGACAGAGGTGCACCAAAGAAAAGGTACAAGGACTGCCTAAAGAAATCTCTTGGTGCCTGCCACATTGACCACCGCCAGTGGGCTGATAACGCCTCAAACCGTGCATCTTGGCGCCTCACAGTTTGGCGGGCAGCAACCTCCTTTGAAGAAGACCGCAGAGCCCACCTCACTGACAAAAGGCAAAGGAGGAAAAACCCAACACCCAACCCCAACCAACCAATTTTCCCCTGCAACCGCTGCAATGGTGTCTGCCTGTCCCGCATCGGACTTGTCAGCCACAAACGAGCCTGCAGCTGACGTGGACTTTTTACCCCCTCCATAAATCTTCGTCTGCGAAGCCAAGCCAAAGAAGAAGAGTGATATCACAATTTCTCTCTGTTGTCTTGGCATTTATTTCTCATCTTGTCCATGTTGTAGTGGTGGCATATACTTTCCTTTTGTTTCTTTCCATAGAGCTTAACTCTTAACACATTGGAAAAGCTTTTTGTATTGGGAAATATAGGTATACGTCATTTTATGAAACTAGGGCATTCCTATGAAACCTTTCGTAAGCCGAGATAAAGTAAAGCGAAGACCTGCTCAATACTATTAGAGGCTATTTTCGTAAAAGCAAAAACCCATTCAAATCCTTTCGTAAAAGTGAACACCGCTTTCTCTGTAAAAGTGAATTTTTGTAATTCAAGTATTCATAAAGCAGGGTATACCTGTATTGATTAGGTGATGCCAAGCTAAGTTTTACAAAGCTTAGCATGACAAAGAGGGTTAAATAATGCAATGATTTGGGGAGCCTTATAATGGATATTAAAGGTAGGGATACCATAATGATTTGATTTCAACATTATCCTGTGGGAAGAAATATTTGATGTACACTTGAAATTTACAGGCGAAAAGTAGGTGGGAAAAGTTTAGAGGAACACTGGGTATTGAAATTGGACTGATGTGGAAGAGGAAATATATTTGCAAAAAGTGAATGAAAATGTGTTCATAATATTTTCCTTCAAATTGCTGAGGCGTGTGAGATTTGCAAGATGAGCATCTCTAAAGGAAGTATCAGTATTGTCTATTACACAATCGTTTTCATTTTCACTCTAATCATGAAGAACATGGGGACATTTATAGTAGCAATATTGTCCAATGAAGGACACATAGGAGTCCGTAGATACTAACATCTGGAGAATTTGGTACTGTCTGAGATGGTAAATCTAAGTTCTGATGAAGAATACCAGCCTGAAACATTGACCATTCTTTCTTTCACTGCTGTTCAACTTTCCTAGCTTCTCCAGCAGATTTGTTTATTGCTGATTTAAAACTTTAAAAAAAAGTCACCAAGGAGTTTTCTTTAGCTATTGATTAAAACTGAACATTTTAATCCATGGTTATCATTATGTGGCTAAACATGTATAGAGAGATGGAGGTAAAACAACATGGTTGCAGTCATAGAATGTTTGCAATTTTAGTTATGGGTGTTGTAATTAGACATGGAGACATAATTGCAGACCCAAGAGTCTACAGGTGCTAGAATCAAGCAAAATGCAAACTGCTGGAGGAACTCAAAGGAACAAATATTATTTGTGGAGGCAAAGTGATAGTCACTGTTTCAGGTTGTGATCCTGCATCAGGATGAGAGTGCAGAGAGTTGGGAGGGAGGGGTGAGGTAGCAACTGGCAGCATAATGCAGGTTTGGAAATAACCTTCGAGAAGGAAAGGAGCTTAACTGATGATGGATAGTTAAAAGTTTTGAATTTCACAGCAGTTTTTGAGAAGTGAGGAGGGTTATTGATTAATTGCCCTGCAGGAAATGTGTTGAGTGGTCAAGAGAGATGAGAATGTAATACAAGGATACAAGAAACAGATCTGTGATATATGCTGGTATTTCAGAATTTCCTTTGAAATGAAAGAAACATTTTTAAAAATAAAACTTGGAGTTGCCAAGTGGGCAGTTAGGCTGGTGGTGATGAAAATGATTGGCAGAGTTTGGAGAAAGAACCGGTATTTGGGTGTTGGTGGGGATCGGGGAAATAGTGGTAGTAGGGGAGATGTGGGCAATCTATAAAGTTGGAATAAGGAATGTTTAATTGCTGAAATGAACAAATGTGTTTCTTGTAGCTTTTTGAGTTATTTGTTAGTTTGAAATAGTTGCCCCTTTTACACAGACGATTAAAGTTGGGTATTACCCACCTTTTGAGCATTTCACCCAGCTGTGTGAATGCATTAAAGATGGATGGGGGAGGACGGGGGGTCCTGAACTTGGCTTTAATCCGCCAAGGTAAATAATGTCAGCAGTGGTACGTATTGATGCGGGCCAGTCTAAAAGGGTCGAAATGGGAAGGGAACCTGACATTGTGATGTTGGGTCCAGAAAAGATTCATAGTCCTAGGTTCACAGCGAGTAGATGAGGGGACTCTACTAGACGCAAAGTGTGCGAATGTCGGCACCTCCTGTGCGAATCGGATTCGGTGGGTTTGGACACAAGGGTTTGCAAGTCACCTATAGCTTTTATTAACACACAACAATTTGTAGAAGAGTGTGGGAAAATGTTATGGTACAATTTATAAAAGAGCATGGAAAAGGGTTGAATAGTACACAATTAATAAAAGCTACGTGTGATTGCAAACCTTTGTGTCCAGACCCACCGAATCTGATTCTTTTCTCAACACATCTCACTAGGCACCACACTGCTGTGCTGCACATCCTGCCTCTTTTGTTTCAGGAAGCTGACCCAAGTTTTCTTCTGTTCTGTGTGAACAAGCAAGCTGTATTCCAGGGATGGGTCATATATATAACATGACTTTTCAGTGTAAAAAGGGCTAGTTTTACTTTTTGGCTTTGCCTGTCTTTTATTCCTTGATGTATTGCAACACATTATGGTTTGAGCAATGTTTCTTTTGTCTGAATCAATTTATTTGTAAATGAGATCCATTTGTGTACTAGTTTTGCAGATCTAGTCTGTTCCAGTATTGTCATGGCCTTAAAATATTATTTCAGAATGAAAATATAAGAATCTCATAACAAGGCCGAAAGCCTTAAATGCTGAGTAATAATGTGACCTACAGGTTATGGTTTGTGTTCAAACCTTATTAATCTTGTCAAAGCACAGCAGCAGCTGAAAGTCGATCTTAATTTTTGTTAGGCCGATTGCTTTGAATCAGCAAAGGTTTTTTTCTGGGCAATAAAAGAATTGCACTTCCCCATTATAAAAGCTGCAACGCTGTTACAAATAAATTATCATGTTTTATTGAGCTGACAGATTTTAAAGAAGTGCCCAAAGCAAGTCTTATCTTGCATGCCTCTCTTTTCTAAATAAGGTGTTGTAGTTGTTCAGCTGAATTCCTGAGCACTTCCCTGTCCTTGAAAGGACATTTGATTACTTCAGTTGTACATGCTATGCTAAGTACATTGCACATCTGAACTATAGTCCATAAACTAACAGAATATAATGAATGAAGAATGCAAAATATACTTGAACTTAACTAAACCAAAGTGGTTCGGATTGAAAATTTGATTTAAATACAAACCAGTCTTGTAAAATGCAGTACTCATTGATCTTTCCAAAATTGTCTATATTTCAATTGTACAAGAAAATACTTTTTTCTTTCTCAAAAGATTAAATTTTTGCGACATGATTGAAATGTATTGCTCTAAGCATTCCTTTTGAAAAATTTGTACAATTGTGTAATTTCGCCAGCTGGAAGAGAAATTAGATGATTCTTTTTTGTTTAATGACTTTTTGTGTGTGATTATTGTTAACAACTGAGGGTCGTTTGTTGTATTCTCATTCCTCCAGACCAACCACAGACATTACTTGGCTAAATAGGAACTGGAATACAAGGTGTGGTGCCCTGGAGTTCTGGTCTGGGACTTGTAGCATCAGAATTGGGAGTGAAACCCAAAAGTCTGCAGTTGCTGTGATGCAGTACTGGAACACCACAGGGCTGCATTTTTAGCATCCTGCTCTACTTGCTATATACTTATGATGGCATGGCTGGGTACGACAACAACATCATCTACAAATTCACTGATGGTAGTGGGTTGTATAAAAAAGTGCGATGAGTCAGCATACAGGAGGGAGATTTGAAAACTTGGCTGAATGGTGTACCAACAAGAATCTTACACTCAATCTTCCCAAAACCAAGGAGCTGTCCTTGGCCTCGCACATTATCCCACCCAGAGGCCCTTGGCCTCGTGCATTATCCCTCCAAGACCACCCTTAAATTGGTTGAACAGCATCCGATTTTCTCTGGGCACTCTTCAGTGGGATGGCATTAACATTGACTTTTTCGGTTTCTGCAAATCTGCTCTCCTTTCCCCCTCTCTTCCCTTTCACCTGTTAGCACTCCACCCTCTTTCCCTCTTTATTCACCTAGCCATCCATTCTCTCCTTGCTGCTGGGCTCTCTTTCCCTTCTCCACTTATTACCTCCTGCCTTTATGACCAAGCCTCCCCCTTAACCTTTTGTTTGGATGCCTGGTGACATTTTTCCATACCTTGATGAATGGCACAATCCCAAAATGTCAGTTATGTATTTTTATCTTTGCTATATAAAGGACACTGTTTGACCTGCTGAGTTTTTCCAGCGTTGTGTTTTTACTTTAACTGCAGTGTGTGCAGACTTTTGTGTTTTACTACCAAGGAGCTGATTGTTGACTTCAGGCAGAGAAAACCAGAGATATACAATCCAGAGATTATTGGAGGATCAGAGATGGAGTGGGTGAACAGATTTAAGTTCTTGGGAGTTACTATCTTGGAAGATCTTTCCTGGACCCAACACACAAATGACATTGTGAAGAAAGCACGTCAGTGCCTTCCTCAGGAGTTTCCAGAGGTTTATAGGACATTGGAAACCTTGGTAAATTTCTACAGCTGTGTGGTGGTAAGTGTGCTGTCCGGCTGCATTACAGTCTGGTATGGGGATACAAATACCCCTGAGTGGAATGTCCAGCAAAAGTTAGTGGACACAGCCTAGGACATCACAGGCAAAATCCTCTCTGCCATTGAGATCATCTGCATGGAATACTGCTATTGGAGAGCAGCAGCAATAATCAGGGATCCACATCACCCAGCACACACTCTGTTCTTGCTACTACCATGAGGAAAGATGGTTCCACAAGACTCTCAATAACTACAGCTATCCCTCCACCATCAGATTCCTCAACATCAAATTCAATAAGGGACTTATTTAAGGACTCTACTTTTGCATTTTATTGTTTTTTCTCTCTCTAGGAATTGCACAGTCAGTCACATTTCTTTATTTGTTTACATGTGTGCGACAAGTCATTTTTCCACTACCAATAAGTGGTAATTCTGCTACACATGCAGGAAAAAGAATCTCAGGGTTGTATGTGATATGTATGTACTCTAACAATAAATCTGAAATCTTGTAGAAAAACACAAATATTGGAGGAACTCAGTAGGACTCACAGTGTCCATAAGAGGTAAAGATATATAACTGATGTTTTGGCCCTGAGTCCTTCAAGGTGTGAGTAAAAAGCTGGCAGATGCCTGAATTAAAAGCTGGGGAGAAGCATGTGACCTTTCTGTAGGATCATAGCTCATCAACTCTTGGTAATTTTCAGTAATACGTACCTCACATAAAGTCCACAGATCTATTTATTTTAGTCTTGAATAAATTCAGTAACTCACGTATCTGTAGCCCTCAGATATCAGAGGATTGTAAAGATTTGTAACCCCCTCAGAAAATAAATTATTCCTCACCTCTGCCTTAAATGGACAGCATTTTATTCAGAAATTATCCCCACACCCTCTCCAGGTCTGGATTAATTACATTGGGAAATATCCTTTCGGCATTTGATCTTTCAGCAGGTTTTTCCCCATAATTTCTTGATTGTTCATTTCTGAATAGTGGTTTATTTTTCTGAGATCAAATGTATTCCTTTCATGAGATATTGGCAGGGTTTTTGATTATATTATTGACAATTAAAATCAAAAAACAAAATGTGTTGTCCTGGTACGATATATTTTCTTTTTTCTTTCCCACTTGTAATTGAAGAAACGACTGCAAGATTTTAATGTGAGTGTGGAGAGTTTGAATCATTAGTTCATTGTGAAAAGCTAATAGTGCTGTGAATTTGACAGCAGTACTTCTGTTTCTCTTGTTGGAACTGTTCCATTCTTTCACTGTTGCAATTCAAACTTACAAAAGTCCCCTTTGTCACATTGGATGAGTTAATGGCATTACACATTTCCTTGCTTTGAAGTTGTGTTAAAGCCTTTGGAATTTTTAGCTTTAGCTTTTCCTCTGTACTTAGCAAGTAAGTGAATGATTTGAGGATCTTTGTTTGTGCTTTTGCATAGTTGGAAATGCAGTAAACTGTTGCTGCTTGCTGATGACCTCTGAAGGCAACTCTGAAGGCAAATGAAAAAGTATTTTTGTGGGAATTGAATTGCTTCTCCAGACACTAATGTGATAACTATTTTGAAAGTGTGTGTTTTGGTGTTAGGGGCAATTCTTAGGTGCCACCTCTTCCAAATGTGTTGAATTTTTTTGGTCTTTTCAAAGCACTGTACTATATTTTGTGTGACATTTGGATAAAGTGGCTACATAAAGTTGGACGTTTAAAGTCACCATTTCCCATGTGTGCTAGTCTTGCAGTTATTCTATGATTATTTTAATTGTGATAAGTATGCATTTTAGTGTGGAATTTTTTATACAGGTTAGGGAGGGGGTGGTGCTGACTGGCAGAGGATGGTGACTATAAATTGGTTTAGTATAAGTTTTATTTGTGAAATGCATATGCTTTTTTATAGTGTTAGATTAGTTGTTTTAAATTTGCAGTAGACCTATGTGTGTGTGTTTGTTGTGGGTGGGGGTTGGGGGGGGGTGTGAGTTGTGGGGTGGTGCTAGGGATGTGATCTGGGAGCCAAGGAGGTAGCCTGAAAAGGTTTGGGAACCACTGCCATAGAGTATTAGATCAGAAGTCAATCCAGAGGACCATAGGAGCAGCAAAGAGGATCACTGCAGTTTCCTCTTTTCCACACCTCCTCCCCCACATCTGATCTACTGGGATCGTTGTCTCAAGATGGCACGTGAAATCATTGAAGACCCCTACCAACCTGCACACAGCATCTTCAGCTACTCCGATTGGGAAAGAGATACAGGAATATCAGATCCAGAATCAGAATGTGCGAAACAGACTGCTGAGGAACTGAACTGCTCACACAAACCCTCTGGATATATATCATTATGTCTGGATGTGTTTTTGCATCAACAGGGTCGGTGCTAGAATGAATGTTAGAGGAGGGCATTGGGGTAACTGGGTGGGGCACAGTCCAACAGTCGTAAACTCGGTTGGAGGGTAGTAGGGGGTGCTAGTGATCATCTTCCGAGCGGATGTAAACCTTCGCCGTCCCTCTGACATAGCAGCCGAAAGTGCTGCTTTTATTGTGTGGAGTGTCACCAGTATGTGTCAAGCTGGATGCTAGTGGGACTTGACAGATGCTATTGACGTGGGCAGGGGCAGGTCTGATGGCAAACAATGGCTGTGGACGCAGCATCTTGCAAGGATGGGCCATACCCATGAATGCCCCTCCTCTTGGCGCTGATCGTATGCACCAAGGACCAGAGAACGCTGTTTTGTTGGTTTTTTCTTGTACAATTGGATGATAAATTGAACTTGAATGCTGAAATATTTGTAGAAGGCGAATGGCAGAATAAATGAGGACAAACCAGATGATGTGGTGTTTTGAATTTTAGAAGGTCTGATAAGGTACTATCCAAAATTGGAGTCCTAGCACGGCTGGTAATATATTAAGGTGAATTGAAAAGTGTTTAAAGGGCTGGAAAGAATGGAAGTAAATGTTTTAATTTGGGGGTGGGAGGTTTTGATTAGCAGGGTTCTGTGGAGATTAATATTTACCCCCCTGCTATTCATGATCAATATTAATGATATGTGTCCAAGTGTCCAAGTTTGCTGCTGTTGCAAAGTTGAGCGATGGTTTATAAAGATGTTGCACAGATGCATTGTAGCACTATGGATAAGTTAAATGAATGGGAATGATCTGAAAACCTTCTATACCTGCCTTGAGAAGAAAATCCAAATAGTGCCTAATAGAATCCCTGCAAAGGGAGGACCCTGTGATGCCTGTCTCTGAGGATAATGTCAGAACATCATTCAAGAGGGTGAAACCTCGCAAGGCATTAGACCCTGATGGCATGCCTGGCAGGATACTGAAAATCTGTGTCAACCAACTAGCCAGAGGGTATAGGGGCATTTTCAACCTCTCATTGTTGTAGTCAGAGGTTCCCACCTGGTTCAAAAGGGCATCAATCATCCCGGTGCCCAAGAAAAGCAGTGTGAGCTGCCTCAAAGACTACCACCCAGTAGCACTAACTTCTACTGTGATGAAATGTTTCAAGAGGCTGGTCATGGCCAGAATTAACATGTACATAAGCAAAGATCTGGCCTCACTGCAATTTGCCTATCGTCACAATCACTCCACAGTTGATGCAATATGGCTGGCTCTCCACTCAGCTCTGGATCACCTCAAAAACAGCAATTCATACATATGTCTGCTCTTCATCAACTACAGCTCAGCCTTCAATACCATTATTCCCTCAGTGCTGGTCAAGAAGCTACAAACTGTGGGCCTCTGTACACCCCCCCACCCCTACAACTGGATCTTTGACTTTCTCATTGGAAGACCACAGTCATTACGAATTAGAAACAACATCTCTTCCTCACTGATTAGCAACACAGGCGCACCTCAAGGATGTTATCTTATCCCACTGATCTACTCTTTATACACCCATGACTGTGTGGCTAGGCACAATTCCAATGCCACCTAAAAATATGTCGATGACACCACAGTTGTTGGCAGAATCACAAATGGCAATGAGGAAATGTACAGGAGCGAGTTAGACCAGCTCCTTGAGTGGTGTCACATCAGCAACCTTGCGCTCAACATTGGCAAAACCAAGGAGATGATTGTGGACTACAGGATGGTCAGGGGAACACGACCCAGTCATCAGAGGGCTCAGTAGTGGATAGGGTCAAGAACGTTAAATTCCTGAGTGTCAATATCTCTGAGGATCTGTCTTGGAACCTCCATGCTTTTGTAACCATGAAGAAGGCTCGCCAGTGGCTATACTTTGTGAGGTGTTTGAGGAAATTCGGTATGTTCACGAAAATTTCTTCTACAGGTGGACAGTGGAGAGTATTCAGGCTGGTTGCATCACTGTCTGGTATGGAGGTGCCAAATCTCAGGACAAGAAAAAAACTCCAGAGGGTTGTTAACTCTGCCTGCGACGTCACAGGAACCAGACTTCACTCCATTGAGGACATCTACATGAGGTGGTGTCTTAAAAAAGCAGTCTCTATTGTCAAAGACCCCACCACCCATGCCATGTCCTCTTCACTCTGCTACTGTTGGTGGGGGGGGGTGGGGGGGGAAAGAGGTACAGGAGCCTAAAGATGAGCACTCAGTGGCATAAGGACAGCTTCTTCCCTGCTGCCATTAGATTTCTGAATAATCAATGTATTTGCTCTGTCTTCAAATTTATTATGAGGCAAAGAGGCTTGACATGATTTTTTTCCCCCCTTGGTTAGGGTACCAAGAACTAGGGATCATATTCTCAAATTGAAGCAAGTCGTTAAAAGATAGGACAGAAGAACTTTTTTCACCAAAAATGTATTTCAGAATATCTGCAATTTGAGTGGGCTGTGAAGGCTTATTTCGCTGATAATGTAAAATACTGGGATTGCTTGATTTTTTTGAATATTTTATTTAATCAACATATACAAGATCATAATAAACCAACAATAATAAGTCACCATAATACAATGTTAACAAATATATGCTGAAAATATTTCTAAAAAAATCTAAACACTTTAAAAAAAAAAATCCTCTAAACCTTTCCTCCTCCAAACCTAATCTAATCCCATAACTAAGATACATAATATCATTACTGCATAATAATTAATTTAGATTGCATCAAGGATCCAAAAAATATTGTTCTTTCAGGGAAAACCTCACTTGTCAGGACAATTTAAAAAAAGGATTATAATTTTAACCTCCTAACTCTAGCATACAGGCCCCAAATTTGTAGAATTAAGGAATATTTACCCCATAAATAGTAAGCAATTTTTTCTAAAGTAACACAACTTTGAATTTCAGCATGTCATCTGTCTAATGTTAATGAAACATCAGATTTCCATGTTACGGCAGTATATTTTCTTGCTATTACTAAAGCTAACAACAAATTTTAATTGAGAATCTGACAGAATTTGTCACTTTCAAAATTTCCTAACAACAATAATTCAGGATTTAATGGAAAAATCACTCCAGTTATTCATTACAAAAATTTACTGACAGAAACTACCCCCAAAAATTGACCTTCAAACAGGACTGTGTGGAATGAAAAAAAGTTCCAATTTCTTTTCCACATCTAAAACACTGATCCGATAAATTCGATCTCCATCTACTTAATTTATGGGGTGTGATATACAAATGATGTAAAAAAAAAAAAAAAAAAAAAAAAAAAAAATTAAAGTGGAGTAATCTGTATCTTACATTGATAATATTATACATAACTTTGCATAGATTTTGCCAATCCTGCTGATCTATTATCATGTCTAGATCTTGTTTCCACCTTTCTTTTGAATTAAACAAATTTACTTTAGGTGTTTGTTCTTGTAACAAAATATTTTTTAGTCATTCCATCAACTATAATTTGCTCCAAATTTGAAAGATCTTTTAAAACCATTTCTTATCCTAATTTCTCTCTTAAATAAGATCTTAACTGAAAATAACATATTGCAAGGTATATCATATTTAATTATTAATTGATCAAAAGCCATCAATCTATCATTATAACAATCTCACAGTTTTGAAATTTCTTTATTATTCTGTATATTTTTTTAAAAGTTATCTTTTGAAAAAAATTAATAAAGGATTAATGACATTTTTAATGAAGAAATAATGAAAAAAGATTTTCATCAATTTCTAACTTAACTTTATTCCAAATATTAAGCAAATGTTTTAATATCAGAGCATCTTTATCTGTTGTTATAAATTTTGGCTCCCACTTATAAATAATCTTCTCTGGTATAATTTCTCCTATCTTATTTAATTGTGTCCACCCAAGATGGTTTTGTTTTTACAAACATGAAGACTAGAAATTTTAATTGTGTTTCCTTTCCTTATAATATATTTTAAAATTGGGAAGTTCTTGTTCCCATTGTCATATTTCCATGTTAACTTTTCTAATGACTCTCTACCATTTTTTCTTTTCCAAAGATATAGGTAAAGTTTGAAATAGATATTGAATTCTTGGAAAAATATTTATTTTAATACAATTAACTTTGCCAATTAACGTAATAGGCATATTTACCCATCTCTTTAAATCTTCATCTATCTTTTTAAATATCAGAATATAATTTAATTTATATAAATTTTTCAAATGACTATCAATACATATATCTAAATATTTAATCTTATCTGTCCATTTAAATTGAACTTCTTGTTGATATTGTGAATAATTGTTTTACCAATTCCCATCTGCTATGAACTGACTATAAAGTCTTGGTAATGATAATTATGGTAGAGTTAGCAAACTAATGTATCATCAGCAAATAAACTAATTTTATGTTCAGTCTGATTTATTTAAAACCCTTGCAACTGGCGATTATCTTGAATTTTTTGTGCAAATGGCTGTATTGTTGAAGCAAACAAAGCTGGTGATAAAGGACATCCCTGCCTACAAGATCTAGTTAATTTAAAAGATTGAGGTATCTGTCCATTTGTTATTACCTTAGCTTTAGACAACAGACTCACCAAGGCTATTAGCGCCTTTGGAAGACTACACAAAAGAGTCTGGAAAAACAACCAACTGAAAAACCTCACAAAGATTAGCGTATACAGAGCCATTGTCATATCCACGCTCCTGTTCGGCTCCGAATCATGGGTCCTCTACCGGCATCACCTACGGCTACTAGAACGCTTCCACCAGCATTGTCTCCGCTCCATCTTCAACATTCATTGGAGTGACTTCATTACCAACATCGAAGTACTCGAGATGGCAGAGGCCAACAGCATCGAATCCACGCTGCTGAAGATCCAACTGCGCTGGGTAGGTCACGTCTCCAGAATGGAGGACCATCACCTTCCCAAGATCGTGTTATATGGCGAGCTCTCCACTGGCCACCGAGACAGAGGTGCACCAAAGAAGAGGTACAAGGACTGCCTAAAGAAATCTCTTGGTGCCTGCCACATTGACCACCGGCAGTGGGCTGATATCGCCTCAAACCGTGCATCTTGGCGCCTCACAGTTCGGCGGGCAGCAACCTCCTTTGAAGAAGACCGCAGAACCCACCTCACTGACAAAAGACAAAAGGAGGAAAAACCCAACTCCAACCAACCAACTTTCCCTTGCAACCATTGCAACCGTGTCTGCCTGTGCCACATCGGACTTGTCAGCCACAAATGAGCCTGCAGCTGACGTGGACATTACCCCTCCATAAATCTTCGTCCGCGAAGCCAAGCCAAAGAAGCTTTAGGAGTACCTTAATCCAATTTCTAAAATATACACCAAAGCCAAATTTACTTAAAACCTTAAATAAAATGTCCCTTTCTATCCTGTCAAAAACTTTTTCTGCATCTAATGCTACTATATCTCTCAAATCATATTTCTTCTGCACTAAATGGATTATACTTGCTATATTTTCTGAAGTTTGTCTATTTTTAACAAAACCTGTCTGGTCCATATTTATCAATTCAACAAGATACTCATTCATCCTATTCGCTAATACCTTTTCTATAATTTTGTAATCAACATTCAATAAAGATATAGGTCTGTATGAAGCAGATTTTAATGGATCTCTTTTTTTGGGAATGACTACAATTATTACCGTGGAAAGTTTCTGGAAGATAATGTTGTTCAAAAGTTTGTTCTGTTACTTTCATAAATAATGGAATCAATAAATCTTTAAATTCATTATAAAATTGTCAGATATTTTCTGAGGAATGGACTTTATTAAATATTTATGCACCTAATACAGATGATCAAAAATTTAAACAAGATACTTCTTAAAATTTAGTAGATGTACATGAAAATGTTTTAGTAGGTGGTGATTTTAATTTTTGTTCGGATCCTATATTGGATAGATCATCGAGAACTATAGTTAACTCAAAGGCAGCTAAAATATTGTTATCTTGAATGAAAGACTTCAACTTAATTGATATGTGGAGAAAAATCCATCCCAAGGATCGGCATTATTTTTATTCTAGTAGATTTGACACTTATTCTCGAATGACTTTTGCTTTCTGCTCAAATCAATCAAGAGTTATGAATTTTGATTATAAAGCAAGAATATTATCTAATCATTCTCCACTGTTGATTGAATTGGAATTTGTTGAAAAACAACACTTATTCTATAGGTAGAGATTAAATTCTTTATTATTGAATAGGTCAGATTTTTGGTTTTTTTAAATAAGTCAAAATATAAAATTGTTTTGTGATACCAATTTACTTTCAACAGAAGATTTGTTTATAATTTGGGATGCATTGATTTCTTATTTAAGAGAACAAATTATAAGCTATTCTTCAAAACTTAAGGAATATATGAAGGATATAGTTAAATTGGAAAAGAAAATAACATCATTGGAAAAGGAAATTCAAAAATCATCTGAGGATAAATATAGAAGTTTTTTTAATTAAAAAATTACAATGTTAACATGTAGAACAAAGAAAATGATATAACGGTCTAAGCAGAAATATTATGAATTTGGGGAGCAATCACATTTAGCCTTAGCTTGGCAATTAAAAGTGGAACAACCTTCTAGAACAATTAATGCAACACAATAGAATAATAATGAAGTGACATATTAACCACAAAGAATCAGTGATGTATTTTAGGAATTTTATGAAAAGTTGTATACATCTGAATCACTACATAATGAAGAGACTATAGATGAATATTTGTCACAATTGTTGTTACCAAATTTAACTTGAGGGTAAAGATGATTTACCTAGTTCTTTTACTGAACATGAGGTTTATGGTGCACTTAGTAGTTTACAAAACAATAAATCTCCAGGAGAAAATGGGTTCCCAGTTGAATTTTATAAAGATTGCTAGATTTTTAGAAATGAAGTGAAACATGAATAGTGTTAGTATAGTGAAGTGTCACTGCTAAGAAATGTCAGCAATGATCTCATTAAGTAGAAGAGCAGCCATGATAGGCAGAATGGTCTATTCCTGCAGGCATTTCCCTGGAATGTTCAGAGTTGGATTTGTTGTGGTTGGTAATTTACACCTTCAGGTTATACTTATATCGATTTTCATGCATAGTGGAACAGTCAACCATACCCAGTAATTAAGATTTAAACAATTTAGGGTAGATTTTCACCCCAATTTATTTCTTTTAAAGTGCAAATCTTTTTTCCACATCTTAGATGTGCTTGTAAGCTATGTAATTGCAAAATAATTTGGGAGGGTATCAGGGAAGTAATTCAGTTTTAATTTAGAAGTGCAGGTGTGCAGCACAGCAACAGGCCTTTCTGACCAACAAGTCCAGGCACCCAATTATGTCCATAAACAGTGCATGTTTTTGGAATGGAGGACCCAGGGGAAAATCACATGGGCATGTAGAATGTATAATCTCTTGCAGCCAATTTGAACTTGGGTCGCTGGTGCTGTAATAACGTTGTTCTAGCTGCTATGCCAGCCATGCTGCCCATGCAGAACAAGTTTTTGTGGCTTTTGCTTTGTATTGAACTAGTATTTATTCAAACACAGATATCCAAATCTTTCTTGCGGAAAACGGTGACTAGACTTAAACTTTGTCATATGCATAAGCACTCCAAATTGAAATGGGAATGAGCACAAAGCTTCTGTGACTTAATTTTTTGTTGTGGTTGTAGATTTCATTTTTTTACAAAGCTGTTTTGGGTGCTATAGAGATTGAAATAGACATTGTAGTGTTAAGGTTTAGGTTGCCTTGTATATCATCTGTTCCACACTCCTGCACAAACAAGTTTTGTTACCTTTAAAACCTCACTATCCAACTCTTCCCCTCCCCCGATCCAAAACTACACCTTCCAAAGATTACCTAAAGGAGACCTTAGACATTGCACCATTTCTCGTGTGGTATTCCAAAAATGGGTCTTTTTTAAAATTGAGCTATATCTGAGAAGATACATAACTTTGAAGACTGTTAAAGCTATGCTCTCCACTTGGAGGACCAGACATAACAAAGGTGCAAGCTGAACTGATTTCAGGTTTTGGAAGAACCACAGTTAGGCAAAGGCCTGATGTCGCGACTTTCATCTTGTGCAGATTTTCATCAGATCTGTTGTCTGCATTGTGCCTGAAACTTTGATGCTTCAGCATTATCTTTTTACTTTCTTTATGGCTCCAACCAGCTGCTAAAAGCAAATAAACAAAATTTAACTGTCATAGGAGATTTGTTGAAAGATAATGCATTGTCTCCATTTCATTTTTTTTGAGGCTCAACTGCAAAAGACATTCAAGCAAAGTTTATTCTGTTTTCTTAAAAGCAAAGCTCATTGCAAATTTAATGGTAAATGTGTGTATAAAAAAAAAAGCCATTTCTTTTCATGTCATAGGTGTGCACGATTTACAGAGTGAGCTGTGAATGAATAGCTCAGCAAATGTAACTGTTTAAGGTTACAATAGTAAAGAGTATCATGTTTAATTAAATACTCTGATTTGAATCTGGCAGAAAAGATCAAGAAGCCTGGGTTCAAAATAAGTCTTTGCAAGGGATGACAAAAAGCCATATTTGGTGCATTAAGTAATATTGAAAGAAGGATTAAAACAAAACAGCCAAATTAAAATTACTTTCTATATATAATAGGCTCCTCAATGCGCATGGCTCTAGGGCATCATGTTTTTAAAAAAAAATCTTTAATACCAATGATTCACACTTCAGTTCAGGGTAAATGAATGCAACAAAATTCATGTGTACTCATGAAAGGACGTTGTATCTTGTGTTGAATTCTGCTCTTTGTGAAGACTTGTTTTGAGTCCAAGCATATAATGCTTAATGTGTTCATCTGTGTACTTAAATTCAGAATATTTTAAAAGATCTTATTCTTTACAAAAATATTACTCTTTAACTTTTGTAATCATAAACATTTATGAACTGAAGGAATTTCATTCACAAGAAAGGTGGAGATAAAGGTCATTTGTTCTGACCAATCTCAGTAGGATGATCGATTTCGATCTCCCTATCCCCTCCCCCCCCCCCACAAAAAAAACTGTTCCACAGTAAATTCTCATTTATCTAATATTTCTGCATCTGGAATTTTCTTACAACTAGCAAAATATTATATTAATCATTTTCATAAGTAAATCACAAAATTCTGGTTGAAGTAAAAGCACAAAATGCTGGAGAAATTCAGCAGGTCAAACAATGACCTTTATGTAGCAAAGATGAAGGGCTCAAGCCTGAAATGTCTGTTTCACCTGCTGAGCTTCTCCATCTTTTTGTGTTTTTTACCTAATAATTTTCCTAAGTGTTTCATAAATGTAAACTTGAATGTGCTGTGTTGAGCTCTACCTACATCAGAGCACTCCACCCTCAGTTGGAGTTAGCTTAATTCTCCTCACCTTTTGACTTTCTTTCAAAAGTTCTTTTGAACCTGATGAAATGTTGTTGGAGTATTAAGAGCTTCTCAAGCAAACTACACTGCTCTTCTGACACTTAGAACTTAAGTGAATTGAGTTTGTGGTAGTCTTGCAAGGATGTGTAAAAGTTGATGCATGTCTCCATTAGATTGTTTTTATGAACGAATACAAGGCAGATTAGAAGCAGCATCCTCAGTGAAGATTTGACACTTGTGATGAAAACAGTTATTCATTTGATTTTTTTTTTAACTGTATTTTAATTTAACACTGTTAACCTTAAATTGTAGAATTTGCAGTGTAGAAAAGTGTTTTTAAACATATAAGGAAATTGTATGATGCACAATAATATAATTTTGAGCAATTCTCGTGTGCCTTGCTTGTTCAAGAAATGCCCACCACTCACCATGGCTGCTGGAAGACAGAGTAGAACCAGAGAACTATAGAACATTACAGCACAGAAACAGGGTGGTTCCATCAGTGTTGGGGATCATGGGTAAGGAAGACCGCCATTGCTCTCGCACTCCTGTATTGAGCCGTCGCCGCGCACCGGATTGGCACGTTGTTGCAGCAACCACCACCCCACCCCGTTTGCAGCAGCAACATGTCACGGGGTGGGGGGGGGTGGCAACTGACGGCTGATAGTGCGTTACATGTCACTGCGTCATTGCAGGGGCGGAATCCACCTTAAATCACTGGGTTGGCGTTTTAACAGGTAGGTCCGCCTGCGATTTGAAAGGTGCATCCGGGTCCTAGGAGGGCTACCCAGGTGCTGCAGTTTGAGAGGGCCTAATGTTACTTCCAATTTCACCTGCTTGAATCTTAACCAATCAATAATGCAGAAGCTTAACAAAACATTGTTAAACACCAAATTCAGCATTCACTTTTACTTCCTAATCTACTTGACAAGCCATCTCCTTAAAGAATTCCCAAAGATTTGCCAAACATGATTTTTCTTTTATAAATCCATGCTGACTCTACTTAATCCAACAATTTTTTTCAAGGTGTTCTGTGTTTTCTAAAGATTCCAGGAGGAAAGTCCTTGTGTTTTACTCAAACCAACTTTATTATTTTACAACTGTTTCCTTCATTCAATTCCTTGTTGTTGTAATGCCCTGGATACCTGGCATTTCTGGCAGGGTTTCATCTCCTTTAATGAAAGATGCAATGTTCTTGGGACAATTTTAGGGGCCTCCAGTGATTTCAGTATTGAGTGTTTTATAGAAATGATTCTTTTTTAAAGTGTATCATTTTCAAACTTCAACAGTAGCTATAAAAAATCGCCATTTATTGGTATTGAGATGGTTTTCAAAGTATGAACTTAATGGAAGCAAAAAAGGGTAAATTTGGATTGACAATTTTGTATTCGACTTGTAGTTCTTTAGCTCGTTCACAAGCAAAAATTAGTATTTATTTTCAGGACTAGTAAAGAGGAAGATCTGTTTCATGCTCAATTGGTTAGTGAGGCATTGCTACTGATACAACGATTGCACAGTTAGAAAAAAAAGTTTGAATTAAAGCTGTTGAACTGGAGAGCCTTTCTCATTCAAAATAATTATCTTCTTATTGCATTGCCTTTGGTTTAAGGAATGCCAGTTATCATTTGGTGTCAGTTGAAGATGGTTACATTAGCCAAACATTAAATTGCAAATTGCATCATGAAAAATCACATCTTATAAAAGGATGACAATTGAGTGCCTTGATAGTCAATTTGCTTTTGCTTCTCTATACGATGCTAATCACTAAGAATATGCAGTGACAAATGATTCCAAGAAAAGACTCTACACTCTTGACATGCCAGGAAAGCCAAGCCTGATTTAAAGTTGGTGCAACAGAGTTGTGTAGAGCTATTTCCACTTCTTGCCATATAAGCAGAAGATTTAAGGTATTCCTAGCAGTCAGTGGTGCTGACTATTTGAGGAAGACAGTGGAAGAAAACTTCCAATTTATTTTGTGCTTTCAAAAATATGTTCTCGCTGTTTGAGAGCTTCTCCTTACAGTTTTTATTCATTGCACATTCTTTGCTTGGCTTTCATTTGCTGTGGTCACAAAAAGTAGGATCACTTTGGTCAAAGAATTAAAATACATGTAACTGTTGCCCATTCAGAGAAAATAAATCCTTCACAGAAACACTTGGAATGTAGGTCAGAAAAAGATTTTCTTATTTTTTTAAAACCAGTTATTGCATATGTTTTGCTTTTCTTTATGAACGTGGGAAATTTGGTTATTTGATCTGCTGAATTAGCTAAGCAGATATTACTAATCATTTTTTGTCAGATATGTACACAAGTACAATGTAAACATGCACTGAAATTCTTACTTGTTGCAGCCAGATAGATACTTATTGCACAAAAAAAACCAAAATAATTCATTAAATTATGCCTGGACAGAAAGAAAGAAATAAAAGATAATAAATATTAACAGTTGCAAGTTAATGCAAGAAAAAACGGTGTTTCATTAGATAATTTTGTTGGTTATTCTTCTGGCCAGTAAAGTATAGAAGAAACAATTTAATGTTGACTACAATAAATGTTCGTATTCATTATTGAATTTTTAAAAATAGTTAAATGGGCTCTAGAACAGAAGAAATTATCATGAAGAACCAGCTAAACCAAGTTTTTTTTTGTGTGGAATGATTCTAAATAGTAGACAGTGGCTTCTTTGGAATGGTTGGTGCAAAAAATTATTCGTTGGAAAATATTTAAAATAGTCACTTCACTACAAGCCTAAACTATTCAGAATAGGTCTGTTTTGGCTTAAGTTAATACAGATGCTTTTGGATAATTTGTCCTGTTGTTCTGTTTAAGGATATAGGCCCAGATTCCCTTGAACTATTTTCTGTATCTTGGTTTAAGGAAATTCTATGTCTAAATAATTAATTTTGAATGTAAAGTAACAAGGTTTTTGTTCCCACTGAATATTGAACTTGAGAATGGCCTCTGCAGTGATGTGGCTGGGTAAGGAGTAAGCTACAAGCAGTTCTTTTCTCCCTTGTAGTTTTGAATTTTGATTTACCCATTTCTCAAATCTCATCTTGTTTCTTCTTTCTTTGTCCTTTTCCGACAGTTAAATTATCACTAAAATGCAAACACTCACCTTCTTTTTATTGCAACAATTTTTGAAAATTTTTCCCAATCACTTTCTCTGCCTTTGAGGACCTTTACTGGACCCAACACATTGTTAACACAGCATGTCAGCACCTCTACTTCCTCAGGAGTTTGCGGAGGTTTGGTGTGATATTGGAAACCTTGGCACACTTCTTCAGATGTGTAGTGGAAAGTGTGCTGACTGGTTGCATCAAGGCTTAGAATGGGGCACCAGTACATCTGAGCAGAATACCCTGTCATAAACATAGCCCAGTGTATCACAGGCAAAACTCTCCCCAGCATTGAGAAAATCTACATGGAATGCTGCCGTCGGAGAGCAGCAGCAATCGTCAAGGATCCACACCACTCAGGACGTGCTCTGTTCTTGCTGTTGCCAGAAAGAGGTATAGATTCCATAAAGCTCATACCACCAAGTTCAGGAACAGTTGCTACCCCTTCACTATAAGACTCCTAAAAAAATTCAATCAGGAACACATTAAGGTTTTTTACCTTGCACATTATTTATTACTGAATATTTACTTTTTTTCTGTTGTATGTGATGTCATGTATGCTTTGACAATAAATCTGAACTTTGAATTTTTGAAGTACTGATAAGAAATTGTATTTTCCTCATTAGTAATATTTTGTTTTGAAGTGCAGACTTGATGGGCCGAATGGCCTACCTCTGCTCCTATGCCTTGTGGTGCCAAGGAGCTGGTAATAATTGGAATTTGTCTGTGAACTTTGTTTCAAATTTAAAAAAAATGTTTAACAGGATATTTGAAAGACATGATACATCACTATTATCAGTGATTTTAAAGTAACTACTGTGCTGCAAAGAGCAGCTGCAGTAATATTCCTCAGCAGCCTATTTGTGTATTGGTCAGCCAGCATAAGGCAAGAATGTACCCCATAATCCAGCCTCTTTTTACTGTGTTCGCAGCTATCAAGTTTCTATGATATGATAGTTGACCATGATGATAAGACATTATTAGGCTATTTGGTCTATCAAGTCTGACCTGCCATTTAATTACGAACTGATCCTTTTTCCCACTCAGCTCCATGACTTGGCCTTCTCCCCATAACCTTTGATGCCCTGGCTAATCAAGAACCTGTCAATCTTTGCCTTAAATATACCTATGACTTGGCTTTCAAAATTGCCTTTGGCAACAAATCCCACAGCTTCATCACCCTCTTACTGAAGAAATTCCTCTGCATCTCTGTTCTAATCAGATGCCCTTTAATCCTGAAATTGTGCCCCCTTGTCCTGGACTTTTCCATCATGGAAAACCCCTTTCAACATTCAAAATGTTTCTGTGAAATCCCCCTCATTCTCCTAAATTCCCATGTCAAGAGCAAACATTTTTTTCTTGAATGCAAGCCCTTTTGAAAAGATGGTTAACCTCAATGTATAATACTAATCTTGGTCTATAATTTTTTTAAAGTGTGAACTGCACCTGGTTATTTTTATAAATGACTTGGAGATCTATCACTCAGCTGTTCATCCCAGTTTGTAATGGCCACCATATATTCAATACAATTGAATATTATTTGTATGGCATGGTTGACATAGCGGTTTTTGAACCCCATGCTGTCTGTAAGGAGTTTGTGCGTTCTTGCGATTGCGTGGGTTTTCCCCGGGGATTCTGGTTTCCTCCCACCATTCGAAACGCACCTGGGAGTGTAGGTTAATTGGGTGTAAATTAGGTGGCACAGACTCATGGCCGAAATGGCCGGTTACTGTGTTGTATGTTTAAATTTAAAATTATTTTCACTGCACTTAGCTTAAAATATGAAGAAAGTTAGGGTGATGTCACACAGTGTCATGTGCCACTTGAATATTGTCAACCATTGGCTGAATTTAGCATTTTAACACTTGCAATAGAGTTACCTTCAAAACACAACAACAGCAAGTAAATACTGTATTTGTGAGTACAAATGGTTACAGATTATTTTTGTACATAATTTGTGAATCTACTTGTGTGAGATATAAGGTCTGTTTAGAATATAAAATAGTGGCTGTTTCAATTGTTAAAATATTTCTTTGGTAATTTCTTGCAAGGGATCATCACTCACCATAGGATGTTATAACTACTACCTTCTACATTTAAAAAGGCAGTTTAGGAAGTTCAAAGGAAGAAACAAATGTACAAAGTTGTGGGAAGTTAACATTGATAATGGGTTGGTTCAAGAAAAAACTCAAAAGCAGTGAGGCATTGGAGGATTCTGGATTGTGGAAAATGCGTTAAAGGTGGGAGAAAACAGAGTGCAGTTGTTATTGGGCAGGAGAGGGTGAGCTAAATTCACAGGAAAAAAAACACTAAATGTCGGATAAGTAGGAACTCATTGGTGTTTAACTAGATTTTGGGATGTTTTTTAAAACAAAAAGTGATTATTTTAAATTTGATTTGACGTAATTTACAGTTTGTGATTTAAAAAAAAACTTTTCTCAGCAAAACTTAATCTCAGTTAATTTGCTACAAAAAACAAGAATGAATGCCTTTTAATTTCCAATCCCCCTTGTCCCTCCCCCCCCCTTGGTAAAATTCCTTCTTTTTTAAATGCATTCATTAATCATATCAAATTTTCATCATGTGTATTTAAAAGGTTTTTTTAATTTATTTGACATAAAATCTTTTGCCGCCCCATTCCTCTCCATTTCGATCCATGAGGGAGAGCTTTCTTCTTCAAGGCAGGATTAAAGGAACCTTGTCACGGCTGCTAGATAATATTTTAAAAAAATCTGGCAATCTTAATTTCCCCCCCCCTCCCAATTTGTATTCCCATGTCAATTTCTCCATGGATATCCTAGTCACTTTATTATTCCAAAGAAATTGTCTATATGTCCATAGAGTATCTTTTAAAAATTCCAAGGCAGAGGAATATGCAATGACTGGAAGAGGTCTCAGCATCACTTTCATTTTCACACAGTTAACCCTCTTGACTAAAGTAATAGGCAATTTCTTCCATCTATGTAAATCATCTTCGTTCTTTCCAAGCAAAGGGAGATAATTAAATCTGTGTATAAATTTTTAAAAAGTTATTATCTAGCCTTATTCCTAAATATTTAATTCCTTTACAGTTTCCATTTAAACCAACTTTTTGGTATCTTTCATAAACAAAATTTGTTGGTGGCATAATTTCACTTTTTTCAAAATTACTTTTGTAACAAGAAACTCTTCAATATTTTTCCATTGTGGTCTAGTTTGGCCAAAGTATCATCAGGATCTGATAACTAGAACAGCACATCATCTACAAACAGATTAATTTTATGCTCTTTCTGGTTGACTCTGAATCTCTTTGAAGATCCCTCCTTATAACCTCTGCTGATGGTTCAATCGCCAAAACAAAAATTTCTGTTGAATCTACTCGAAGGAAACATCAATGACATCTGACCATTAGTTATAATTTTGGCCTGTGGTTTATGATAGAGGGTTTTTATCCAATTAATATTTGGCCCATTCCAAACTTTTCTAATACTTACACTGTTTTAAGAAGATATTCTTCATAAAGGATTCATCATCAAAATTTGGAGTATAAATATTCAAAAGTGTTCAAGATTTTGCGTATATAAACCTTGCTGCTGGATCAATGGATGATGGATGTGCCTTCGACCAACATTGGTATATATTTGTTAATTAAAATTGCTAATTCCACCCCCCCCACCCCACCCCCAGGTCTGGAATTGAAAGAAGAGGAAATATCTTGTCCTACCTAGTCTTATTATGTTCTGATTTTGTATGGTGTTTCCTGTAGGAAAACGATGTCTGCCTTTAATTTTTTTTGCCAAGACTTTTAAAATTTTTTTTTTTCATTCACACTATGAACCATACTGACCAAAATACACACAAACATTTCCCTCTTGAATATACACAGTGTCATTTTCTCCCCTTTTTCACCCCTCCTTTCCCTCCCTCCTTCACACCCCCTCACCACTCACTCAACGTTCAACATATACAATACATCAAACCCATTAAACAATGTCATCACACAATGAAAATAAACAAGAAATTTGTGTCTTCTACTTTTGCATACTGGGTCAGTTCATTTCGTTTTTTTCTCCTTCTGTCATTTTAGGCGGTGGAAGTCCGCGGTAGGACTTCTCTGTTGTGTTCCATGTACGGTTCCCAAATTTGTTCGAATACTGTGATGTTATTTCTTAAATTATATGTTATTTTTTCCAATGGAATACATTTATTCATTTCTATGTACCATTGCTGTATTCTCAGGCTATCTTCTAATTTCCAGGTTGACATAATACATTTTTTTGCTACAGCTAAGGCGATCACAATAAATCTTTTTTGTGCTCCATCCAAATCGAGTCCAAGTTCTTACTTCTTATATTACTTAGAAGAAATATCTCTGGATTTTTTGGTATGTTGATTTTATTATTTAATATCTGGTTAAATAAATGGGACCCAACAGTATCAGACAGATGTTTTCGCTGTAAGAAGGAAATGGGAACAACAGTACATGCAATTTGGGCATGTGAGAAAGTGGAAAAGTTTTGGGAAGATCTAAACCAGGTATTAAATAAAATCACAAAAGCCAAGACTCTTTTACTTATGGCTCCATTTATACCATTAATATTGTAACTAATAAATTTTAACGTTGTACCCATATTCATATTTACATATCTCCAGCTCTATCCTATGACCCATCTGCTCCTTCATACAATGTAGTGTTTTTTTTCCCTTTTTAAAAAAAACACGTGATGCCCCTGCACAGTGACGTAAACAGGAAACCCTGAAAGGCCGCGATAAAAGCCTTTCAAAGCTATCGAACTAAAGATAATGGTGGTAGAGAATATATAGAGAGCTTAGGAATTTGCTTATTGATCAATTGGAGGATTGCAGGTATAAATCTTGAGTAAATCTCTGTTCAGCCAAGTTGTTAAATAATCATTTTCATCTGAAGGGAAAAATAGATTTCTCAAGACTATTCTGTGGAAAATAGATTCTGAGGTTCAGTTGTCTTATGATTAATTTTCTGGTATAATGCAATGCTTAAATGTTCTAACTGGTAATTGGATGTCAACGTTTTCTGGAATCTGTTCATTGTTAGCAAGGTAAGCATTGGTCTTTGCACCTCACCTTCATTTTTCCCTCCCCAACCACTCATTCTCCCTAAAAATGCTGTTAAGAGCCTGAATTGGTGAAAGCACTGATAACCTACTCCTGTTATCCTTGGTAGTAGAGATTGTGGTTTGAGCAAGTAACTACAATTCATTTTGTTGATGTTACACTGAGCTACAATGTCAGTACTAGGCAGAATGAATATTTGAGATGGTTGATGAGATGTCGAACAAATGTCTTGCTCTCTTTTGGATGATTTTTGAAATGTGTGAAGATAATTGGAACTTTACTAAAACAGGCACTTGGAAAGTATTCTCTCATGTGTCTCTTATGGTTGGCATAAGACTTGAGTCGATCTTTGCAGGATAGCCAATGTCCTGCACTTGTAGCATAGGTATTTTTGTGGCTAGTCCATTTCATTTTCTGGTGATAGCAAGGCTGTTGATGGTGGGGTAGTTGGTGATGGTAAATCTATTGGATGTCAAAGAATGTTTTTATATTATTGCATGTGGGACCTCCCCCCCCCCCCCCCCCCCCCACCCGATCCCTGGTCATTTATTTAGTGTCTTTTTGGCTTTTAAAATAAAACATACCATTTCGTGATCATATTCTTTATTCTAGAAATTCAACTGGTTTGGATAGGTAGCTTTCTAATTGTGTGACTGGATCCAAGTCTCTAGATAAGTGACGAGTTCAAATTTCTCAATTACAATGGAAATTTTTAATCAATTGATTCAGTAAATAGAATTTAAAAATGTCATTTGATGAAGGAAATCATGCCATCCTTGTGAATACTCTTCAATATAACTGTCTCTTGATTTTCCTCTGAAATAATTTGATGTGGTACATACTATGGTCATTTATGAAAATGACTGAATATCTGGAATATAGACTAAAGTTTGACCTGGGTTGACCCCATTTAGCATGTACTTAATGCAATAATTTAGGATGGATAGTGTATGTCCATGCATGTGCAACAATGAGGACATATAACCTTAATGTTGATCCCAGGAAAAATTCAGTATTGTCAGTGATTGTTCATTTATCAGCTGGGAAGATAGAAGAACTAGCGTCAGTGTGCTCAATGAAGCAAAAACAAATATTGAAGCCTACGTCATTAAGAACCAAGTAAGATGGAATGGTCATGTTGTTCAGATGGAAGATGAATGTTTGCTGAAACAAATCTTCTACTCCCACCTTAAAGAAAGCAAATGTAAAATTCTTTCCAAAATGCAGGAGAGGAAAGCAATGCACATAGAGATAACTGAATCTCTTATAACCTTATAACAATTTTCAATATGGAAACGGGCCATATCGGCCCTTCTTGTCCGCACCGATTTATGTGAAACTCCACTAGTTCCATCTACCCACTCCCTTGCCCATAACCCTCCAATCCCCTCACATCCACGTACTCATCTAACCTCCTCTTAAATGACAAGAGTTGACCCTGCTGGAAATCCAGTAGATCATTTCCACTCAGCCACCACTCTCTGAGTGAAGAAGTATCCTCTTGTATTACTCCTAAAGTTTTGCCCCCTAACCCTTAACTTATGACCCCTTGTTCCAATCTCCCCTACCCTCAGGGGAAAGAGCCTATTCACATCTACTCTATTCCCTTCATTATTTTAAATACCTCTATCAAATCCCATCTCAACCTTCTACGCTCCAGTGATTGAAGTCCCAGTCTACTCATTCTTTCTCTGTATTCAAGATACTGCAATCCAGGCCACATTTTTGTAAACCTTCTTTGTACTCTTTCAACCTTATTTATATCCTTCCTATAATTTGGAGACCAGAACTGCACACAATACTCCAAACTTGGCCTCACCAATGCCTTAAACAGTTTCGACATCACCTCCCAGGTCCTATCTTCTATGCTATGATTTATAAAGGCCAGCATACCAAAAGCCTTTTATCTACATGGGAATCCACCTTCAAGGAACCTGAACCGTTATTCCAAGATCCCTCTGTTCCTCAGCATTCCTCAATTCCCTCCCCTTCACTGCATACTTCCTATTTTGGTTATTCTTTCCAAAATGAAGCACTTCACACTTATCTACTTTAAACTCCATCTGCCATCTTTCAGCCCACTTATCCAAATAGTCCAAATCCTTCTGTAATCCATGAAAACCCTCCTCACTGTTCACAACTCCTGATAATAAGCAAAATGTATTTGGTATGTTATGCTTCTCTTTGAAAATTGTATTTAACTTCGCATGCATTAAAAACTTGTACATAAATTTCTAACTCAAAAAAGAAAAATGAATACATAGTGATTTTTTTAAAAAAAATCCCCCTCCCCAACAACCCAATAGAAAAGAAAGAAAACATCTGTATATTATTATTTAAAATTTACAAAAACTATCAAATAAAATCAACTAATTCATCTCATTAGAAACAATAATTGATGAGTTTTTGGGATTGCCCTTGTAATGGGCCCAGTTCATTTTAGGACAGTTGATGCAGACACATTCATCCCAAAATCCAGTTATATAAACTTGGATCTATTGGGTCTGGCTTCATCTATATCTAATTTTATTCTTGGAAGGTAGCCCAATGATATCTGAAAATACTTTGTTGAGATATTTCCCAACAAATTGCACATTGATATAATTTAATATATTCATTCTTTTAACAATGGCTTTGGAAAGATGAGTTTTCATTTTTAATACATTGTTACAAGTAGCTTGTAGACTTCCTGCTTTAATATTTTGCAGCTAGGGCAGTGTAATTTGGAGTTAGAGTAAAGGAGAGCTGTGAGATTTTTGTTAGATGTAGCCCAGTAGCAAATACCCCCTATTAACACACAACCCCATGCATTTTGAAGGATGGGAGGAAACCGGAGCACCCAGAGGAAACCAATGCAGACACAGGGAGAAAATGCAACTTCTTATAGCGTCGGATTCAAACCTATGTCGCTGGCACTGTAATAGCGTGCGCTAACCGCTACGCTAACTGTGCCACCCCAGATTTTGTTCAGATTTTGAATACTTTCAATAAATTCATGCAACTGATGTGGATCAAAACGTTTTTAAACCCTTGATTTCAAATTGATGTCATAGTTCAAGATAGGTTTTTAAAAGGAATTACAGTTGCTTCTAGTATTTCTGCTGTTATTTTTGTTTGAAACTTTTTATATATTTTATCACAAATGGCCACTAGTTTGGGAAATTGAAAAGGCAAACCTGTAGATTTACTTCATGAACTTAACTGAGGATCAGATTTGGGATGAAACATTTACATTTAGACATACAGCATGATAACAGGCCATTTCACCCAATGAGTTCATGCCACCCAGTTTACACCCTACTAACCTATGCCTTCACTACGTTTCGAGTGGTGGGAGGAAACTGGAGACCCTGGGGAAAAACAACGCAGACATGGGGAGAAGATACAGTGCAGGATTCGAATCCAGATCGCTGGCTAACAGCAATGCCAACCGTGCTGTCAATTAATAGCATTGGTTTTTTTTTTCTTAGAGAATGTTGAAAATATCTGGATAATAATAGTTGGCTCAATGCATAATCTAATGCACTTTTAGCAAAGTTTGTATTATAAAAACTATATTCAGACTGGTAAGCTTCACAGTTCATTCTGCATTTAAGAGTTTTGGTGACATTGTTCACTTTGCTAATGTTGTTACTTTGTAAGTTTGTAAGTTACTTCACAAGTCCAAGATATTCTCACCCATGAGGAAATACAGTGCATGAAATGGTTTCAGAGTGTTTGTTGTTTTTGAGCGGCTTTGTATACTTGATGTGTTTTTCCACAATTATAAGCTTATAAAGTGTGAAAGATACAACATTTACAGTTAAAAGATATTCTGATAAAATCAGCCTGCTAAATGTGAATATTTTAAATCTGTTCCATAATAGCTCTTTTTGTCATTCAATTTGCTTTTATTTTTCTTATCTATTTAACGTAAACCCTTTTTGAAAGTATGAGACTAAAATTCTTTATCACTTTTTGAATCACTACTGCTGTAAATTCTGTTTAGTCTGGGTGTTATCAGGATTATTGTTGCGTGTATTGTCAAGACCAGTACAACTTATAAAAATTAACTTAGTTTTTCATTTTGCATTTTTGGAGGTTCTTGAGAAGTATAATTTTATTATTTTGATTTTTGGATTGTGTGCAAGTCATAGAAGTACAACTTACACAGGGATGGCTCCACATTGCAAACAATTGCTGCCTTTTTAAGTTAATGAGCCAGGAGATGCTGTAAAACCTTTATAAGCTTATAATTGTGGAAAAACCCATCAAGTATACAAAGTATACAATTTGATTGAAAAAGGACAATTTTCGGCTAGAACTCTTACATTATCTGGAGAAGACAAAGAAAAGGTGTTTATGGTTATAAAAGTAACATTTTCAGGAAGTGTTACTGAAAAGGTTTTGTCAAAGACAGGAGTGAAACACAAGAAGCTGCTTAATACATTGGTCAGAGAATAAAAGAAGAGATGGGTTAAGTAACAGCAAAGACCAGAACAGCACAGATTTGGTCTTGGTAGATCACCTGTCCAAGAGCAGTCTTGACTCAATTGGCAATGGCCTTAGACAGGATCTTGTAGTCAGTGTTTTAACAATTAAAAATTTAAATTTAGATATACAGCACAGTAACAGGCCATTGCAGCCCTGAGACCTTGCCGCAGAATTAGACCTGAATTAGACCTGATTGACCTTCACTCCCGGTTCGTTTTTGAATGGTGGGAAGAAACAGGAGCCCTGGGGGAAAACCCACTCAGACACGGGGAGAATGTACAAACTCCTTGCAGACAGCATGGCATTCAAACCCCTGTAGTGGCATTGTGATGTCCTCCTTCACTGCATCCTTTGTAGATGAGGGTGAGGATGCCCTTTCTCATGGAGTCTGACATACTACCTGCCAGAAGCATAGTGGCGCACACTTCCAGCAAGTATGGACTCACCCAGTCCCACAGAGCCATGTACAACTCAGCCATCCCTTCCATGAGTTTTACTCATCCCAAAGGAATGGATAGAATCTGTCAGCTCCCCCGTGGAAATTAGCTAGTCCAGGCACTTCTGCTTGATCCTAGGTCAGTGTCTGGGGAAGTTCTGGGAAGCCATGCTGTCTGTAGCCTTGCAGACTGGCATAAAAGGATCTACAGATCCTCAGTATGTCCTTCTGCAAGGATGTTACTGAGCCATTTTCTTCCTGAGGGTTGTTGTTTACAGAGCTTCTCGTGAACCTTTTGGAAGAGGCGTGAGCACAGCTTATCAGAAGATGATGTTGGAGGACTGTAAGGTGAAGATTGAAGCTCATTGGCTCTTCACCTCTTGGACTTCCTGCTTCATATTCATTCTCCTTAACTGCAGAAGAAGTGGTTGCTGCAAGTTTATTTGGAGTTGGTACAATTCCTTCTGGAGGATAAAGAACCTCTTAATGTCACAGTCACTTCCCCACCAGTTCAATGGGAAGTCAAAGAAGGATTTCACAGTTCTCCAACCCATGTATATCTTAAAGTTCCTCCATGTTTTCTGGGGTCAGCAACTTCACATTCAGCCACCATGTTCCCGTCTCCATCAGGAGTCTGGAGAAGCTGTCAGCTCTGCCGGATTTTCTACCTGCAGTTGAAGTCACTAGCCAGAGTGACTTCCTTGGACCTCACCAGCAACGGTGGGCCCTGCAGATGGTAGAAATTTGAAATAAAAATAAATATGCTGAAAGCACTCAGCAAGTCAGGCAAATCTGAGACAAGAGAAACAGTTTCTCTGAAGAGTTAAGAGTTAAGTTGTGGTCATCCGCATATATATATTCCAGCTAACTCCATACTTGAAATAATATTGTCAAGTTACTGGATGCAGATGAGGAAGGAGTAGGAACTAAGACTAAATCTTTGCAGGACATCGAAAAAAATGTTGGAGCTTGAATGCTGGTGACTGTAGGGTATAGTGCAAGGACACTTGCACTGAGCTTGAAGACCAAGTAGTGGTGCAAAATGGTGTTCATATGTATGTTACAAGTTGTGCAATGATCGAAAAATCTAGAGAGAATGTGCAATTTCTTTTATGTGCTTTATGCCAAATTTATATTGTGATTTTGATCAGTCATTTTGGGATTGGGGCAGAGGTATTCAGAAACAGGTTTGAAAGAAACAGCCAGCAATTTGGGAGACATTATCAAATTTAAGGCATTGGTGATATAAATGATTGTAAATTGCATTGGTATTGTTTTCTCCAAAGATAAATGGCTGATAGATGCCTTTTCAAGTTGGGATGATGATGGAAGGTTTAGAAAACATCACTCTCTGAGCAATGGGATCTGGATAGGAAGGATTTAGAAGGACATGGACGAAATGTCCATGCCAACCAAGATGGCATTCTGCGACTAGCCCAGAATGCTATGTTGGTTGGCATGGACAGTTTAGGGCCTATCTGGTTGTAGATTGTATACTGGGGAGGAATTGTTTAAAACTTGTAATAATATTGTGCATGCAGCTAGCACCAGGCAGGCATGATTTACAGCCCAATTTCCTAACTGAAGCAATTTCACTCCAAATTTATTGCTAGTACAACTGATCCTGGATAAAATTGCTTTTGTATTTGATTTGTACGTTTTAATGGAGCTAATGGATGCAATCACTAGCTTCAATTTTATGATAGAGGTATGCGCCACTTAACATTCATTTGGGTAACGTCCAATTGTCCGTCGTCCGTGGTTCCATAAGGCTATAATAGTCTTCATAAATCCTGATCAGAGAACAGGACGTAGCGAACATAACCAGACATGCACAACTTCCTGCACGCAACACCTGTACCTTGTGTCTTTTGTATACAAAGGCTTATGTGTGTAGGTATTGTACTTGCCATCTATCATGGCTCCCAAATGCAACAATTCCAGTACTAGTGATAGCAGCTGCAAGAGGCAAAGGAGAGGTATTGATTTGGAAGTGAAATAAAAGGTTATTAATCAACACAAAGATGGAAAAACAGTGAATGCTAATTGCTTGCAATTTAGGCATGTCACACTCGACAATCATGACGATCCTCAAAAAGAAAGAATTCTCCAAGCTGTTAAAGGATCGACTTCACTGAAAGCTACAAGGCTAATGAAAATGCGAGAGGGATCCATATCAGATATGGAGAAATGACATGGATTGAGGACCAAACACAAAAGCGCGTTGAAGATCTCTGCTAAGGCACAAAGCTTTTTCCAGATGCTTAAAGAAAAAGCAGGACCAGACTACAATATTGAGTTTAGTGCTAGGTCTGGGTGGTTCAGGCGCTTCAAACAACATTTTTCGCTGCTTAATATGAAAGTGAGTGGTGAGTCTGCGAATGCTGATGTAAAGGCAGCATAAGAATTTGTGGAAACTTTAGATAAATTAATTGTTAAGGGAGGCTATTTGCCCCAGCAAATTTTTAATATGGATGAAACCTTATTCTGGAAGCGAATGCTAGAGTTTGTAAGGACCTTTATCCATAAGGAGGCCAAGTCAATGCCAGGCTTTAAGGCTTTTAAAGACAGAGTGACAGTGTTGTTAGGAGGCAATGTTGCTGGCTACAAGTTGAAGCCATTTCTTGTTTGGCATAGTGATAACCCCAGGGCTGTCAAGAACATTAACAAACACATCTTGCATTATTATTACAGGAGGAATAAAAAGTCCTGGATGTCACAAATGCTATTTTAGGAGTCCCTTCTTGTTTGCTATGCCACTACACTTTGTTGCAACACCCCAATTGCCATGTAACAAATCTATAAATTAAGCAAGCGATTACAATAACAGTTTTTTTTTTAAAAAAAAACCAAAATCTTTGCTTCTGACCAGGGAGATGCCAAACAGAGCTGGTCCAAGTTTTCAGCATCAGCTGCAGCCGGAGTCGGCAACAGTGATTCCATTATCAACATCAGGTGCGGTGCCATTCGCATTGATGAAATCACCTTGGGCTGCTGGGCAGGAGTGGGGACCTTGAGCTCTACAATTTTTTTTACAATTGTAAAATGTCTGGGTGGGTAATGGTGGGGAGGTGGTCGGGAACTGGTGGTGGCAGTGGGGAGGTGGTCAGGGACCGGTTCACTATTCCAGCCAGAATTTTAAGATGCCTGTTTTTGAATCTGGCCATAAAATGACACCTGTTTTTGGGGTGTTTTTTTTTAGGTGCTTCAAGGGTCATCTTATCTGCTGAAAAGTACCCTCAAAATTCAATTTATTGTCAAAGTAATAAAACAGTGTTATATTACATGAAATTCCCTCTTGGCTGCTGCAAGGCAGACAGATTTGCCACCAGCAGAAATTGCCTAGGTGCCTCTTACATTTCTTACAGTCAGTGAAAGAGAAGCAAAAGAGAGTCTTCATAAGAATTGCTGAGTGTCTGTACATTCGCCTCCATTCTAAACCATTGGCAACCCAAGCTCCAACTCCGAACCTCGAACACGGTCAGGGGCCCTTCAGCACCCTCAGCACCTTCTTGCATTCCGGTTCTGATATTGTGTACTCCTCCAGCCAGTTTGAGCCAGTCTCCAGCAGTCCACAGCCTGGCGCTAATTTCCCGACAGCAATCTCCTGCAGCTTCCATGGGTTCCTTGCCTCGAGTTGCCAGAAGCCTGCCGCAGAGTCCCCTCGTAGTCACAGTTCTGTGGGCAATCTCTTCAGCTTCAACTTCTCAGTCTTCCCATCCTCTGGTGCCCTGCTCCAGTCCTTTGTTTCCTTGGTGTCTGCAGTGTATGAGACCAGAAGACCCATAAACCCAGCAGCAATATTCACCAAGACAAATGGTTACTTAAACAAAAGTTGCTTTTAATTATCTTTAAACATGAAAATAGAATCACACTTTAACTTATCACTATTGACATAACTAACCTAACTTAACCCCCTTCTAATTCTAAGTGCACGTGTATGAAATGTGTGTGTGCAAGTTCAGAAAAGTTCTTTGGTTCACAGTCCAAACTCACTTCTTATTCCTCCAAGTTCACTGGTTGCAGACAATTTTTACACTGTGCACAGAATTTAACATTTATAAAGTTCACCAGACTTTGGTGCTTGAAAGGTAAATGGTTACTGCTCAGGAAGCTTCTTGTCGGTTTTCAGAGAGCGATTTGTTGTTCCTTTTTAATCAGCCACTTCAGTGTCTTGCTGATGAAACTTGCCCCATCAGGGTTTTCTAGATGATAACCTCTGTCTTTCAGGACATCACAGAGTTCCTTTTTGTTTCCCTTATTCCAAGTGAAACATTATACAGCCAGTCCTCTCCTCTTGCATGAAGCACAAGGACTTTGACCAGGCCATCTTCCAAAATGGGGCTTTCCATAAGCTTGCCAGCTTGTCCTGTTCAAGTCCCAGCTGCTTCTGCTGGCTGTAAGACTGTAGAAGTGATGTGTGTGTGTGTGTGTGTGTGTGTGTGTGTGTGTGTGTGTGTGTGTGTGTGTGTGTGTGTGTGTGTGTGTGTGTGTGTGTGTGTGTGTGTGTGTGTGTGTGTGTGTGTGTGTGTGTGTGTGTGTGTCTCTCTCTCTCTCTCGCTCTGTTTTACTCTCTCTGCTTGCAAAACCACATGATCCTCTTAACAGCTCCAGTCAGAAGCGGCTCCAACAAACTCTTTCATCTGTTGCCTTTTGTAAACAACAATCCATTAGTGAAGTCACTTAAGCACTCTTCAAAGCTCTTGCGAAAGCTCTGAGGCCCCGATATGTCTGGCATTAGCAGAGTTCCAGTATTTTAAATAAGATCTGTTTTAAAGTGTTCGTATGTGACCTACTCTAAAAAAAACCTTTCCCAATTTATCTCCCAAAAACATATCCATATACTCTATATACTCTGTCATAGCAGCACCTTGTGGTTGCTGCCAATTAATAGGTGCAGCCATCTTGAGCACAGACCCAGAGGTCGCGGGATCTCAAATAAAAACCACTGTCAGCTCTCTCAATGGGCTGTTCAAAGCCTGTGCGGAGCTGATGGCAGTTGACTTGGCAGCTGGTCCCTGCTAGAGTGCTGCATCTTCACTCTCTGCAGGTCTGCACCAGCTACAGTAATATTGTTCAATAAATGCTAGAGTCTCAGAGGGTTTGCATGAGCAGTTGTTCAGCAGTTTCACTGCCCTGGGAAGAAGCTGTTTCTCAGCCTGGTGCTTCTGGCTTTGGAACTCCTGTATCTCTTTCCTGACAGGAGTAGCTGAAAGATGCAGTGTGCAGGTGAAAGGGGCACTCAACTATTTTGCGAAGCCTCTTCAAACAATGATCTTGGTAAATCCCATCGATGGAGGGAGGGAGACCCCACTGATCTGCTCTGTCACTTTTATGGTCCTCTAGTTGACCTCTGATCCAACACCCTACAGCAACTGTACCACACTGTGATGCAGCTAGCCAGGGTACTTTTAATGGAGCTCTTGTAGAATATTGACAGAATGGTGTCCAGGATAGGTCACTTCTTAAGTGGACTCCAAGGAACTTGATGCTCTCTACTCTCTGTTACTGAGCTATTAATGATAATGGAGGCTGGTTGTCTCTGGTTCCGCTGAAGTCCACTATAATTTATTTTGTCTTGTCCATGTTGAGGTTGAGGATGTTATTCTCTCACCATAGCACAAGATTTTCCACTTATTTTCTGTAATGCACCTCATCATTGTTGCTTATGAGGCCAACTAGTTTGATGACTCTGTTGGAGCTGGATCTGGGCATTCAGTTGTGGATCAGTAGTGCGAACATGAGTGCATTGAGTACACAGTCTTGAGGTACACCAGTGCATAGAGTTTCAGTGCTTGCTGTTCTTCTGCCAACCCAGTCAAACAGTGGTCTTCCTATTAGGAACTCTAGAATCCAGTTAGAGAGAGGGTTGTTGAGCCCCAGCGAGGACAGCTTCTCCACCAGGCTCCGGGGAATGATTGTATTAAATGCCAAACTGAAGTCGATGATGAGTTGGTGCATGAGGCGTCATTCTCCGGGTGTCTGACCGGATGGAGTGGAGGGACAAGTATTCGTGAGGAATAGATTCTCTGTCTTTTTAGATGGGTAATATTTTGATCCTTAATAAGCCTTACCCTCCTCCTCTTTATGGACAGTATTTATAAAATATAATTGGCTTTTCTTTACCAATGTTTTCTTATATAGTTTCTTTGCTTTCCTAATTTACCTTTTTAATTCACTCCAGTGAATCACTGATTAGTTTCTGTTCTTTTTCCAGTTATGCTCAAAGCACCTTGTTGAGTATGACCAAAATGCAAAAAGATAAGTACATAATTGTGAAAGAAACAGTGAATATTTTCTAATGGTGATCAGGTTTTGCATACTTATTTGGGTGGAATTCCAGTAGTTATGACATAATTGTAGAGAAATATGTAATTTATAGTGTTGTGAAAGGAGCCCTGCATTCCATAGCAGCAGAAATAGTCAAGTTCCAAGATTCCTTTATTGTCATGTAATTCATGCACAAAATTTGTCAACTTTTGCTTGCTGTTAAGGCACACAAAGAGGAGCTACTGGCCAAGACCAGCACCCTCACCAATGAGAAAGGGATAGAGTCCCATGAGAGAGCGAGTGTCCGGGAATTTGCAGCTGCACAGCCTCCTGACTGCTCCATTGGTGAACCCAAGCTTCCAGTTCCAAACTTCCAGTTAGCAAGCTGTCAGTGCCCAAGGCCCTTCAAGAGTCCTTCTTGCTATTAGCTCCTTCACAAATCGTGGTCCTGATAACCTGGCTCTCACAAATCGTGGTCCTGATAACCTGGCTCTCACAAACTAGTATCTAGCAGCCCAGTGTGAGTCCTTCCATTGCCAGTCTTGAGCAGTCCACTAACTATGTAGATCCTTCAGTTGCTGAGCCCCTCATTGGTCTGCTACTGTGGTCACTTTCCCTATAGGGCTGTCTCCCAGTCTTCTCTTCCTCAGTATAGCTTTGTTCTCTCACTCTCGTGCCCTGTGCTAGTCCGCTGATCCCCCTGAAGCCTGCACCCCTCATAGTCTTTTGCCAACCATGGGTGCCACCTTCTTCAGCAGGTGGTTTCACAGATGTTTGTTTAAAAAAAAAACACACTGGCCCCATATATAGGCCTTTTAAAACTGTATGGGCCATTGGCATCATGACTGGGCAGTAGGATCCCATGGAGAGCCAGTGTGTATTAACACCTTGCTCGCCCAGGTTCACACCACCAGCAATACTGCTGTGGCAGCGATGGCAATTTTTTTTGTGAGAAATGCAATGAATAAGCTCATTCGGGGATTTAAAAAACCCCATAATTTTCATAAATATCATACCTTTTGCTGCTTTGTTCTGTGTTTGTATATTTCATTTCTTTTGCTCTTGTGCCTTATTTATATCTGCAATTTCTATTTTTTCTTACTTGTACTTTTTTTTATGCAAGGTTATTGGCCCTAGTTTTTAAACAATCTTTCTTTTGAATATTGCTAAGTATATCTAGCATTCTTTTATTCCTGATATTCCATGGCTGGAATAGTTTGCCAACACTTCACATTTATGGTGGTGGTCAGATTTTATACAGTGAAGTTTTTTGGCAATTATGGTGTCATAATTGTATTTATCCAGGGTTGTGATGATCTTGGACAAGGCTGTATTTGTTCATGAGAATGATTGATAATAGTGAAGGATTTTTTGATAGTTGGAGGGAGGGAGCTGAAGATGCTGGTTTGAACACAAAATTGGCTGTTTTCAAGAAATGCCTAATGCTCACCAGAACTGGGTGGATGACCTGAATTTTCAGCAGCTTATTTGGGCTATTCAACAGTACAATATTGTTACAAATGATATGATTTGGTGGTAGATTGTGCTGTAATTGTGCAATAAGCAACCTGGGATATGCAATAAGGGATCCTAAATCTGAAAGGTTGAGTTATATAGAATGATATTGTAGGCTGATAAAATAGTAATGAAGTGAGATGAAATTTGATTTAAAAATCCAGTAATAGCACTTGTAATATAACAGTGCAATATGCAAATGTACTGGAGAAACACAGCAGGTCACGCAATATCTATAGGAGTAAAAAAGCAGTTTACATTTTGGGCCTGAGCCCTTCATCAGGAATGTTAAAAATCAGACATCCACCTGAATAAAATGACAAGGGAAGGGAAAGGGAGAGCAGCATAGCCTAACAGGTAAGAGGGAGCCTGTAGTTGGACACTGGATGTCAGTGAACACTTGGTAGTGAGAAGAGATGCAGCACTCCTCTGCAAGGTCCAACTGCCTAGTCCTAATGCCAACGGCCCAATACAGGCTTTAAATGGCTTGTTAAAGGAATCTGTGGTGTTTTTGTAAAAATGATTTTTCATAAATATATCTATTTCACAATATATTAAACTTTTTCATACAAAAAAAAAGAAAATACCCTCTTCTCCACACACCCCACTCCCCCCACAGAGCTCACACCTATATCATCCATAAAAGATCTTTGCGGGACATCACATCTGTTTATATTGTAAAACATCCATTATTATCATTATTATAATTGGGTCCCTATATGGTCTAAATATGGCTGCCATATCTTGACAAATATACTTTTTTTTATATTATATGTAATTTTCTCCTTAGGACAAGATCTTTTCATCTCTACAGTCCATCGTGCTATGATTAATGAAGAGTCAGACTTCCAAGTAGTTGCAGTACACTTCTTAACCACTGCTAAACCTACTTTCTGTGGCATAAGATACAATTGGTATAGGAAGTTATACTGAAGCAATCCATATCTTGCATTTATAATTCATGTCATACACCCTGCTGCCTCATGTGCCACAGGACGTCTGCGTGGGCGTCCACCCTACGGGGGTTGCTGAAATCCTTGTGGGCTAGCATGAGGCAGGTGTCTTTGGGCATCTTCTCCAGAAAAATTTGTTCAAAGAGCAGGCAGGGTTTATGGCAGTCTGGCAGCACCAACATGTCACTCATTAAAGCCTAGGCCTTCCATGTGCAAGAGCCACACAACAATTTAATGGCAGGAGAGACTGAATGTCCAAAGGAGGAGGGCTTTAAGCACCTCGTGTGTGTCATTAGCTGATGGCTGATCCGACCTGCCATCTCCTGGTTGAGGGAACTCACCACATAATAGTACTTGGTGGCATCTGCTACTATCTGCCTGATTTGGAACTGTGCCTCAGCTTGTTCAAACCAGTCCGCTGGCTGAGTCGTCCAAAAGGAAGGCAGTTTGAGGAAGACTGCACTTTGCGAGGCTGCATTGTCCACGCCGGGTTCAAAATCTGTTGGGCCCGCCGGGGTCACCAATATAGTCATGCTGTGTAATTACATATCACCACATTCAACCCCTCTTAAAAAAAATTGTTATTGCCCCCCCACATCCTCCTTCCCTTGTTTGTAAGTTCATAAGTCCAAAATTTTTCATGGCTTCCGTTGCCTTCTGGACCTCCTTGGTAGTGGTATAGGGATGGGGAGTGCAGTCTGCCTTTCGGCCTTTCTTGGTGGAGGTGTGGGAGTGGGAAGTACTGGTTGGTCATGTGGGCTGGGGATCTTGTTGTATGGGATTAGGTCCTGCCATCAAGTCTAGGGTGGTGATATTTTGTGGGGTGGGCATGCCGAGGGTCCTGTTTTCTGGGGTGGGTGGTATAGTCCTCTGGGGTGACTAGTGACTGCTGCTGCAGTCCTTGTTGATCCGTAGACACTTGTGTTTCCTCCGTGTTGTTCACACATCCGGCCAGCGCGAGATCCCTGGTGGCCACTGAGTCTTCTCTGCCATCTGGGAATGCGACAAAGGCATACTCAGGGTTTGCATGCCTCAACTTCACTTGATCCACCAGTGGGTCCGCTTTGTGGGGTCTGCAGTGCTTCCGGAGGAGAACAGGTCCCAGTGACATCATCCATTTAAGCAGCACTGTGCCCGTCGTGGCTTTTCTTGTAAAAGAAAAGATACGCTCATGTGAGGTCACGTTAGTGGCAGTACACAACAAAGAACGTATAGAGTGTAGGGCTTCTGGCAACACTTCTTGCCATCTAGTAACAGGCAGGTCTTTTGCTTTTAAAGTCAAGAGGACCATTTTCCAGATAGTGGCATTTTCCCTTTTGGCTTGTCCATTCCCCCGGGATTGTAACTTGTAGTGCGGCTGGTAGCAATCCCTCTCTCGTGCAGGTACTGCTGTATGTCTGTGTTCATGAATGCAGCACCCCTGTCTGTGTGTATGTGGTTTGGATATCCAAATATGTTGAAGATGGGTTGGAGGCATTTTATAACAGTGACTGCTGATGCATCAGAACATGGGATTGCGGAGGGGAAACGGGAATATTCATCTGTTACGATAAGGAAATAGACATTTCTATTATTGGACGGGAGCGGGCCTTTAAAATCGAGGCTGAGGCGCTCAAAAGGTTTGGTAGCTTTTATCAGGGTGGCTTTGTCTGGCTGGTAAAATTGTGGTTTGCATTCCGCAAAGATGGGGCAGCTCTTGTTCACTAACCTCACTTCCTCTACTGAAAATGGGAAGTTTTGGGTTTTAATGAAGTGAAACAGTCTAGCGACCCCCGGGTGGCCTAGCTCATTGTTCAAGTTCTCCAACTGGGACGTGTGGTTAAGGATGGCACAAGTGCCTTTGGACAGCGCGTCCGGGGGCTCATTGAGTCTCCCGGGGCGGTATAGAATGTTGTAGTTAAATGTAGACAATTCTATCAGCCAGCGCAGGATTTTGTCGTTCTTAATTCTCCTCCTGATCTGGTTATCGAACATAAAAGTCACAGACCAATGGTCTGTGACGAGGATGAAGTGTTTGCACGCCAGATAATGTCGCCATTGCCTTACTGCTTCCACAATGGCTAGGGCCTCTTTCTCTACTTCTGAGTGTCTTACTTCTGATCCCTGTAGGATTCGCGAGAAAAAGGCCACCAGTCATGTGTCTTGGTTTAGGGTGGCTGCCAGAGCCACATTGGATGCATCTGTTTCTACTTGAAACAGGATTGACTCATCTATGGACCGCATGGTAGCTTTAGTGATATGGTCCCTAATGTCCCTGAATGCTCTGGTGGCTGCTGGGCAGAGTGGGAAAACAGGCTTTTATAAGTGGTCGGGCCCTGTCGGCGTAGTTGGGGACCCATTGGGCGTAGTAAGCGAACAGCCCCAAACACCTTTTTAGTGCTTTCAACGTGTGTGGCACTGGGAAATCTAGGAGAGGGCACATACGGGCTAGGTCTGGGCTGATTTCCCCGTTCTGCACTATGTAGCCCAGGATTGGCAACTTCCTGGCACTAAAGACGCATTTGTCCCTGTTGTATGTTAGGTTCCTTTCCTCAGCTGCCTGGAAGAAGCGTTTTAAATTTGTGTCATGATCCTCCTGAGTGTGGCCTCAGATTGTCACGTTGTCTAAGTAGGGGAACACTGCTTTCATTTGGAACTTATCTACTATTCGGTCCATTTCTCTCTGAAACAGGGACATACCATTGGTGACACCGAAGGGGAGTCGCAGAAATTGATACAGCCTGCCGTCTGCCTCAAATGCCGTGTAAAGCAATCGCTGTTTCTAATGGGCAGTTGGTGGTATGCTGCCTTCAGGTCTATGGTGGAGAATACTTGTATCCTGCCAATGTTGTTGACCGTGTCTGCTATGTATGGCAGGGGGTCTGCTATGCGTGGCAGGGTGTAGGCATCTAGTTGTGTAAATTTGTTGATTGTCTGGCTGTAATCCACTACCATGCGCAATTTTTCTCCTGACTTTACTACAACCACCTGGGCTCTCCAGGGGCTGGTGCTCTGCTCTATGATGCCCTCCTGTAGTAGCCTGCGGACCTCTGTCCTAATGAAGGCTCTGTCCCTCGGGCTGTACCTCCTGCTCTTTGTGGCTATTGGTGTGCATTTTGGGGTCAGGTGTGTGAACAGCTGAGTGGATTCTATGTTCAGGACAGACAGGCTGCAGTGTTGTTTCTTCGTAAGGCGTAGTGGGGGGGTGAGGCCCGTTGTATACTATTGTAATCCTTTCTAACTGGCACTGAAAATCTAACCCCAATAGTACCGGGGCGCAGAGGTGAGGGAGTACTAGTAATTTGAACCCTTCGTATTTTGTGCACTAAATTTCTAGAGTAACCCTGCAAAACTAACTGTTTTACCTCAGCCGCAAGGCTGCTGGCTGCTAACAGGATCTGGTGCTCTCTCGGGCATGTGAGGAGGGCAAGGCGGTTAACTAACCCCTGGTCAATAAAACTTTCAGTGCTTCCACTATCTATTAAGCAATTTACTCTCAAATCATTAATTTTGATGCACACGGTGGCATCAGATAAATTGTGTGGACTTGCCTGATTCATGCGTAGGGAAGCAAGTCTGGCATGTGCTTCGTGTCCTTCCATCTGATAGTACTCGACATCATATTCATCTCCTGAAGACTGTCCTTTTCTTTGTAGCATTTGTCCAAGATGGCCGGCTGCACATGGCATTCTTCTTCTTCTGTTTGTCTGTGGAGAAAGAAGAACTTTCCCGCCTCTCATTAGCATGAGAATGGGCCTTGGATGTGGACTTGGGGCTTCTGCAGACTTTTGCATAATGCCCACATTTTCCACAGATGGAACATATATTTTCTCTGTCAGGGCAGAGGGCTCTGGGGTGCTTTCTTTGTCCACATAAAAAGCACGGGACCCTCAAGGTGCTGCTGCTGTGAATTTCTGTGAGGAAGCATACTTTTCTTTTCGTGGGGCTGAGAGTCCAGCAGTGTGAAGTTTGTCCAAGCCCCAGGATCCAGTGAGTACTACAATTCTTTCCTGGTGCTTTCTAAAGCTTCTGCAATAGTCTCTGCCTAATCTAGCCCCACCATTCCTTTCTCCAGCAATCGATGTCTCGTCTCAGTGGACTGTATGCCCGCAACAATTCTGTCTCTAATAATGTCCTCCGCATACTCCTGAGCTGATACTGCTTTAAAGTTGCAGCCTCTCGCCAGGTCTTTCAGAGAGAGTATAAAATCTCTGGCAGTCTCCCCTACTTGTTGTGACCTGGTCATGAGCCTGTACCGGGAGTGGAGTTCACTATGACCCTTTCTGTAATGCCTCTGTAAAATGCTCATTGCCTCTTGGTAGGACCTGGCATCCTGTATAAGGGAGTAAGGGTGGTCTCCCAGGTGGGCTAACAGCAGCATTAATAGTTCTTTATCCGATGCCTCAGCACCCTCCACGTAATTCAGAAAGCATCTCTGCCAGCAGCCGAAGTGCATGCTGGCTCCGGGATTTCTGGGGTCGAGCACCAGCCTGTCTAATCGCAGCACGTGGCTAAGCCGCAGTTTCTGGTCCCTTAGGTGTAGCAAGGGTGGACCCTGGGGTACTGGGAACTGCTGGTAGAGTCTCTGTGGGGCTTGTGTCTGCTGGAGGAGTAACCCGGGAGCTTGGCTGTTGGCTGAGTCTCTGGCTTTGGGACATTTGCAGCAGGCTTAGGGGGGATCCCAGCGGTAGAGTCAGGTCTCCGTGGTACCGGGGAAACTGCTGCTGGGGGAGTGACGGTAGTGGTGTCTGCTTTCCCTGGCTCTAGAGTGGTTGGGAATTCTGCACATACATGGCGATCAGCAGCACGACTTGTGGCGATCCTTCCACCCGCATTTGTAGTAGCCCCTTTCTGATCAGATCGGGGATTAGGGTCAGCAGTGCCTGTACCAGTGAACCCACGGGAAGGCAGGGCTCTTGGTCATTTCTTACCTCCCCTATCGTACTTCTATGGTCTTCCCTGCATTCCACCACGATTCCAGTACAGCGGATCTTCGCCGTCTCTGTCCTCGGAAGCACGTGCGTGCTAGTCGTCCCCGGAGTCCATTCCTCAGGAAGAGTCTCCAGGTGGTCGGGAATGCATGTTGGAGCAGAAGCAGCTTCCATCCTAGTAGCTATCATATTAGTTTATTAAATTGTTCTGACAATAACCACAGCAACCGTGCGAATATAAGACAGCTTTAATAAACTAATATGTACACTAAGGTCTTGTCTCTGCAAGACAAACCTGGAAGGCTAGACTGTAGCTCTGGGCTGCTTTATATACAAGGTCAACGGGATGACCCCTGGTGACCTAGTGGTGTAATTACATATCACCACAGGATCCAAGTTTCAAAGAAGCTCACCGGGTCTCAAACAATAAACTGAGCATTATTGTGTCTGCTTAAATTCTCCATGTGGTTGATCTTGTCCAGCATCGCTTGTTTATCCAGGTCCTACTTCTTTGCGTCCTCTTCTAAAGCTTTCATCTTCCACTTGGCCCATTCGTGGCATTAAATCCTCAATTGCCTTTTTAAATTCAGTCATCTTCTCTGACATGTCTCTCATTGTGGTTTCAAAACCTGTGAAACGGTTGCATAAAGTCTTCATCTTATCCAGAATTAAATTCAGGTCTCGCATCAACCCCTCCTCCCCCCCCAGCCCAGCACTGTCCGGTTCAGCCAGTCCCAAGGCCGATTTTTTGTGCCACCCCCTTTCGGGTTTTCCTTGAAGATCCTGGGTGAGTCGGTGTCTCTTCTGATTTTGTTTTTTTTTTGCTGTCTTGGCTTCTTAGTGTTCATTTTATTCACAAGTGGGAAAAAAATCTTAATTTTAAGCTTTTAAACTGTCTTATTAATACTCTTCATGGAGAGCTCATCCAAGACCCTTTTGTCTAGATTCTTCACATAGCCACACCTCCGAACTGCAGTTGTTTTTATTTAAAATCCTGCATCTGAAGGGATTTTGCTCACAGTGGCCTCGAGGGACTGCAGACTGGGGAAGCAGCTGACCAGTGCAGGACACCTGAAACGGGGAGAATCACCTCCATTGAGAAAAAAGGAAGAGGTGGCCCTACAGGACCGTAGCAGTGGGCCAAAGATGGGGTCAATGTCTGAAGGACCGACACAGGCCTGTGGGCTGTTAGTGACTTGTGTCAAAGGACCCACACAGGCTGCAGGAGGCTGGCTGTTGGGAACCAGGTATTGGACCCGGGATTCATGAAAGTACTGAGGCCAAGAAGGGCCTCCCGCTCTGAAGGTTTCCTAATCGTATCGGAGGTTTGGATCTAGAACTTGGATTGCCAACAGATAGAACGGGGTCTGTGCAGCTGCAGAGGTTATGAAAGTGCTGGAGGCTGAATCCACAGACACTCAGTGACTCTCTTTTGCTTCTCTTTTTCTTACTGTAAGGGGCACTGGGCAATACTAATGGTGAATCTTTGTCTGCCATACACCAGACTAAATGAAATTTCGTATATTACATTTTAAGTTTTATTACATGGCAATAAAATAATCTTGAATAGATGGATACAGGTGGAAGGGTGAAGTGAAAGAAGCTAAGAAGTAATGGGTAGGGCAGATAACTAAGAAGAGTGGCTCTCTGATTGGAAGAGGAGGGTGGGGAGCTGGAGTAAGAGAGTCAGAAGGGTGAGGGAAAGAGAGAAACTAGGGGATGGGGTTAATGAAAATTGGTGACTTGCGCTTTTTTTTTCATGTGACAATTTAAAGTTCAGATTTATTGTCAGAGTACATTCAAGACATTACATACAACCCTGAGATTCTTTTTGATGTGGGCACGGCTGAATTACCACTTATCTGTAGTCTTTAAAAAAGCTGTACCTGAGAAAGGATACATATTACAATAGAGGTTAATGTAAACAAGGAAAGAAATGTAAACAAACTGCAATACAAAGAAAAAAATAAATATTCAATAATATATGCAAAGTAACAGTCCTTAAATGAGTCACTGATTGAGTTTGTTGCTGAAGAGTCTGATGGTGGAGGAGTAGCAACTGTTCCTGAATCTGGTGGTACAAGTCTTGTAGCACCCAAACCTCAGAGAGAGCAGAGCATGTCCAGGGTGGTGTGAATTTTTAATGATTGCTGCTGCTCTCTGACAGCATCGTTCCATGTAGATGTTCTCAATCGTGGGGAGAGTTTTGACTGTGATGTACTGGGCTGTGTCCACTACTTTTTGCAGAGCTTTCCACTCTGAGGTATTGGTGCCCATATACCAGGCTGTGCTGCAGCCAGTCAGCACTCTTTCCACGACACGTGTGCAGAACTTTGTCAAGGTTTCCGATGTCATTACCAAACCTCCTCAAACTCCTGAATAAGTAGAGGTGTTGACATGCTTTCTTCTCTGAGAAATTGGAAACATTTTGGGCATCACACAAAGTAGGTTATTTGCTGGGCTAACAAAATTGCACTGTAACATTTAATTGGTTATGGTTATTTTATTGTAATGAACCCATTAAGGCATCCTCATGTCAAAGGTACAGATTTTCATTCATGCATGTGCGTGCGTGCGAGTGATTATTTATTTATTTATATATATATATGTATGTATGTATGTGTGTATATATATATATATATATATATATGTGTGTGTGTGTATATATGTGTGTGTGTGTATATATGTGTGTGTGTATATATGTGTGTGTGTGTGTGTGTATATATATGTGTGTGTGTGTGTGTATATATATATATATATATGCGCTGATCCCCCAGGTCCCTATCCTACATCTCCTCTTTTAACATTGCAGCTGCTCTTCTTTCCAGGATCTACTGTCCTCTCCTATCAGAGTGGATCTTCTTTAACTCTGTCTCTTCCTCCTATTACCTCCTATCTTCTTGTATTAATCCCATTTATTTCCACCCTGCCTTCTTCCCTGCCCATCTCCCCCACCCCCCCACCACCTCTCCACCTTTTTATTCTGCTTTCATTCTTTCCAGTCTGGGTGAAGGGTTTTCAGCCAATGTCAACTGCTTATTGTCTTCAATAGATGCCTCCTCACCTGCTGAGTTCCTCTAGCATTTTGTGTGTTGCTCCAGTTTTCCAGCATCTGCTGTCATTCTTGTCCACCTTGAATTCCATCGATCTCATTTGCTGTTTTGATGATCTTGCATTGGCTGCCATAATTCTCAGCTCCAAAAGTAAAACTAGGTTGTGAATTGAACATGCAGATGGTCTCTTTAAAAACTGTGGTCTTTTAAATTATCAAATGGAAGCACATAAAGTAACCAGCAAAAATGTTTTTATTTCTGTTGCAGGTAAAGCATTTGATATTACATATGTAAGACTGAAATTCCACACAAGTCGACCTGAGAGCTTTGCTATTTTTAAACGAACAATAGAAGATGGACCTTGGATACCTTACCAGTATTACAGTGGATCTTGTGAAAAAACCTATCAGAAAATCAATCGCGGCTTTATAAGAACAGGAGATGATGAACAACAAGCACTGTGCACAGATGAATTTAGTGATATATCACCCCTCACTGGAGGAAATGTGGCCTTTTCTACTTTGGAAGGGAGGCCCAGTGCTTACAACTTTGATAATAGTCCTGTACTACAGGTATAGTAGAATAATAATTTTTAAAAATTACTTGTAAATTTATAATGATTTTTTACAAGATATACTTTAAAAGCTATAGTCTTGAATTTAAAAAAAGTCAAAATTGCTGTTATTGGTACGAAAAGCATTTAAATCTATTTTAAAAGCTTCATATTGTCAATAATGTTGATCTGCCCATTTCCTCATCCTCCCCTGAAAGATTTGACCTGTGCTGAATCCTGGTTTCACAGCACCTCAGCATAAACTTTGAACTCCAGCAGCCGCTTGGCCATTAGAGGTGATGCTTCCCATCCATATTCAATAGCCACACAGTCAATTAACCATGGAAAAAAAAATTGTTTAATAATAAGATGAAGCTTTGCCTGTCTTGCTTTCTATCTCTATAGGATCCTTTCTCCCAACTGTCCATTCTGGTATCATTATTGGCATTGTATGGGACATGTTTTTCTGCTCTATGAAGAAATTAATGTTTCTTTATCTGCTACTTGGATTGTGGTTGAATAATGATGAATAAAATAACAGACCTCTGTGGTTTATCTAAAAGATCATTTAGGGAAGAAAAGTACTGCCGATGCTGAAACTATTAAAATAAAAAGAAAAGTTTAGAGATGCTAAGTATTGACATAACATGTCGAAGAGAAACTGCACTAGCCATACAAATTGATGGCTTTGTAGCCCACAGGATCCTTTGTCTGAAATATTAACTCTCCATTCCTCTTTCACTAACTTGTTTTAATTAATGCCGGAGTAGGATGATTTAACACATATTTCCACATGAATTACTGCTGGAAGGGTGCATTTTTTTTCATTTTTAAAAATCCAGAAGGTTTTGAAAATGTGTATTCAAGGGCTCTGGGTTACAAATGATCTGACTTACAAAAATCTGATTTTATGCTAATTCTCTCGTGCGTTTTAAAAGCATTTTTCAAGCTAGTAATAATAAAATATTCCATGGTATTAATTACTGGATACACAATATATTATATCTTAATTATTGACAGTGTTTAGGTGATAATGAAATTAAATACAAGTGTATGCAGAGCGATACAATTTGAGTAGCTTTGGAAAAGTGCTAATTCTGACTACCGTAACGAAGAAATTGGCTTATGAGTGGTTCTCAAGCATGGAACCATGACAGAACTTGGAAACTGCCTGAAGTTGAGTGATAAAGGATTGTGTGACTCATTTAAATTAACTTAGAAATCTCAAATCATAATACAAAACACGAGAGGTATCCTGAAGGAAATGCCTTCGAAACTAGACTGCATTGTTGACCAGAACGCAACTTACTTGTAGGTTATTGGTCAAGGCATCGTCTTTGTCTATTTATAGTACAGCTCTAAACATTTTAAAGTCACTCCTGTTTGGCTTAAAAATCAGAAAAATAGCTGGCAGATGATTCAGGGGCATAGGTTTAATATTTCAGCTCTTTAACTTTTAGATATTTGCTGTTATTATATTACATTGAAAACGAGTTATTTACTGCCAGTCTTTGAATCAATTTCTCAAAGGAGACTGATAGAGCTGGGACCTAATTTATGTCTGGAAACAATTTTTATTGTCGACGTTTACTGAAAAAAAATGGTAGTTGGATGCATTCCCAGCTATTCCTTTGTTTCATTCCTGATTGTTTTTGTAATGTTGTTCTAGTTGTTTCCGGACAGGAAATGACAGCTTCAGTATGGAAAAATTATGTTGAATGGTAAATTACCACCTGCATTGCTAATAGGCTGTGAAACCTCAGGCTTTTCCCTTTTGTGGAAATACCCCAGTATCTTCTACAATGTGCCAGATAGTTCCCGATTCACTATAAAATACTGCAGTGGTGTAAAAATATAACCGTTGTGATTGATGGTAGTCTATTCTGTATATTCTAAGTCAAAGACTTTTCAAGGTTTAATAAATTTGTTTGTATTTTAAGTTGGGACATTCACCTGTTTTTTTTAAAAAAAAAAGGATACTTTCAGTTGTCCATCATAGTGGTGTTTGAGACTAGAGTGTCAAATGTACAACCACAAAGCATTGATAATTTGGTGGCAGTTTCTTTCCATCAAAAAAAAACTGCAGATGCTGGAAGTCCAAAGACAAAATCCTGGAGTACACTGCAAGTCAGGCAGCATTTATGGAAATAGAAGCAGAGTCAAAGCTTTAATTCAGAGACTTGTCAGATCTGAAAGGGAGACAAAAGAAAACTTAAAAATTCAAGATTGAATTTATTGAGATTGTAATAAAACAGTGTCATATTACATGAAATTGCTTTTGCTTGCTGTAAGGCAGACAGATTATCCATCGGCAGAAATTGCCTGAAGCGCCTCTTACAGTCATCATACTGGCGCCATATCCTAGTAATTAACGGCCAATCATACCAGTTAAGGGGCCAGTGTTAACACTTGGGAATCGACATGCAGGCATCAAATCACGTAAGGGATGGACTGCCTAGGTAGGTTGTATCATCCCTGGGGTCATCTGATGCCTTTGTGCTGATTAGCCCTGTGCGAATGGGGTCAAAGGAGTGACGCGTTGATGTCGTTTTTGTGGGTGTGCAAGAATGTGAAGGAAACAAATGATTAAAAATAAGGTATAAACTTTGTATTCAATTTACTAAATGCTGATCAATGTATTATCAAGTATTTAAACAAAATTAATGCATAAATAGAGGAACTTAAAAGGCAATAAAACACATAGGTACACAATTTATGAAGACAGTGGGAAAGTTGCAGAGAGAGAGAGAGAGAGAGAGAGAGAGAGAGAGATTGATGGGTGACCTGCCCTCCCAGAATTCCATGTGGCAGAGAAACCCCTTAATGAGGGCTCTGTGCATACAGCCATTTCTCTGCCACAAGGAATTCTGGGAAGGCAGGTCCACCATCACTTTCTCTATCTGCGACTTTCCCACAGTCTTTATAAATTCTGTGCATGTGTGTTTTATTGCCACTGTCATTTTCCCATGGACCTTCATTTATATAGGTCAGCACATTAACAGGGGCTGAAGACTCATACTGTGCTATACATAATGCTTAATTATTTTTATAATTAGAGATGATTAATTTTGTTTAAATTCAAGATTATTCAGATGCATCACTCAGATGTCACCAGGGTTGCCTGGTGGTGGGTGTGAAAAAATGCAGAGAACCGTTTAACATTTGTCCATTGTGAATGGCAAAAATGGCTTCTTTTAACTGGTTTGTTGAACAGCCAATTTACTGGTTAGCCAATGTGAAAAGGGCTACTGAAAGAGAAACAAAAGAGAGTCCCGTTTTCCCCCTCACCCCCACCGAGTCACCCCCACCCCCCACCGAGTCACCCTGTCCGTAGATTCACCTCCAGTTCTTCGCATCCTGGTTCCAATAACTTGTATCCCATCAGCCAGTCTCCAGCAGTCCGCAGCCTGGCATGAGTCTCTCGACAGCATTCTCCAGCAGCCCTTTGCCTCTGTGGGTTCCTTGCATCAAGTCACCAGCAGCCCACCGCATGCATTGGTCTTTCAGCCACAGATCCCCTCTCACTGGTCTGCCACCGTGATCATCGCTCCGTGGGCCATCTCTTCTGCTTCTCCTTTTCAGACGGAGGATGGTCTCCCCGTTTTCTGATGTAAGGCTGAAGGAAGGGTGGGGGGTGGTGGTGCAGTGGTGATCATGGTGTCTTTGATGGGGAGAACATGTCGATCAGCTGTCCTGACTAGAAACATTGACTGTCCATTTCTCTTTACCTAACCCAAGTCCTTCCAGCTCCTCTTTGCTCATGACAGCAGCAAGTTTTCTGGAGTGCCTGTTTGTTCTTTTTTTCTTCATAACTTGCAGAAGGACTCGAGGCCCAAAATGCTCGTTATCTATCTCTAGGCCCTTTCATGCCAGGTCTCCACCTGGAGGCCGGCTACAAGCCCAGAGGGAAAACATAAAACTTGCCTTTCTTGGAGCAGCCATAAAAGGCTGCTCCTGCATCCATTCATGTTGAATGGTGTCTCGTAGTGCCTTCTGTAGCCAATGGAGGTGGGGCAACTGGTGCCATAGCGCCACCTGTCATAACTACGTGGGAGAGCAATGGCTGTCTTCCCTACCCAGAACAGTTCCAGCTGTGTAGGGGATTCTGGGTTGCATTGTTTTGAGCTGTAGAGAGGAGAGCCCTGAAGGCCAAAGCGGCCTGGTGAGATGCTGGAGCAGCGGGCGGGGCTGTCACAATCCACACCGGCTGCCCCCTGACGGCCCCCGCCCTGACAGCTCCTGCTGACCGCCCCTGCCTTGAGAGGATCAAGGAGGGAGAGGGGTGAGTGGGGAGATGGGTCGTAGGCTGACGACGTCATCAGCCTGCCCCAACCAGCTGCTTGCAGCGGCTGTACATTCGTGAGGTGGCAGAGTGCAACGCTCTGCTGATAATCCTTCCCTAGCAGGGATTGCAGTTGATGCCCTGGAGTCGGCTAAGGCGCATTCAAGAAGATAAGTCTCCCAATGTAAGGGCATGAAAGGACCTTCTACCTCCTATGGATGCTGCATGGCCTGCTGAGTTCCTCCAGCATTTTTGTATTTTTACCATAACACAGTGTCTGCAGATGTTCATGTTTCACACCATCTGCAGTTCCTTGTTTTTAAACAGAGATATTTAGTCAATTATGTTTTTTTACACTGCTTCCGTGTAATTTTTTTTCCTTTATGAGGCGCCTCCAAGATCCTGATATTGGTCGTTTGCGTTGGTATGACCAAAACCTGCAAATCTTCGTATTGGTCCGTCATTTTATACAGTCTACTAGCATTCTGTGAACAAAAGGGGTAGGACATGTAACTCAACAGTGTTTGTGTCTATTGACACGTATAAAATACCTTATTGATGGGATGTTGGACTGACTGTTTTCCCCAAAAATTAGCTCAATAATATTCACCCAGTTTTATATGGCAGGTTGAAATTAGGGTGTTAGTGGTGAGTAGCGCTAACAGTAATGCTGTCGGTCCCCACGCTGGTCATTGTGTTGAGAAAGTGTCAGGTTCGTGAAAGACAAGTCTGGACACAAGGGTTTGGAAGAGCATGGGAAAATCAGGGAGAATAAAGCACACAGATGCTCAATTAATAAAGTGTGGGGGAAAATGTGCTCAAATTAATAAGACAATGTATAAAGGAGTGTGGGAAAATCTAGTGCAAGTAGTGATTGAAATAAGTGGATTTCAAACTTTTTCTCTCCTCTCAGGTTTAACCTTAAGTATCCCTTACTAATCACCCAACCTATCGTTGGGGGTTGGTGACAGACTGTCAGTGGGTTTCCGACTGTTCAAACTGAGGACAAACCCACAGACCAACTTGCTCACAAGCTGGCAGGCCTAGTGTCAAATCTAGGGTTAGGGTTCATGTTAGTTTGTCACAGCAGAATAATCATCCCTCTTGTGTTCACTGATCTCCTGACTGGTTTCCCTATGCCTGTTTCTAGCTCTCAATGGGATCAGTGCCTTATTTCCTTTCTGGTACTTGTGCATTTTGATATGTCCTGGGGTAGGATTATAGTCTTCATAGTGGGTTACCTTATATTCACACCTTGGGATTAGGTGTGGGATTTGGGATAGGGTTAAGGTTAGGGCTGTAGTTGCGGTTCTGGTGGGGTAAGTCAATTTGCTAACACTTTTGCTATAATTTTATTGTCTACATTCAGTAGAGAAATAGGTCTATATGAAGACACTTGCAACAGATCTCGATCTTTTATCGGAACTACAGTAATTAAAGCACTGGAGCAAGATTCCGGCAACTCATGCTCTTCAGTTACTTATTGTAATCCATCCTCAAACACAAAGGGTTTTGGGGGTAGGGTTAATATTATGTTTAGGCTTAGGGGCCCACAGCAACAGGGAGTAGGCAGCTGACCGCCGGGACAGTGAGCCATGGGAGACAGCAGTAAAAATAAATTATGGTACACAATTACTAAGAAAATTACAGTACACAATACACATGACCTGAGTTGGCCCTGGAATGCCTGCAATGTAGTTTATACAGCAGGTGTTTTGGGAAAATTACTAGAGGTCTTGGCAAAGAAAAGATGGGATTGGAATGGCACAACCATTCCAGTTCCATGCTTTTTAAAGCGCGTGCGTTCTGAGAAAAAGCGAATAATAGCAGAGAATGAAGTGGCTGTGTAAAAAAGCATAATAAAGGCATTTATTTGCATTTTGAATTCGCCTTCTGCTATTTTCCCATACCTTGAAGGGCTCCCGAAAAGTCAGTTATGTATTTTTACCTTTACTATATTAAGGACAACTGCCTGACCTGCTGAATTTCTCCCAACATTGTGTTTTTAATTTTACTTCATAACGTGCTCTAATTTCAGAAAAATATTTTTGCTAAGCAAAGGTGATATAGTGTAAAATCATTTTTGAAGGGTTTCCTTAAATTTCTTTGTACTCCATAGCAACTATAATGTACTACATTTGTAATGACTAACTTTTGCATTCTTAACATTTAATACCCAGTACAGTGAAAAGGGTTATTTTGCAAAGAGACTAACTGGTTATCTTTAACATTGATACATCCATATAAAGAACGCAATTTACAGATTATAGAATGACAATGAAAAGGAAAATGAATTAGCACCAACAAGTGCAACATGTTCACTCTGTCATGGGGGTTCATTCAGGGGCTTGATGACTAGGGAAGAAACTGTGCATGCTTTCACCCTCTTAAGCCTTCTGCTCAATGGAAGGAGTCTTTTGGTATGTTGAGTATCTTTCTATGCTGTTTCACACTTTTCATTCAGAATTCTAAATTGTTTCAATTTATTCTATAAAATTCAAGAGATTGCTATACAGGGACATAATGCCTTAGAAAGGATGAACAAATATGGAAGCAGTAGGTTTCAGTAATTGGACAATATTTGTACCATTGAGCTCAGAATGACTGAAAGAATTAATAAGGCATTGATAATTGTTAAGAGACAAAAAGGTGGGAATCGAGTAGATTGGATGATCGGGGTGAATGTAAAATTTGGAAAGGAATGGGAGTGATGGTAGGATGAATGAGGAAGAGTTCAGAATCATAGTCGGTATGAAATAAGGTACAAATGGTTACCTTTTGTAGGAACATGCAGGTAAATAGGTAATAGACAATTATGGTCTAATCTGGATTAATCTTCAAATTACCTGTAGTTTTTTTTTTAAATATCATAAATCCTTAATTTAGAATCGCACTCTCAGAGATTTCTATAGTGGTGGGTGGGGGGGGGGGGGGGGAGGGGGGTTTGCAATATTTTGCCAGAGCTGTAATTGAGGAAATTTTTATATGTGAATGGAGATTGTGATAGGAAATTTTTAAATTTAAATCTGTTCATTCACTTTTAAGTACTTTCTGCTCCATTAGTGAAAGAATTGGCATAAGCGTTCTACCTGTTCTTTTGACTAATATAACGGCATAGTATATACTTAGTGCGGCTGTGATTTCACACTTGCAGTGGAGGAGACGCTTATCTTGAAGATACGGTTCACTCTACTGAATTCTGAAAGGGGAAATGAAAACTAATCTGAGCTTTTTATTTGCATCACTGAGTGTAAATAGCCTTAAAGTGGTACGTAATATGTGAAATAGCAGATGATTTGGTTTGGCACCCTGTCAGAACACTGGCAATTATAGCACAAGGAGCTCTTGAGGAAAGAGCTCAAAAGGCAAGTGAGAAATTTGACCACCACTCCATCCCATGTCAGACCATGGATCAGTTTTAGTTTCTAAAAGAGAAACTATTTTAGTGTGTACAAGTAGATTGCGAGCCTTTTCTTAGATGCAGCTGTTCCTTTTTATTTTGTCAGATACTTTTGTGAAGATTAGTGGTATTTATTATTTTAATCTAATGTGGAATTGATGCAATTTGTTACCAAAACCAGGGAGCTGATTGTTGACTTCAAGAAGGGAAAAATCAGATCTAACCATATAACATTGCAGCACAGAAACAGGCCAGTTTGGCCCTTCTAGTCCATGCTGAACACCTTTTCTCATCTAGTCCCATTGACCTGCACCCAGCCCATAACCCTCCATACCTCTCTCGTCCATATTCCTATCCAACTTTTCCTTAAATATTCAAATCAAGCCTGTGTCTACCACTTTTGCCAGAAGCTCATTCCACTCTCCCACCACCCTCTGAGTGAAGTAATTCCCCCTCAGATTTCCCCTATACTTTTTCCTCCTTCAATCTCAAAGCATGTCCTTTTGTTTGAAACTCCCCCACTCTCAATCAAAAAAGCCTGTCCACATTATTCTATCTGTCCCCCTCATAATTTTAAATACCTCTATCAAATCACCCTTCAATCTTCTATGCTCCAGGGAATAGTGTCCAAGCCTGTTTAACCTTTCCCTGTAATTCAAACCCTGAAACCTAGGCAACATTCTTGTAAATCTTCCTATAATTCAGCGACCAAAACTGCACACAATATTCCAAATTTGGCCTCACCAATGCCGTATACAACTTCAACATGATATCCCAACTCCTATACTCAATACTCTGATTTATGAAGGCCAAGATACCAATGCTTTCTTCACTACCCTATCTACATGTGACTCCACTTTCAGGGAATTATGTACCCTAAATCCCTTTGTTCTACTGCACTCCTCAATTGTATGACCTTTGCTGACTTGTCCTACCAAAATGTAGCACTATTAAACTCCATCTGCCATCCTTCAGCACACTCTTCTAACTGTCCTATATCCCACTGCAAGCTTTGAAAACCTTCACTGTCCACAACACTACCAATCTTCGTATCATCTGCATACTTACTAATTAATTTACCACCCTATCATCTAGATCATTAATATTTATGACAAACAACAATGGACCTAGTACTGATCCCTGAGGCACTCCACTAGTCACTGGCCTCCAATTTGACAAACAGTTTTCTACCCCTACTCTCTGACATCTCCCATCCAACCATTGTTGAGTCCATTTCACTACTTCAACATTAATACCTAACGCTTGAACCTTCCTAACTAACCTCTTATGCAGAACCTTTTCGAAGGCCTTACTAAAGTCCATATAGTCCACAGCCTTCCCCTCATCAACCTTCTTAGTAACCTCCTCGAAAAACTCAAGATTTGTTAAACTTGATCTACCACACACAAAACCATGTTGACTAATCCTAATCAATCCCTGTCTATCCAAATTATTGTATATGCCATCTCTAAGAACACTCTCCATTAATTTACCTGCCACCAACATCAGTCTCGCAGGCCTATAATTTTGGGGCCTTTTTTTTTAAACAGTGGAACAACATGAGCCACCCTCCAATCCTTCGGCACCTGCCCCGTAGCTAATGACATTTTAAATATTTCTGTCAAAGCCTCCATTATTTGTACACTAACCTCCACCAAGGTTCCAAGGAATATCTTGTCAGGACTCGGAGATGTATCCACCTTGATTCTCTTTAAAATAGCCAGTGCTACCTTATTAATCTGTATATTTTCCATGACCCTGTAGCGAGGCACGACTACAGAACGAGAGAAGAACGACACAGAAGCAGGTGTAAGTGAAGTCCAGACTGATTCATTGATCTCCCCAGCCCTGATTTTATAGACCCAACTTCCAGCCTCTGGGCTCAGTATTCCCACCACTGCAGGTGGATATGATGTCATCGGTGAGCTGGCCTTTGATTGGCCATGGGTCTTGCCCTGCAAGCTCCTGGCAAAGGCTTTCCATGCTCACAGTGTTGGTCCGCCATTTTGAGTGCCAGTTCGCTTACCAGATAGCAGACTGCTACACTACACCCCCTTCCCCCAAGAATTGACAATACGGACACTGTCGTCTTTAGTTGTGATCCACCTTTGCTTGGGCGGCCTGCCACTGTGACGTGGTGGCAGGCACCCAGGTGTGCTGGTTTGAGGCAGTCAACAGTAAATCACTTCTTTCGTGCCTTTGTTCAGCACACATGTTGACCCATTGTGCCTGATCACCTTGTACAGTCCTTCATATGGTCATGTAACAGTGCCTGGTGTGCTCCCCTGCGTACTTGCAGGCCCTCAAGTCCTTGGGGATGGAAGTTTTTGTTTGCCCATGCTGTGAGGGTGGCACTGGGGCCAGGGTACCCAGTCTTTCCTTGAGCTTCTCCTGGGTTGCTGTGGGTGGCTGATCTGGGTCTTTAGTACCGGGCACAAATGACCAAAGGTGCGCTGTACACTAGCTCTGCTGCTGAGGCATTTAGGTATTCTTTGAGGACTATACGGATCCCCAACAGGACCCACAGAAGCTCAACTGTCCAGTTGTGACCCTTGAGCCGAGCCATCAGTGCTGCTTTTAGGTGTCTATGGGATGGCTCCACCAGCTCGTTTATTTGGGGGTGGTATGGTGGAGCTGCATCCCTAGTAGGTTTGCCAGCACTGTCCGCAGGCTTGAGGTGAACTGTGCATCTCTATCTGGTTGTAAGTTTGGGACTCCAAACCCTTCCACCCAAGTGTTTATCAGGGCTCTGATGCAGACCTCCATTGCTGTCTCTGTCTTTGAGACAGCATCTGGCCATCTTATGAAGCGATTGACTATTGTCAATAGGTATCGTGCCCCACGGGACACATGGCAGTGTTCTCACAATGTCTACGTGTATGTGGCTGAACCTTCGTGTTGGATCAAATTACTGGGGGTGGGGGCAGTGCCTTGTGTGCTGTTGGACTCTTGACGTCTGGCACATTTGTGTAGGTTCTGGCCACACTGGCTAAACTGCTTCTGGCGATTATGCCACATGAACCTGCTGGCTATCATGCGAACGGTTGTCCCGATGGCTGGGTATGGCAAGTTGTGTACCGCATCAAAGATGTCTCCTCCAGTCTGCAGGTACTATGGGGCGGGGGTGGCCGGTGGATACATCGCAGAGGAGTTCTGTGTTATCTGGACCTACCAGGATGTCTTCCAGGTGGGAGTCCTGACACCACGGTCCTATATGCTGATATCTCTGGGTCCGCCTGCTACACTTCTGCCAGGTTGCATAGTCTGTCCCCTGGGATAGGGTCTGTATGCTTTGCACTGTTGGTCATGATAAAACATCAACCATCATATTGGTTTTCTTGGCTATGTGCTCGATTTCAATGGTAAATTCTGACACTTATGACAGGTGCCTCTGCTGCCAAGCTGACCATGGGTTCAACACTTTATTAAATGCAAAAGTTTACGGTCCATAAAGACTTTGAATTGTCTTCCTTCCAGAAAGTAATGGAAGTGTTGGACCGCGAGGTACAAAGGAGCTGTATTTCAGCTCGGGTGGTTGAAGGTGCCTGCTGAAAAAAGCCAGAAGCTGCCATTGTCTCAACTAACTAATCTCCAACTGCCGTGCTGGATGCATCCACCTTGAGGGCTGTCAGGGCATCTGTTCTGGGGTGCACCAGCAATGTGACGTTGCCCAGTGCCTCTTTCGCCTTCCTTGTCCCAGGTGATTTCTTTCTTCTTCCTGCCATTAATGTGAAAAGGGGCACATGATGTGGGCCACTGCTGGTATGAAATCGTGGTAGAAGTTGATCATACCGGCGAATTCTTTTAGACTCTTCATCATGTGAGGTTTGGTGAAGTGCCTGATGGCCTCTACCTTCTCCGGCAATGGTGTTGCTCCAAGCCTGTTAATCTTGTGGCCCTGGAAGTCTATGGTTTCGAGCCTGAGCTGGCATTTGGCTGGTGCTTGAAATGTAATTGATTACCGCTCAAGAAGGTTCTTGTTGGTTTTCAGAGAGATTTGTTGCTGGTTCCTTCAGATCAGCCACTTCAGTGTCTTGGTGAAGAAACTTGCCCCATCAGGGTTTTCCAGATGATAACCTCTTTCTTTCAGGTCACCACAGAGTTCCTTTTTGTTTCCCTTATTTCAAGTGAAACATTATGCAGCCAGCCATCTCCTCTTGTATGGAGCACAAGGGCTTTGACCAGGCTGCACTAAGAACTCGTAGCCTGTTTTCAAAATGGAGTTTTTCCACAAACTTGCCAGATTGTCCTGTTCCAATCCCAGTTGCTGCTGCTGAACTGTAGAACTGAATTTTTCTCTCTCTCTCTCTCTCTCTCACACTCAGAGAAAACCACATGACCCTCTTAGAACAGCCAACTGCACTCAGACAGACTGTGGCACCGGACCTAATTTTCCAAGTTCATTCATCTGTTGCTTTCCAAAACAATAATCCATTACTTCACAGCATGTCCAATTAACACCTACTTGTGAAGTCCTTATAGGCACTCTTCAAAGTTATTGCAAAGTCACTCGGAGCCTGAACTGTCTGGCTTGAGCAGAGTTCTGGCATTTTAAATGAGGTCTGTTTTGAAGTGTTTGTATGTGACCTACACTAAAAAAAACCTGCCACAATTTATCTCCTTTTAAAACATACAATATAATCTGTCACTATCACAGGTAGGTACCAGGATGGTGATTGATCATAAGGGATGAGTGGCTAAGGGAGTCACAGTGGAAGTGATCTCAATGAAAAGCAAGGAGGGAAATGGAAGAAAGGGGAAGATGTTCAGGAATATTTTGTTTTGTGTAACTCATTGATATCTAAAAATTATTACATTTGTGTTGCGTGCAAAGTTATTGGGCATCACTCCTCAATCCATTAACTCTGCAGTCCACCTCTAGTGTTATAACTTGCTCATTGTTTTCCAATACTATCATCATTTGCTTTACAACTATTCAGTCTTTAAATAGCTATATAAAAATACCATGAAGTTCTAGATATCCTTCGCACTAACCTTTATTTTTATAAAATTTAACTCAACTGGTTTAAATTAACATTTCATTGATCCATAATTTTCAGTATAGCAGTAAACTGTATTTGTTCATCTTGATGTCCAAAGAAAGACTGGACATAAGTGTTTCTTGTGAGAACTCAACTTGGAGCTGGCTGCTTTGGCCTTGAGATTCTGCAGGGATCCAAGGGCAATAAAATAAAAACTGTGATCAACTTTGGGATTTTAATTTTCACAAAATCCAGGCCATTATGTATTTCTTCTCTCCTTATTTCATGTGATCTATGCTTGGCTGTGCTGCATATAGTCTTTGATGCTTACTGCATTGGTTTTCATAAAATTACACATTTAATGAATATTTGAGGAGAAATTTCAGTTTACTTTTGTCATTAAAGTTTATAGTGTGCTTTTATTTGAAAAATTAAAGTAAGAGTATGACACTTAATTTGATTTTTTTTTTAAAAACACCATGTTTTTTTCTTTAGACAAGCTGCAGTTTTGTTTAAGTTCTGGTATATTATCTGCATTGTTGCTGGTGTTCAAGATGACCAAGCTGATTTGAAAAATCCCTCCATGTCCCACCCATACAACATACTGCAGGAAAACATTTAAAATGTTTCCAATTAATGTAATATTTAAATATACTATAAAGTTAAGGCATGGTCACAGGTCCTTCTGGCCCATAATCCTGCACTGCCCAGTTACACAAATGTGGCCAATTAACCGACTAACCCATAAATCTTTGGAGTGCTCTCGGAAACTGGAGCACCCAAAGGAAACCCATACAGTCACAGGGAGAATGCTTGGAAGTTGGGTTGGTCCAGATTCTTGGGCAGTACTTTTAAAATTCAAATTTATGGAGAATAAAGAAGAGACGAACAGGTAAATTTTGATTTGTTTATTAACAAAACATTTTTTTTCAAATAAAATACCAAGAGCAAAAAAAATTATTCACTCGTTTCTGTGACTTCTGTGCATCTGTGGCACTTATGCATTCATGCACACAAATTTAAAAAGTTTGAGAGTTTCCGAAAAGTCCAGATTCTTGGGTGGTCTGGATTTCTGGCATCAGGATTTGGACTTTTACTGTACAAACTCCTGACAGACTCCTTCCTTGTATTAGTGGCAGGCATGGGAGTGCCCTTGTCCATATTATTTTTAAATGTAGATTGAAGAAACCAGTATTGTTCTACTGCAATCAATTGTCATTGCTACCATCCCCAAAGGTAAACACCATATTGCAGGGTGACCAAAGTGCTGCTCACTTCTTTGACATGTATCATGTGGCTAGCAAAAATATGTTGTTGGAGGAGATACCAGTGCTCCTAATGCTACCCTGGGTTGCTTGGAATCAATGCAGCCAGACTAGGGGGTTCCGGGATGGCCATAGCCTTGGCTCCGTGACAAGGAGAGGGAACAGGGAATGGGCACTGGAGTAATCCCTGCAGAGAAGCAGAGCGAGCAAACCTGAGTCAGATCCTCCTTGCTTGGGCCAAGCCACACCACAGCAGAACAAATGTGGGTTATTTGGTGGGAGGGTCCGATAAAGCTGAGCATCCTCTGCAGGGGTCGGAAAGCCAGGGCTGGGCAGGATAGCTCCGATGGGGCATGGCCTGCCCCAGAGGCAGGGAGTCTGTTTAGGGAGTCTGAGTGGGGGGGAAGCAAGATGACAGAGATGGGGAAGAGAGGCTGGAGAAGGTCCTCATTGCAGACCTCCTCCAGGCACTGCCATGACAGAGCTGGAGTTGGCTGCATCATTGAAAGTTCTGTCAGAGGTCAGGCAGCATGAGGTTAGACTGTCCTATATCCCAGTCTCTGCTCCCAGCAGCTCCTTCCCCATCTTGCCAGTGACGGGAAAGAGGAGAGCGGAGGGTGGGACAGGGAGCAGCAGAGCTGTAGGTCCCTTGGCCTCGCCCTGCCACAGGAGGCAGCTTTGCATCAAGTTGCTTCCTGCATCATACACTCGGCCATGTACACTGCAATGGTGCAGGTATCTGCAGAGACCAGTGGCAGCAGTGTTCCTGAAGAGAACACATCAGAAGCAAGAGGAGGAGTCATTCAATTAGCCTGCTCCCACATTCACTGAGATCGCAGCTGATCTGCCTTTCCCCCATAACCCTTAATTCCCCCTATGATGCAAAAATCTATATTACTGTATCTTAAATATATTTAATGAGACAGCTTCTAGAGCTTCTTTAGGCAGAGATTGGCACAGAAAATCAGTCAGGATTTAAAAATATTTGGCAGCTATATGTGTACTTTTTTGATTATTGAAACTAATACAAATTAGTGGTTTAAAAATGACTTGCATGAATAAGCATTATTACATATTAACTTAATATTCATAAGAAATTTTTGTTACAAAATATGCATGTAAGAGTAAAAATGTAAGCCATTTTTTTCATGTCTTGCAGCTCTCAAACATCAGATGGAGGGACATTACCCGCCTAATCATACTCAGTGGCTACATGATGTCATGTCATGTTTACACTTAGAGAAGATTAGCTGCTCAATTTCCAATTTGAATTCAAATTTTCAAACACTGTGGGGATCCTTTTTTAATTAATTTTATAATCTTTGATTTGTTATAAAGGTAGAAGTGTTGACTAATGAAGCTGTTTGGCCAAAATAAATTTATCACTGATAAGAATTCTGTCTTATTTTGGCCAAACAGCTTCATTCTTGATAGTGGAATAAAATAATGTATTATCAATATAATCTGTTTGATTAAAATGTGGAGTACCTTAGATGAAATGATATGATTTAAGTGTAATGTTCTTTTCTTTGGCTTGGCTTCGCGGACGAAGATTTATGGAGGGGGTAAAAAGTCCACGTCAGCTGCAGGCTCGTTTGTGGCTGACAAGTCCGATGCGGGACAGGCAGACACGATTGCAGCGGTTGCAAGGGAAAATTGGTTGGTTGGGGTTGGGTGTTGGGTTTTTCCTCCTTTGCCTTTTGTCAGAGAGGTGGGCTCTGCGGTCTTCTTCAAAGGAGGTTGCTGCCCGCCAAACTGTGAGGCGCCAAGATGCACGGTTTGAGGCGTTATCAGCCCACTGGGGTGGTCAATGTGGCAGGCACCAAGAGATTTCTTTAGGCAGTCCTTGTACCTTTTCTTTGGTGCACCTCTGTCACGGTGGCCAGTGGAGAGCTCGCCATATAACACGATCTTGGGAAGGCGATGGTCCTCCATTCTGGAGACATGACCCATCCAGCGCAGCTGGATCTTCAGCAGCGTGGACTCGATGCTGTCGACCTCTGCCATCTCGAGTACTTTGACGTTAGGGGTGTAAGCGCTCCAATGGATGTTGAGGATGGAGCGGAGACAACGCTGGTGGAAGCGTTCTAGGAGCCGTAGGTGGTGCCGGTAGAGGACCCATGATTCGGAGCCGAACAGGAGTGTGGGTATGACAACGGCTCTGTATACGCTTATCTTTGTGAGGTTTTTCAGTTGGTTGTTTTTCCAGACTCTTTTGTGTAGTCTTCCAAAGGCGCTATTTGCCTTGGCGAGTCTGTTGTCTATCTCATTGTCGATCCTTGCATCTGATGAAATGGTGCAGCCAAGATAGGTAAACTGGTTGACCGTTTTGAGTTTTGTGTGCCCGATGGAGATGTGGGGGGGCTGGTAGTCATGGTGGGGAGCTGGCTGATGGAGGACCTCAGTTTTCTTCAGGCTGACTTCCAGGCCAAACATTTTGGCAGTTAATTTTATAATCTTTGATTTGTTATAAAGGTAGAAGTGTTGACTAATGAAGCTGTTTGGCCAAAATAAATTTATCACTGATAAGAATTCTGTCTTATTTTGGCCAAACAGCTTCATTCTTGATAGTGGAATAAAATAATGTATTATCAATATAATCTGTTTGATTAAAATGTGGAGTACCTTAGATGAAATGATATGATTTAAGTGTAATGTATCCTTTTAAATTTTAACATACCTGTACATCCATATGTACTCTGTATTGTTCGATGCGAAATTTCAATGTTAATAAAAATATTGAAAAGAAAAATTTTATGACATGCACCTGGAAGTGTTTCATTCTGAAAATAACAGAATGGTAAATGCACTGTTTTGTTTTGTTTACTTTCTCAGTATTGAAATTCATAGCCAAGCCCTTCTTTGGAACTTCCATTGAAAACATTTTTTGCACTTTTTTTAGATAGTTCATCCAGCTTGTGTTTTTGTTAGAATAATTTGATTTTTCTCTGCACAAATTTATACCTGTTAATAGAACATCATATATGCCTATTGACATTACAAATATTAAAAATCGTTTTAAGCTTCAAGTCTTGAGTCTTGAACAGGCTTAAAGACAATTCCTTCCAATGATCATTTCTTTAAGCCTGTTCATGTTAACAATAACATAATTTGAGTGATTATGGTGAAGGTGGAAAGGATATGTAAATGCAAGACAGAAGTCAAGACTTGAAGGTTAAAACAATTTTTCATGTTTGTAATGTCAACAGGCATATACGATCTTTTAACAGTCCCAAGGTTCCTAAACGGATTCCTCCACAGTGCACTCGTGCTGCTCTTGCTCTTTCTCGTTGTAATCCTATGCTCTGTTGTGGCTCTGTTTCATTGTATGGTTGTATTTAGTACAGTTGACTTGCTTGCCGTTCACAGAAGAACCCTTCTCACTACCAGGTATAATGCGACAATACGTTTGAAACTTCATATTGGCATGCAAACTGTTCCAATACAGAGCCAATGTTATTGTCACTGTAATTCAAGTCTCATACTTTCTCAGTGCCAGAGTAGACCTCGCTTTTAACTTCTCACTGAAGTGAAGGTTGGAAGGACTCTTTTCAACTTTAAATTTCCTTCACTTCAGCATCAAGGTCAATCTGATCTGAGTCTTTGAGCTGCAATATACAGACAATATTTGCTTATGTGAACATTTGAAGATAGGAATAAGTCACTGTTGATGTGTTCGCTGACATGTATGAGAGAATTAATCTTGCACTAAAAGCAGCAACAAACTAAAAGTCCTGTACTATTCTTCACATCAGAGCGCGTGGATGACATGACCCTGGAAAATGTGAGGTACTATTACATTTCTAAGAGCCCAAATCTGAGCAAAGACAGATGTCCTTGATAAATTTATCATTTCAACTTTTGGCTATGGGGGGGAAAAAAAATTTGAAGATGAAGAGCTCAAACCTAGAAGAAGACTGAAAGCAGTATATCTCCTTCTTATGTACATTTCAGAGATTGAGACCATCTGCAGTACACATGCCAAACTACTAAAATGTATAATCCTGTCTCCACAAAATCTTCCAAATCCACTTGCAAGATCAGCAAGCAAAGTTCAACAGGGCAACTTCCCCACCTTTAACTATTCACCTGGCTTCAACGGCCAGGCCATGATGCTCCTATGTCTGCCAGCAGACTTGTGCAATTGGCACTGTATTCCGAGCTCTATCACGGTAGAGATTACCAAAAGGCAAAATACATTTCTCAAAACCTGCTGAAAAATATGTAATGTCCTTACCCTCTATTGCAATTCCTCAGCCCTTACCTTCTCAAAGTGGAGAAGCCCCTGGGATTGAATAAGGAGCCTAGAGGCTCTTGTTGGAAGCAAGGGGAAGCCAAGTGACAAAAGCATAATTGTTATCCATTCAAGCACCATTACTTGCAGAGTCTGAAGATCCCACGTTTTCTTCATTAGAAATATTTCTCGACTCCAAGAAGCTGTCTCGGAAGACATTACCAATTTGAAATGCAACTTCATAGAATAATTCTATTGTACATTATACATTTTGATATAAAAATGCCCCATTTCAATTAAAATTTATGCTTGATCATCATTCTTTTGTATAAATCAGTACAGAAAATGGTCCATTGTGAATGTTTTTGTGGGAATATTTTAATTTATTGGCTGTTCCATGGTGGATTTTTTTTCTGACTAGGATGATCAATAATTATGTATGTGGCAGTGTACTAATGAAATTATTCTTTGCTCATTTACAGGAATGGGTGACAGCAACTGATATCAAAGTGACCTTGAATAGGTTGAACACCTTTGGGGATGAGGTCTTTAATGACCCAAAAGTTCTGAAGTCCTACTATTATGCAATTTCAGACTTTGCAGTTGGAGGAAGGTACTTTTTTTTCCCCTCTCTTTATTGCTGACATTTTTTTTAAAGCTGCAGGTAAACTGTTGTATAAAGCAAGGGCATAAAAAGAATTGAAATTTAATGCGAGCAACCTGCAAGTTGTGAAAGAGTAGGCATGTAGTTAATATAGCATAGGAACAGGACTTTCTGCACCAAATATAATTGCAAATTAAACTAAATCTCTGCAGTTTGCAAATGAATATGTTCCTCTATTTCCTGGAGTTGTTCCTCTTAAACACAGCTTCCATGACAACTCGTGGCAGCCCATTCCAGGCATCACTTTGTATTTTAAAAAAGAATTTGCTCATTTTCTTTAAATTCTACATTCTTCCCCACCCTCCTCCTTAATTGCTGTCCTCCAGCATTTAACATATATACCATGGGGGAAAAAAATCATTCTGACCATCTACTTGTCTGTTTCTCATAAGTTTGGTCTCCTCTCAGACTCCAGGCAAAAGAACCTTTTATTGCTCATACCCTCTAATCTGGTAAAGTCTTTACCATGCACTTTCTAAAGACAACCCATTCTGTCAGAATTGTACGCAGAAGTGAAGCATAACCAAAGTTTTACATCTCCACATCTGGCCTCCTTGCTCGTGTATTCCAATATTATTTGCAGTATTTTGTAATATCTTGCATCATTTTAGGGTTATATTATGATCATCTTTTTTCTTCCTGTGAAAGAAATGTAAGTGAACATCAAGTAAAACTGAAATTTACATCAGTAGTTTAACACTCCTTTGCAGGAATCTTTAGATCCACGATTCTTGGAAATTCTTTGGGAAGCTAAATCTATTAAAGACTATTTAAAATGCAAAATTTTTAAAAGCTCATTACAGGAAGAGTGTGAGTAAATTGGCACTTAATATATTAAACTTTCAAAGGAAATACATGTGCTTATAGATGGATTTGCTTTGGTTATACTCTGCACTGTTTTGGCAGTTCGTGGTTGAATTTGGCTTTTATTGTGATGCACTTGCATGTGAACTTGGGAGTGAAAGGATTATTGGAAATGATGATGAGTATTTGCAGAATTCAAGATCTTTATTCCCAATTTCTCATATATGCAAGCCATTTGAAGGATATTGAAGAAATGGCAGTATGTCTGAAGGCAAAGGGTTTTTTTTTGTTTCTGCTAGGAGAAGTTAATTGTACTAGAGAAAATAATAAAACTGAATAATTGCAATTCAGATGGTATAATGATTATTTGCAGCCAAACCCTTCATTAATAATTAGTTTGCGGGAAAATTATTAGTTGTACATGTTAATTTGGAACATCCAATGAAGTTCTGTTTTTTAAAAAAAAGCAAGGATGTTTCAAGTATTAGTCAGTATTGAATGACATTGTAATGTTCAGAGATAACAATCTGGGTCAAAACTATGGATAGGTGGTAAAATATGAATGAAAACAAACATCAGCATTAATTTGTTGAAAGCAACCCCTCTTAAGATGACCTGACTAACGTTTGCAAAGTTAAAGGGATGAGTTCATAGTTTGGCATGGACTTTTAAAAGAAGATTTATCAAGATTCACATGAAGACATTGTTAGCAAAATTGAAGTGCATGAGTTTAAAGGAACAAGAAGTGTTTAAAAACAGAAACAAGAGAGTAGAAGTGAACGCTTTATTTTCAGACTTGAGGGAAGAATGCAGTGGTGGTATGCCTTTGTGCCTAATACTACAGCCCCATTCTTAATTATTGATGGATATTAGTAAAAGGGCAGAATTTCCGAATTTGTAGATGAAGGGCATGCAAGAGCCAAAATGTGTGCAAAATGTCAGCATCCCGGGATTCTTATGCTGGGCATGGCCATCTTGATTCCCTGTGCAGATGCTCGAGTCTTCAGTTGGCGCATGCGCAATAGGTTCAAGTGTTGGAGTTCGGATGGCGCATGAATGATAGTTAAGGGCGTAAATTCAATATCGTCAGGGCGCTTAACTCACACACACGCCAACCGAACACCAATACGTGAATCCATCGCACATACGCCAACCGAAGACTCGTGTATACACACAGGAATCAAAATGGCCGTGCCCAGCCTACAGATCCCGGGACACTGACTAACAAGGTAAGCATGGACCAGAATGTGGAAAGATTCGTCATGGTCGATTGACAAATGCAGGAAGCTTTAAGTTGTTATTGTCAAATCTGAGATGAAAAAAAGATTTGATTTATATTAAAAAAAAAAGTGCTTTAAGACTTCTGTATTCCACGTGCGTGGGCAAAATTCCGACATTTCCACTTTGAGATACAACCAGTCTTCGGTCCCAATTACGGTCATAAACTGGGGAGTACCTGTATATGGTAAATTGAACTTTAAATAGTTCCTTTAAATAAATTATTTCTGCTTCACTTTGAGTTGTTAAGAAACAAGTCTTGATCTGTTTACAGGCTCTTAACTGCTTATGCATTTCAATTGATTTGATGTATTTTGAGTTAGCATTATTAATTCGTGTGTAACATTGACATGCACTGTTCTAAAAAGTTTGCTTACTTTCAGGTTCTTCGTATTGTAATTTCTCATCCGTTCAGGAAGTCATAAAATCCATGGAAATTTGGCTGTGTGGATAAAAAATTGGCTTGCAGGTAGAAAGCAGGCAGTAGTAGTGGAAGGAAAGTATTCTGTCTGGAGGTTGGTGACTAGTTGAATACCACAAGGATCTGTTCTGGGATCCCTGCTCTTTGTGTAAGTTTGCAGATGAAACAAAGGTTGGAGGAGCTGTGGATGGAGCTGAAGGTTGTCGAAGATTACAAGAGGATATAGACAGGATGCTGATTTGGGCAGAGAAATGGCAGAATGAGTTCAATCTGGATCAGTGTGAGGTGATGAATTTTGGAAGGATAAACCAGAAGGCTGAGCACAGGGTTAATGGTTGGTTACTTAAGAGTGTGGATGAACAGAGGGAATTTGGGGTTCAAATCCATATATCCTTCAAGCTTGCTGCACAGGTTGATAGGATAGTTGAGAAGGCCTATGGGATGCTGGGCTTCATTAATAGGGGGATTGAGTTCAGCAGTAGAGAGGTCATGTTGCAACTCTAGACCACACTTACTGTGTTCAGTTTTGGTCGCCTCATTACAGGAAGAATGTGGAAGCTATGGACAAGGTGCAGAGGAGATTAACCAGGATGTTACCTGGATTGGAAAATAAGTCTTATGAGGCAAGGTTAGCAGAGCAGGGACTTTTCTCTTCGGAGCATAGAAAGATGAGAGGAGACATAATAGAGATCTTCAAGATTATGAGAGGTATAGATAAAATTTGTGATGTACAATAAAATTTGCTCAAAATTTATGTGGGAAAGAAAAATAAACAAACACAAGTTTTATATTCCATCTCCTGTTTCTTAACACATGCACAATGGTGTGGCTTCACATTATAAAAATGATGATTTGGCCCATTTTTAGGATCGTAAGCCCCCATACCATACCTTCCTCCACCCATCTCTATAATGCAGGGATCATTTGTGCAACTATGGAGTTTTGCATTGCATGTTGCCATCAAGATTTCTGCCATCAAAGTCCTTGAAGGCTAAAAATAACATATCAGAAGAACTACTCTTGAATTACTGGAATTAAGAAATTGGAGAAAAGTTTATCCCCATGTCTGGATGACTCAACCTTCCTTGGGCTCAAGATGCATTCACTTTATCCACTCAATAATGGTTGGGGGTGGGAAGGAAATCACATTTTAAAACTTATTTGGAAAATAATTAGTCTTCTTGTTTCCAATTGAATTGCTTCAAGTTCAAAACAGCATAAAAAGACCCTCAGTGAGTGGTTTTTTGAAGAATGTTAATTTTACCAAACTTGCATTTAGTGGGTGAATAAATCAGTGCATGGTTCACTGATGTTGGAACAGATTTCCCCTGCTGTCCCCCTCCCTCCCCCACTCTCCCACCACTGGCCCAGCTTATCCATGCCAAATGACATGCCCTCGTGTTTTAGTCTCCCTTGCCTGCATAAAGCCCACACCTCTCCAAGGCCCACCCATCTATGTAGTTATCAAAATGTTCCTTAAAGAAAGCCAGCATACCTGCCTTCACCATTTTGGCAGCTTGTTCCATGCACCTACCACCCTCTGAGTGAGAGAGTTGTCCTCTCACTCCTCTTCTCAATCCTACCTCCATCACTTTTTTGTTATTCCCTCTTGTCTTGGATTCTCCTTCTCTAGGAAATAGACTCATGATTCACCTTATCTATGCCCCTAATCATTTTATAGATATTAATAACATCCCTTCCAAACTGCCTGTGTTCTAAGGAAATCAAACCTAGTTTTTCCATTTCTCACGATAATTCAACTTCCCTAACCCTGGCAACAATAACATAAGCGTCTTCTAAAACCTGTCCAACTATAAAATCCGTTTTTATCCTTCCTGCAGATAAGTGACAAAAACTGCACACAATATACTAAGTCTGGCCTTACCAATATCCTGTATTACTTCAACACGACGACCCAAAACTTGTATCCCATGCTGCAACTGATGTCGTTCTTGTTCTCTCTCTCTCTCTCTCTCTCTCTCTCTCTCTCTCTCTCTCTCTCTCTCATTTATTTATTTGCCTTTTTTAACTTTTTAATGAGCTTTGTATCTGCACATTTTAGCTTGCTGCTGTTAACAAAGCAAGTCCTATCTGGGTTTGATTTACCCAAATGCAGCAGATCACACTTCTCTGAGTTGAATTGCACCTGTTATTCTTGAGCCTGTTTCCTCAGCCAATCTAAATTCTGTCAAATCTATACAATCTTCTTCATTGTCCACCATTAGCACATGTTATCGTGTCATCAACAAACTTGCTCAATTGTCTCAAGCATAGTTTTTTTAAATAATTCATATATTGTACATGTATATTAAATGTATATTTGCTACACATTAACGTATATGCATAGGGTCGATTGTATATGTATATAAATCCATTTCAAGATTGCAAAATATGTACACAATAACTACACTAAAAGCAGTTTAAAAAAAGGAAAATAAATAGCCAGTCGATCACAGCTGTCCACCATCCATTAAAGAGACAATTCTTTCCTGTTTCTAGGTTCCTGGTGAACTTTAATTCTCCAATTTCTATTTGTTACCTTGCCAATTGCTCACATTTAGTAATCCAAAATAAATAGTTTATTTTCAGGTCTTGGTGTAATTTTATGCTGTTTTATATGGAGAAGCATGTGGCCTCTTGACAATAGAAATGGCATTTATAGTGGCAAAAGTCAAAAACTTCCTCATTGTTTCCCCTCAACTTTTGGATTCAAAAGGAACAAGATTCCATAATGGGTCTCCAAAACCCACTCAACTACAATGTTGAGCTGCAAATTTACAAATTTATTTTAATATCTTGAACCAGTCCATTGGTCAACGCTGATTCCTTAATAATTTGTCAGCTACTGTAGCATTTCTTGAAGCCAAAAATAAGATTTATTTTTAGATAATGTTAATTAAATACAACTAAACTATTAGAACTAATGATGGTAGTAGCAATACTGCCACTGTTATCAATCCAATCATTATTTTTATTGGAAACATCAACATTGTAACCAAAAACAGATCATTGGAATAACAAATTAATAAATTAAACGCTAACACTTCTGATTTGATCATTTTGCGTGCAATACTGAAATGTGCTGAGGACACACAGCATCGGAGAAAGCAAAGGGTAACCAATGTTTCACACATGGGCATTTCATTACCTGTGTTAAGGGGTCAGGCCTGAAACATTGGTGACCCTTTGATTCCTATTTCACCTGCTGAGTTTCCCAGCACGATTCTGTGTTGCACTCAGTCCCAGCATCTGCAGACTTTATTGTTTAAATTAATTATTTTAAAAAATGATGCTGCTCCTCTCATTGGCCATCTGATCTTTTTGGGATTTTTTCCACATTTCTTCATTACCCTCTTTTCTTTTATGCCATCAACCCATGTTTATTTTGTCCTTGCCTGTGAAGCACCTATTGTACTCTCCTCCCCTTCACCCCATTTCTTCATCCTAGAACTTGTTTCTTTCTCACTTTTTCTAATTCTGAATTCATAGAGCAATAATCATAGCTATTCCTTTCTCTATAAATTCTGAGTATTTCCATCATTTCCTGTCTTCATGTACAAAAATGCATCAACCTCATCCTGACAATAGAGGTCACCTAATGTGATATTTATTGAGGAGATTTGGTGTTGATTATTTTTATTACCTCTTTCGTTGTGATTTTTCAGCCTGATCTCATTGCTATTGTATGGAATTTTGACATCTTGCAAAGAATACACTTGGAGCTTGCAAACACTTAGGTGAAAAGCAAAGGAATCTTGAAGAAAATGGAAAAGTACAAAAGGATGCCAAATAGGTTTGCCCCTCAGAAATTCAATATCAGCTCAGCATTTCAAATATAGGGTTATATTTTTATTACAACTTAGATTTCAATAGCACAAGTGAGGACCTGGTGAAAGTAGACTGGGAGCAGATGCTTGTAGGTAAAAAAGACATCTGGCATGTAATAGCCTTCTAAAAGTGAGCTGGGATTTCAGGACTGATATATTCTGGAAAGGATGAAAGTCAAAGACATCTTTGATGTCAACATTAGGGAACCTCGTATGACAAAGGATGTTGAAGATTGATCAGAAAAAATGGACAGGTATAGACAACTGGAATCAAGTGAATCGTCCGACGAATATTGAGAGTATAGGAGAAAACTAGGAGAATCTCAGCAATTAAGATTCCGGAAAAGGTGGTTGCAGCAAGGTCAATTTTATCATTTAAGAAAAGGTTGGATAAGTGCATGGATGTGAAGGCATTGGAGGATTATGTGCAGGGAGTAAGTGGGACTAGAGGAGATCACTTAAATCAGTATGGATTAGAGGGGCCAAGATGACCTGTTTCAGTACTGTAATTGTTATATGGTTATATAAAACTGTAGTGGCAGCTACACTACTCCTGAAAGAACATGCACAACCATATGGGTTGAGCTCAGTGAGCTGACTAGTTTATTGCAGGCTGCTGGGCTGTACTTTTACTCCCAGCGCAGACCTGGCTGAGAACCGTGCTGGAGGGCGCCGACGTCGTATGGTCCCCCACCGCAGGCTCCTGAGCCCCGTGCTGGGAGAAAGGGAACACCCCCGACGCCGCCATTTTGGCCGGCTGCCCCGCCGCGTGGGTTATAAGCGGGGCCGGTTCGCCTGCCTAGTGGTGAGCTGCCACACAGACACCCCCCCCAGAACCCCCGACGCCGCCATTTTGGCCGGCTGCCCCGCCGCGTGGGTTATAAGCGGGGCCGGTTCGCCTGCCTAGTGGTGAGCTGCCACACAGACACCCCCCCCCAGAACCGGCGTCAAAGTCATTTTTCGCCTCGCTTCTTGGGCTAGGCTACGACCACGGGCTCAGTGGGATCGAGGTGCGCTGGCTTCAGCCTGTCCACGGTAAACAGCTCGAACATGGAGCTGGAATGCTGTACGGCCCCTTGTACGGTCACTGCAGAGGTGCCGAGGTCAGGCCCCATGGAACAAAAACGTACTCCGTGGAAAGCAGATTGCTGGAAACGTGAGACGGGTGGGTGCCATGCCTGGGCGGCGGTGGGGATTCGAATGAGTCCAAGCGTGCCCTGAGGTGAGGAAGTAGTTCGTGCGGCGACTGCTGGGGATTGTGAGGTGCGTGGACGAACTCACCAGGTAGTGCCAGCGGCACACCGTAGACCAGCTCAGCAGATGACGCCTGCAGATCTTCCTTGGGAGTGGAGCGGATGCCCAGAAGCACCCAAGGTAGTTCGTTCACCCAGTTGGGACTGGTGAGGCAGGCCATGAACGTCGACTTAAGGTGGCAGTGCAGACGTTCGACCAGCCCATTGGCCTGCGGGTGGTAGGCCGTGGTGCGGTGTAGCTGGATCCCCAACCTGTTGGAAAGCTGTGCCCAGAGCGCAGATGTGATCTGGGCGCCTCGATCGCTGGTGAAGTGACCTGGGATGCCGAACTGGGTGACCCAACCATGCGACAGTGCTCGGGAGCAGGAGTTGGTGGAGGCATCTGGCATCGGGATCGCCTCAGGCCAGTGAATGGTGCGGTCCACCATTGTAAACAGGTAATAGTTGCCACGGAAAGGGTCCGACAATGTCCACGTAAATGTGGCTGAACCGTTCTCGGACGTGCTCGAACTCCTGTATGGGCGCCCTGGTGTGCCTGTGCACCTTGGACGTCTGGCAATGGGTGCTTGTTCTGGCCCAGTCCGCGATCTGCTTCCGCAGCCCATGCCATACAAACCGTTCTGCCACTATCCGGACAGTGAAAGGTCATGGATGTGATGGAAGACCTGCCTGTGCCACTGCTGGGGAACCACTGGTCGTGGAGTGCCCATGGAGATATCGCACAGGATGGTACCTTTGCCACTCGGAGTCGGGATGGCGGTCTTGAAGGCCCTCGTCTCCTCATCAGACTTCTGGTCCCGGGCGAGCTGGTCGAAGTCGAGGCCGGGCGTCAGCTCACAGATGGCCGGTCGCGAAAATGCATCGGTAACCACATTGTCCTTCCCCGCCTTGTGCCGAATGTCGGTGGTAAACCTCAACATGAAGGAGAGGTGACGCTGCTGGTGGGCCAACCAGGGATCCTTTGCCATCGTGAGCACCTGGGTGAGGGGTTTGTGGTCGGAGAAGATGGTAAAGGTCCTCGCCTTCAAAAAATAGTAGAAATACGGCACCGCCAGGTACATGCCCAGTAACTTGCGGTCGAAGGCACTATACTTGCGTTCCGGCGGGCAGAGCAGGCGGCTGAAGAATGCCAGCGACTTCCAATGTCCATTCATCTGCTGCTCCAGGACGCACCATCGGCTGTGGCAGAGGCATTGACAGAGAGTGCCATATGCAAATCGGTGTGCGGGTGGTCCAGCATGGTAGCCTTCGTGAGGGCGTCCTTGGTGTCCTCGAATGTGGTGCAGGCTTTTGGGTTCCAAGTGAGCGTTTTGTGCTTGGCTGCGATGAGGGCGAATAGCGGCTACATGATGCGTGCAGCTCCAGGATGAAGCGGTTGTAAAAGTTTACCATACTCGCCAACTCCTGCAGCCCCTTGAGGCTGTCCGGGCGTGGGAACTCCCTGATAGCGGCGACCTTCGCAGCGGTGGGCATGGCTCCTTCGGCCATGATGGTATGGCCCAGGAACTGCATGGATTCTTTCCAGAAATGGCACTTTGCCGGGTTGATGGTAAGGTTGAAATCGGCCAGTCGGGAGAAAAGGGCACGTAGGTAGGCCTTGTGTTGCGCCTGGTCCTTGCTGGCGACAAGGATGTCGTCCAAATAAATAAAGACTAAATCCAAGTCCCTGCCCACAGAGTCCATGAGGCGCTGGAAGTTCTGAGCGGCGTTCTTGAGCCTGAACGGAATGCGCAGGAATTCAAACAAGCCAAAGGGGGTGATGATGGCCGTCTTGGGTATGTCCTCAGGGTTCACCAGGATCTGGTGATATCCGCGCACCAGGTCAACCTTGGAGAAAACCCTCCCACCGTGCAGGTTGGCTGTAAAATCTTGAATGTGAGGGATGGGGTAATGGTCAGGAACTGTTGCCTCGTGAGCCATCGATAGTCTCCGCAGGGACGCCAGCCGCCGGAGGCTTTCACGATCAGGTGAAGCCGCGAGGCCCACGGGCTGTCAGACCGCCGAATGATCCCCAGTTCCAACAGGTGCGAAAACACTCCTTCGCCACCTGGAGCCGGCATGCCTTGGCGTGAATTGGTGGGCCCTGGGTGGGGATGTGCGGAGAACTGTGGCTTGAGAAATGTTGGAAACTCGTCTAGGATTCGCTGGAGCTTGTCTCTGGGCATGCTGATCGTGGCCATCTGCGGTTGCTCCGAGCGGGAGGCATCGAGGCGAATGGCCTGGAATGTACAGGCGTCCACCAGGTGCCTCCCTCGAATGTCCACCAGAAGCCCGTGTGCGAGGATGAAGTCTGCTCCCAGGATGGAAGTCAGGAGGGACGAGACGATGAACCTCCACGCGAAATTCCGTTGGCCGATCTGGAAGTGGGCTGTCTTGTCTCCATACGTCCGGATTGTTGTGTTGGCCACACGGAAGGGAGGTCCACGAGGTCGGTTCCTGGACTCGATGGCCATGGCCAGGATGATGCTGATCTGGGCTCCAGTTCAGTGAGGAACTGCCAGCCGCTGACTGAGTCCCATAGGTAGAGGAGGCTATGTCCTTGGCCAGCCGCCGCAGCCATTAATAGCGGCTGGCCTGGTCGTTTCCCTGGAATGAGCAGGGCTGACAACACTTCCGAGCCTTGGGTCCCCAGAGCTGGTGGTAGAAGCAGAGGCCTGGAGCGGATGCTGTGGCCTTAGTTATGCTCTTGGGGGCCCTTGCAGGGGCTGGATGCTCTATCACAGCACTAGGGGCAGGCTTAGCATGGTCGCGCCTGTGAATCGTAACCTGCTGGACCAGTGAGCCCTCCGGGAATTGTGCAAGCCATAGCTCTTTGGGCCTTCTGGGTGGTCTTTCTCAGGTCGGTGAAGCTCTCCTGGACCAGCAGCGGCCGTATGTCCCCGGGCATATGGTCGAGGAAAATGCGCTCGAAGAGTGGGCAGTTGGTGTGCTCACCCATGACCGTGAGCATCTTGTCCATCAGCTCCATCGGGGACCTGTCCCCCAGGGTGTCGAGGCGCAGCATACGAGTGGCACGCTGGTGTCTGGATAGTCTGAGGGATCCGGTAAGCACTCGCTTGATGGTCTCGTATTTGTCTTCGGCGGGTGGGTTCTGAATGAGGTGTAGCGCGCGTTTGGCGGTGGCCTGGTCCAGGGCAACAACCACATGGTAGAATTTGGTCATGTCGGACAAAATCTGGCAAGGTGAAACTGAGCCTCCGCGTGGCCGAACCAGGTCTCCAGCTCCTGAACCCAGAATTCAGGCAATTTCACAGCTATAGCGCTGATCCCAGGCTCACTCATGATGGGTTCAAAGACATTTGAACCAGTCGGGGTCACCAATTGTAGCGGCAGCTACACTGCTCCTGCAATAACACACATAACCAGAAGCCCGTGTGCGAGGATGAAGTCTGCACCCAGTGAGTAGACTAGTTTATTGCAGGCTGCTGGGCTGTTCTTATACTCCCAGCCCAGACCTGGCTGAGAACGAGGACGCTGACGTCACCCGGGTGTCACATGGTCCCCCAACGTGGGGTTCTGAGCCCCGTGCTGGGAGAAAGGGAACACCCCCGACAGCGCCATTTTGGCTGGCTGCCCCACCGCGTGGCTTACAAGCGGGGCCAGTTCGCCTGCCTGATGGTGAACCGCCACAAAACATTCTTTCAGTATATTATGGGAATGAGGGCAGCTAGAAAAAGTGAGTGCCTTTGGGAACCTAACAGTAATCAAAGTGATGAGCTGGGGAATAAAAGTGAGGTATTCATCAAGGAGGGTAATGTGAAAGATAGGCGTTCAGGGCAGTTTTCATTGATATCTGGGCATGTCATTTTTAAGAAGGATGCATCAGGGTTGATTAAATCACTATGTCTGGATGAGATTTTTCCTAGGATGCTTTAGGAAACCAGGGAGAATATAGTTGGCCAAATAATAAGCAGCTGCAGCTGACGTGGACATTACCCCTCCATAAATCTTTGTCCGCGAAGCCAAGCCAAAGAAGGAGGAACTCTGCACTGGAAAAACTCAGCAGGTCACGCATTGTCTCGAGCAAGCAAAACGTAACCAACATTTTGGGCCTGATTCCTTTGACTAGAATCTGGAAAAACAGGAAAACACTGTTAGTAACTTTTTACTTCCTGCGTGACCTGTTGTGTTTCTCCAGCACTTTTATGTATTGCAATTGACCCCAGCATCTACAGATTTTCTTGTTTAATTCTGCACCTGCATCCTTGAGGCACTTTTTTCAAGAATATAAACACCCACTTCAGAAGTTATTAGAATAACCAATGTTATAATGATATCCTACTCTTTTGATTAGTTAGTGAAGGAAAATGTGTTATATCTCTGTACAAGGACTGCCTAAAGAAATCTCTTGGTGCCTGCCACATTGAGCACTGCCAGTGGGCTGATCTCGCCTCCAACCGTGTATCTTGGCGCCTCACCGTTCGGCGGGCAGCAACCTCCTTTGAAGAAGACCGCAGAGCCCACCTCACTGACAAAAGACAAAGGAGGAAAAACCCAACACCCAACCCCAACCAACCAATTTTCCCTTGCAACCGTGTCTGCCTGTCCCGCATCGGACTTGTCAGCCACAAACGAGCCTGCAGCTGACGTGGACATTACCCCTCCATAACTCTTTGTCCGCGAAGCCAAGCCAAAGAAGAAATATATTTCCTGTGTTATTCAACTAGTTCTGAGTTTCACTTAAGGAAATGTTAAGCTTTCATCTCAGAAGTACTGGTAATTGATGTTCAAAATAGAGTGCCCTGCACAGTGTTTATTCCTTTATTTTCCCCTGTGCTCCACAGTTTTAAATTTGTGATCAAACAATTCACATGTCATTTAAATGCACATTCAAGATTAAATTTAAACATACAGCATGCTAACAGGCCATTTCAGCCCATGAGCCCGTGCCGCCCAATTACACCTAATTAACGGTGGAGGAAACCTGTGCCCCTGTGGAAAACCCATCCAGATATGGGGAGAATGTATCAACTCCTGACAGTACAGGATTCAACCCCAAGTCCCAATCACTGGTGCTGTAAAGGTGTTGCACAAACCACACCACACTTATTTATATGCCACTTTTTATACCTAGTCCCCTCATTTCAGTGCACCATAATGTTTAGGACATTGGGCTTCACAGGTGTTTGTGATTACTTGGTTATGTTTAATTGCTTCATTGGTGCTGGTATAAGAGAGCTAGGCTTGATTCTCAGCCTTTGATCAACTTTGGAGTCTGTAGTTGCTTTTTTTCAAAATGAGGACCAGAGTTGTGCCAATGAAAGTCAAAGAAGACATTATGAGGCTGAAAAACACGAATAAAAGAGTAAGAGATATTGCCCAAACCTTAGGATTACCAAAATCAACAGTTTGGAACATCATTAAGAAGAGATACGCACTAATGAGCTCAGTAATCGCAAATGGGCAAGTATTTCAATGAAGACCTCCACTGCTGATGACAGAAGATTTCTTATCATAATGAAGAAAAATCCCCAAACATATGTCCAACAGATCAGAAACACTCTTCAGAAGGCTGGTGTAGATATGTCAATGACTACTCTCCACAAAAGACTTCATGAACAGAAATAAAGAAGCTACGATGCAAAGGTGGTATGCTTTAGTTCTTGGGAAGTTCCTTTCTGGATTCACACTTTGCTCTTGCCATTCACTCTGATACTGGTCAGTCTTGGTCTCATCTGTCCACAAGACCATTTTCCAGAATTCTTCAGGCTTTTTTAAATATTTCTTGACAAACTGTAATCTGGCCTTCCTTTCTGTGGCTAACTAGTGGCATCTTGCAGTGTAGCCTTTGTATTTCTGTTTGAAATCTTCTGAGGACAGTAATCATTGATATATCCACATCTACCTCCTGAAGAATGTTTCTGATTTGTCAGACATAACGTTTGGAGACCTTTTCTTCATTATGATGAGAATTCTTCTGTAATTAGTTGTGGAGATCTTTCTTGGAATACTTGCCCATTTGTAATTACTGAATTCATTAGGGCGTATTTCTTCTTAATGATGTTCCAAACTGTTGATTTTGGTAATCCCGATGTTTGGACATTGTCTCTTACTCTTTTATTCATGTTTTTCAGCCTCATAATGGCTTCTTTAACTTTCATTGGCACAACTCTGGTCCTCATGTTGAAAAATGGTGACTATAGGCTCCAAAGGTGATTGAATGTTTAGAAGCAAGCCTAGCTTGCACAAATTAAGCAATTAAGCAGACCTGAATACTCACAAAACACCTGTGAAGCCAAATATTCCGAACATTATGATGCCCTGAAATGAGTGGACAATTTATAATAAGTGTGGTAATTTCCATAGGATCAAACCAAAATGCATACAAATAATCTTGAATAAAATCTGGAGTGAGGACTTTAATTACATGTGAATTGTTTAATTACAAATTTAAAACTGTGGAGGACAGGGACCAAAAAGGTGTCTTTGTCCCAAACATCATGGAGAGCACATTTTTATTAATGGGAAATAGGCACAAGGAATCAATGAAATATTAGTAATGATTATTTGTATTTCACTTTAAAGAGTAGACAATATAATTTCAGACCTTGAGTAAAATAAGTCTCCAATTTTTGCATAAAGATACGAGAGATTCGATGGATGCTAAGCATTCATCTTTATGATGATTTAAGTAACTTTGTTATTTTTTGTTTTTTATTCTTACAGAGACATGATACTGAGAATAAATATTGCTGGGAACAGGGAATTGTAAAGTTCATCCATAGAACTGGAATTATAATAATTTTGTCAGGATCTTAGAAAGTTTTAAGCGTTACAGATTGAATAACAAGCATTCAACATTATCAGATGGTTTTGTAGCATCAATATGGTAATGTGGTTCTCTGATCAATGGTTGCAGTGATAAAGTAAGGACCAGGTTCGTTCTGAAATTGGTCATTGGTTTAGAAATGTGAGAATATCAATATGTTGACATATAAAATAGGAGAAAATTTAGCAGAAGTTTATTTATAATTGGGATTTAAAATTGGTAACTGGTGAGAGAGAAGCACCCTTGGTTAAACACTTGATAAAAATCTGGACAAAGTTGAATGATGAAATTGGTTCAAAGGGTAGTATCTCTCCTTAAAAACCTCTATCTCAAAACAATCTTATCCCTTTTACAAAGGATAATCAATTTGTAAATATTTGGTTCCATAATAGAATTAGAACAGTGGAAGATTGTTTTGAACAAGGTCAATTGATGTCATTTCAGCAATTAAGAAATAAGTATGGAATATCACGAAATACACTTTTTTTGTTATTTACAACTGAGAGGATACGTAGGAGAAAAGTTAGGTACTAGTATGATGTTACTGATTTGCAGTGAGATGGAGGTTCTTATTAGGAAAGGTTGTACCAAAAAATTTATTTCTGTAATGTACCTCTCGCTATAGGCAGGTACCACAAAAAAGGGACTTCATAAGCCAAGACCGAAAGGGGAGGAGGATTTGAATATTGTGATTGGTGAGAAAAGATCGGCTGAACTCTGCCATGATTTTATGTCAAATATCATTAATGTTAGATATAGTTTAGTTCAATACAATTATTTATATCAATTATACTTGACACCTCAAAATTGCATAAAAATGTGGTGGTGAGATAGATACCTTCTTACATTCTACGTGGCCATGTTCTAAGGTTAGACCTTTTTGGGAAGATCTGGTAAAGTTTTTGGGACAGATTAAAGGTATTGCTTTTCTACAAAATACAGATATATTTTTATTGGGGAATATAGAAGGAACAAGATCTACATTAAAATTATTATTTCACCAAATTAAGTTTGTTAAAATTGCTTTAGTGGTGGCACAAAAGTGTATTGCTGTGACTTAGAAGCTGGATGTTCATATAGGTATGGAAAGACGGTAATCGGAGATACAAAGCTCTATCCCCTTGGAGAAAATTGCTTACAACTTGAAAAATAAATATTTTATTGCACAGATTTGGAGTCGAAAATGATTTTAAAAATTAGTGCTAAATATATGAGTGCTTCCGGTCTCTTTAGTCCTGTATTTATCTTCTTCCCTAAAGCTATATATTTGTATCAATGCTGTGTGATCCCAGTGTGCAAGCCAATCCTCTGTGAAATCCAGACTGATGCTATTTTCATTTTTGGGTTTTCTTTTTATTTTTTTCCTAATTAATCATGTTATATTTACAGTATTTTATTGTGGGGAGGAGAGATGGTTTGAGGGAGGGTTATAATTTCCATGTGGTTATTCTATTTGCTGTTTTACTCAAGACCTACTTATATTAATTGTATAAATGGCATGGTTGGAAACTTTAAATAAAGTATTCAAAAAAGAAAACATGTTAGAATGTCATTCAGCCTTGAGTTTCACTGTATTCCAAAATGTATGTTGTAAATAAGGGTTTTGAAGGTGTTGTAGGAGGGGGAAGCGAGAACAGAACTACACGCTGTTCGTTTTCAAAAAAGCCCACACTGTGCATAATAAGGTAGCCGTCAAGTCCTGCCCCTGTGTTAGCGGTGACATGATGACGCAGTTGAGTGCATGTGTATGGCCCCTCTACCCACGAGGGAAGCAAGACCCGGCAGTGCCAATTTGACGTGGCTGCTCCACGGCCATGACAAACACACCACCACACAACCCCACCCCCCCAGAACCACCTCTAGTGTCCTGCCCTTGGGCGCTGTGGGGTTGTTCCCTTAGGTGGTCACCCCCAGCGCTTGGGCTGTGCTGGTACGATCTGCTGGCTGAGGTCCAGATGTGCTGATTTCAGCCTGTCTGCTGCAAACAGTTCCTCCCTATCCCCAACGTCCAGTTTTGCCAGAGTTGCACAGGATCTTGTATGGGCCTTCATAAGGTCGTTGGAGGAGGGTGGAATGCGGACTGCGGCAGACGAATACAAAGTTTGTGGCTGATGTCTTTGCGGATGGATGCTAGCTGGCGTCCAAGGTGAGAGGGTGGGTGGGGGGGGGTGGAAATGAGGATAACCTGTCCCGTAGGTTCTGTAACGATGCTTTCCCCTCGGTGCCTGAATCTTGGGATGGTAGGAAGAATTTGCCTGACAAGGTTAGTGGGGCACCATAAACCAATTCAGCTGGAGGTGCCTGTAAATCCTCTTTAGGTGCCGTTCTGACACCCAGTAAGACCCAGGGGAGCTCGTCCACCTAATTGGGGCCATTTAAACGGACCGTGAGGGCTGACTTCATGTGGCAGTGGAAGCATTCCACAGGTTTGTTGGCTTTGGGGTGATAAGCTGTGGTGTGGTGCAGCCTGATGCCCAGGAGCGTTGCGAGCTGTGTCCACAGTGCTGACGTAAACTGCGCCCCTCTTTCGGAGGTTATGTGGGCTGGTACCCCAAACCTCACAATCCAATGCGTGAGTCGTGCCCTGGTGCAGGAATCGGTTGAGGTGTCCTTTAGAGGAATGGTCTCCTACCATCTCGTGGTGCAGTCTATTACTGTGAAGAGTCACCGGGCGTCCCAGGAGACGGGCAGTGGGCCAACGATGTCGACGTGTATATGTTTGAATCGTTTCTTCTGAGGGTTGAATTGGTGGACCGGAGTCTTGGCATGACGGTGGACTTTGGATGCCTGACACTGGGTGCAATTGCGCGCCATCTGCACGACTTGTTTTCTCAGGTCATGCCACACTAATCTCTCTACTACCATATGGGTTGTAGTTTTTATGGACAGGTGTGCGAGGTCGTGAACGGCCTTGAAAACTTGGTGCCTCCATTGCTGAGGCACTACCGGGCATAGTGCGCCAGTGGAGACATCACACAGAAGTGTGTTGGGGTTGTCCAACATACTGAGGTCTTTGAAGCGGAGGCCGGTGATGGCTGTGCGGAAGCCCTGCATCTCCTTGTCCTCTTTTTGGGCCAGTGCCAGCTGAGAGAAGTCCAGCCCAGCGGATAAGGACTGGATGGTGGACTGGGAAAATGTGTCGGCCACGACATTGTCCTTGCCGGAGAGGTACCAGATTGCGGTGGTGAACTTAGATATATAGGATAGGTGTCATTGTTGTCACGTTGGCCAGGGGTCCTTGGCCATGGTGAAGCTGTGGGTGAGGGGTTTGTGGTCTCTAAACACTGTGAACGGGCTGCCCTCCAGGAAATACAGAAAGTGCCTGATCGCCAGATAGAGTGCCAGGGGCTCCCTATCGAACACGCTGTATTTAAGTTGAGGGGCGCAGGTGGTGGATGAAAAAGGCCAGCAGTCTCCACTGACCTTCGAAGGATTGCTCAATGATGCTCCTGATGACTGTTGCTGATGCATCTACAGTGAGTGCCGTGGGTACGTCGGATCTGGGATGAACCAGCAAGGTGGCATTGGCCAGGGTGTTCTTTGTCGCAGAGAAAGTTGCGTTGGCCTCCTCCATCCATGGAGGATATCATGGTGAACAGTAAGTAGTCTCATGATGCGAGCCTCCCCCAGATAAATCAGTTGTAGAAGTTAACCATTCCCGTGAATTTCTGGAGGCTTTTGAGAGTGTTGGGGTGGGCGAACTGGCGTATGGCTCTGATCTTCTCTGCAGATGATGCTGCCCCGTTTGCGGTAATAGACGAGCGAAAAGTCTGCGGAGATGGTCCTTGTGTTCCTCGTGGTCCTTGCTTGCGATGAGTGTATCCAGGTAGATGAACACAAAGCCCACCACGTCCATTAAGCGCTGAAAGGTTTGTGCCGCATTCTTGAGACTAAAAAGCATATGGAGGAATTTGAAAAGCTCAATGGGGCTGTTTTGCTGATGTCATCTGGGTGGGCTTGAATTTGTTGATAGCCATGTACCAAATAGACTTTAGAGGACACCTTTGCACTGTGAAGGATGGCTGTGAAGTCCTGTATGTGTGGGACCGGCTAGCGGTCGGGTGTGGTGGAGTCGTTAAGGTGGCGGTAATCTCCACAAGGCTGCCAACCGCCTGAGGACTTGGGGACCATGTGTAGTGGGGACGCCCATGGACTGTCAGCCCTGCGGACTATGCCCAACTTTTGCATCCAGAAAAATTCCTCTTTGGCTAACTGCAGTTTGTCTAGGCGAAGTCTCCTGGCTTTGGCGTGAAGCAGGGCCCCTGAGTCAGTATGTGGTGTAGTACCCCTTGCTGTGACATGGTGGAAGTGAATTGTAACCTGAGGATAGCCGGGAATTCATCCAGGATGCGGCTATACTCGTCCTTCGGGGTGGTCACTGAGGCCATGCCTGGGTTGCGGGCAACAGTAACTTCGAGTTGGACGATTTGGAAAGTCCGTGCGTGCACTAGGCTCTTGAATTTCACGTCCACTAGCAGGCCGTGCATCCAAAGGATATCAGCACCAAGGAGCGATGTGCCCACAGCAGCTAATGTGAAATTCCACCGGAACTTCTCGTTACATGTGCCGAAGGTTTTGATGGTGGTGTTGCTTGCCGCCTGGAGCGTGGGACTTTGTGGTCATGTTCGTGTCTCCATTGTGGTTGGTGGGACGACACTGAATTTGGCACCCGTGTCAACCAGGAACCGTCGGCCACTAACTTTATCAGTGCGTGCACTAGGCTATTGATGTGGCTAGCCATTGTGGCCATTAGTGGGGGCTGGCCTGGCCATTTTACGGAAACAAGCAGGGTTTCCTGCATTTTTGTGCCTGTGACCCCCAACATTGGTGATAAAAGCACCAGGTAGAGTTTGGTGACTCTGCTGGCTTGCTGGGGCGCGGTTGTGACCACTTGGAGATGGGGTGCGGCTCTTGGTTCATGGTGGACTTGTTTTCACGTTTCGTGCGCCACAGGACATCTGCTCTGGCTGCGACATTGCATGGGTCCAAGAAATCCTCACCTGCTAACAGCAGCTGTGTCGTCTGGCATTTGTTCCAGGAAAGCCTGCTCAAACATGAGGCGCGGCTTGTGGCCCACTGCCAGCTCGAGCATTTCGTCCATGAGGGCAGATGGTGCTATATCTCCCAGGCCATCTAGGTGCATGTGTCTAGTGTCGCGCTTGCGCCTGGACAGGCCGAAAGTACTTAAAAGGAGCTTCTTGAGAGCCAGGTATCAGGTCGTCCACTCTGGCTGCCGTCTCTTGGTCAAGAGTGCTGACGACATGGTAGAACATTGTTGAGTCAGAGGTGATCTGCCGGAGGTGGAATTGTGCTTGCGCTTGCCCAAACCAAGTGCGTGGGCGAAGCGTCCAGAAGGGCGGTAGTTTCATGCCACTGCGTTAACTACTGCAGTGTCCATGATATAGAGTCCAGAATCGTCTGGGCTTGTCAGGGTCACCAATTGTAGCGGTAGCTACAAGGGGGAAACAAGAACTGAACTTCACGCTGGAGTTAGTTTCATTTCCAATAGTTTATTCGATAAAACCCACGCTGCACCTTATAAGGCGGCCGTCAAGTCCCGCCCCTGAGTTGGCAGTGACGTGACAATGCAGCTAAGTGCACGTGCGTGGCCCCTCTGCCCACGAGAGAAGCAAAACCTGGCAGCACCATCTTGACGTGGCTGCTCTGCTGTCGTGACCATGCCAAACACTGAGCCAGTTTGCCTGCATTGCGATGTGCGCTGCCACAGTGTGGACAAAAGATCTAGAGAGCCAGTGCACCAAGGTTTGGTATTAGGGTTATGTGGGATGCCAGAGTTTGTTGAGTTTGTTCAAGTTTGGGTTTATTTATAGACAATCAAAAGAGAATTGAATGTCAAATGTTAGGAAAAAGGAAATGAGACACAATTTACCGTGCGTGCTTGTTGGGTGTTAATTTTAGCACTTACCACAAAATTTATATTTCAGTTTATAGAATGACCTGTATTAAATAAAGAATAAATGTTGACTTTTTCATTTCACAAAGTTAAAGAAAGCTTAAATTTGCTTTGTAACAGCCTATTTAAAAAAAATTAAAATCCAAGGAAAGAGGCCAGTGATTATTCTAATCAGTATCTGTTTAAATTGGATTGCTTCTATGTATATTGCCAAGCAGGTAAATAATTCAGATATTTGAAATATTCACCTGGAATGTAAAAAAAAATAACATCCATCAATAACTCCAATGGGTTAGAATTTTAAAAAACAGGCAGGTTCTATTTTCATAGGAAACTGCAATTATTATGTGATGTTTTTTAAAAAAGAATCGAATCTTCAATCAGAATTAGGATTTAAAAATGTATTTAAAACTGGAATGTTTACAATCTGATCAGGGCAGCAGGAAGCTGAAATGTGGTAAATGGAGTTATAGAAAAGTCTGGCTGTATTATTATTTATGACATTTAGTTGATTATACAGAGAATATTAAGGATGCTTGAGAGGCAATTTTAGGACAGAAGTGGCAGTAACTATTTGAACTAAAAGAGTATGTTGGCTTTTTTTATTGTAGTCACTGTACCTTGCACTCTTCTGTTTGCACTTAACTGGTATTAGTCTTTTGATAGAATTAACTTTGAACAACTAAGAGGTGACTAATTGTACATTTGTATTTCATGTAAGCCAATGGTATTATTTTGAATTTGTATTATGTTCCATGAAATGTGTTAAAATCAGTAGCAAAGAATGTTTAATTTAAGAGATGCATAAAACAATAGAGCTCCAAGAATGAGTTTTCTTCCACTTGCACAATGTGACAGTGTTAGTTAGCACTACAAGAAACAAGCTGGAGGAACTCAGCCAGTCATTTCAGCATCCTTGAAAAGCAAAGATATATTGCTGATGTTTCGGGCTTGAGCCCTCCTTCAAGGAATGAGCAGAAGCAGGAAATCTCAGTAAGTCTCACAATTCAGACAATGCTGGCTGAGGAAGGAATTCAGACCAACAAAAGGTGTGAATTGGATTTCTCATGTTTGTGGAAAAAGAGACAGAGCTGGGGGAGGGCAACAAGGCGAGAAGAAGTGATAGGGAAGGAGCAATGATTTCCCAGTCTGCGCCCAGACTCTCTGATGCAGAGGAGGCCACAACAGGATGCAGATGACCCCTGCAGATTCACAAATGAAACGTTGCTTTTCTTGGGAAGATCGTTTGGGGCCCCAAAAGGTGGTGAGAGAGGAACTGTGGGTGCAAGTGGAGCATTTCCTGCGGTCTCAGGGGTAGGTCCCAAGGGGAGTGGAGTGGACAAGGGAGCAATCCCTGCAGAAAGCGGAGTGGAGAATGTGTCTAGTGGTGGGATCATGTAGTGGGTGGTGGAAATAGCGGAGGATGTGTTCGATGTTGAGGCTGGTGGGGTGGTAGGTGAGTACGAGCAATCCTGTCCTTGTTGAAATTTTGTTTTTAACTCTCTGGAGACGAATTCTCAACAAACATCTTATACAAACCTACCAACTCCCACAACTACCTCAACAACACCTTCTTCCCACACTGTCCCCGTAAGGATTCCATTCTATTCTCTCAATTCCTCAGTCTATTGCATCTGCATCCTGGATGAAGTTTTCCATGCCAGATCATCAGAGATGTTCCCCTTCTTCAAACAATGTGACTTTCCCTCTACCGCCAACAACACAGCGCTCACCTGCTTATCGTCCATTACCCTTACATCTGCCCTGGGCCCTCTGTCCCCATCTGCAATAAGGACAGGATTCCTCTTACCTACCACCCCACCAACCTCTGCATCTAACACTGCCATTTATGCCACCTACTATGTGATCCAACCACTAGATACATTCCCATCTCCTCCCCTCTCTGGGTTCTGCAGGGTCTGCACCCTCTGTGACTCCCTTGTCCACTCCTCCCTTCCCACCAATCATTCTCTTGGGACCTACCCCTGTGACCACAGGAAATGCTCCACTTGCACCCACACCTTCTCCCTTCGCACCATTCAGGGCCCCAAACAGTCCTTCCTTGTGAAACAACATTTCACTTGTAAATCTGCAGGGGTCATCTACTGCATCTGGTGCTCCTGCTGTGGTCTCCTCTACATTGAGATTGGTTGCAGACTGGGAGATCACTTTGTTGAGCACCACAATAGCATGGATCTCTCAGTGGTCATCCATTTCAATTCCCTGTCCAATTCCCCTGCTGACATGTCTGTTCATGGTCTCATGCCAGACTGAGACTACCTGCAAATTGGAGGAACAACAACCCATCTTCTGACTGGGCTCCCTCCAACTGGATGGCATTAGTATTGTCTTCTCTGGCTTTTGGTTAAACCCCTGTCACCCCTTTGCTTCTTCCTGCCACCCCTTTGCTTCTTCCTCCATTGCCTTTTCCCAGCACTTTCTCTACCTTCCCTGTCTCCTTTCACACAAACACGATAAATTCTTACTTTGACCCTTATCAAATCCATCAAAACCTTTTGTTAGTCTGGATTCCTCTCCCAGTCAGCATTGTCTGAATTCTGAGATTTCCAGAGATTTCCTGCTTCTGGCTCATTCTGCTTATTTCTTGAAGAAGGGCTCAAGCCCCAAACATCGGCAAAATATCTTTGCTTTTTATGAACGCTGAAAATACTGGCTAAGCTCCTCCAGCATTTCGGTTTGTTTTTACTGCAAGAAACATGTTACATTTGAATTCACATTGAAAATGATAAATGCTGGTTTCAATCTTTATTGACTTTGTCAGCATATCCACATTGATATCTGGCCACCATAAACTTTGAGGGGAAAGTATAAAATGTATTTACTTCAGATCAGGAAATGGGAACAGTTATAACTTTAAAATGTGAATTTATTTTGCACCATTATTTCTCCTGACTAATATTTGATGATTATGAATTCTGAAATGTATTATTCAATCTAAATTGATCATGTGCGCAGAATGTTTGATTTTTCTTTCTTCATTCCTACCTACTCAGGTGTAAGTGCCATGGTCATGCCAGTGAATGTGTAAAGAATGAATTCAGTAAGATTGTCTGCAACTGCAAACACAACACAATGGGAATGGACTGTGAAACTTGTCAGCCATTCTACAATGACCGACCTTGGCGCAGAGCTACTGCAGAGAATGCTAATGAGTGTCTACGTAAGTCTAAAAATCATAAATAGTTTGTAAGACTTGAGGATATTTTCATCAGGCTATTTGACAAGGTGTTTATAGTTAATCAGTAGAAATTGTCTCCTGAAATAAGTTCATGAATTCCAGGTAAGAGCTCAATGAATCCTATTGGCAGTGTATGTCACAGAATTGATATTAGACTTCAGGTGAGACCCAACCTACAGGTTTTTGTAAAAAAAAAACAAAAGCCAAATTAATCAGACTGGCACTAAGCGATCATTAGTCATCTGCTGAAGATGAAGAGCCCACATTTTGGCCACCATTCAGCATTCAAGAGTTTCTCTGCTGTGATAACTGAACTAGTTTGGTTCTCCAATACTCTATTCCATTCCATGTGCAGTTCCATTATCCACTCCAACCGACTGGATGTGTTATTCATAGGATCCCAACACTCTATTTTGCTTTTTTTAAATCTCGTGTTACATGATGATATTGTAAAGGAAAGGTACATTAAAAGGAGTGCAGGAAATGGAGTCTGAAGAATTTAAAGGAAGTTTGAGAAACCTGGAGAGTTTCATCTTGGCCCTGGTCTGCATTCTGGAGCCTGGTTCTGCCTAAATCCCACTCTCTTCCCCAGTTGAAGATACCTGGTTTTTCTAACTGCGGTTTCACGCTGTCAAAACTCCCAGTGTTACATGGCTGACCTTGCAATTATACTAATTGGTAGATGGTTGGTCCATGGTTAATGAAGAGCCAGATGCTGAATTCCAAATGATCTGATGCTAGATTGTTGAAAATCTACTTGTACAATGTTGCATCTTGTCCAGAAGAATAGGAAATTCAGCATAAATTAAATGACACATAAAAATGGTGCAATAACATAGAGATCTGCAGAGGTGGGTGGGGAGCATGCAGAGTTTGTTGAAAGTGGTAGAAAATGTTGAAAATGCATATGGAATTCTGGGATTTGTAAAAGGAAGCATGAAGTACAATTAAGTTATGATAAACTTTTAGAAAACACAGATTTAATCTTGTGTCCAGTTTTGGGTACCACATGTTAGGAAAAAATGTGCATATTTTGGAGGCTGCTGAAGAATGATTTCTACAATGGTGAGTTATGTGGATAGATAGGAGAAACTGCATTTGTTCTCCTTTGAACAGAAGGGTATTTGAAATCGTGAATTTTTGGATCAAGTGGATAGAACAAAATACTTCCATTAATGTAAAGGTCAAGAGTTAGGGGACACAGATTAAATATGGTTGGCATGAAAAAGTTGTTACATAATGAGCGATCAGGATCTGGAATACACTGCTGGGGATTGTAGCTGATGAAGATTAAATTTTAGCATTCCAAAAGGAACAGGATATTATCTGAATGGAAAGAATTTTACATTGTGCCAATGCAGTCTTAACCCACTGAAAGGACTCCTTCCATTCTGTAGCTATTTTTTAGTCCAGCATAAGTTTTTCAATGCTACAGCCAAAACTTGGGATGGTTACTGCTGTCCTCAGTGCACTCATCTGGCTCAGACTATTGAACTTAGATATTTAGGTCACTAATCATTGAAGATGACTTTTTATGGAGCCACCACCACCTCCCAATAGTTTTTTAATTATTCACCATTATTTGCAACTGAATGTGCCAGAACTTGAGGTTTAATCTGATCTTTTGATTAAGGGCACTTTTGCCTCGATGCAGCCTTTCTATTTAAAACTATGTTATGGTCCTTTATTTCAGTTTTGACAGACTGCTACTTTATTTTTAGCTACACATAGAAAAGTTACTGAGATGTTCCTTTCCATTCCTCTTTGAGCTAGGGTTAGATTTCTGGCTTGTAATTTGTATAGTAAGGGAATGCAAGGCCAAAGAAGTTAAAGGTGTTCATGTGATCCTTGCACCTTGTGTATTCTGTTTTGGCCTGCTGGATTTATTACCTAGCATTATGATATCACCATGGAACATGGAGGAGGGTATCCCCACTATGGAGATCCAATCATGTCTCCCTCAGTCCTACGATGTTCATGCCTCCTGGTTTGTGATAGGTTGATACTTGCAATGTTTTGATTAGTGAGGATATTGTCAAGTTAGATTTTCCCTTTTTTGTCATCACCGCTTACAGTCCCAGTTCAGCAGCAATGCTCTTCAGGATTTAACCACCTTGCTCAGTTTTGATGACCTCACCAGAGTAACATTATGCTCTGAGGATCCCTTTTGCTATCTGCAAATATCTCCCGGCAAGTTAGAGAGCATAACTAGAAATCTGGTACTCCGGTTCTGATTTCAATTGTTAATACAAGTTAATTCCCCATTTTTTTAAAAAAAAAAGCAGTGTTTGAAATGACAGAATTTGTCAATATTTTTGAATGGTGTACTGGGGAAATTAAAACATTGCTTGATGGCTCAGCCATTTTAATATATTGTGCAGCAAAGCTATTTTCTTTTCTTTTCTTTGGCTTGGCTTCGTGGACGAAGATTAATGGAGGGGTAATGTCCACGTCAGCTGCAGGCTCGTTTGTGGCTGACAAGTCCGATGCGGGACAGGCAGACACGGTTGCAGCGGTTGCAAGGGAAAATTGGTTGGTTGGGGTTGGGTGTTGGGTTTTTCCTCCTTTGTCTTTTGTTAGTGAGGTGGGCTCTGTGGTCTTCTTCAAAGGAGGTTGCTGCCCGCCGAACTGTGAGGCGCCAAGATGCATGGTTGGAGGCGATATCAGCCCACTGGCGGTGGTCAATGTGGCAGGCACCAAGAGATTTCTTTAGGCAGTCCTTGTACCTCCTTGGTGCACCTCTCTCTCTGTGGCCAGTGGAGAGCTCGCCATATAACACGATCTTGGGAAGGCGATGGTCCTCCATTCTGGAGACGTGATCTACCCAGCACAGTTGGATCTTCAGCAGCGTGGATTCGATGCTGTCGGCCTCTACCATCTCGAGTATTTCGATGTTGGTGATGAAGTCGCTCCAATGAATGTTGAGGATGGAGCGGAGACAACGCTGGTGGAAGCGTTCTAGGAGCCGTAGGTGATGCCGGTAGAGGACCCATGATTCGGAGCCGAACAGGAGTGTGGGGTATGACAACGGCTCTGTATACGCTAATCTTTGTGAGGTTTTTCAGTTGGTTGTTTTTCCAGACTCTTTTGTGTAGTCTTCCAAAGGCGCTATTTGCCTTGGCGAGTCTGTTGTCTATCTCGTTGTCGATCCTTGCATCCGATGAAATGGTGCAGCCGAGATAGGTAAACTGGTTGACCGTTTTGAGTTTTGTGTGCCCGATGGAGATGTGGGGGGTGCTGGTAGTCATGGTGGGGAGCTGGCTGATGGAGGGACCTCAGTTTTCTTCAGGCGGCAGCAAAGCTCTAAATGCAAGGAAATACCTTGTGATACAATCCTTTGCTTGGGTGAACTTTTTTTTAATCCAAGGTGATGATGACGAAGGTTGGGGGTGGGTAGGTGGTTACAGTTTTCATCCATGTTGCTAATTTAGTCAGAGAAAGTTGGACTCTGGTTCTATTTGTGATTTGCTGATTGAAAGTAAATGCATGTGATCTTTGTAGGTGAAGCCAAATCAGTCCCTATGATAGTCTCTAGTGCTGAAGGCATTCCTTCATCTTATTTTCTAGATTCACATGTAGAAATAATTTGGGCAAGGAACTGGAGGCCATAAAAGGCCAATGGCAAAATCAGCATGAAGGAAATGGGGGAAAAATAACAAAAACTATTGGAGAAGATTTGATTAGCATTGTAGTTAGTGGATTTTGTAACTAAATGAATTAAATGTTTGACTTCAGTGTAGCAACTGTTTCGAATTCTGTTGGCTTAATGTTTGTTAAGAAAGTATTTTTAATTGACTGGGGCAATGTATTTATGCAGTTGTACCTTTCCTTATAAAATATTTTTGCCAATAATTCCTGCAATCCCTAAGGAGAACAAAATAGCATTTCAATTCACTAAAGTTAATTTTGAATTAATGTAGTGTTTGACACTCTTTTGAAATGTTTCCAGTTATTGGTTTGCAAATTGTAATTCATTATTAGTTGTAATTCATTATTAGTTATCCTGTCATCCATCGCATTTCTGACTCAATCAATCCTCCTAAGAATGGAGAAAGAGGAATACTTTTAAAGCTGAATGTCATTTGAACCTAGCTGCCACGTGATCATTGATGTTGACTTGACCCTGACTTGAATTTGCATGTTTACCTTTTTTGATGTCAAGTCAACATGGATCCAGCTGTCCCATCTCCAGAGGGAACTGAAAATCTTTCTCCAAATTATCTTGCTAAAATAGTGTTTGATATTTGCTTGTCAAAATACATAGGAATCAGAAACAAACATGCTTTGGTGGACAAAATTCTTCCAGTTATATATTTTTAAATTATAATAATCTCCTTTATTTGGCATTCTCAAGATTTTGGTGATGCTGGAATGGCAATTTTTTCCGACAATTGGATATTAATTTTAGTAATACCCTCAACGTCCAAGTAGTGTAATAAATTTTCCAATGCACTCAAGAAGTTTCAACGGAAACTGAACCCCATTGAGTTGAAAGAGAGTGTAAAAATGGAGGACCTGATGAGTTTAAGGGGGTCACAGGGATCTGAATCCAGTGAGCCAATTGCCAAACTATCAGCATTTCTGATTAATCAAATAGCAGATTATTAGAGATTTGCTTTACAATATTTTAGAAGAATTGCGTGTAAATATTTAAAGAGAAAGTTTAATTGCATGGGGAATATAAATGGAACTGAAGAACCTTGAACATACAAGAAGATATGTGCACTCAGAGGGTGAATTAATATAGTTCATGCCATTCAACATATTATTCATGTTAGCCAAGAAGTGTGTTATTTTAGACGATTTACGCTGTTTACATCCGGTACCGCACGGATGGCAGTCTCTTCAATCTGAGGCACCTGCAAGCTCACACCAAGACACAAGAGAAACTTGTCTGTGAACTACTCTTTGCAGACGATGCCGCTTTAGTTGCCCATTCAGAGCCAGCTCTTCAGCGCTTGACGTCCTGCTTTGCGGAAACTGCCAAAATGTTTGGCCTGGAAGTCAGCCTGAAGAAAACTGAGGTCCTCCATCAGCCAGCTCCCCACCATGACTACCAGCCCCCCCCCCCACATCTCCATCGGGCACACAAAACTCAAAACGGTCAACCAGTTTACCTATCTCGGCTGCACCATTTCATCAGATGCAAGGATCGACAATGAGATAGACAACAGACTCGCCAAGGCAAATAGCGCCTTTGGAAGACTACACAAAAGAGTCTGGAAAAACAACCAACTGAAAAACCTCACAAAGATAAGCGTATACAGAGCCGTTGTCATACCCACATTCCTGTTCGGCTCCGAATCATGGGTCCTCTACCGGCACCACCTACGGCTCCTAGAACGCTTCCACCAGCGTTGTCTCCGCTCCATCCTCAACATCCATTGGAGCGCTTTCATCCCTAACGTCGAAGTACTCGAGATGGCAGAGGTCGACAGCATCGAGTCCACGCTGCTGAAGATCCAGCTGCGCTGGATGGGTCACGTCTCCAGAATGGAGGACCATCGCCTTCCCAAGATCGTGTTATATGGCGAGCTCTCCACTGGCCACCGTGACAGAGGTGCACCAAAGAAAAGGTACAAGGACTGCCTAAAGAAATCTCTTGGTGCCTGCCACATTGACCACTGCCAGTGGGCTGATAACGCCTCAAACCGTGCATCTTGGCGCCTCACAGTTTGGCGGGCAGCAACCTCCTTTGAAGAAGACCGCAGAGCCCACCTCACTGACAAAAGGCAAAGGAGGAAAAACCCAACACCCAACCCCAACCAACCAATTTTCCCCTGCAACCGCTGCAACCGTGTCTGCCTGTCCCGCATCGGATTTGTCAGCCACAAACGAGCCTGCAGCTGACGTGGACTTTTTACCCCCTCCATAAATCTTCGTCCGCGAAGCCAAGCCAAAGAGAAGAACTAGCTCAGCTGAATAATCATAATGTGTTCTAAAAATTGCTTTATTTGGAAGTATTGAAAACAAAATCAATTATCCAGTAATGCTTCAAAGGTACTTTGCTGCCAATAAAATACATTTTATAGTGTCATCACTGAGAGAAAATGAGCTCACTGATGTCCCACAAAACAGCAATGGGATGATCAGTAATTGGTTTTTGAGATAATGATTAAAGTATAGACTTTGCCTAAAGTATACTTTGATAGATATCCTGTTAATTCTTTGCAATTTCTGCTTTTGGCAGCTTGTAATTGTCATGGCAAATCTGCAGAATGCTACTTTGATTCTGAGCTTTACCGAGCCACAGGACACGGTGGCCACTGCCGCAACTGTATTGACAATACAGATGGTCCCAACTGTGAGAGGTGCAGGGACAATTTCTACCGCCAGGGTCCAGAAGCTTCATGTTTACCCTGCAATTGTAATCCAGTAGGCAAGTATAAAGCTGTTCTTTAACAAATATATTTTTTTCATCAACTATACAAAATTTTAGTGTGTAAATATCATTTGGTTATTTAGAAATTTTGCCAACAAATAATTGAGTAGAAGTTACAAACATTGAGGAAGGAATAGAATCATTATCACTTTGAAAATGTTTAGGATGATTTAAGTTCAAACGTGTTCACGTCTATTTTAATAAAATCATTGGACAAAATGTTATTAAAGTCCATCTTGGTACCTTTTCATCAAACTTCCTAAAATTCTGCTAAGTCCTTTGCATGAATCTCACTTCAAGCCCATTGGATTTAGCCAGCATTTCAAATAAGATTTGGGGATTAACTTCTTGTAATTATTAACTTTGCAGAATGAGCCAAATCTCATTCAAAACCTAAACCGGGCAGCAGAGAAGGCTGAGCATGGACATTCACGTACCAAGCACAGCCTCGACACTGTTTTGCAGAGCCCTGGCGCTCTGTTCACAATTGCCAATAAGAGCTCCCGGTCACTTACTAATCACTGTATCCAAACTCCATGCTTTATCCTCCCCATCTATCTATTCTCCTTTGACCCTCTCTACTACACCAATTCCTCATTAGCCATGACCCATTTCTCCCACCCTCTCCTCTTTGTACTGGCTATTTCCTTCTCTCCATGTCCAGTCCTGACCCAAAACTTTGACAAATCCTTTTCTCTGCATTAATGCTGCATGATCTCTTGAGTTCCTTCAGCAGTAAAACATGGAAATCTGCAGACCTTACCTTGGTTATGTATCCTTATCTTTGTTTCATAAAGTACACTCTGTTTGACCAGATGAGTTTCTCCAGCATTGTTTTACGAGTTCCTTCTGGTTATTTTTGCTTCAGATCCCACAATCCACAGTTTCTTGTCTCCAAAATCTTATCCAACACAGTCCATGCATGCCAGAATTTTATTGCCTCAGGGTTTGGCACACTTCCCATCCTTCCAGATACCTGGTATTCTTCCCATTGATACTTAAATTCGAATTCCCTTTGAATTTGCCATGTAAAATAGGGTTAAATGCGAAATTTGCTCAGTTTTTGATCCAGGTATTTATAGATATAATACTTAACCTGCATATGTATTATTTGTCTATAATACGTGTGTTATGTCTGCATGTTTTGACACCGAGGATTGAAGAACGCTGTTTTGTCAGGTTGTATTTGTACAATCAGATGACAAACTTGACTTGGAAATTTGTCAAATTATGAGGTTTTCAAAACTAGGAACTCAAACCTATTTAATGAAATGTTTCTGCAGCTAATCATCACTTTGCTGCAACTCTGAGGACATGCTTGACTTTAAAAAAAAATATACATATTGCAGTGGCTGCGACACACACAGAAAGACACCACAGGACACGATGGGGGTTTCATTTGAACTGTTTATTTGAATTTCGTGTGCGGCCCTTTAAGGCCAACAGGAGTTCCACCCTGCACAACGGTGACGTCATCACAGGTTGTGATCTGTGGCCTAAGCCATGAGGCAATCAGTAAGCCCCGACAGCGCCATCTTCCTGCAGCTGCCCCGCCAGCGCAGCAATACAAGTGGAGCCGGTTCACTCTAAGAGATGTGTGCCGCCACACAACACCCCTCCAGAATCGGCTGGGCGGCCGACCCCTCCACTTAGGTTGGGCCTTCTGCACAGGATGGTCTAAGTCCACGTGCGCCAGCTTCAGTCTGTTGACCGTGAATAACTTTTCCCTTCCCCCAATGTCCAGGGTAAAAGTCTTTCCTGATCGGTGGAGGACCTTGTATGGGCGCTGCAGGGGGGTTGGGTGCGGGCCACGCCGGACGAAGATGAACTCCACTGAGGCCAGCTCCTTGGGGACGTTTGCAGGGTGTTTGCCATGGTGGTGGGGGTGCCAGCGAGATGAGCTTGTTGCGGAGGTCCGCAAGAAGGGTTGGTTCTCACTCTCTGATTCTGCGCCTGCTCCGAAGAACTCCCCTGGTAGCGACAGTGGTGCACTGTAGACAGGTTCTGCGTATGAAGCCTGGAGATCCTCCTTTGGAGCTGTTTGAATGCCAAGCAGGATCCACGGCAGTTCATCTGTCCAATTGGGCCCTTCTAGCCGCGCCATGAAAGCCGCCTTGAGGTGCCGATGGAAGCGCTCTACGAGTCCATTTTCCTGGTGGTGATAAGCCGTAGTGTGGCCCGAGCTTGATTCCCAAGCAGTTTGCCAGTTGCGCCCAGAGGGTGGAGGTGAACTGGGCATCCCTGTTGCTAGTCATGTGGACTGGAATGCCGAACCGGGTGACCCAGTTAGCGAGTAGGTCTCTGGCGCAGGACTCGGCGGAAGTGTCTCTGATGGGGATAGCTTTCGGCCACCTCGTCGTCCGGTCGACCACAGTCAGAAGGTAGTGGGCGTCCCTGGACACCGGTAGGGGGCCCACTATATCGATGTGGATATGGTCAAACCTCTTGGGTGGCGGGTTGAAATGTTGTATGGGGGCTCTGACATGGCACTGGAGTTTAGAGGCTTGGCAGTGCATGCAATTCCTCACCACCTAGGCCACTTGTTTTTTCCATCCGTGCCAGACGAAACGTTTTGCCACCGTGCGTACCAATGTCTTGATGTCGTGAATGTCTCCTGCCTCCACTGCAGGGGGAACTACTGGTCGCGGCGAGCTGGTTGAGACATCGCACAGAACTGTGCTGTGGCTGCCCGTCAGCTTCAGGTCCTCGAGGTGCAGGCCGGTGATGGCGATTCGAAAGGCCTGCGTCTCTTCGTCTTCTCTCTGGGTCTGAGCTAATTGGGCATAGTTGAGGACGGGGGACAAGTTGTGGATGGTGGGTCTGGAGAGTGCGTCGACAACTACGTTGTCCTTACTCACCCGGTGTTGGATGTTGGTGGTGATCTCTGAGATGTAGGAAAGGTATCACTGCTGGCTCGCCGACCAAGGATCCTTAGCGAGGGCCTGAGTGAGTGGCTTATGGTCCGTGAAGGCAGTGAACGGTTTGCCCTCCAGGAAGTAGCGAAGGTTCCTGATAGAGAGGTACAAGGCCTGGAGCTCCCTGTTGAAGTCGCTGTACTTCAGCTCGGGTGGTCGGTGGTATTGGCTGAAGAACGCCAGCAGGCGCCTGTAGTGCCAGTTGATGAAGTAGACAAAGACGATGCGGTCAAACAATATTCATGGCTTTTATTAGCAGAAGCTTATGGTACAATAATGAAAGACAATTGGTGCATACACAGTTATTCGCAAGGGGAGTGTCTTTAACAGTAGAGATAATGCACAGCCAATGTTAGTACAGCAAGGCTTGCCAGAGGGCAGAAAGGCAGCTTAGCAGAGATTCACCACAGCGCTACACTCCGTTGACTTCTTGCTCGAGGATGCCCCCGATAGCCGTGCTGGACACTATATCGATGTGGATATAGTGCTGTGTGGGCGTCTAGGATGCGGGAGTACTCATTCCTGGGCGTGCAGACGGTGGCTATCCCCGGGTTGTGCATGCTGGACAGCTCGAGTCGGAGGGTCTGGAAGTAACAGAATACAAGAGTCTCTTGCCCTTCAGGTTGACCAGCAGGCTGTGCACTCGGAGGAAATCGGCTACCAACAGCGCAGTTCTCATGGTGGCCAGCAGGAATTCCCAGCGGTATTTGTCTGGCCTGAGGTGTTCCTTAATGGTCCGTGTGCCAAAGGTTTTTAATGTTAGTGCTGTTCACTGCCTGCAGGGTCAGGTCTCGTGCGGGATTCGAGGGTGGTCGGGGGAAGCATGCTCAATTCTGCTCCAATGTCCACCAGGAAATGTTGTCTGTTGGCCTTGTCGACCGTGTGCAAGAGGCTGTTCGTGTGGCCAATTGTCGCAGCCATCAACAGTGGTTGGCTTAGTTTTTTCCCTGGTATGAGCAGGGCTGGCAGCACTTGCGGGCTTGGGCTCCCCTGCGTTGGTGGTAGAAACACCAGGTGGTTTGGTGCTCCTCCGGTTTCTGTCTGGGGGTGAGCTGTGGTCGGCTGGGTCCAGGGCAGTGACCTGATTCATGGCACCCTCGTTCTCCTGTTTGGTTCTCCACAGCACGTCAGTGCAAGCTGCGACCTTCCTGGGGTCCGAGAAATCCTCGTCCGCTATTAGGAGCTGGATGTCTTCCAGGCATTTGCTCGAACATCAGGCAGGGTTTGTGACCTTCTGCCCATGTGAGCATTTCGTTCATTAGCCAGATGCCGAGGAATAGGGCTTTGAGGGTGACATATTTTCCCTCCTCTGGAGGATAGTGGATCAGGTAGTCCGCTCTGGCCGTGGTTTCTTCATCAAGGGCGCTCACCACATGGTAGAACATTGTGGAGTTAGAGGCAATCAGTCTGAGATGAAACTGCTCCTCTGCCTGCCCAAACCACGTGCGAGGCCGATGGGCCCAAAGGAGGGGGGAGTTTCATGGAGACAGCACTGATTGCCATCGAGTCCATGTTTGGAGACCAGATAACGTCTGGGCATGGCAGGGTCACCAATGTAGTGGCTGCAACACACACAGAAACACACCACAGGACATGGTGGAGGTTTCAGTTGAACTGTTTATTTGAATTTCATGCCCTTTTAAGGCCAACGGGAGTTCTGACCTGCGCAGCGGTGATGTCATCACATTGCCTGGGATGCGAGCTGTGGCCTAAGCCATGAGGCAATCAGTAAGCGCCGACGGCGCCATCTTCCTGCAGCTGCCCAACCCGCGCTGTGATACAAGCGGGGCCAGTTCGCTCCAAGAGATGTGCGCCGCCACAATATTGTATAAATATTTTGTACACTTGTGCATTTCTTATGTTTGTCATAATATTCACACATTTTTCCAGATATTGATTTTTTTTTTACAATACAGTAATTTCTTATTGCTTATTTCCATGGACTATGATTTCTGAAATCATAGTCCTGTTTATTATTGTTAAGATGCTCATTTTTTTTCTGTTCTCAGACTTTGAAAATGCTTTACTTTAAAGGTGGACAACTTGTATTTGCTTCTGTTTGTTTTTAAGGTTCCGTTAGTACACATTGTGATATCTATGGTCGATGTAGCTGTAAGCCAGGAGTGATGGGAGATAAATGTGATCATTGCCAGCCTGGCTACCACTCACTAACTGAAGCAGGATGCAGGTAATCAGAATTTCCTTGTCTTTTGAATTTTTCGAAGAGATGGCAAAACAGATTGATTAAGATAGAGCAGTGGATGTGGTGTAAATGGATTTTAGTAAGGCATTTGACAGGGTTCTCCATGGTAGGCTCATCCAGAAAATCATGAGACATGGAATCCATGGAACCATGGCTGCTTGTGTTTGGAATGAACTTGCCTGCAGAAAGCAGAGGGTAGTAGTTAGATGGAGCGTACTTTGCCTAGAGATCAGAGACTAGTGACATTCTGTAGGCATCTGTTCTGGTAGCCCTGCTCTTTGTGATTTTCTTATGAATGACTTGGATAAGAAAGTGGAGGGATGGGTTAGTTAGTATGCAGATATGTGAAGGTTGGAGGTGTTGTGGATAGCGTAGAAGGTTGTCGTAGGTTACAACAGGATATGGACAGGATGCAGAGTTGGGTGAAGAAGTGGCAGATTGAGTTCAATGTGGAAAAATGGAAAGTGATGCACTTTGGAAGCTCATACTTGAAGGTGAAGAATGTGGTTAATCTGACACGATTCTTAGCCATGTTGAGGAACGAAGGGATCTTGGGGTCAAAATCCATGAATCCCTCAAAGTTGCCACGCTGGTTGATAAGGTGGTTAGGGAAGCATATGGTGTGTTGATCTTCAATAGTTGGGGGATTGAATTTAAGAACAATGAGGTAATGTTGCATCTCTTAAACACTCTGGTTAGTCTACACTTGGAGTATTGTGTTCTGTTCTGATTGCCTCATTATAGGAAGGCTATAGCATCTATAGAGGGGTGCAGAGGTGATTTTCCAGAGTGTTGCCTGGATTTGAGATCATGTCTTATGAGGAAAGGTTGAGTGAGCTGGGGCTTTTCTCAATGGAACAATGGAGGATGAAAGGATTATGAGGGGAGTAGTTAGTAGAGAGCCACCACCTCTTTCCCAGGGCAATACCAATAGCAGGGGACATTTGTTTATGGTGAGTTATGGAAAGTTTAAGGGAGGTTTTTACACTGAAAATGGTGGGTACCTGGAATGCACTGCCCATGGTAGTAGTGGAGGCCTCTGCAAAAGGGACATTTTAAAGACTCTTAGATAGGCACGTGGATGTAGGAAAAAAGGGGGTTATGGACTGTGAGGAAGGGAAGAGATGAATGTGGGCCAAAGGGCATGTACTGTGATGTAATGTTCTGTTTTATTTACTTGAAACTTGTACTGTGACGAATATTTAATATGGTAGCAGGCATGTACGTGATTGTTCACAAATATTAATGTAAAAATGTTGTTTGTGTTTCTCTCCACTCCCAGCAATCCTACCTCGAGTTTTTAACAATCATAGAGTGGTATAACACAGTAATACCATCATATTTCTGATGAACTTTTGCCAGCCCTCACTGTCCATGATGCCATGGTCTGTCAAGTAATCTAAAAACTTACAAATCATGTCCCCGATGTTCACATACAAGTCATTCATATATTTTATAAGCAACTAGGCTTCCAGCACCAATGTCTCAATAACAGCACTAATTATAGACTTCCAATCAGAAAAGCAACCTTCCACCATCAATCACCCTGTGACTGCCAATTTGGGATTCAGCTAGTTGGGTCCCATTTGGTTTAATCTTCCACACCAACCTTTTCTCCAAGCCCATGTCACATGCCTTATTGATGTCCACATTATTGCCTTTCCTTTAATCAATTTTCTTAGTTTCCTTCTCAAAAGATAACAAATCAAATTGCCAAGACAGGATTTACCCTTTACAAAACCATGGTGACTCTCCCTAATCAGCCCTTGCCTTTCCAAATGTACATAAAATTTATCCTTTAGGAATTTTTCCAATAATTTACCCACTACTGATGTGAGGCTCTGTCCCAATCAGTCAATATTGGGAAAAATGAAAAACCCCAACTACTATAAAGTATTGGTCATGTACCTTGCTTTCATTTGCTTACATATCTATTCTTCTAATTTCCACAGACTATTGGGAAACCTACAGTGTCACCATAGCCAAGTGATAATTTTCTCTTATTCTTGTGTTTAGCTCATTGAATCTTCCGTCCAGGGTTTCCTTTCCAAATACTATTCTTCCTAATCTGTAATGCAACACCCTTCCTTGTTTGCATTTCTGTTCTGTAACATCTAAAACTTGTGTGCCCTGGAATGTAAGCTGCTCGTCCTCTCCTATCCTTTCTTCAATCTGTGATTATCATAATATCATATTTCGAGGTGCTGATCTAAGCTCATCCGACTTGCCTTGAAATTCAGTTTGCTAGAGGAACTCGGATGGTTGAGCAGCATCAGTTGGAGAGAAAGAATGATCAATGTTTCAGGCCTAAACTCTTCATCAAGACCCTTGACGAAGGCTTGAAACTTTGACCATTTTTTTCTCTCCGCTGCTCGACTTGCTGAGCCCCTCCAGCAAACTGCAGATGCTGAAATCTGGAGCAATCATCTTCTACTTGTCTCCAGCTAGCCATCCAATGTTCGTTAACCTGGCTCTATCTCTCTGCAAAGCTTCTTGATTTGTCCTCTACATTTTTCTCCCCGTCTGCTGCTACACACTCTACACTGTTCCTCTTTCCAAATTAGTTTATACCCTCCACAGAAGCATGAGCAAAATTCCCCACAAGAATATTGGTACCTTTCCAATTGAGATGTATCCTGCCTTGTACACTCTCAGTTACACCTGGTGATTCCACTGATCCAAGTACATAAAGACTTCCATCCTACGCCAGGACTCTCAACTGCACATTCATCTTTCCTATCCTCTATCCTAAAGTTACAATCCTGGGGATCCTGCCTCTCTCCCTAAATACTTTGCAGAACTTCATCCCTCCTCCTGCCTACATCATGAGTATCATTGTGTACCGTGGCATCTAACAGTTCTCCATTCAACTTCAGAATGAAGTTCTGCACCAAATCTGAGACATTCTTAACCATGGAACCAGGGTGGTAATGAACCATTCTGAAGCCAAACACCATTTGTTGGGGATAATTCAGTGGGTCATGTAGCATCAGTAGGAGAAAAAGAATGGCCAAAGTTTCAAGCGTAAACTCTTGACGATTTTTCCTTCAGCACGCTGTCTTTGGCTTCAGATTCCAGCATTTGAAATCTCCTGTTTATTTGCAGCCATAGAAACACCTGTCTGTTCACCTGACTCAGAAATCCCCACCACTGTTACTTCCCCTGATCTTTTCCTTACCTGCTGTGAATCAGAGCCAACTGATGCCACAAACTTGGCCTCCTGATGCTGCTGGTGTCTTTCTGTACCTACAGTGTGACTAAATTACTAACTACAATGCAAGACATTTAATGTATCCTGGATGCTTCATAAGAAGTCTCAGACTGTTTCTCCTTCCATAACTGATGAATGAACTGTTGAGTTTTACCAGCAATATCTGTTTTTTTATCTCTGATTTAAGCATCAATAGGTTTTATTTCTTTAATGGTCACTGCAAAAATGATTTTTTTGCAAAATATATTTCTCTCTCTCTTGCTCTTTGGTTAGAGTATGCTTTCCACCACCCTCACATGGGTAAATTATTTACTTCTAATAAATGTCACTAACCTGAAATGCCAGATGCTGCGTGATCTCATCTCTTGAACATTTTCAGCATTTTTCATTCCTATTTCAGAATTTGTTGTCAGTTGTTTATTTTCTCTTTAATCATTGTTGGTCTACTAATCATCTGATGCACATTTTTTATAAAATGCAGTAATTCATGTAGTGTACCATATGTATTCTATATGAGCTTAGATAAACCATATATGCTTTCTGTTTTGATAGAGCATGTGCCTGTAATCCTTCTGGTAGTACAGCAGAATGCAGTGCTGATACAGGACGTTGTGTATGTAAAAATAATGTAGAGGGATTCAACTGTGAGAGGTAAGTTTTTTTTTAAGATGATAATTCGTATATTTGGTATTACATGAGGTGCTCATGCCAGCTCCTGCTTTATTTTCTCTAATTCTGAAGCTTTTCCTTTCTTGCATGCACACGAACTTGATTTTAATCCTTTTTCCACTTAGCTCCACCAAGGTGTGATTTAAAGGAGCTAATTCACCTCCCAGCACATGTTCAGAATGGAAACAATTCTATTTTGATTTTCTAGGATATGTCAATTTGTGATTACATGATAATATATTCAATTTAGCATTTCTGCACCTTTTTGCCAATGTGCGTTCTATAGCTTCTCAAAGTGAAACACAAAAGTGCAGACACTGTGATTGTAGTGAAAACACAACAAAATGCTGGAGGAACTCGGCCCGTCTTTCAGTGGAAATAGCAGACCCTGAAGAACTGCTCAGGCCTGAAATGTCGGCAATATATCTTTGCATCCTATGGACGCTCCAGGACCGGCTGAGCTCCACCAACGTTTTGGTGTGTTTTGTACACATTTTCTCAACTAGTTTCAACTCTTAATTAATGCAAATATTCTCTTTTCCTTGCGCTCACCCGGCTGCCCCATTAATTGGCATAATAGTCCTGACGAAAGTTGACTTTGTGATCTCATCTGAATTTAATTGATCTGCCATTGGTGGCTGTGGTTTCTTTGGGCATGTTCAATTCTGGAATGTAGCTGTGCAGGGAAGTATTTTTCTCCCTACTGTTATCCTCATCTCTGCCTCTTCTTGTAAACCTTTTAAAGTTACTTATTTTACTAAGCTCTGGTAATCTGCCCTTATTTGATAGCACTCCGTGAATTGCTATGTTAATAGATGTCTATTAAATTTTTTAAAATTGTTTCGGCTGCTTCAACCAGTTAATATGCTGGTAATATCTTCATCCTTACTGCTCTCTAAGTAAATGTATCACCTGAAATCTTCCTTTAGTTGAGTGGTTATAGCTTTATTATATCCTTTTGGTTTTGAGCAAATCTTAAGTGTTTTGCCCCTTCTATCAGCCCCACCTCCCAAATACCATGGTTCCTTTATCCTCATGAAATGAAATTTTACTTATCTTAAGAAAGATGAAGCAATATGATGGAAACCAATCATAGTTCTTCAGTATTTTGCTTGTAAAATTGATACATCTCATCAAAGGTAAAAAATCTTGTCAGGCCACGATTATTTTTCATTTCACAGACATTAATTTTGCTCTCCCCATATTAATTGCCCTTGAGTCAACTTTTCTGCTTCAGAATTGGTTGGTTTTTAGTTTCTTAAGCTTTATTGTTACCCTTTTCTATGGTAGATGACAATGAGCATCATGTTAACCCATGATACATTCCATTAATATCGTATCTTGACTTGCCACTGAATTTTTGCGATGAAAGCTCTATCACAATGCAGGGTGTAACATAGCTTGACATTACAAGGTCTTTATTGATTTCCAAAGTGTGAAAATTCTCTGATGTATGATCACTTTGAATTCCAAAGGTATGTGGGACCCTGCAGGTTTCAATGAATATTTTCATTATCATTTTTTTCCAATGTTCTTCAGAACACTGATTGAGAAAAAGGTATAAGGTTGGGCATGTAAATATTCTTCAGCAAAAGTTGTCTCGGAAAAATAAAGAAGGAAAGAAAGGCAGGCTTTGTATCAATAAACAATCTGATGTTTCCAGAGAACTGAGGAATAGGACATTTCCAATTTGTTGATGGAGGTTGTGAGCATAAACTGTCCATAGGCTAACATTTAATAACCTCCTCAGAGAAATTGACAGAAACTGTAATCTGAGAGAAATTTGATAGTTACTCTGACATGCCTGGTTTCTCTAGTTACTCTGGCACAAGACAGATAGGTGAAAGACAATTTGTACATAACTAAATTGATTATGGACTTTTGAAAAATCAGAAATGATTAAGGTTTCCAAAGTTTGCAGAGGGATCTGGACCAGCTGTAAAAATGGACTGAAAAATGGCAGATGGAACTTAATGCAAACAAGTGTGAGGTGTTGCATTTTGGAAGGACAAACCAAGATAGAACATACAGGGTAAATGGTAGGGCAATGAGCAGTGAGTTAGAACAGAGGGATCTGGGAATACAGATACATAATTCCCTAAAAGTGGTGTCACAGGTAGATAGGGTTGTAAAGAGAGTTTTTGGCAAATTTGCCTTCATAAATAAAAGTATTGATTACAGGAGTTAGGATGTTATGTTAAAGTTGTATAAGACATTGGTGAGGCCAAATTTGGAGTATTGTGTGCAGTTTTGGTCACCTAACTACAGGAAAGATATCAATAAGATAGAAAGAGCGCAGAGAAGATTTACAAGATTGTTGCCTAGACTTCAGGAACTGAGTTACAGGGAAAGGATAGACAGGTTAGGACCTTATTCATTGGAATATAGAGGAAAGAGGGGAGATTTGATGGAGGTATTTAAAATTATGAGGGGGATAGAGATTAATTATAGATAGGCTTTTTTCCATTGATGGTAGGTAAGATACAAACCAGAGGACATGGATTAAGGGTGAAAAGGGCAAAATTTAGGGGAAACATGAGGAGAACTTCACACAGAGAGGTGGGAGTGTGGAATGAGCTTGCAACTGAGGTGATGAATGTGGGCTCAGTTTTAACATTTAAGAAGAATTTGGACAGGTAGAGGTATGGAGGGCTATGGACTGTAGGGTGCAGGTCAGTAGGATGAGGCAAAAAAAATGGTTCAGCACAGACTGGATGGGATGAAGGGGCCTGTTTCGGTGCTATAGTGTTCTGTGGTTCTAGGACAATGCAAATTATGTGGTTTGCATGAACTTTCATAAGATATTTAATAAAGATTGGATAGACCCATGATGAAGTCATTTAATACCAACTGCAAAGTGATTGTGTAAAGAATATAATATAATGCTTACAAATCAGCAGGACCTGGGAAGATTAAGGTGAGGTGGGGGGGGGGGAAATGGTGGATATAAATAAGTGTGCATAATATTTGAAGGTTCCAGGAAGATTGGACTGTGATGATATGACAAATGACACCCTTTGTTTCATAAATCAAGGTATGAAGTACCAAAGCAGCAACATTTGAACTTCTATAAAATACTAATGTGGCTGCAACTGTAAAATTGTATATGATTCAGGGATAGATATAACGGCAGTGGATTACTGAAATGATTGCCTGCTATGGCTCTAGAGATTATGGATTTGCAGAGATAGATTGGGCAAGTTAGGTTTGTTCATCTTGAGGCACAAATGCTTGAGATGGAATTTGAGAATTGATGGTGTTCACAGTTGCAGCAATTAGTCAAAATATGGAATAAAAACTTCTTTGTTCTCAACACTTCCACAAAAAGGCCCCAGATAGAAGACTGGGAAAAATAGTTGAGATAAGGAAAATTTTTGTTAATACAGCGAGCAGATATGATCTGGAATGCATGCTTGAATAGGGGTTAAAGCACGTTCAGTTCTGGCTTTCATATGGATGTTAAGTTTCTGAATTTTTTTAAAACTGCCAGTTACAGTGGATGAGTTAGAGAATGGGGACTATCTAACTTGTTCTTGCTAAAGGTCAATTAACTCCATACTCAGCTGCTTTTCTACCATAATCCTATGATTCTAACACCAAGAGGCTTGTCTTTAATTTTGCAGCCCTGGAAAGGAAAAGTGAGGTAGTGTTCACTTGTCTTTGGAGAAGATGCACTAATTTCACATCTCTTATTTGAGAGCACTTTTTTTTGATGAAAAGATTCATCGAGCTTCAGATACTCTAATCATTTGTATAACTAATCCATCTAAAACAAATCTGTTTGTATTTTTTACTTGGTCTCACAAAGATTTTAATATCTGTTCACAAATGGAGGAACATTTTTGTTTTAATTGCCATAAAATTTCAGTGCCTGTAAGATTTTGGATTCCATGAGATCTGCATGTATATTAGCGAAAACCCTTGGGAATTAAAATTTCTGTTGACTTTGAAATCTGGTAGCTTGGGATTCTAATTGGCCTTTGATAATTTTGCATTACTTTTTAGAATTCTATAAATCAATTATTTTTAAGTAACCAAAAGTGTAAAAGAAAATATTTTAGAGGATCACAACAAATAACTCTTGTTCACTGGAAACACAAGTGGTTACGAATTCTAGGACATTAAATAATCTGGTGGAATTAACTCAGCTGATCGATTCATCACTGATTCTGCTTACCCTGCAAAGTTGCTCCAGTAGATTGCTTACAGTTGGCATCTAATTCAAAGCAACTGCATCAATAATTGTTCTTTCTCATCTTTATTTTGTAGCCAATCAAAAGAATAATAGCTAGGTATTAACTTTAATCATCATATTGCTGATTTGTTTTATCAAGGAGAAAATTCTTACATGAATTTGAATGGGTTCTTTATTAGGCTTGCTTTGATTGATGATAAAAATCACAAAACAGTATGTAGTCAAGGATGATTTGGGTTTACATTAATAAATATGAATGCTATAAGTTATTGTTGGTTCATATAATCTACAATTTAGTTATCAATAAATATGTTCACAAACATTTTCTTTTTTTTCCTAAAGATGCAAGCCAGGGTTTTTCAACCTGGACCCACAGAACACCCATGGCTGCACTGCTTGCTTCTGCTTTGGCCATTCATCTGTTTGTAGCAAAGCAGAGGGTTACAGAACAGAGCGAATCACGTCAAGCTTTGATGCAGGTGTTGCTGAGATTTTTAACTTGTGCTGCTCAGTATTTGACTTTGCTGAACTTTGAAAAAGGTTTGAGCCTGTGTAGCAAATATTAGTAACGTTCAGCTTATTCTCCTTTTGAAACCCGGCTTGATGAAAATTTATTATAGTAGACCTTGCCATTTCCTATTAGCTCTTTAATTGTTTACTGTCATTCACAATTAGAAGTGGTGCCATTGTAGAGGTTTGAGTGATCTGCTGTTTGTAGAATTGCAACTGGGACAGAAGTAACCTGGTCCTTACCAACCTATCTGCAGCTTTTAACGTGCTTGATCACAACATTCACCCCCAATGACCTTCCACTCTTGTTCACAAGGTGGGTCAGCAATCTTCTAGTTCCATTCTTTTCTGTCCAGAAAATCTTTCTGGCCAGAAGATTGCCAATAATGGGTTATTTTCCCTTGTGGTATTATAATTGATGATCCAAAACCTTCTGTTCTTGGAACTTGTCTATTTCTCTCACCTGTTGACCTTTAGAAACACTTTGTTAGTCTGCAACATGGAACAGGCCTTTTGGCCCAACTTGTCTATACTGACCAAGTCTCATCCATATGTTTGTTGCCATCAGAATTAACTTTGCTTGGCTTCCTGCATTTTCTTCCATATCCATGAAGTCAGTTTAAGATCTGCTACATCCTGTCTCTCACCAAGTCCTAATTGGTAATATTCTTGGTAATCTGTGTTGACTCCAGTCAAGCAACAGCTCAAATTGTAAAAGTTGTATTCCTTTTCAAATATCTTTATGGTCTATATTCTCCCTAGCTATATAATCATACATAGTTTTGCAAGGCTTTGTTGCTTTAATTCTGACCAGTTTATCCTTGAATCTTAAGTCTACCTCTGTGATTAGGTATTTGATCATGTGCTCTATTTGCACTAAGTCTGATGCAATGTCATTTTTTTTTTAATGCTAATATTTTGATGAAGCATTTTTGGGAGGTTTGCAATGTAGAAGTGATACATAATTGACATTTTTCACTGCTGGCATGGTCATTATAGATTTTTTTTTTAAATTGCAATGACAGGCCAGTACATTGCTTTGCTTATGTATAATGTTAAGAGTTTGTTTACTTGTATTTTTATAGGTGATGATGGTTGGCAGGCTGAACAGCGAGACGGTGCTGCGGTTCAGCTACAGTGGTCTCCAGTGAATCGTGACATCTCTGTGATTTCTAGTGATTATTTCCCCGTTTACTACATTGCTCCTGGTATGTAAATTCAAGAAATACATAAATGTCATTTTTTTCCCCAGGGAAAATTATGACTGTTGACTTGAAATTGTTATTATATAATGCAGAACAATTTTACTGAAATCAGTAGTAAATGTTGAAGATATGAAGGCATTTTTAAAAAGCTAACCTGTTTACACACCATTAAATACTTTCCTATGTTGTTTTTCAACAGCAACTCTTTTGGGTAATCAGCTGATGAGTTATGGTCAGAACCTCTCTTTCACTTTCCATGTGGACAAGAGAGACACTCGTTTATCCGCTGAAGATATCGTATTGGAAGGAGCAGACCTGAGAGTGACAGTCCCATTAATTGCTCAGGGAAACCAGTATCCCACAGAAAGCCCTCAGAATTACGTCTTCAGGTGAAATAGGATCCAGAACATAATGATATTTTTTATTGGTGTGAGTCATTAAAATCAAAGCCAAAGATCATTCATTGTTTTATCAGGATGAATTGCATAGAAGCTAATCTTGACTTTTCAACAGCATAACTTATGTATAATACCCTGGGAGGTTATTAATGGCAAGTCAAGTCTTGCACAGTTTTTTTATTGGAGACCTAACTCTTGTTGTAGCTTTGGAATATATCATCACATTTGTAGGTTCTGCACCAAATGTATATGTCATATTATTGGGCAGAAAATGCCTACATACTGCCTTCATCTACCCTGATTTAACCCAGGGGAGATCATGGGAAGAGTTGCTTCAATACAGTTGCTGTACAACCCATTTCATATCTTTATTGCGATACATTTATCGATCCTAAAAAAAAATCATCTTTCGATTGTGCTGAATTGAATGCTGGGACTTGGAGGTGAAAACGATGTTTAGCTCTGGGCCACCCAATCTTGTGTTCAAAGCAATATCTGTTTAATTGGGAGCAGACGTGCCCTCACCATCTGCAGAATCTGCTTCCCTTTACACATTCCAATTTAAAAAAAAACTTAATGGCTTTGAATTTGACAGTTTTTAAATATAGACTGAAGAAATGAATGGTTCTGTTTGTGCACTGAAAATACTATAAATCTTTGTGATGATCTTTTTTTCTCTATTTACAGACTTCATGAAGTGACAAGTTATCCCTGGAGACCACAGCTTTCCTCCTTTGAGTTTCAAAAGCTCCTTCATAACCTGACAGCTATTAAGATTCGTGGTACATACAGTGAGAATAGTAAGTACTCCAAGAAGTTAGTGAGGCAGTTGATGATGCACATAAGGCAAAAGAAATGGAAGCAAAAATTGACCATTTGGTCATCAAACCATAATCTTATATCTTATGATAACCTTCCAACTTGGAAACTTTATTTTCTTTTTATCTTGTTTTTGATACTTATAACCAATCTTTTATCTATGTAACCATGTTACACAACTGTGTGAGGTGTATTTAAAATGTAAGCCTTTTGCAAAATACCTTGTCTGGATATTTAAACTTTATTTGATGAATTGAATTCACTTGTTCCCTTTATCTGTCCTAGAAGTAAATCATGAAAATCTGTAGACACAGTGGTTCAAGTAAAAACAAAATGCAGGAGAAACTCAGAAGGTCAAACAGTGTCCTTTAAGTAGCCACGGTAAAAATACGTAACTGATGTTTCGGGCTTGAGCCCTTCATCAAGGTATGAGAGAATGATGGCAGGCATCCAAACAAAAAGATGGGGGTGGGGTGGGTGGCAAAGCCAGGAGATCATGGTGGAGAAGGGGGGGGGGGATGGGTCAGGAGCAATCAGAGGAGGAAGGGAAAGAGGAGCTGGAAAGACTGAGGGGAGAGAAAAGGCGAGCAAGTTTTAGCACAGAAGTCAATATTAGTGCCATCTGGCTGGAGAGTGCCCAGACAGAAAATAAGGTCGTGTTCCTCCAATCTGTGAGTGGTCAGGGTGGGATAGAACATACAGGATCCCACCACCACACATATTTTTCCCTTTCCTCCCCTCTTGGCCTTCCATAGGGACTCACTCCCTCCATGATTCCTTTGTGGACTCATCCCTCCCCACCTATTTCCCCCTCCCCCACCCCGGCACTTTCCCCTGTGGCTGCAGGAGATGCAACACTTGCACTCACATCTCCTCCCTCACCATGGTCCTATACCCCAAACAGGCTTTTCAAGTGAAGTGACTTTATTTTCCGTCTGGGCACTCTCCAGCCAGGTGGCATTAACATAGACTTCTCTGCTTCCTGCTAAACTTGCTTGGCTTTTCTTTCCCCTCCCCCTTTCCAGTTCTCCCATTCCCTTCCTCCTCTACCCACCCAGTCATTCATTGATCACTGCAGTCACCTCCCTCCTTTCTCCACTTATCATCTCCTGCCTTTGCCACCCACCTGCCCCCCTCCCCCATCTTTTTTTTGATGCCTTCCAACATTCTCTCATATCTTAATGAAGGGCTCAAGCCCAAAACATTGGTTATGTATTTTTACCTTTGCTACAAAAAGGACACTGTTTGGCTTGCTGAGCTTCTCCAGCATTTCGTTTTTCCCTTTATCTCTTCTGCTCATTGGATTGTCAATAATCTCTTAAGTAGATTTGTCGAGCACAATTTCCATTTATTAAAAATATGTTAACTTGAGGCAATTATTGCATGATTTTGTAAATACCATATGGTTAAATCCTCTAATCGATTCTAGCACTTTGTTGACAGCTAATATTGGACTAATCAATTGTTATTTTACCTAACCCCACCACCCATCCCCCACTTCCCCTTTCTTTTCTTAAATGGTAATTCTACTTTTGCTGCAACTATTTCAAAAATCAAGAGAATTTTGGACAACCAGCTAGATTCCACCATTGCTGCCTTAACCTGGGTTTTAAACAATATGACATAAACTTTCTCCAGTCCAGTGAATTTGACTGCTTTTACTCCCTTAATTTCTCTAGTGATCTCTGTAATGCATGGGTTTGACCAGAGATCTGGGTGGTTTGCCTTCTTTTCATGCTTTGATGTGGCACATTGCTACAACTGAATGGCTTCCAAGGCCATCTTGGAGATGATTAATTGACCATGTATCAATTAAACATCTAAACATTTCTTTTTGACACAAACCAATTGTATGTGTCTTTTTTATTTAAAGAAACAAACAAAAAATAGATATGGAAAAATGAATACCAAGCCAAGAAGAAAATTGCCAAATTTAATTGAAAGGACACAGCTTTGAAGATGTTTTTATTGGTGAAAAGAGAGATCCTAAAATTTAGAGAGGGAATTCTAGAGAGCAGAGTCTGTTGAGATATTTATAATTTAGTTCAAAAAAATAATGTGTATTATTTGCATTGTTTTTTTTAAAAACTAACTCTTACTGATGATGTACACATATTTACGTGGCAGTGAGTTCACTTAGTTTAATTTGTTTGTGGCTAACATTTCTTTGTTCCTCTCCAGGCCACGGCTACTTAGATGATGTAACTCTGGTTAGTGCTCGTCCTGGCTCTGGAAACCCTGCTGAGTGGGTAGAGCAATGCACCTGCCCAACTGCATATCAGGGACAGTTCTGTGAACAGTGTGCTTTGGGCTACAGGAGGGATGATGCTCGTAGGGGATCATTCAGTCCCTGTGTGCCCTGCAGCTGTAATGCACATAGTGATACCTGTGATTTTGAAAGTGGTGAGTGACTAATGCAAAGTGCTGGAAAAAAGTTGAGAGTATGTTGCAATTTTTTATGCAATGTTATTCGCACTGCTATCTTTTAAAAATGTCTACATTTCCCATTTGTTTCAATCTGCTATCTCATTCTTAACTTAGAGAGAGCCAGTTTGCATTCCACAGCTGAATTCCTCAATTGTAGTGGATTTGAATAAAGTAAAAAGAATTCATTTTTTGGCCATTAAATTTTTTGAAAATCAAAATCTTTGCTTTGCTGTTAGTTATAAATCAGGGGAGATGATGCTCATCAACTTAAGGTACTTCCTAGGTCTTTTGGCTGTGTGCATTCTGCCCAAGTCTGAGTCCTGTTGAACTTGAGAAGGTATTGGGGAGTCCCTTTATCTGGAGAATATGATAAACTGTTTCAGCTCAGAACATTGACCCTTTTTTTCCCCCACTGATGCTGCTGAACCTGCCTTGTTTTTCCAACAAAACATGATTGTTTCCAACTTCAGAATCTGCAATCTCCTGTGTGACTCCATATTTTGATTTGCAGATCTTGCCTGCCTTTATCATGGATATTAATAATGTACAACAAATATTTGCAACACATGTCTCCAAAATATAGTGGTGATGATTATTCAATAAAAATCGCTGCTCTTTATTTGAAAGTTTTACCTTGTCTTTTCTATGAGAATAAATTTATGAAGGATGTGATTCTCTGTTGACCACTTGATAACATTAATGCCTTTCTCACTAAATGTTCTTTCCTTTGCCATACTTGTTTGTTATTTGTTTCAGTTTATTGACTCATTTTTGACACTGCATCTATAAGTAACCTTTGTTCACATATCAAGAATTTCAACTGTGTATGTGTGAGAAGCTGTTTAACCTATTTTTTAAAAAATTGGTGACACTGCGAAAGCTGCTTTAATGGCAGCACTGCCGTTAATGAGGACACAGGAGAGCAAGGAAGGGAGACAGGAGTAGCCACTGGTCCTAATGCCAGTGGCTACTTACAGGCTTTAAGAGCCCTGTTAAAAGAGCCAGTGGTGCTTCATTTTAAAGGTCCTGCAGCCACGGGGTCTGTACCAAGATGGCAGCACCTGTGCTGAACAGTGGAACATGAGAGGTTGCAGACTCTGGGGGAGCAGAGAAATAATGCAAGGCACCAGAAATGGGGAGAACACCCCCTGTGGAAAAGGAGAAGCTCAGTAGACAACCCTACAGGATGATGACCACAACAGCAGACCAGTAAAGAGCTCAGCAGCTGAAGGACATATAGTGACTTGCAGTAGAAGGATACATCCAGGCTGCTGGAGACTGACTCATGGGAACCAGGAATCAGAACCGGCATTCAAGAGGGTGCTGAGGACAAGAAGGACTCCTGCAGGGCTTTGGGAATTGAATGCTTCCTGATCGGTTTGGATCCTGGAGCTCGGGTTGTTCATGGTTTGAACTGGTCTGTGCATCTGCAGAGGCTGTGTGAATGAATGCTGGGAGCAAATCCACACACACTCAGTGTCTCTGAAGTGATTCTTTTTCTCCTGTTGTTAGAGGTTCCGGGCAATGCTCAAGGTGGAAGTTGAAGTATATCACGTATATTTCATTTTTCATGTATGAATATGAGACAATAAAAGCAACCTTTAAACCACTGCATGTTCTTCAAATTATGAATGTATTCACCTTTCTTGTAAATCACATTTGTGGGAGTTGACGTTTTAAGGAATTTGCAGATTTTATTTTAATCTTGAGCATCTTAAAGTTAAAACAAATTTTATAGTACAGTTTACATTTAAAATGTGTAATTGATGGGATCTTTTCACAGTCAAATCCTGCATCTCCCTACTTTATATTGTGAATATTGCTTCACCACACAGCTGGCATTGATTCAAGAAATTAGTCCCAGCACGATCACCTCAAAGCACAGTTGGGATAAATAATCTTGTCTGAACAAAAACATGGATTTTCAGAGATTTTTGTAAATGCTTGATTTTAAATTCAAATGTGATACCTGATCAATTATTCCACCTTTTTTTGGATAAAATGGGGGCAAGTTAGTCAAGAAAAATGTATTTAATTTCAAGAGATTGATGGAAGGTAATGGAAAGAGAATGGGAATAAACACTTTCAAATCTGTTTAACTCTGGTGACAGAAGTGGAATTTCTGTCCTTGTATTTGGTACATCGATAATTAACTTTTAAAAATCTGGGACACAGGTGAATGCTACTGCAGAGACAACACAGCAGGACCTAATTGTGAACGGTGTAAAGATGGATACTATGGTGATGCTGCAGTTGGTAGTCCAGATGACTGTAAGGCGTGTCCTTGTCCAAGTGGTTCCAGCTGTGCTGTAGTTCCTAAAACTGGGAATGTCGTGTGCACTAACTGCCCTGTTGGAACTACTGGTAAGATCTTCAAAAGTCTGATCATTTTTGTTGAATGAAATTAATCTCATGCATCATGTCGTTAAGTGACAAAAGCAGCCAAGGGAAGTAGTTGGGAATGAGAGGAACAATTGATGGAATTGCTTCAGTGTGAAATGGTATGAACCATAATGTTGTTACTTTTTACAGTTTGCTTTTCTGTATCACACTAACATTCCAATGCTCCAAATAGAATCATTGCACAGTGGGATTAGGAAAAAAAGCTAGCCCTTTAGCAATATTTTCTGAAAAAGGATTTAAATTTTTGCCTTGTAGCTTGTACTGTATGTTTGAGTGACCTCAATAGATGACCATCTCACTTGACTGAGAAGTCAGACAACAGTGCTATCATTTTCTTTCCAGCCTCATCTCCTTCATCAGCATCATTCAGAGCAGCAGAGTTACCAGAAAACACCACATGGAGAATAGTCTACAAACTCTACAAATTTTTTTTTAAATAGCACTGACTGTTAGTTTTGTTATAAATATTTAGGCTTTGGACTGCACTTTGTGCTAAGTTAATAATATCAGGTGTTCACAGGAGGCCATTCAACCCATATGGTTCATAGCATTTCACACTGGAGCAATTCCATCAACTGTGTCCTCTCATTCCCAACTACTTCCCTTTGCTGCTTTTGCCACTTAACAAGATGCGGGGTATTTTAGCTATAAAAAGGGCTATGAAGATTATTGAATAACAAAAGGTGTGCCTGTGAGAAGATATAAATTGGGCACAATATTCAAAATTGCTAGGAAGAGTTAAAAAAAAACCAGTGCTGGAGATCTAAAATACAAGTCTGAAATAGCTAATTACCCAAGATGATGATTGAGTGCAAAAGACTATAATCTTTCAAGTCAGAAGACAGTATTGTTCCTCAGGTTTTTTTTTAACTCAATGGACTTTGTCAAGATAGCATTGAAAGTTGATCATAGGGAGGCCAGAGTGGGGGTAGGCTGGAGAAATTAAATAACAGACGAATGAAAGTTTGAGGGTCACCCTTCTGAAATGATCAAAGGTATTCTGTAAAGCAGTTGTCATATCTGCATTTGGTTTCTCCAATATAGAGGAGATCACATCATGTGCCTTGAATGTAGTACACTGAATTGTTTGAGGCCTTAGAGTCTAGGAAGTGAAATGTCATGTCATGTCATGCTAAATGTCATGTGGCAGTGGGGGAGGATGGCAGTGTTGAACATTTAACAGGGCTCTCAAGTACGAAATAAAAATTGGGAGGAAATGTGATGGACGGTAGGGTCACATTGAGGTGTCGGAATGATAAATCTTGAATGAGGAGACTGGTGGATTGGATGACTAGTGGGCCCATTTTTTGCGGGATGTAAATTTGAAAAAATTATTTACTGGAATTAGTAATTGTGAAGGTCACCTTAATTTGTTTGCTTCTTGTTCTTTTCAAGAGATTCTTTGACTTGGCTTCGCGGACGATCTTTCAGTCAACTGTATATATTATCTGATATATGGGTAGATTGTTTTTCAGTGTTGGGAACTGTACACAAGTTCCTTGAGTTGCAGTGTATACATTGACCACCGTGGATTTGGTTCTGCATGACTGTGGCAGAATGCAGCTAAATTCACTTGTACATGTGTGGCAGTGCAATCCTCTGTCTGCAGGCAAGGGTTGAACACAAGAAAGTGGCACAATTATTTTGTCATCATAGTCCTTATCATAACTTGAAGAACTTTGGTCAAATACATGTTGATCTACACTTTTTTTAAAAATAAATTGTATACTTTTGAATGGTCATTGATGTGAAACAAGTCTCCACAAAATGCTCCTTGACCTGAGCATTATCAGCTTTTTTTTTATACACAAATATTCATCATCTGCAATTTTTTATTAATTTTTCACTATTATGTCATTTTTCAGGTAAAAGGTGTGAGCTTTGTGACGATGGCTACTATGGTGACCCATTAGGGGAAGAAGGACCTGTGAGAGTGTGCAAACCATGCCACTGTAGTGATAACATTGATCCAAATGCTGTAGGAAACTGTAATCGACTCACGGGAGAGTGTCTGAAGTGCATCTACAACACTGATGGATTCTTCTGTGATAAATGTAAAGATGGATTTTATGGAAATGCATTAAATCCGATTCCATCAGAAAAATGCAAAGGTGAGTCTTGCATTTGTCTTTGCCCCCATAACCTTTCCTAAAATAACTTTAAGTTATGAATTTCAAATCCTTCCATCTTGAGGAGGGTGATGTAAAGTGCATTTCAGTGTTTTGCTACATTAGAAACACCGTATAAATACAATTCTTGCATATGCCAGATAATTAGAACATAAAACAGTCCAACATGTTACTGGCCCTTTTGTGCATGATGTTGTGCTTACCATTACCTACGCTACCATCAATTTAACCCTTCCCAACCTGACAATCTTTTCTACATTCATTGAAGAATTTTAAATGTCACTATTGTACCAGGCTCTACCACTAACCCTGGAAATGTATTCTAGGCATCCACCAATCTCTGTGAATTAAAAAATATTTTATCTTTGACATCTTCCCTCAGTTTTCCTCCACTCTCCTTAAACAGATGTTTTCTGGTAATTGTCATTCATGACTTGGGAAAAAGATGCTGGCTGTACACCCTAACCATGCCTCTCATAATCCAATGCACCTCGATTAAGTTGCCTCTCATCCTCCAAGAAGAACAGTCCTAGCTTAATCAGTCTTTCTCCACTTCATTCAACGTCCTGGTAAATCTCCTCTGCACTTTCTCTAAAGATTCCACGTCCTTCCTATAATGAGGTGATCAGAACTGAAAACAATACACAGAGTAGCCTAACAAGTTATAGAACTGCAACATTACCTTACAGCTCTTCAACTTAATCTCCTGGCCTTTGAAGAGCAGTGCACCATACACCTTCAGAACCATACTATCAACTTGCACAGCAACCTGGAGAGATATATGGTTTTGGACCTCAAGATTCCTCTGTTCCTCCACACTATGAAGAATCCTGCCTTTAACCATGAATAACACTGTGTTCTACCTTCAAAGTGCATCACTCCATATTGAATGCCATCTGGTGCTTCTCACCCAATTCTGCATCACCCATGACAATTTTCTACACTATCCACATTTCCTGCCTTTGTGTCATCTGCAAACTTACTGACCCATCTCTGCACAAGAGCACGGGTCCCAGAACAGATTCATCAACCTCCAATCAAAATATGCTTCATCCACTACTGCCCACAGCCTTCTGTAGCAGGATAATTCTGCTTTCACACAGCAATGTTTCCTTGGATCTTGTGACTTTCTGGATGAGCCTTCTATGAGGAACCTTGTCTTAACATCTTACTAAAATCTATATACACCACATCCACTACCCTACCTTCATCAATTTCTTTTGTCACCTCTTCAAAAAGCTCAATTAGACATGTAAGATATGGACTGCCCCTCACAAAGCCATGTTGACTATTCCTAATAAGGCTCTGCTTCTCCAAGTGCTTGTAAATCTTGTCCTTAAGGATCATCTTCAATAGTTTTCCCACTACTGGTGTAAGATTCATTGATCTATAATTCTCAGGATTCTGCCTATTACCTTCCTTGATCAAGGGAACTACATTTGCCATCTACCAATCCTCTAGTACCACTCCTTTGAGTAGAGAGGATGCAAAAATCATCGCCAATGCCTAAGCAATCTCTTCCCTTGCTTCTTTTCATAACCTGGGGACCTCCTGTCTGTTCCTGGGATCTTGCCTATCCAAATGCTTTCAAGAAGCTCCAGCACATCCTCTTAAATTCAATATGCTCCAGCACACTTGCCTATTCTACGCTGACCTCGCATTCACCAAAGTCCCTCTCCATGTTGAACACTGAAGCAGAGTATTCATTAAGGACTTCTGTACCACTTCTGCTTTCAGCCACATTTCACTCTTTATCTCTGAGCAGTCCTGCCCTCTCTCTGGTCATTCATTTGTTCTTCATGGTACACATAGGACTCATTAAGGTTTTCCTTAATCCTACTTGCTTAAGGCCTTCTTGTGCCCCTTTCTAGCTCTCCTAAGCTCCTTGGATTCTTTCCTGGTTATCTTATAATTATGATGACCGTTTCCTGATTTTATTTTTGCTTCCTAAACATTCTGCATGCTTCCTCTTCTTGACTAACTGTTCTACCTCTCTTGTTAACCATGGTTCCTTTACACTACCATCCTTTCCCTGTTTCCTAGACAAACCTATCCAGAATCTTCCCCGAGTGACCAGCAAATATCCTCCACTTTCTCCACGTGAATATTTGTTCCCAATTTACTCTCTCAGGTTCCTGGCTAACATCATCGTAATTAGCCTATCCTCAATTATATTCCAATTTTATCTGCTACCTTGTACATAGCTATGTTGAAGGTCAAGGATTTGTGGTCACTGTCTCAGAAATGTTTGCCTACTGCGAGGTCTGTCACCTGACCAGGTTCATTTTCCAGTATGAGATCCAGAATATCTCCCCTCTAATCGGCTTGACTTCAACCTATTCAATTGATTATATTTATGCTTCCTCCACTGCATGTCCTTCCTCAGAATGTCACTGCATATTGCATCAACCTTTCCCAAACTGCATCAACATCTGACCTAACAGTCTGATTCCCATTCCCCTGCCTAGCCAGTTTAAATCCTCCCCAGCAGCGAAGCAAACCTGCCCACAAGAATATTGGTCCTTCTCCAGTTTAGGTGCAGCCTGTCCCTTTTGTACCTTCCGCAGAAGAGATGCCAATGATCCGCAAATCTGAACCCTTGCCTCCTGGACCAACTCTTGGGTGACATGTTCATCTTCCATTACTTCCTATTCTTGCCCTTACTGGCATGTGGCACAAGTAGCAATACCACCCTTGAGGTTCTACTTCCTAGCTTCCTTTTCATTTCCATAGTTTCACTGTTTAGGGCGTCATCCCTTTTCCACTCCTCTTTTTCTACACCTCTGTATCCACACCCTCTCTTTCTACCCCTCTGTTTGTACTCTTCTGTTTCAATGACATCTGGCTGCTCAACCTCCTGCTCAAGAATGTCATGGACATGATCAAGGACGTCTCTGACACTGGCACCTGTGAGGCATCATACCATCTTAGAGTCTCGATTTCTTCTGTAGATTCTCCCGTCTGTTCCCCTAACTAATGAATCCCCTTTCACTATTGCTCCTGTTCCCTTCTGATGCACAAAACCAGACTCTGTTCCAAAGACCTGGTGCTGTGGCATTCACATGGTATGTCGACCAACATTAACCAAAATGGTACATGTGTTACTGAGGGAAGACCCACAGGGTTACCCTGCACTATTCCCTTTCCTTCTTCTGATCATCAACTTGCTATTTGCCTCCCAGGCGTGACTGCTTTCCTGTAACTTCTGACGATCACCTCCTCAGCCTCCTGAATGATGTGGAGTCCAACCAGCTCCATTTCCTTAACTCCATCTGTAAGGAGCTGCTGCTGGATACACCTTGCACGTGAAGTCATCTGGAACAAGGATGATGTTCCTGATTTCCAACATCTTATAAGAGGAGCAGATGATTGCCCCAGCTGCCATTCCCACTGTTGTCTCTGTGCAATAGAAAGGGAAAAATGTTATACCTGACCTCACTTTAGTCTCCCAAACCAAAGCCTGGCATTTCCTCCCTGCACAGCTGTACTCAAAAACCTTCCCAGTTCTTATCTGTGCCTTCTTACTGGAGTATTTTTTTGCCTTAAAGAACCCTGCCACTCCAATAACTACTCAACTACTTCATGCCAAACCCTTTAATTCCCACTTTTACACTGGCCTGTGATCTATGCCATCAGGAGAACATTTTCCCTTCCTTTTATTATCTACAAGGTTACCTCTCTGTTAAAACTCCTGTCACTACTGTATGACCCAGCTCCTGTTGGCTGAATTTAAGTGCCAGATTTGTTATATTTCAACTTCTGCAGAAGTGGTTAAGAGTTGGAGAAGAGTAGCTTGGCATTCTTCACATCTGCCATCAGAGCTAATTTATTATTGATGTCATAATAAGTTAGCTGATTTGCTTTCAATCCATAAATACTACACTTTTTGAAGAGTGGGTTTGTGTGAAGGGTATGGAGGGAAAACTGATCATAGAATATTTCCAGTCAGAAATCAAGTCAAATTTCTCCCAGTAAGAGAGAGACTTGGAAGTAAGTGCCTTGACCACCTCTATTCTTCAAAAAGGAATAATATATTCCAAATAATCTTGTTGCTGTCTGCTCAGTATCTTTGTTCTCTTACATCCACAAGCAATCTCAAAAAGTATATTATTAATCTAATAAAATAATATGTAATTTTTTATTCCAGCTTGTAACTGTTCTCCTGATGGCACTGTCGGTCAGCAGAAGAACTGCAACCAGATCACAGGTCTATGTGAATGCTTAGCTCATGTAATAGGCAGAGACTGTGGTCAGTGTGAGCCAGGCTTCTATAATCTTCTTCGTGACCAGGGCTGCCAAAGGTAAGTCAAGTGGAAGAATTTTCAGCCTTCCTCACCCCTTCATTTGATAACTCGGCAGTCTTTGTGCATGCATAATCTAGTTGGAGACAATTAATTGATCCTACATTGTTTGGAATATTTATCAAATTCAGGATGGAGTAGCAGATAAAGGCTTTCCAATATTACTATTGAAAGCAGTTAAACACCAAGTCCTACATCATACTATTCATGAAAGAAAAGATTTCATTTTATATTCAAGACCTTTATTTAAAAAAAAAATCATGAACTTCCACTAAAGCTCTATTTTTATTTTTTTTTAAAGTTAGGATCACTTCATTTCACTGATAAAGGAACATGTCACTTTTGGTCATAAGGATAAAGTGAAAAAGACCACATAGAACATGACACCAACAGTACAGACCCTTTGGACCACAATGTTGTGCTGATGCATATATAGCTATTGAAAAAAACTAAACCCTCCTTACCTTGTATACCTCCATTTTACTTTCATCCCTGTGCCTGTGTAAGAGTCTCTTAAACATCCCTATTGTTCCAACGTCCTCCACCACTACTAGCAATGCATACAGGCACCCACAATTCTCTGTGGGTTTTTAAAAAAAACTTGCCCCTTATGTCACCCCTAAACTTACCTCACTTCACTTTTACAGATGTCCTCTGGTGTTTGCTACTCCTACCCTGGGGGAAAAAATGGTGCTGGCTGTCTACGTTATCGATGCCTCTCATAATCTTGTACATCTTTATTAAGTCACCTCTCATCCTTCGCTCCAAAGAAAAAAGCCCTAGCTCTGCTAAACTTGTTTTTCAATCCAAGCAACATCCTCGTAAATCTTCTCTGCACCCTCTCCATAGCTTTCACATCCTTCCTATTTTGAGGTGACCAAAACTGAACACAATATTCCAAATTAAGCTTCTGAACTTAATTCCCCAATTAATGAGCCACAGCATACCAGAGGCATTTTTAACTATCCTATCAACCTGCATGGCAACCTTGAGAGATCTATGGATTTTGACTCCAAGGTCCCTCTATTCTTCCACGCTGTTAAATATCTTATCAATAACTGTGTATTTCGATTTCAAGTCTGACATTCCAAAATACATCACGTAGCACTTCTCCAGATTGAATTCCATCTGCCACTTTTCCTCCCAACTCCTCTTTATACCTTGTTACAACTTGCAACAACCTTCAGCACTATCCACAATATCTCCAACCTTCGTATCATCTGCAAACTTACTGATTCATCCCTCTAATTCTTCGTCCAGGTCATTTATAAAAGTAACAGAGCAGGGGACTTTGAACTAGATCTCTGTGGAACTTCACTAGTTGTTGCCCTCCAAGCAGAATGCTTTCCATTCACTAGTACTCTGCTTTATACAGACAAGCCAATTCTGAATCTACATAGCCAAGGTTTCCTGGATCCCATGCTTCGTGACTTTCTGAACGAGTCTCCCATGGGGACTTTATCAAATGACTTATTAAAATCCATACACTACATCTACCACCCTACTTTTCATAAATTTTTTTTGTTGCTTCCTCAAAAGTCTCAATTAGGATCTTGAGGTACGGCCTTCCCTTCACAAAGCCATGCTGACTATCCTTAAGTAGTCTGTACTTCTCTAAATGATCGTAAATTCTGTCTTTAGGAATCCTCTGCAATAGTTTGCTCACCACTGAGGTAAGGCTCAGGACTCCACAATTCCGAGGATTCTCCCTCTTATTTTTTTTTAGACAAGAGGACCAAATTTTCCATTCTTCAAATCTCTGGCAACACCCTCCCTTAACATAGCAACCTGGGGTATATCTTGTCCAGTCCTGGGCAGTTATCAATCCTAGTGATTTTATGAAGATCCAGCACTTCCTCTTTCTTAGTCTCAGCATGGTTCAGCATATAAACTTGTTCTATTCTGACCTCACCTTGACCAAGGTAATTTTCTCTGGTGAATACTGAAGCAAAGTATTCATTTAGGTCCTCCCCAATCTCCTCTGCCTCCAGGCATATGTTGCCTCCTTTATCCTTAAGTGACCCTACTTTCACTCTCGTCATCCTTCTGTTCTTCACGTGTGTATGAACTGCCTGAGGGTGTTCCTTAATTCTACTTGCCAGGGCCTTCTCATTACCCACCCATCTTCTAACTCTCCTAAATCCTTTAAGTTCCTTCCGGGCTACCATATAAATCTCATGAGCTCATCCTATTTTTTTGCTTCCTAAATCTGATGTATGCTTCCTTCTTCCTCTCAACTTGTTGCTTCATCTGCTTTGTCAACCATTGTTCCCTTTTCCCATCATCTTATCCCTGTCTCAGTGGGACAAACCTATCCAGAACTGGTCCCTAAACATCCTCCACATTACTTTTGTGCTTTCTCCCATGGAAATATCTGTTCCCAGTTTACTCTTCCTAGTTCCTGCCTCATCCTATTGTATTTAGCCCTTCCCCAATTAAACTCTTTCCCATTTTATCTTTTTTCATCCTTGTCCATAGCTATGCTCAAGTTCAGGGAGTTGTGGTCACTGTCATCAAAATGCTCCCCCACTGAGAGGTCTGTCACCTGACCAGGTTCATTACCTAGTACTAGATCCAGTATGGCCTCTCCTTGAGCCAGCTTGACAGTGTACTGTATCAGGAATCCTTTTTGAACACACCTGACAAATCCTGCCCTATCTATCCCTCTTCCAGTAAAGACATGTCAGTCAATATTAGGGAAGATGTTGTCTGTCATTTCTCCACCATTCCAAATTATCCCTATTTATCTGTTCCTCAATATTCAGAGTGTTTTTTTGGGGGGTCCTATAGACTACTCCCAATACAGAGAAAGCTCCCTTCCTATTTCTGACTTCCACCCACACCCATCTATGCCATTGGTACCAACGTTGACCACCACATCCAGCTGCTCACGCTGCTGCTTCAGAATAAGTGGACTCGATCTGAGACGTCCCTGACCCTGGCACCTGAGAGGTAACATACCATTTAATATTCTCAATCGTGTTCACAGAACTTCCTATCTATTCGCCGAACTATTGAATCTCCACTCACTATAGCTCTCCTTTTCTCCCTTCTGAGCCAAAGGGTCAGACTCTGTGTCAGAGACCTGACCAGAACAACTTGCTGGTAGATTGTCTCTGCCAACAGTATCCGAGACATTATACTTGTTGAAGGGAACAGCCATAGGGGTGCCTTGTACTGTCTGCCTATTCCCCTTCCCCCTCCTATCAGCCATCCAGTTTCCTGCCTCTTTCCTTTTGGGTGTGACTGTCCCTTTATAGCTTCCATCACCCCCTCTGCCTCACGAATGATCTGGAATCCATCGAACTCCAATTCTCTCACATGGTCTGTAAGGAACTGCAGTTGGATGCACCACTTGCAGATGTAGTCATCAGAGACAATTGTGCTCTCCACATCCTGCAATCGGAATATTCCACTGCCCTCGTTGCCAACTCCACTACCTACTCTTTGTTACTATGCAAAGATATTACCTGACCTTGCCTGTTGTACTTGGCCTTTCCTCCACTGGGTGACTCTACACTGTCTGCTCTGCTTGAGCTTCTTTTTATATGTTGCAGGTTCTATCTGTAGCCCAGACTCCAACCAATCGTTGCTCCGCTTACCTTTTAAAAGCTTCTGAAACAAAGCCCAGCTCCCAATACTCACCTCTTGCTGAGTTTTCCACTTCCCTTTTAAATGCTCTTGAAACAAAGTCCAGTTCTCAGTTGGCGAGTCCTCTCTCTCAAATAAAGTGCATAAATTCCTGTTTATATAACTGTCATTTTTCATGTTACTAGTGCCACAGTTGTTAGCATTTGCAGCAAGAATGATGCTTCACAAAATTTGACACTTTTACTCTTGTCAAAAGACCAGATTTCTTTCATTTATGGAACTTTGAAGAAATTCCTCTGCATTGCTTATGGACAATGTGCAAAGGGAATGCCATCAAAAAATGCATTCCAGCGAATAGTTCAGGAATGGTCTCTGCTATCTAGTATCTGCTGATTTGTCAATGAATGCTGCTGCTTGATTTGTTGCCTTGTCCCCTTCTGTGCCAATCCTGTAGAGTGTAAAATTATTAAATCCTACAGGAATAACAGCAGTGTTGTGAGCAGATGAATATTCAATAAAATTGTGATCATCCACGCAGAAAAGATGCCAGTGTAGATTATAGGTGTGATGGTTTTAGGAAAGTAATCTTGGACTTGTGGATAATAGAGGACAGAGGAATGCAAAAATTATTGGGGAGAAATGGCATACAGAATGAGGATGGAAAATGAGACTGAGCATCATGCATCAATTCCCAGGTTGAGTGTAAGATTTCCTTTTGCATTCTTTTACCTCAAAGGAGTAAATAATCCGCTTTTGTGGTGCTGGAATTTTTGGCTTAGTGACAGCTGTTTTGAAGAGATTGGGAGGAAACTGATATTTAGTATCTGAGATAAGATTTGTAGTTATGTGTCAGTAAGTTGACACTGCAGTTTGATGCACTTTCTTGGAACAGCTGTAGATTCCAAAGAGCAAATATATGATTGTTGCTGTTAAGATTACATTATATCCAAACGTTGCATTACACCCATGTTGCTGATGCATACAGGTAGCCCTGACTTACGATCTATGCGACTTTTGACCATTCGACAATACAACTGATAAAATACTGCATACGTTAAAAAAAATAAAGAAAAAATGTATGTAAATATAAAAATTATGCTTTTGAAGTGAATGTAGGGGCCTATCGATGGAAAATAGTGCCTAAGGCAGGAGTAGACAACCCCTCGTGAGAGCTAGCCTTAGTGGCCACCATGTTGTATTTGACGAATGATAAAGTGAATTTCCAACATGCGTCCGTTTCGGGATGCAGTCGAAAGTCAGCGACTACCTGTACATACTTTGAAGGGACTATGAAATAGTTACTTGACATATTCCTTAACTGAAGGTCTGATTAGCATTATCAAGTTAATTCAAAAATATTGGGGGGAGTGTTTTTTTTTTAACCATACGGTGTAAAGAATTGCTCTTAACTCAGTTCAATGCAGAATACATGTACCATGCTGTCCAGACCGGAAGGCATTGACATCGACTTCTCTGGTTTCTGCTCGCCTACTCCCTATTCTTCCTCTCTCTTCTCCTTCCCTGTCTTCTTTCCTTCAGTTCTCCACCCTCTTTCCTCACCATTCACAGAGCCACCACCCCCTTCCCTTGTTTGCTGGTGTGCCCTCCTTCCTTTATCCATCTATTACCTCCTGTCTGTGGGACTGTGCTTCCCCCTGCCCCTCCCCTTCACCATTTTGTACAGGCGCCTGCCGACATTTTGTTTGTACCTTGATGAAGGGCTTAAGCCTGAAACATTGGTTATGTATCTTTATCTTTGGTCACTGTTTGACCTGCTGAGTTTTTCCAGAATTGTGTTTTTACATATACCATACTATTTTTTTGAAGACCTCTTAGAAGGATCATATTCTAAATAGGAAAACTGGTTGAGATTTTAGAAGAAGCTATGCAGAATCTGATCCCTAATTAGTTGACTTTCAGAAGCCCACAAAAGCAATGAACTTCAGAAAGCATGCTTATCAGCAATCACCATTTTTGTTGCAAACTGTAAAATTTGGGCCAATAAATTCCATCAAACGATTTCCTTATTTATGTACTGCAATGTTTTCAAATACTATTTTTAAATGGTGGGTAAAGAAATGAGGTTACACAATCATTGTTATTGAAAACTATATTTATTTCACCCTCACAATATTATCTAGCTTTGTATCCCAAATGGGGGTGGGGGGGAAGAAAACTTTCAGTAATTGTTTCTGGTATAATGTATTTAATATTGATATAAATTACATCAAGCCTTCAGAATACCTACTGGGATTTGGGATTAGCTTGCAAAGTAACCTTGTAATTTTGCAATCCAGTGATTAACATAACACTTCAATATGAAGGGCCTGACTTCAGTTCACTGCTTACTCTCAGGTGTGACTGTAATCCCATTGGTTCTGCTAATGGGGAGTGTGACACCCAAAATGGACAGTGTGAATGCCAGCCTGGTGTTTTTGGTCGGCAGTGTGACAATTGTGAGCATTATCATTTTGGATTTAGTCGGGATGGATGCAAACGTAAGTGTTTGACATTTTCAGGAAAAATATTAGCAAGGTTTCTCAATTGTTTAGAAAAATATCTAAAAATTGTTTCTTTTTCTGCAGCCTGTGACTGTGACCATGAAGGTTCAAGATCATTACAATGCAAGGAAGATGGAAAATGTGACTGTAAGGAAGGGTTTGTGGGTACTCATTGTGATCAGTGTGAGGAAAACTATTTCTATAACCGTACAAAACCTGGCTGCCAAGAGTGCCCTGCCTGCTACCGGCTGGTGAAAGATAAGGTAAGAATCTTAGATTTGTATTTGATTGTTGTATTATTTTGATGAATAAAATCAAAGGTGGCCTTAAATAGTTGTCACCTTTTCCAGTCTTTCCTACCAGATCATTAGCTGCTGTTTGAAAATCAAATTGAGAATCTGGTTTATAATCTGGGCCGTGGGGCAAAACCCTTTTTCTTAGGTTTGAACCAACCTTGAGGAAGCACACCTCTCGGCCAATGTGAAATTGGCTTTGGCTTTCCTCCTTGGATCATTTTTGCCTATGCCATTTTAAAACAGTCTCTAAATTTGGTGCCCAGAGTAGATGCTTTTCTGATACTGGAATTTCAATAAGTGTGAAGGTGAGATCAGGTTCACTAAGTCTAACTGAATTTTGATAGCAGTTAATGGCCTACATCCAAATTCATTAAATGTTCCACCCTGTTAAATGTACTCTGGATACTTTCTTCCTTTAAATCACCTATTTCAATCTCTGGTACTGTGAAGTTGTAGGAACATGATTATAGAATGGCTTTAATTTCCTGGAAAATAACCAGCGCAGGTGGAGAGAAAATAGTGCTTTTTTTTCACCACCTCATTTTAACTACTGAATGCACACATTTGAGATGACCAGAAATTGAATGCAACAAACTGTTATTTAAGCAAGAAGGATTATTTTTGTTTTTTTTAAATGAATTGGATGTTTTGAATAAAAAATGCAAAATGTATAGAGGAATCAGCTAAGAGCTAAAGATCAGGAACCACATTATAGATTTTGTTACATGAGGGAAGTTTAGCAATATGACTCAAGAATATATAATGGTCAGTAATAAATTCATGAAAAATATCTTAAGGTGGAGTATCTAGAATGTGGAGATTGGAATAGTTGAGTAAGTAACGTAGTTGCATTTCACATAGTCCATGAGAGAAAGTGATAGTATGATGCTGGTGGACTTGAGAAGCACTTGCTCTGTGGAACAGGCATCAAACTGAATGAATGAACTGAAATACCTGTTTCTGCATTTCATTTCTGTGAGTTCCAATTTGTTGCATCATCTTTCTTTAGAAAGACAAAATGAATTTGTTAGTGAAATTTGATCCCCAGACAGCCTCCACACTTGAGTGAATACTGTAGCAAGGGAAGGAATAAATTATACATGAAACTGAACTTGCTGTAATACAGAAAATCACATTCCTGACCATATATTGAGTACTAATGTCCATGCTTAAATTTGTATTGTGTCTCTGTTGGTCTATCCAGAAAAGGAACAGATTTTATTTTTAAGATTATTGTTAAGAATCTGGTCATGTTAAACGGTGATTAAATCTCAATTTTGAAGTAAAGTATTTACATGCCAAAGATTTTTTTATAGCAGGATTTATCCTGTTTCAGTTAAGCTACTAAAACTGGTTTTTGATACTGCTTTGTTTATCTTGTTTTGATTGGCTGAGTAATTGAACATTATATATATTTTATTTTCATTTCATGTTCAGGTAAATGACCATAGACAAAAACTTAAGGACTTGGAAGATTTAATTGCTAACCTTGGGACAAGTCAGGACACAGTGAGTGACAAGGCCTTTGAGGAGCGATTGAAAGAAGCTGAAAATGCAATAATGGACCTACTGAGAGATGCTGAAAACATGAGAGGTAATTATTTCATCTAACATCTTGATATTCATAGTGTAATTTCAAACAACAGTTAGCTTGATAGCACAACACTTATTCTAGATATCTTAACAGACATTTGTCTTTATGTTATTAGGAATTCTAATGCCCATTTTGGGATAAGTAAATCTTACCTCTTGAAATTTCTGATCACAGGTACTCATGATAAAATAGATACTGATATACAGAAATGTAAAATGGGGATCAATGAATTATAAATGAGGGGAGTGTAGAGAGCTGAGGCTTGTACAGAATATTACTTTTATTCCCCTTCATGCCTATTTGCAGAGCATTAGGCAGGCTTTATGCATACCTTTGCACATTCTGGTTCATTGGTTTCTTGGTAAAGAAACACACAAACTGTAGATGCTACAGTCTTGTGGAGAAGGAGAAACTGGAGGGACTCGGCAGATCAATCAGCATCAATGGATAAAGATAGTCAATGTTTTGGGAGAAAACCTTTATTGAGATTCCTCTGAGATTACCTTCTGGTCAGAGTGAGGTATTTACTGATTTGGCTTGAAATAAAGGAGAGTAAAATATTCAAGATGGAAGGGTGGAGAGGAAGAGTTATGATTTCTTTAAAATGTGTTATTTTGGAATGCCATAAATTTGGGTTTTTTTTGGGAAAAGCTGAAAACTTTTTACAGCTTCAATATTTTATTGTGTGCATAAATAGCTGACAGATCTAACAATGTAAAATTACTCATTGGATGACCTTTCAAACTTGTGTTGCTGCTTATTTAATATTTGATCTTCGCCAATTTGACAGGGCATCCATTATAGTCATGTACTGTGATTTATTTTTCTTTGATCTGCTATGGAGGATGAGCGGTTCACCTCTGATCTGATTGTCTCATATCCATAGAGTATGGTGCAGTTTTTTTAAATGCCCATTTTCATTTTTGCTCAGTGGCCAAAATGGTCATATTTCTGTGAAAATAGATGTACAGTTCTGAAATTTTCACTTTTCATTTCATGGAATTCTTTTACTAGATATCGACAAGAGTCTCATGGACCGCTTGGCTGAAATTAATAACACTCTATCCACTCAGTGGGGACGTCTGCAAAACATAAAGGATACAGTAGATAATACTGAAGACTTGGCTGACCGATCTAATAATCGTATACAGGATGCAGAGAAAGTCATTGTAAATGCACGAATGGAGCTTGAAAAGGCCAAAGAAATCATGGCAAATGTGGTAGGTATTTCTGTGCACTAAAGCAAAGTGCAAGTTCACTGAAGAGGGTGCATAAAATCAGTGAACCAGTGCAGACTCGAAAGGCCAACATGGCCTGTTTCCGCTCCGTAAATGGTTATATGGTTATTAAAGAACAATTCTTCCTTTGCCATAATATTTAGTTAAATATTTTGCCAACTAAGCTTTAAACTTTTATTCTGTTATCTATGTTTGTCATATCAAGACAAAAATACTCCCATCATGAAAATAAAACTTCTTGTCATTCTTAGATTTGCATTTTCTTTCCAGCTTGTTCATATTAGTTGTTTCAATGTGTCCAGCAGCTAATGTTTTTTGTAGAAAGGAAGTTTTGTTATATGGTTGATCTTGGTTAGATGTTTCAGTTGGAAATTCAATAACCCATGTATGACCTTTCACAAAGAATGGTTAATTTTATTATTATTTGAGCCCAAATGCATTGTGTGAATGGCATTGTACTGACCTTTGAGTGGATTGCTGTGAGATTTAGTAATTAACATAATTACTCGATTTGTCATTTGAGTTCACAAGTAATGTCCATCTGATGGGCTAATGGTTATTTTTGATAACAAGACTGCTTTTACATTTAAAAAAGATCTGTTTGTGTATCTCAAATATTCAGAAAATGAACTGAATTTTATTTGAATGAGGTCTTATGCAAAATTGTTATTCTGATTGATTTCCCCATACATACCAAGAATGTGCAATCACATGAAGGTTGTAGCTAGAAATTATATTGTAAACTCATTGACTTGTTCCTTCATCTTCTTCCTCCATGTGCTCTATCGGCAACTAGAGAATTAAACCTGAAGGTACAAATGTAAATGCTATGTTCACAGTCTTAATCTTCCAGATAATACTAAATCCTTTTAAGTGTTTCATAATTAGTTAAGAAAGGCACAACCAACGGTTTGTGAAACTTTGGCGATCTGTAGGAGTTGGCAAAGTAACAATAAGTTGTACGTGTAGGATGCACTGTTGTCAACTGGCAAGTGGTTAGCACCCTGTAAAGCCAATTGGATTACTGTAAAGTCAGCATTTTACATCACGGGTTGCCACCATTATGTTCCAACAGGAACAGGATGTGGGAAGGGCATGTTGTGAATGGATCTTCAACAATGAGGTCTTCAGAAGATCCTGGAAGCAGAACAAGATCCAAAGGCAAATTCATCCCTTGTAAAATGTAATGATTATAAACATGTAAGAGTTAAAATAATACAAAATTTGCCAGATCCTCATTCCCAAAACCTGGCTATTAAACTAGAAAGGTGACACTCCAGAGTATTAAGAAAAAAGGCTACTTAAAAAAGTATGAAAGCTGTGTTTTTCAGAACCAGCTGTTTCCATTTTAATCTCTGAAATAAATAATTGCTAAGTCAGTAAACTGAACAGTTTTTCTCAAATTCATTTCAAAAACTAGCATCCTTCTCAGAGTCAACTTTATCTGAAAACTCCCCAAGTTCATGTAAATTCACTTATCATAAAATTGGTATGGCCTGGGAGGTGAGTTGTAGCAGGGATTGTAATTTGAAGATTCTTGCTGCTATCAGGCCTGCAACAGCTTTTAACAAGAGTTCTTGAAATTGCAGTCAAAGCCAGTGAGAGACTTGCCAAAGCACAGACTGATGTCCTGCTTCTTCAGGTCCTGGATAGTCAACAGAGGAAGTTGGGTTATTGTTTTCAGTTACCATCTCCACACTGCTTCTCCCAGTTATGACAAACACAGTGCTTCATGAGGTTTATAATAATGCTGGCTGTTATATTTACAGGTGTGGCTGTCCTAGGCCTAAGACCTTTGACTTTGAGGGAAAATTGATATTTTATATTGGTGTTTTTCAAACTTTTTCTTTCCACTCACAAGCCACCTTAAATAATCCCTTTGCCATCGGTGCTCTGTTAAGGTGGTATGTGAGTGGGGGGAGGAAAGGTTGAGAACCACTGCTCTAGACCCAATTGTTATTGAAATATTTTGCTTGAGAAAAATTGTCATTGGTCTATTTCCTTTGGAGCTCTGAAACCGTGCACATAATTAGGTATGATTAAAACAGTGGTTTTTAAAATGAATTATTATGTAATTGTGAATTTTATATTTATGTTGTATGTTAATCTCAATAAAAAAGTTTTCAAACTTTTTTTTTCCACTCACATGCCACCTTAGGTAATCCCTTACTAATCAAAGAGCACCTCTGGCATAGGGATTACTTAAGGTGGCATGTGAGTGGAAAGAAAAAGTTTGAAAACCACTGTTTCATATTGATGTCATATGGGACAGACAACATATCCTTCAGGCAGATGTTTCAACTTTGTAACATAGAAGTGAGGCTATTTCTGTTTTCATTGTTCTATGTATATAGAGAGAATGGATTGGGCACTCCAAGCACATGGATCTTCCTATGTAATTATAGCAGTTTAACTTTGCATTACCATTAAAATTTGTTTAATGTATGAACGTTGCCATCAAGAGAAAGAAGAATTTTCTGGGGTTAAGTGATTCTAAGCTATTTTTTTAAATGTAGGGAATATTTTTGGTTGGTAAAATTGATTATTCTTATTACTCTCTAGTCAGCAACAATGCCAGATTCCAGTGCTGATCCAAATAATATGACACTCCTGGCAGAAGAGGCTCATAGTCTTGCAGAAAGGTAAACATATGTTTCATTTTTAGAGACTAGATGTTCCTTTAACAAAATGGTTGAAATTGCTCTTGGTCTGTGTGTTTAAAATCTTTTCAATATCAAACCGTTTAGAATCAGGATGGCTGCAAAACTGTAATTGAAATGTGTGTCTCAAGGTTCAAGGACAGCCAACATATTTTAGGTTAGATCTTGGTCCTTGTAAAGAAATAGAAGATTTTTCCACAATCCTGTCTAGTGAATATACATTTTGTCAGGTACTGGATGTAAGAAAAATAGAGAGTTATGGGTGTGGTTTAGGGGAAAACTAGATTGTTGTGGAGCAGGTTAACGTAGGTTAGCACAACATCAGGGGCTGAAAGGCCTGTATTGTGCTCTAATGTTGTATGTAACTATATAAAAAGGAAAATTGTAAAGACATTATTAGCTTTGCCCCCCACCTCCCACAACCAGACCAATGAGATTTTTTTGTTGATCAAAAGGACCCTTGGGGTCAGGGAGTAACCTGTTACCAACATGGTTAAGAGCAGTTTTGTTTATTCTCTACATACCAGTATTGAAATGATAATTATGGACTGTGAAACAAGTATTAGCCACACTACCTACTTCATTCTCTGGCAAAGAGCACATTTTTCACGTGTTTATCAAGATGGAGAATTCCAAACATCCAAGTCTAGCCTCAAACCATGGACCCAATGAGAGATTGAAGTCCAACCCATATCAGTTCCTCTCATAGGCACCAGACTGTTCATTACTAAATTACCAGGAAGCTCTGATTTAACTAAATACAGGCCAACATTTTTTAAAAATTAAAAAGTATGGAAAACCATTCTTTTTTCCCCCTTTTATGACCCTTTAGATTAATCCTGGCCACATTATCAACAAAAATTTCCTTGATAATCCTGAAAACCTATTTTAACCATCCACTAAAAACAACTATAAATTTGGTTCCTTTTCTGTAGTTTACCATGAAATTGTTTCTGTCCCATAATCTTCTCTTTTTCACAAAGGTGTTAGCAGTTCAAATGTAACCTGTTTTTACTAAGCATCCTTCCCATGTTTCCATTTTATCTTGCTTTCCTATCATTGTGCCCCCATCTCCCTCAACTCCTCCCACATACAAAAAATAAAAACTCTCTAATAAAGCCTCCCAGAGTACTATTACAGTTTTCTTAACTATCTGGATTAATGGCGGGGAGTGCCTCTAAGGATAATGTAGAACATATTAAAAGGCATTGAGTGTGTTACTCAGTCCTTTGTGCAATACATCTTGAGGCAATTCCTCATTGAGATTATTTCAGCAAATATGCCCCAGCCTGAAGAGAGACAACATGCCCCAAGCTACAGATAAGATGCTGGTAGTCTGCCTGAGAGACTCCAGCTGCTAACAGTGGCAGCCCAGTCCAGGTCTCCTGTTGGGTGCTCGTCGCACAGGGGTGATCAGTGTTGGCTTCAGACTTTTTTTTTGAAGAGGCACAGTTGATTGCGTATCGGATAAACTGTGGCCAAGTAATCTAAAGTTACCTGCATTTGTTAATTTGTGGCTAATTTAAATGGTGGAGCTGCCTGCTGTAACGGCAGTGCTGCCACTGGTGCAGCCCCAGGAGAGCAGGGAGTGGAGACACAGCACCATTCTGCAGGGTCCAATCAACTGATCTTAATGCTGGTGGCTCTGTTCTGGCTTTAAATAGCTTGTTAAAGGAGCAGATGGTGTTTTAAATCAAAATCCTGCAACCTCGGCATCAATGCCCCAGACGGCAATGCCTATGCTCTGCAGTTGCCACGAAGGGGTTGCAGACTCTGAAGGAGCTGTGACTGGTGCATACCAAAAACAGAACACCTCCCACCCTCCCCACCCTTCAACCCCTGTTGGTTGAGAAAGTGGAGACGAGCCTACAGGATGGTGACCATGTTAGCAGACAAGTGAGGAGCTCAGCGGCTGAAGGACCCTACAATATGGTGACCACAGCAGCAGACCAGTGAGAAGCTCAGTGGCTGAAGGACCCTACAGCACAGTGAATGCGGCAGCAGACCAACGACGGCGTCTTACGGTCGAGGGACTCCCAGAAATGGGACTTGTGAGGGTGCTGAGGACAAAGTGGACTCCCGAAGGGCCTCAGAAGCTGAAGGCTTCCTAACCGACTTTAGAACTGGAGTTTAGGTTGCAAATGAATCTAATGCTGGTCTGTGTTGTTGCAGGGGCTGCGGAGCACTTGAGGCAAATGCATGGACACTCTGAAGGGTCTCTCTTTTGCTTCTCTTCCTCTCATACTGCAAGGGGCGCTAGGCAATACCAATGGCAACTCTTTGAAATTGTTGTTCGAAAAGTCTCTGAAATTTTGTGTAATATTATATTTTCTGTATTATTACATGACAATGAAGGAGTCTTGAAGTTGGAGATTAAATTAATTTACATTGTTAAACAAGTTTGTGAAATAATTTGAAACTTTCCCATTTTTATCATACATTACTGAAATTTGTGTGCAAGACATCAATATCCAGATCATGCCTTCGTCACCACCTGGCTCACCTCCCCACTAGTGTCCCGTCAGGCCCTCAGCGCATTGTCGCAGTCAGGCCCTCTGCGCAGCCCAGCTCAGCTCCACACCAGTGTCCTGGTCAGGCCCTCAGTGCAGTCCAGCTCACCTCCACGCCAGTGTTCTGGTCAGGCCCTCAGCGCAGTCCGGCACACCTCCACCCCAGTGTCCTGCTCAGGCCTTCGACGCAGCCCGGCTCGCCTCCACGCTAGTGTTACGGTAAGGCCCTTGACGCAGCTCGACTCTGCTCCACCCCAGTGTTGTGGTCAGGGGCTTGACGCAGCCCAGCTCACCCATATGCCAGTGTCGTGGTCAGCATCAATGCACAAGTAAATTGGATGCCAGGAGTTTACTTTAACTGCTGAAAATATGTGTGAAATTGAAGGTTCTGCCTCTGTTTAAAATTTGTTTCAGTGCATTAAGTTGCTGATAATCTATGTTCACATTTTAAGAGGGGGAAGGGAAAAGCCTTTTCTAATTGATTTTTTTTAAACTACTGAAGCAAGTATTTCTGTGACAGGAGCTAACCAACAGTCTGTGTTTAATGGTGAATGTCTTCTTTGGCTTGGCTTCGCGGACGAAGATTTATGGAGGGGGTAAAAGTCCACGTCAGCTGCAGGCTCGTTTGTGGCTGACAAGTCCGATGCGGGACAGGCAGACGCGGTTGCAGGGGAAAATTGGTTGGTTGGGGTTGGGTGTTGGGTTTTCCTCCTTTGTCTTGTCAGTGAGGTGAATGTACTGCATGAAGAAAACTCTCAAAGCATGCATATTTTAAACAGAAAATAAATGCAGCACACAGAAAACACTTAAAACCAATGTAAGAAACAAGAAATGTCAATGAATCTCTCATTGTGTAGTGGTGGGATTAAAATTGACACTGACATTAAAGAATTTAAGAATCCCAAATGAGGAAGAAGGAAGTTTGTTGAAAAATTGAATTTTGTAAATAATTACGTTTATAAATCTGGTACATAAAATTTTTCAATTATAAAAGCATTCTTTATGGTAGCATGAGCTGCATTTTGATGCTCCAAATGATGGTTTTGTTATTGCATATCTTCCCAAATATGACTAAAAAATGAACACTGAGGTAGTGGAATATAACTGGAGAGCTGATCCATATACATGAAGTGAATTTTTGTGCGATGTAAAGCAGAACAGTTTGTTCATATAAAATTCTTCAATTCCTGCAGGCACAAGAATGAGGCCGATGAAATTGAACAGATTGCGAAGAGTGCTAATGACACATCGACCAAAGCCTATGAACTGCTAAACAAAATGCTTCCAGAAGAAAGTGGAATCACTAAAACAATTGATGACTTGAACAAAAAGTTAGTCAATGAAATTGGATGATCTACGTCTTTAACTCAGAAGAAAGTAAAATATAACCGTAGTTTCAGATACTTAGTCTTAATGGCTCAAGACTTTGCTCTCCAAGAAATAAGATGCATGTAATTTTTGCTGGTCAATGAAAATTAATATCAGGGGCAGATTCTGCTGGGGAAAATAGGGATCAGGGAAGTTGAAAATTATAGTCTGAGAGGTTGGAAAAAATTAAGGGACAGGATTTACGGTCACTAGCAAAGGCAGATTGATGAAGAAGAATCAACATAATTGATGAAGAAGAATCAACATAATTTTGAGCAAGGAGAATCATGTCTCACAAACGTGAGGTTTTTGAGAAGGTAATTAAGCAAATTGATAAAGGCAGAGCACTGGAAGTGGTTTAGTTGGATTTTAGTAAGGCTTTTGACAACGTTCCCTGAATGTTTATGGCCTGAAAAATAGGTATGTGGAATGAGTAGCTCAAAGAGATGATAGAGGCAAAAACAATTGCCATGTTTCAAAGACATTTGGATAGTTGCCAGGGGAAAGTGAGCTTAATGCAGATAGGATTAGTATACGTACAAAATCATGGTACACATTGACAAGGTGTGCCAAAAGGCCTATTTCTGTGTTTATCATTCTACTCCATTTAGAACAAATTAAAATCCCCATTATCTGGCGTCAACAGGGGTCGTGGATGTCAGTTATGCAAATTTTCCAGTTGACTGAGACTCACTCTTATAATGTCTAACTAGTACATCTGTATAAAGAATACTTTGTTTAGAAGACAATGCAAAATGTAAAGTAATTTGAGAAAAATTAGTATTGTATCTTTATGTAAAGTTTACTTTAATCAGGTAATTTCTGTAACTTGCAAAATTTTAATTTGAACACCTGTGACAGTGTTATGCTGGCTGCTATTCTAACCGTGCCACCATCATAATTAACCCTAAACCCCCCCCCCCACCGCCTTCACATTGATAACCCGATTCACCTCCACACCAATGTCGCAGTCAGGCCCTCGGCGCAACCTGACTCACCTCCTCGCCAATATCCCGGTCAGACCCTCATCAAACCTTCCTTTAAATTTGAAACCCATTGGCGAGCGCCCCTTTTAGACAACTGTTAAAAGACAGGAATTAACTGCCTTTTAACCACTTCCTCTACCTGTATAAACGCAAATGTAGATGGGATTGGGGGTGGGGAATTTTCATCCCATGTCTAATGCTATAAAGGTAGGTAGTATTAGAGCTGATGCTTTTCATAACTTCTGTCTAAAAGGGTTTACACAGGATGCCGAGGCTCTAATACTACAGGTCCCACCTCCTTTTTCTCCGGGATGCCGGCTTGCTTATGTAAAAGGTCGCACTGACCTGATATTTCTTGGTTCAGTGTAAACGACCCGAGCTGTCTTTAAAGATGGGCCGTTCACATGCCAGTTAAGTAAGTTTTCTGTGTAAAAAGGCCTTGTGTTGCACTAGCTGCTACACTAACCGTGCTGCCATCATAATTAAACCTCCCTCTCCCAAGTTTCATGATAAAGCCTTACTAATATACTTAATCATATACAAATAAAGATACATACTCTTACCAGACAGTGATAGGGAGACACTTTCGGAGAGTCACCCCAGTGGCTAGTGGCACTGGTTGGCTTTTCATTCTGGGTATCACCATTTTATTCAAACACAACTTTATTGAAACTTTACTTAAACAGCTGGTGCAGGTGGGACACAGCCGGGGTGCTCCGCTGGCTGAATGTTTGCTCCTAAGGGATTGTGTGTTGCTTCGGAGAACATTTACTGTTACAATTTTAAAACTATATTAATTCTTATTTATTTTCATACTATGTATTTATTTATTTGTTTGGTTTTTTTTTGTCTGGTTGTTTGAGTTTCCAGTTGATTGAGTGTCAGATAATGGGGATTTTACTGTATTTCAATACTTTGCACATGAGATAAATAATCCCATGGCAGGATTATTTGTAGACACAATCATTGGGAGGCAGTATTTATAGGAACAATAATAATATAAAATTGGAAATCAGTATTAGATGTGCATCAGGGATCAAGAATCTCCATTTTTTTTTTAAAGTTTTAAAATATTTGCAAGCATTTGAAGAAATATCTTTTATTAATAATTAAATATTAAATTAAGGTTTTAAAAAAAAAAACATTTTTTCAGGGTATTCACCAAATGAAACAAATGCTCATAATAAGGCCATCTTAGTACAAAATAAAATGGGTTTCTCAGGGGGTTGTAGGCCCATTGGGTGCATTTGGTTGGGCAGCATGGACTTGTAGACTGAAAGGGCCTCTATGTCTAAAAAAAATGGTTGGTGGGGAAATGGACATTGGAAGGATATTTTGAATAGTGGCCAAAAGGTGTGAAAATAATTCTAAAAGTAAGCATCTGATTTAATTAAATGTCAGAATACATAGTGTGATATTAATACTTCTTCATCCAATATCAACTAGGTACGATGCAGCTAAAAATATGTCCAGAGAACTTGAAAAACAAGCTGCTAAAGTGCATAATGAGGCAGAAGAAGCTGGTAGTAAAGCGTTACAGATCTATGCCAATCTGACAAGCTTGCCTAAAGTGGACACTAAAGCATTGGAGGTATGTAGATAACTCCACCATCAATAGTACATTTTCTAAAATTATCTACCATGGGTTGTAGATTGTGATAAAATCGTAATTTTGAAAAAAAGACATTTTCTGACAGTGAGTCACCTTGAATTGTAAAGCTCACTTATAAATTGCTTTTATGAAGGGTTTTGAACCCTGTTATTAGATGTTTGTAAAATGGATGCACTAATCTGGGATAAGGACATTTTTACAAAAGTGAGAGCCCGATGTGTAACTATTTCAAAATGGCTGGATACTGTATAACTGAAATATGAAGTGGAACATCTTGTTTTAGAATGAAGCAGAAAAAATTATAAAGGATACCGCAGATCTTGATAGTGAAATTAACAAAAAGAAAAAGGATTACGATGATATGCGAGATGACTTGAGAGCAAAGGAAAATGAAGTAAAGAATCTTTTGGAAAAGGGAAAAACGGAACAGCAGGTAAAGCCTAAGCTCTAGGTATCCAATTGAAAATGTGTCTTTTGAAAGGACAGATACAGCTATATCTTTATTGTTTACTTTTGTTCATCTCATTGCTTTCACAGCTGTGACAATTAAGAATAATGTTTGAAGGATGCAATTTTAAGTGTTTTCCTTTGGCATAGAATGTTAACCTAATATGAACTTTTATTGCATCTGCTGTTTGACCATTCAAGTTTCAGATATTAGAAAAAAGTTGCATTCTAGAGATGGAAATGCAGACATGCTGAGAGCCCAATAGCAAATGCCCTGCTTAGAAAGGTTAACCCATATGTAGTCCATTATTTACTTTTAAATTAAAAGGTGGAAATGGTCTCAGTGCAGTTTCCTAGAATCATTAATGTTTTATCAGCTGTGGAGAGAACAAATAGCATTCTTCAATAAATAAATTAAATCCATTACAGTTTCTTTGTAAGGGTTTGTTTGATCATATCGAGGTCTGGGCCCAGTTTGTCTCCATAACCCATGACATATTTGTCAGTCTTTGGAGCAGGTTCCAAGGCGGTCAACAAGTTTTGAGATCTGTTCAGAAAAACTGGCTAAGTGAGCTTTGGAGAAATTGACACTTGACAGAATTAATTACATGGACAGAAATAGTAAAGGAATATCCAAAACTAATAATAATAGAACATAGGGTTATATCTATAAAATAATCTGACAAGTTGTGGAAAAAAAAAGTTTTATCTGGAATCTATGGACATGAAGAAAATACTCATTCTGACCTTTTTCTCTACCCTAAAGACTGCTGACCAATTGCTTGCCCGTGCAGATGCTGCTAGAGCTTTAGCCGAAGAAGCTGCCAAGAAAGGAAATGCCACCCTGCAGGAAGCTCAGGATATTCTCCGGAATCTACAAGGTGTGCTAAATTATTTTTTTTTAAATAGAGACCCACCCAAAAGAAATGCAACTGCAGAATGGTCATCCAAATGTCTTACTGGTTCTTTGCTTCACTGAAATTATTCATATATTGATATTATGTACCAACTTATGTCATCTTTAGAAGTTATTGTAAACAGAAGCACTAGGGCAATAAGAACTTAAGTGTCCCAATGACTCCAATTTCTCCAAAAATAATTCAAAGTACAAGGTTAGTGAGATTAAATTTCAAAAACTTGTATATCAGTATATCATTACTTTTTAAATTATTTACAGGAACTAATACTAATTACTCTTTAATGATTCACCTTTAGTAAGATTAGAAAAAAATATTCTTGTGCTTGAGAAAACAGTCTGTTAGCATTCCAGTGTAGCACTAAAGCATGCTGCATTGTTGAACGTGAGACATTAAACGCTTGATTTGTTTGTGGATGTACAAAGGTACTATAGTCACAAAAAAAATGCTTTAGCTCTTCACAATGTCTTTCATTCAACTAATACCACCAGAACAGATTGACTAATTATTCATACAAAATATCTTAAGTGCTGTCATTACATACAAAACGAACAATTATTTTATTTCAAAAGGACTTCATTTTGAGAAAACTCAAGATCAAAGTGTCTTGAAATTCTTTTGTGTAGCACCTTGGCAGAGAATATCATGCTAGATTGGAAACTGAATCAGTGACGAACAGTAAAGTGTTCGCGAGGAGATATTTATCACAGAAAACACAAGTCCTTGTGAAATCTTTTTGGGAACACTACAAGGAGAAATTGGGTTAAATTTTTTCCACTTCAGACATATTTTTTGGCATTCATAGCATGATTCCAAAGTACTCATTTTGTGAAACACTTGAGCTTATGGGACGACTGGCATAATTTCCACAAGCTTCTGCAGTCTGATGCACAGACTGATTCAATTTTCAATCTAGCAATTCTCTGGAAACAGACTACTGATTCGACTTATCGGTAGTTTAAACTGTACTGGAGAAAAAATATACAAATACAAAAAAAAAAGAAACAAAGAAATGTAAACAAACTGCAAATACAGGAAAAAAAATTCAGTAATTAACTAATGTGAAAAGTAAGAGTCCTTAAATGAATCTCTGATTGAGTTTGTTGTACAAGAATCTGATGATGGAGGGGTAGCAACTGTTCCTAATCCTGGTGGTATGAGTCTCGTGGCACTTTTATCTCTTTCCTGATGGGAGTAGTGGGGTGGTGTGTATATTTGATGATTGCTGCTACTCTCCAATGTCAGTGTTGCATGTAGATTTTCTCAATAATTTTCTCAATTATTTTGCCTGTTATGTACTGGGCTATGTTCACAGGGCTTTCCAATTAGAGGTATTTGTGCCCCCATACCAGACAATGATACAGCCAGGGCACACTTTCCACAGCACATCTGCAGAAGTTTACCAAGGTTTCCAGTATCGTATTGAACCTCCAGAAACTCCTGAGGAAGTAGAGGTGCTGACATGCTTTCTTCATGATGACAATAGTATGTTCAGTCCAGGATAGGTCCTCCAAGATAATGTCTCCCTGGAATTTAAATTTGCTCACCCTCTCCGACTCTGATTCCAAGATGATTATTGGATCATACACTGCTGGCTTTCCCATCTTAAAGCCTCCAATTAACTCCTTGGTTTTGGAGACATTAAGTGAGAGGTTGTTATTAGAACACCATTCAGCCAAGTTTTCAATCTCCCTCCAGTATGCTGTCCTTTTTATACAGCCCACTACAGTGGTATCATCAACAAATTTGTAGATGGTGTTGTACTGAGCCACACAGTTATAGGTGTAAAATGAGTAGAACAGGGCTAAGTATGCAAACCTGTGTACCCAATGCTTCAGTGCTGATCAAGTTTGTGGAGGAGATGTTCTTGTCAATTTACTCTGATTGGGGTCTGAAGGTGAGGAAATCCAGGATCCAATTATGTAGTGGGGTATTGAGGCCCAGGTTTTGGACTTTGCTGGTTAATTTTGAGGGGACGATGTGTAGAATGCTGAACTGTAGCCAATAAAGAACATCCTGATGTTGGCATCTTTGCTGTCGAGGTGTTCCATGGTTTTGTGGAACCATTGAACACCTGGACAGCCAATGAGATGGCACCTGCCATAGACCTGTAGCTGTGGTAGGCAAATTGGAGTGGATCCATGTTACTGTTCAGACAGAAACTGATATACTTCAACACCAGCTTCAAAACACTTCATCACTGGATATAAGTGCCATTGGTCATTTATGCAGGTTACCACGCTTGTCTTGGGCACCAATACAATTGAAGTTTGTTTGAAACAGGTGGCTACAACTCTAGTTGGAGTGAGTTATTGAAGATATCTATAAAAACATTGGACAGTTGGTCAGCATAGGTTTTCAATACTTAGCTGGGTACTTTATCTGGACAAGATGCTTTCCTTAGATTCGCTCTCCTTAAAGCAGCCCATATGTCATCCTCAGTGACAGTAGAGGATCATCTTTGGACATGGTGTGTGCAGTAGTTCTTCCATGTTCATGTGGTCAAATCGGATGTAGAAGGCATTGAGCTCATCTGATAGTGAAGCTTAGTTGTGTCCTATTGCACTGGATTTGGTTTTGTAGCAAGTAATGTCATTTAAACCTTGCTCTGGTTGTTTGGTATCCTTAATTGTTTCCATTCTTGTGTGGAATCTCCATTTGCCTGAGAGATGGCTTTTCAAAGGCTGTACATGCAACTGTATAGTGTCTGGATTTAAATGCCTGTGATCTGGCTCTCAGCAGGTTCTAGATGTTGCAGGTCAGATCATAAATCTGGCACAAACCTCAATCTACTGGGCAATAGCAATCCCTGCCTTCCATATGCTTCTGAGACAAGCTACTACCACCCACTATCTCCACAAAATCTTCCAAATCTTCAAGAACATTAAAACTATTTTTCTTACACACTTGTAAATACATGAATGTAATGTAACTCTCCTCTTGTACATATATTCAATATAACTCAATAAACGGATTGAAAAAGAAAGTAAAAACATTAAACCAATATCTCATATCCTCTCACAGACCAATGTCACTTGCATTGTCTTAATTACACTGTCAACTTCATTGAGAGGCCAATCATTGATGTGTCCAATATGAGACTGCCCAACATGGATGTTCTTTTCTGTGTTCTATCACAGAAAGTGTTTATTAATTGGATTTTGCTGATAAGTTTTGAGGGGATGATGGTGTTGAATGCCAAAATGCAGTTAACAAAGAACATCTTGAGGATTTAAAGGTTTTCTCCATTCCTGAAAGTGGAGTATCTCTACTGTCTCCTGCAGCACCTACCTCTGACATCTTAAAGTAGCAAAGGAAAATTTGGGGTGACATTGAGATTGTTATGCATGCATTGACAATACCCAGGTGCTCCACATAGATCACAGAAGCTGCATAACACCTATAAAATACCAAGCAGACCTCTTATCAGACACCTCTTGCCCCATGGGTGGATGAATATTTAGGGTAACGCAGCTTCATGTGCCATCTGTCTGGTGTCTGTATTGAAAGTTCAAATTTATTGTCAGAGTACAGACATGACAATACAAAACAGCCTTGAGATTCTCTTTCCTGCAAACTAGGCTGAATTTATACTTATCGGTCATGTAGACTGTATTCAAGAGAAAGATGAATATACAGAGAGAGAGAGAGAGAGAGAGAGAGAGAGATTAAACAAACGTAAACTGTAAATACAGAAAAATAAATATTCAGTAATAAATAATGTTCAAAGTTAAAAAAAATTATATTAGTCTCTGTTTGAGTCTGATGGAGACCAACTGTTCCTGAACCTGGTGGTGTGAATCTTTTGGTATCTATACCTTATTCCTGATGGCAACAGCAAGAATAGCACATGGTCTGAATAGTGTGTATCCCTGATGATTGCTGTGGCTCTCCAAAGGCAGTGTTCCACAATGATTTTCTCAATGGTGGGGAGAGTTTTACCTGTGAATGTACTGGCTTGTGTCCACTACCTTTTGCGGGGTGTCCCTATACCAGCCTGTGATATCTTTGGGAGCTCCAGTTTCCTTTCACTTCCCAAAGATTTACTGCTTCAGGTATGTTCATTAGCCACTGTGCAAATGAGTGCTAGAATCTAGTGAGAATGGACAAGAATCTGCGTATAATTAAAAATGGAATTAATGTAAAATGGATGATTGACAGTTGATGTGGATTTGGTGGCCAATTTCCATGCTGTATCTCTGCGACTCCATAACCAACAAAACTAGAATTGAAGCAAATCATCCCCAATCCTGTGGTTCTGCTGAGAAACTGAAGGGCAAGGCAGCTGGGGCAATAGTTACTATTGTAAAATAGCAGTGTGACGGTGTTGCTGGCTGAAGGTTCTTGGTGTTCCTGATGAAAGCACCACAAGCAAAATGCAAACACAAGCGAGATGCTGCAAAATGCCTGCAATGACACTGAATCCATCATACAATTGTTTTGATTAATGGTGCTTTACATGTCGAGTAGTATTGACAGTGAAAATATGGTTCCTCTTTTACACCAGGATTGGCAGTAATGGGTCTGCACCTCTTGAATAAATGCAGATTTACCATGTCGTGCTAAATTAGTATTCCAGATCAAAAGCAGTAACATTTTTATGTATTTGTATTTTCTTTATTCATATATTACTTCGATATCATGTTTTTAAAACATGTAAATGAGATGGGGGTTTTTTCTGTTATTTGTTTAGAGTCCTGCAAGAAGTTATTGGGCATATTATAATATTACAGGTGATTATCACTACTGCTATATATCATTAGTAAAAATAATTTACACAAACTCTTTACTCAGGAGTCATAAATCAGAAGTTTTTTTGAATCAAGCTATATTATCCGGATACTTAAATAGGCCAGACAAGGAAGGCTAGAGTCTTAATGGTTGTGATCTCAGGATTGCTACCTGTGCCAGTGGCTAGCGTGGTTAGAAATAAGATAATGCAGCTTGATAAGTGGCGAAAGGGATGGATCAGGAAGGAGGGGCTCAGATTTCTGGATCATTTGGCTCTCTTGGGAAGGTGGGACCAACCTGTAGGTTTGTTTGCATCTGAACTGTCAGAGGACCAATGTTATTCTGGGGAGGGGAGGGGTGGGATTTAAAGTAGATTTGCAGAGGGATGGGAACCAGAGTGCCAGAGGAGATAGTGGAGTGGAAGAGGAAAAACCTGATGTGAAGACTGCCTATAAAGACAGAAATTGAAGGGTTGTGCATGGTAAAAAATAATATTCTCAGCTGCATATTTTTCAATACAAAGAGTATTGTAGGAAAGGCAGATGAGCTTAGAGCATGGATTGGCACATGGAACTATGATATTGGGGCCATTAGTGAAACTTGGTTGCAGAAAGGGCAGTTCTGAAAGCTCAACATTCTGGGGTTCTGTTGTTTCAGTTACGTTAGTGTTACGAGCCCAGAGGACCCATAAACCCAGCAGCAATAGATATTCACCAAGGCAAATGGTTACTTAAACAAAAGTTGCTTTTAATTATCTTTAAACATAAAAACAGAATCACACTTTAACTTATCGCTATTGGCTTCACAATCTAACTTATCCCTCTTCTAAATCTAAACACACATGTATGTGTAAGTTCAGAAAAGTTCTTTGGATCACAGTCCAATCTCACTTCTCATTCCTCCAAGTTCACTGGTTGCAGGCAATTCTTATGCTGTGCACAGGATTTAACATTTATAAAGTTCACCAGGATTTGGTGCTTGAAAGGTAAATGGTTACCGCTCAGTAATGTTCTTGTCGGTTTTCAGAGAGAGATTTGTTGTTCCTTTTTAATCAGCCACTTCAGTGTCTTGCTGACGAAACTTGCACCTTCAGGGTTCTTCAGATGATAACCTCTTTCTTTCAGGTCACCACAGAGTTCCTTTTTGTTTCCCTTATTCCAAGTGAAACATAAGAGAGCCTGATCTCTCCTCTTGCATGAACCACAAGGGCTTTGATCAGGCTGTCTTCCAAAAAGGCTTTCCTCAAGCTTGCCAGCTTATCCTGTTCCAGTCTCAGCTGCTACTTCTGCTGGCTGTAACACGGTACAAAGTGATCTCTCTCTCTGCCTCAGAGAGAAAAACCTCTTTGATTCTCTCTGCTTGCAAAATCACATGACCCTCTTAGAACAGCAAACTCACTTCCAGACAGAAGCAGCTCCAATATGCTCTTTCATCTGTTGCCTGTTGTAAACCACAATCCATTAGTGAAATCTCTTGAGCACTCTTCAAAGCTCTTGCAAAAGCTATGAGGCCCGATATGTCTAGCATGGGGCAGAGCACCAGTATTTTAAATTAGATCTGTTTTAAAATGTTTGTATGTGACCTACTCTAACAAAACTTACCCCAATTTATCTCCCAAAAACATATCTATATACTCTGTCACAGTAGAGTGGGAGGGATGAAAATGGGAGGAGTACATTGCTAGGAAAATATCGCAGCTATGCTCAGATAGGACAGACTAGAGAGTCATCTACTGAGGCTATATGGGTGGAGCTGAGATAACAGGAAAGTTATGACCACATTAATGGGATTACCGGTGAGAATTGGAGGAACAAATCTGTAGAGAGACAGATGATAGTTGCAGGAAATAGAAAGTTGTGATGGTAGGTGATTTTTAACTTTCCACATGTTGACTGGGGCTCCAATACTGTTTTAAAAAAAAAAAGCTGGATGGCTAAAAGTTTGCCAAATTCAGCAAAGTTTTCTAAATCAATATATTGAGGTACCAACTACCAATACTGGATCTCCTGTTAGGGAACGAGACAAGACAGGTGCCAGAAATATGGTTGGGGGAACACTTTGGGTCCAGCGATCATAGTGCCATTAGTTTCAAGATAATTATGGATCAGGATAAATCTGATCCTTTGGTTTCTAAATTGCAGAAAGGCCAATTTTGAAAAAATGTGAAAAGATCTAGAAAGCGTTAATCGAGCTTGGTTGTTTTCTGGCAAGGATGTACACGGTAAGTGGGAGGCCTTCATAGGTGAAATTTTGAGAATACTGAGTTTGTATGTTCTGGTCAGGATCAAAGGCAAAGTCAACAGGCATAAGGTACCTTGGTTTTCAAGGGATATTGGTTATAGTAGGTATAGGCAACAAAGAGTAATGAGGTACTTGGGGAGTATAAGGAATGCAGGAAAAAACAAGGAAAAGCAAGAGGGCAGAAAATGTGAAAGAAAATCCTAAGGGCAAAGGATAATAAGGGACAAAATTGGTCCTGTTGAAGATCAGAGTGGGTGGATCTGAATGGAGCCAGAAGAAATGGAAGAGATCTTAAAATTTTTTTGTATCTATATTTACGCAGGAAACCAGCATCTGGGGAAGTGAAGTAAACAAGCAGTGAGGTCATGGAACCTATACAGATTAAAGAGGAGGAGGTATTTGCAGTCTTAAAGGGAAGAAGGGTGGATAAATCCTGAGGGCCTGTCAAGTTATTTCCTTGGACCTTGAGGGAGGTTAGTGTAGAAACTGCAGGGGCCCTGGCAGATATATTTAAAATGCCCTTGGCCACGGGTGAAGTGCTGAAGTATTGGAGTATAGCTCATAGTGTTCTGTAGTTTAATAAGGCTCCAAAAATAATCTAGGAAATTATTAGGATGGTAAGCCTGACATCAATAAGTTATTGGAAGGTGTTCTAAGAGATTGGATATACATGTATTTGGAGAATTAAGGACTGATAGGGATAGTCAGCATGACTTTGTGCGTGCTAGGTGTAACCAACTTGATAGTTTTTGAAAGGAGGTTACCAGGCAAGTTGTTGAAGGAAAGGCTGTGAATGTTGTCTACATTGTCTTTAGTAAGGCCTTTAACAAGGTCCTACATGGGAGATTAATCAGGAAGATTCAGTCACTCAGTATTCATGGTAAGGTACTGAAATGGATTCAGCATTGGCTTTATGGCAGAAGCCAAATCTGACTGGAGGCCCGTGATTAATTGTATGCCTCAAGAGTCCATGTTGGGTCCATTGTTCTTTGTCATCTATATCAATGATCTAGATCAGGGGTAGGTAACCTTTTTTTTAAAAAAAAAACTCACATTCCACCTTAAGTTTTCCCTATGCCATAAGTGCTTTGTGATTAGTAAGGGATTGCTTAAGGTGCTATGTGAGAGGGAAGGTTGAGAATCATTGCTCTAGACCCAATTGTTATTGAAATATTTTATTTGAGAAAAATTGTGATTGGCCCATTTCCTTTGGAGTTACGAAACTGTGCATATAACAAGTCAATTAGGTATGATTAAAACAGTGGATTTTAAACCTTTTTCTTTCCTCTCACATACCACCTTAACCAATCCCTTATTAATCACAGAGCTGTTGCCCACCCCTGACTTAGAGAAAATGTACATTGGGTGAGCAGGTTGGAGATGATACAAAGATTGGAGGTGTAGTGGACAACAAAGAAGGCTTCAAAGCTTGCAGAGAGATCTGAACCAGCTGGAAAAATGGGATGAAAAACGGCAGATGGAATTTAATGCAGACAAGTGAGGTGTTGCATTGTAAACAATAGGACACTTGAGTAATGTGGTAGAACAGAGGGATCTAGGGAATACAGATACATAATTCCTTGAAAGTGGCATCACAGGTAGATAGGATCATAATAAAAACTCAAAAATGCTGAAGGAACTCAGCAGGTCTCGCAGCAACCATAGGAGATAAAGATATATTACCGGCGTTTTGGGCCTGAGCCTTTCCTCAAAGTATGAGTAAAAACTTGGCAGGCGCCTATATCAAAAGATTAGTGAAAATGGAAGAATGGAAAGAGAACTACAAAAAGGTGTTAATTGAATATGATAAGACAGGAGAGGGGAAGGTGAGAATTGATTGGGCAAGTGGGGGTTGTGTTTTTGGCGCTCTGAAAGGAGATAGGGGGAAAATGGAAGAGAGAGACAGAGCTAGAGGGAAGGAGAAAAAGAGAAGAATGTAGGGTGGGGGAGTAATGCATACTGGAAAGTCGATGCTAATACCATCCAGTTGGAAGGTGCCCAGAAGTTGCTCCAATTTGCGGCTAGTCTCAGTCTGGCAGTGCATAAGACCATGGGGAGATATGTCAACAAGGAAATGGGACATGGAATTGAAATGGTTTGCCACTGGGATATCCGAGGTGCTCAATGAAGTGATCTCCTAGTCTGCATCCAGTTCCTCTGATGTAGAGGAGGCCACAACGGGAGCACCAGGTACAGTAGATGATCCCTGCAGATTCACAAGTGAAGTATTGCTTCACTTGGAAGGGCTGTTTGGGGACACGAAGGGTGGTAAGTTAGGAGATGTTGGCACAAGTGGAGCATCTCCTTTGGTCACAGGGATAGATGCCAAAGGGGCAATTGGTGGGAAGGGAAGAGTGGACGAGGGAGTCACAGAAGAAATGGTCCTTGCAGAAGGTGGAAAAGAAGGGAAGATGTGTCTGGTGGTGGGAACATGTAGTAGATAGAGGATGATTAGATGCTAGGTGAAGATGAGAATCCCGCAAGGGGGCCATGGTAGATGTGTGGATAATGGAAGATATCCAGGTGAGGGTTGAGTGGATGGTAGAGGGGAAGACACATTATTTGAAGAACATCTCTGATCTGGCTTGGAAGACCTCGTCCTGGAAGCATAAGTTCTGGAGATGGAGAAAATGAATGAAGGGAATGGAATCCTTAGAGGGTACAGGATATGAAGAGGTGTAGGTAAGGTACCTGCGGGTTTGTAGAAGATAACAGTTGAGAGTTTGTTTCCCAAGATGGAGACAGAAAAATAGAGAAACAGGATAGTGTTGCTTGGGTCATAAAGAGATGTTTTGGCATATTGGCTTCATAAATTAAAGATTTGAGTATAGGAGTTAGGATATTATGTTAAAGTTGTATAAGACATTGTTGAGGCCAGATTTAGAGTATTGTGTGCAGTTTTAGTCACCTAACTATAGTAATGTGGTAGAACAGAGGAATCTAGGTAATATAGGTACATAATGCCTTGAAAGATTGCAGAAAAGATTTACTAGGATGTTGCTATGACTTGAAGAACTGAGTTACAGGGAAAGGTAAACATGTATACTCTTTATTCCCTGGAGCATAGAAGAATGAGGGAGATTTGATAGAGGTATACCAAATTTTGATGGGCATGGATAGAGTTAATGCAAGTAGGCTTTTTCCATGAGGTTAGGAGAGATACAAACCAGAGGGCATAGGTTAAGGGTGAAGGGGGGAAATTTTTCAGGGAATTTCTTCACACACACAGGGTGGGAATGTGGAACAAGTTGCCAGCTTAAGTGGTAAATGTAGACCTAGTTTTAACATTTAAGAAACATTTGAACAAGTACATGAATTGGAGGGGTATAGAGTGTTATGGACTGGGTGGAGATTGGTGAGACTGGGCAGAATAATAGTTCAGCACTGACTAGAAGGCTCTGTTTTTGGGCTGTAATGTGGTTCTATGTATCTGGTGGATTAAAGGACTTGTCTCTGTGCTGTGTGTGAATCTGTTGTCAAGGTGTCTTTGCTCTGTCTCTTTTTTCTGTTCTCTGCAGTGATTGGTTCCTGTCATCCTGATCATTTATATATTTCAGAAATGAAACTTGCATTACTTATCCAAATTACTATGGAGAAATACAATACATAGCTGCACTTGCTCATGTTTAATGGGAAGAATTGGACATCGCAGTCCTGTCCAATGTTTAAAAGCCAAATTCATTTTATTTCCTGCAGATTTTGACAAGAGAGTAAATGATAACAAAACAGCAGCAGAAGAAGCTTTGAAAAAAATACCAAACATTAGGAAGACAATTGACGATGCTAATGCAAAGACAAAACAATCTGAGGATGCTTTGGGGAATGCAAGAATGGATGCCTCTGAAGCCAAACAAAAGGCTAAAGATGCAGAGCAAATTGCAAACAAGTTACAGCAGGTAACATGCTGTTTTTTTTAAATAGATCTTTAATTAAGAAACCTATTGAATAAGCTTTTTCGTAGTATTCCTTCAGTACTTGTAATTATGTCAAGTGGTTATTGATGCCAGTATTAGTTTTGGACCTGTACTTCACCTGTCATTTTTCAGATCCTTGCAAGATGTGTTTAAGCTAACTTTAAGCTTATACGTGGGATTTGGCTTTGCATGGAACCCAAGATCCACTGAGGCTTCCAAATGATTTAATGCTTTTAAATGAATGAGTATCTGTGCTCAGCTGTGGAGCCAAATATGTCTAGATCCAAACCAAATTGGCGATTGATGAGTGGAATATCAGTAAGTACTGGGTGATAGTTGATGTTCAGAGTGAGTTAATGGTGGGTCAGAGATTGAAGAAGTAGGTCTATTGTTCCACTGTGCTGTCCAGCAATCTTCTCTACAAATCCTATTTCAGCACACAGCGATCACAGCCTTATGTGCCTTCTGTTTCAATGCTCAGCTTGGTCCTACCTGCAAAACTGTTGTGAGTGTACCTGTCTGCACCACTCCTTTACTTGTGCACTTCAGAATTCAACCATTTTCTGGGTGGAGCAAAACTCAAGCCCCTTTCAAATCTCCTATCCCTTCCCTTAAACCCCTGGTATTGACACTTATACTAAGGGGAACAGTTTCTCACTACCTACCCGACCTGTCCCTCAAAGTGGTATTTTTTTCAAATTTGATTTGTCCAAATTTTGAATAGTATATAATCAGAGAATTTTCCATATTGCTAGGTGGATACTAAAGAAATAAAATTGAGCACCTTTTCAGCACATTGTCAGAGCTCATTTCTTTTGCAATACCCAGTGCACTCGGCTTTTTTTTTAGCATTACTTTTAATTGATTAAGGTCCAGCTTCTGTGAGAGCGTGGATCACTTTATTGGAAATAATTACAACACTCCTGAATGCTGTGCTCTGGAATGAGATGCTTATTCTTTTGAGGAATTGTTTTATTTTTACTGTCATTCGTTACAGGATATATCAAGACAAATGTCCAATCTGTAATCATGGGATTGATGAGGCATGCTACTTGTTTGTTCATTGGTATAAGGCATTGCTGGCATGTTCATCTCTCAATTGCTTTGAGAAAGTAGTGGTGGTTTTTCTGGTGAAACTGTTTTCAAGTTTGCTCCCTAGCTTGATACATAATGTAGTGATCATGATACAACTGAATGGTTTTTTAAATTTTTTTATTTTTCACACTATGAACCATACTGACCAAAATACACACAAACATTTCCCTCTTGAAAATACGCAGTGTGATTTTCTCCCCTTTTTCCCCCTCCCTTCCCTCCCTCCTTCACCCCCCCCCCCCCCCCACTCACTCAACATTCAACATATATGATACATTAAACCCATTAAACAATGTCATCACACAATGAAAATAAACAAGAAATTTTTGTCCTCTACTTTTACACACTGGGTCAGTTCATTTCGTCTTCTTCTCCTTTTGTCATTTTAGGGGGTAGAGGTCCGCGGTCGGACTTCTCTGTTGTGTTCCATGTACGGTTCCCAAATTTGTTCGAATACTGTGATGTTATTTCTTAAATTATATGTTATTTTTTCCAGTGGAATACATTTATTCATTTCAAGGTACCATTGCTGTATTCTCAGGCTATCTTCTAATTGGAGCAAAAAAGATACAACTGAATGGTTTGACTAAGCCATTTCAGTGAGTAGATAACCACATTTCTGCAAGTCTAGAGTGACAAACAGAAGACTGGTTCAGGAATGCACATTTCCTCCCTAATTAAATTAACAAACCAGATGCCTGTAGTCCTGTATTGTAGCTTCATTATGTTGGCTGTTCATTTTTCTTTGACTTGTGCAGCTCCTAGCTCTTCATTTTTACTCTTGAACACCGCCAGTTTGGTGTGCTGGCTTGATACTAAGGGAGAAGGAAACCCATAGCTGTTATGTTAGAAATTATGATGGAATATAAAATATTGTATTATAAAATATAAAATTGATGTAGCATCTCATAGATTCCCAACTTTGAACTGCTCAGCCTACACAAACTTCATCTTGTTTTATAGGGTTGTTGTTCCTTACATGATGGAAGGTGTAGCGACTTTTTTTTCTTTGGCTTGGCTTCGCGGACGAAGATTTATGGAGGGGGTAAATGTCCACGTCAGCTGCAGGCTCGTTTGTGACTGACAAGTCCGATGCGGGACAGGCAGACGTGGTTGCAGGGGAAAATTGGTTGGTTGGGGTTGGGTGTTGGGTTTTTCCTCCTTTGTCTTTTGACAGTGAGGTGGGCTCTGCGGTCTTCTTCAAAGGAGGTTGCTGCCTGCCAAACTGTGAGGCGCTAAGATGCACGGTTTGAGGCGATATCAGCCCATTGGCGGTGGTCAATGTGGCAGGCACCAAGAGATTTCTTTAGGCAGTCCTTGTACCTCTTCTTTGGTGCACATCTGTCACGGTGGCCAGTGGAAAGCTCGCCATATAACACGATCTTGGGAAGGCGATGGTCCTCCATTCTGGAGACGTGACCTACCCAGCGCAGTTGGATCTTCAGCAGTGTGGATTCGATGCTGTCGGCCTCTGCCATCTCGAGTACTTCAATGTTAGGGATGAAGTCGCTCCAATGAATGTTGAGGATGGAGCGGAAACAACGCTGATGGAAGCGTTCTAGGAGCCGTAGGTGTTGCCGGTAGAGGACCCATGATTCGGAGTCGAACAGGAGTGTGGGTATGACAACGGTTCTGTATACGCTTATCTTTGTGTGTTTCTTCAGTTGGTTGTTTTTCCAGACTCTTTTGCGTAGTCTTCCAAAGGCGCTATTTGCCTTGGCGAGTCTGTTGTCTATCTCGTTGTCGATCCTTGCATCTGATGAAATGGTGCAGCCGAGATAGGTAAACTGGTTGACCGTTTTGAGTTTTGTGTGCCCGATGGAGATGTGGGGGGGGCTGGTAGTCATGGTGGGGAGCTGGCTGATGGAAGACCCCAGATTTCTTCAGGCTGACTTCCAGGCCAAACATTTTGGCAGTTTCCGCAAAACAGGACGTCAAGCGCTGAAGAGCTGGCTCTGAATGGGCAACTAAAGCGGCATCGTCTGCAAAGAGTAGTTTCCGGACAAGTTTCTCTTGTGTCTTGGTGTGAGCTTGCAAGCGCCTCAGATTGAAGAGACTGCCATCCGTGCGGTACCGGATGTAAACTGCGTCTTCATTGTTGAGGTCTTTCATGGCTTGGTTCAGCATCATGCTGAAGAAGATTGAAAAGAGGGTTGGTGTGAGAACGCAGCCATGCTTCACGCCATTGTTAATGGAGAAGGGTTCAGAGAGCTCATTGCTGTATCTGACCCGACCTTGTTGGTTTTCGTGCAGTTGGATAACCATGTTGAGGAACTTTGGGGGGCTACAATCAATAAAAATAGCTATTTGGAGGCTGTGGGCTCTTTACTTTGATGCATTCAAGGAATTTAAGACGAAGTCCGGATGAGTTTTAAAAACGGTTTATTAATTAACACAAAAGGAGTCGTAACGTCCGTGGTAACGTTCTTAAACTTGGTAATCATTAGTGTCTAACAATCAGTCTCTTCAATAATGTAATGTTCAATCTCCTCGGTAACGGTCAACAGAAAATATCAGAGCTTCACTCACCCACCATCTATCCCACCATTACAGTCAATGCAGGCTAACTAACTGCTCCAACCGCGCGCAACCCCAATGCATGCACGCAGTGCGTGCAGCCTCTGGCCCCGGGAGACAATGGTAAGCAACGGGCCTTTGGCTTTTATTACCAGCCCCTAATTATTATGTTTTGAATAATAATTACACAATTATAAATAACAATCAACTACAGTAATTTCTAATATTTTGTCGATCTTCTTTCTTTATTCTTCATAGGCCAGAGATTACCAGCACAGAGCCTTGAAAAGAGTGATCTTTACCACCACTCTGGACTAGTAAAGTATGTAGTCTTTACAATGGGCAAGGTCCAAAAATAACAACAAAATAAAGTCGGCCAGTTTTTGGGTTTCTGTTGCTGTTACAGTATTATATAAGGAAATTTGAATTCCACCAACAGACCTGTGGCACTTTAACAATATTATGCTAGTTTTAGCTGCTTTGTCAAGAAACTCTGTTTCAAGAACACTATCTCTATTTGTACTCCATGCATATTGGAATATTCATCGTCCTTCTGCAGGTTGAAGCAGTCAGACACACAAAATCCATTTGATCCATCAATTACATCATAAATCAGCTTTGATTTCACAGCCCTATTCTGGCCCATTGCTTCAGCACCCCCAGAATTTTTTATTCATTGCAAGACCAATCCCATTATGTAAATACTGGAGGTTGCTGGAGTGTTGTACAGAGAACTGCACCTCCCTTGCATTTTATAGTCAAAAATGACTGGACATTCTTTCGGTGCATATCCTAGAAGATCCTCACTGGTTATTACCACAGTCACCCTAGCACATCCAATATTTTTCTGAGCACCAGCAAATATCAAACCAAATTGCTTATATCTACTGGCTTTGAAAGAAAACTTGAGGACATGTCACAGGCCAGCACAGTTCCCTTTATGTCTGGGATAAAGGGAAATTCCAGTCCATGAGCAATCTCATTAGTACAATAGTAAACAAGAGGCATTCAGGTTCAAATTCCAAATACTTGGTTTAGGAATAGTTCTGTAAGCATCAAGCTTAGGGTGCACAATATTCACTTTTCCATATTTCTCTGCTTCTTTGGCTGCTCCTTTTCCATTTCCTTCTTTGGTGGATATGCAGCATTCTGGGACACTTTAAACTGCATATGTTGCAGCTGAGTTCCTTCTTGCAGTTTTTGCTGATGTGTCTTTTGCAGACAGCTAAAAAATACTCCACTTTTAAGAAAGTGGTTTTCTCCCTTTGTGCCCTGTGGACAAGTCTCCAAAGCAAGTCCAACTCTACAGAACAAATACCTCTTCACAGCAGGCAAACTCTCCCTTTCTTTAGTCCCCCCATCACTTTCCTTAAATACATCTGTTACAGAGGTGGCAAAAGTACTTCTTTTTATTCTTGTATGATGCACACTGTTGGAGCGTCTTTGATATCTCCATATTGGATCTGTTGAAATCTGCACTTGTCATTCAAGGAAATCTACCATATCCTTAAAATTAGTTCTTTGATTGTTTTCTGCCTGGAACTTTAAGCCCACAGTTCTCCATATATTCCTCGTCCGGTAGGGAAACTTCCTTATGATGACTAGTATATTAGGAGGCATGTCAGGCTCATGCATGCAGTTGATATCTTTCATAGCATTACAATATCCTCTTAGATATCCTTTGCGTCGTCTGGTTTTATTGATGACCATGAAAGAGCCTTCTTCAAATAAGCTGTAGCAATTTTATACTCGTTTCCAAAATGCTCCTGTAGTAGAGACTTAGCCTTTCCGAATCCTCTGTCAAAGATATATGTAGGCAACTCATTACAAGTTTCAACAGGGGTGTCTATTACTTTAAAATTTATTATAGTTTACTGAGACAATAGGGAATGTCCAGTCTCATTTAAATATTAACATCCATATTTTGTAAATAAGGGCTCCATATCTTCCAAAATATATAATATTTATCTCTTGTAAGTAATTTTCTCAAGTGGTATACAACTCCAAACTTCAGCATGCCATCTTTCTATACCAGATCCATGTCAGACTTCCAAGTTATGGCAATACATTTTCTTGTTATTGTTAAAACAACTTGAATGAACCTCTTTTGATATATATTCAATTTCAACTTGGATTCAATATTCTTAATATCACTCAATAAAAATAACATTGGATCCTATGGGAATTTAATCCCCAATATTTGTTCCAATAATTTACCCATTTCTAACAAAAAAGGTTTGACTTTAGGTCACTGCCAAGTAAAATGCAAAATGTTCACCTTTGCTTGTAGCAGGTAATGTCACATGTGCATGTTCACCTGGATTTCTGATGATTGACTGGAGTGTCAAGGGAGCTGTGGTGAAAGATTGGCTTTGAGCTACAGCCCTGTCTGCAGTTGTTATTATGGAGTTTGTGGATTTGTAACACTGCTTTGGGGGGGATTTATCCATGTGTATGCATGTCTTGTAACTGTGGTACAAAAGGATCTGCCTTAACATTAAGTGTTTTCTTTTCTTGCTGTCCTTTCTTAAAATACATTTCAATACTGTTATGAACCCAAAGGACCCCAAAACCTAGCAGCAATCAATATTCACCAAGACAAATAGTTACTTAAACAAAAGTTGCTTTTAATTATCTTTAAACATGAAAATAGAAACAAACTTTTAACTTATCTATTATTAACTTACTTAACCCCCTTCTAATTCTAAGCGCACGTGGGTGTAACGTGTATATAAGTTCAGAAAAGTTCTTTGGCTCACAGTCCAATCTCACCTCGTTCCTCTAAGTTCACTGGTTGCAGACAATTCTTATACTGTGCACAGAGTTTAACATGTATGAAGTTCACCAGGCTTTGGTGCTCGAAAGGTAAATGGTTACTGCTCAGGAAGGTTGTTGTTGGTTTTCAGAGAGAGATTTGTGTTATTCCAGGACATCCACAACTGAGGTACTTCTTCAATCACCTCAGTGTCTTGCCGACGAAACGCCCCATCATGGCTCTCCAGATGATAACTTCTTTCTTTCAGGTCACCACAGAGTGCCTTTCTGTTTCTCTTAATCCAAATGAAACATTAGACAGTCAGTCCTCTCCTCTTGCATGAACCTCAAGGGCTGACTAGGCCATCTTCCACACTGGAGCTTCTTGCCAGCCTTTCCTATTTCAGTAGGCTGACACTGTGCTCTCGCTCTCTCTCTTCTCTCTCTCTCTCTCACACACACACACACACACACACACACACACACACACACACACACACACACACACACACACACACACACACACACACACACACACACACACAGAGACTGAGACAGCCTGATTGACTCTCTCTACTTGCAATACCACATGACCCTCTTACAACATCAAGTCATCTGTAGACAATAGGGCACCAGCTTGCTCTCTTTCATTTGTTGCTTTTGGGTAAACAAGAACCCATCAATTACCTCTCTGAGCACTCTTCTCTTCAAAGCTCCTGCAAAAAGGTATGAGAAGCCACTATGTCCTCTGTTGCTTTAAAGACAATAGTCCATTTATTCTACAACATTAGTCCAATTAACACCTACTTGTGAAGTCTCCATAGGCAGTTCAAAGTTTCTGTAAGTCACTGGACACGAAGTCTCCAGTATTTCAAATAAGATTTGTTTTAAAGTTTTTGTATGTAACCTACTCTAACCTTTCCCAAATTATCACCCAAAAATATTTCTATATTTTCTGTCACAATACTTTATTTTGTCACTTCAAATAAGTTCTCCTAGTACCCTCGCCTTGGCCTATTAGCAGCAATATTTGCATCCAGCTACCTTTTTTTGCCTCCTTAGCTACTCCTTCTCCCTCCTGCTCCTCCTGCTTATCCAAGGCATGTTTATTCTTAAGCCATTTTTGTTGTGCAACAAGAGCAGCCACTTCAGCCTGAACCTTTAAATGTGGAGATGTTGTACTGGAGACTCTGGAGCTTGATTCAGAAGAACTTAATTTGCTTCTCCTATCACCTGATTGTATTTCATCCTGTTTGTCACATGTTGCCTTAATGTTTGATTTTTTTTTCTCCAGTTTGAATTGCTCATCCTTTGCATTTTCATCCTTTCACCATCATTTTGAGACACAACTTCAGCCATTTCCAAGTTGCCAACTTTAAATTCAGTTGACATCTTCTGCAGTGGTCTTAATTGTGCCTCAGCGGCGGCAGCCATTTTACACGTCTCCATCCAACTGTCCGCTGAACTTGAGAACCGAGCACTCACAACATAAGCACAAAATCAACAGTCTGGGAATCCACAAAAGTAATCCTACTGCTTCTGATGGCTGTGATGCACTGCTGTCAACAAGCAAGTTTCTACCACAGCAGCAGTCGATGATATCGCTGTGATTCTCAACAAATGACTCTGCTAGTGTTTTCATAGGACCTTCTGCTCTGGGATTAGAAGCCCTGGACCCTTCCATGGCCGATGCTCAGACCAATGGAGGCAGATTGCTGTCAGCAGCCTGAACTTGGCATTTCCAACTAGGGTGGTCATAGGTTACTATTTTTTAATATGATTTAAGAGATATTGCAAAAACAATAAATGCAAACACTGTGTGTGTGTGTGTGTGTGTGTGTGTGTGTGTGTGTTTTATATATTTACATATATATATTTTTTAATATATATTTTATAGTAACCCATGACCATGTCCTTTGGAACGGCTACCCTATTTCCAACATGGTCTCCATATTGCTTTCAGTATCGCCCCAAACCAAAGAGGGACAATGTTCATTCAATCAATTCAGTCTTAGATGCGACTACTTTCTATTGACTAAATGTAGTGAACACAATCCATAAAAAAGCCGCTCGGAGACTAAATGGGCTCTTTACTTCGACATAACCATATAACCATTTACGGAGCGGAAACAGGCCATGTTGGCCTTTCGAGTCCGCACCGGTTCACTGATTTTGTGCAAGGAATTCACAATGAAATCCAGTTGAGTTTTACAAATGGTTTATTAATTAACACAAAAGGACTCGTAAGGTCCATGGTAACATTCTTAAACTTGAAAATGGTCAATGTCTAGCGACCAGTCTCTTGGATAACATAACATTGAATCTCCTCGGTAATAGTCAACAGAAAATATCGGAGCCTCACCCACCGTCTATTCCGCCATTACAGTCAATGCAGGCTAACTAACTGCTCCAACCACACACAACCCCTGCACATGCACCAACTCCCAGTCCATAGTGCATGTGCACTAGAAGATACCAAATGCACTCAGCCTCCAGATCCTGAGATGCCACTGACGCCTGCAGCCAAACCAAAAAACAATAAAGAACAAAATCACAAAATTCTGTAGACACCATGGTTGAAGTAAATACACAAAATGCTTGAGAAGCTCAGCAGGTCAAACAGTGTCCTTTATGTAGCAACAGCAAAGATACACAACTGACATGTCAAGCTTGAGCCTTTCATCAAAGTCTGGCTCTTACAGAAGGTGTCTTAATGTGAAACAATTTTGGACTCCAAGATTACTGTGTGGTAGTTGTTCTTTTCCCAATTATTTCACAGGAAAATACATTTGCAATGTGTAGGTGGATAAGAATACAATCAAGTGGGTTTCTTCCTTGCAATCTCTTACCACCTGCCATAGGTGTAATTTACAGCAAAATCTCTCAAAACATCACCAACTCAAGTTGTGGTGCTACCGAGCCCTCTTGGTAATGGAGCAGAAATTAAGAAAAATAAATGAGAGAAACTCCAGCCAATGTAAATATCATCCCTAAGTGTGGACTGTAAAGGTCCATAAGAAATGTGTACATTTCAATGAGATTGCCCCTTTTTTCTTTTGAAGGTATAGGTCCAGTTGCTTAACCTTTTGTATGACAAATCTCCATCCCAGAAGTCAATCTGATTGACCAGTGCTGCATTTCCTCTATCTCACGTACATTCTTTATGACTGTTTTTAAATATTCTTAAGCTTAACATTTTCATTCTAATTGCTTGCTGCAAATATATTTTATCTTTTACTAATTCGTGTTCAATGACACCTCAGTCTCTATGAACATCAAATCCTTTCCCTTTAAAAAAAAACATTTGTATTTCCATCTTCAATGCCCTTTTTACATTGTGCTTATTGAAATTGTCATTCTGAATAAATAATGATTCCTCAACTGAGGGAGGGCAGTAGAGATCATCAACAGATGGTCCCATTGCCCATATTTTATCTGATTGCATTAACACCAGACACCATAAAATCCCAGACTTTATGTACATATTACACAACTTGCTTCTATCTCTGGTGTCCTGACTCCTGGGAAAATTACATTCAAGGTCAGTTCAGAACTTTGGATGAAATGTGTGATTTTTTTTTTGAGGATGACTTTTTTAACAGAGGGTGATGAGTATATGGTACAGGCTACTGGAGGAGGTGATTGAGGCAGGTACTATTGCAATGCTTAAGAAAAATTTGGATAGACACATGAATAAGATGGGTTCAGAGGGATGTGGGCCAGACACAAGCAGGTGAGAGTTGACCATGAGACATGGTTGGCATGGGCAATTTCAGGTGAAGGGCCTGTTTCTATGCTGTATGACTGTGGCCAGAACTTGAGGTATATTTAATTCAATGCAGATTTTTTTTACTAACTTGAATTATGAACAATTAATTCAGAAATATGTGTACCCTCAAACTTTTCTATTGGATTAGTACCTCTGATATTTTTAATTAAAAAAAAACTTTTACTTAATAAGTCATAATAATTCAAAACTATACGCTTTGCATACATAAATTCATATATAGTGACATTTTCCATTTTCTCCCCATCCCTCTCCTTCCCCCAAAATTAACCCCAAAGAAAGGGTGTCACCTGATTATTATCCAATTTTTTTTGACTCAATAAATAATATGTATAATATTATATTCGGTTACACACATTAAGAGTTGGAAGTTTTTCAAATTGTCCAAAACTATCTCGTAAATTATAGGTAATTTTTTTCTAATGGAATACAGCTCTCTATTTCTATTTACCAGCATTGTATTTTCAAAGATGTTTCCATTTTCTAAATTGTTGCTATGCTTTTTTTTGCTGCTGCTAAATCAGTCATAATAAATCCAATTTCAAGTGTAAGTCTTTATCATTTCTATTACTTAGTAGAAAAATGTTGGATCTTTAGGTATTCTATTTTTTGTTATTTGATTTAATATTAGATTCAATTCATCCCAGAAAAAATTTACTTTCTCACACGTCCAAATTGAATGTAGTATTGTACAAATTTCTTGTTTACAACGGAAGCATTTATCTGATAAATCCATTCTTTTAATTTTTGAGGTGTAATATGTAATCTATGTAACATTATATTGTATCATATGATACTGAATATTTATTGTATTTATCATAATACCATTACATAGTTCAGACCAAGTTTCATTTTTATCTGTACATTTAAATCTTCTTCCCAACTTTGTTTTAATTTTTACATTTCTTTATCATTTGTATTATTTTGTAATTTAATATACATATTAGTAATAAATTTTTAACTATTGATGTATCTGTGTATTCAAAACAGCTTGACTCAGGTAGCCTTAAACTTCTTCCTTTCTTCTCCTTTAACTATATTTTTAATTGATAATAAGAAAATATGTGTCATTTGATATTTTATATTTATCTTTCAATTGATCAAATGTCATTAAAATATTACCTATGAAACAATCTTTTATTCTTTTAATTCCTTTTCTTATCCATTCATTAAAAAATGTATTGTTCATTATAAGAGGAATTAATTGATTTTGCTTTAACAATATATTTGGTAGTTGATAGTTTAACATCCCTCTTTCTAAATATATATTACTCCATATTTTTAATATATGGTATAATATTGGTGTATTTTTATTCCTTACTAATTTATCATTCCATTTATAAATTAAATGTTCAGAAACATTCTCTTCTAATTTATATAATTCTATCCTGAGCCAAGCCAGTTTTTTCCCTAGTTGATAGAAGTTTGTCAAAAATTTTAATTGAGCTGCCTTGTAGTAGTTTTTAAAATTTTGGTAGCTGCAAACCCCCATGTTTATATGACCATGTTAACTTGTCAAAAGCCACTCTTGATTTCTTACCCTTCCATAGAAATTTTCTTATTATTGCATTTCTGGAAAAAATTTTCAAGATCAGGGAATAGGTAATGATTTGAAAAAAAAATATTGTAATCTTGGAAATACATTTATTTTTATACAGTTTACCCTCCCTGTCAGTTATAGATAAGTCTTTCCATTTTTCTAGATCATCTTGGATCTTTTTTAATAGTGGTTGATAGATTAATTTAAACAGATGTTTTAAATTATTGTCTTTTCTAATACCTAGATAATGTATTGCCTGCGTCTGCCATTTAAAAGGAGATTCCTGTTTACAATGTGTATAATCAGCTGTTTTCATTGGCATTACTTCACTTTTATCAGTGTTAACTTTATATTCTGATACTGCATCGTATTCTTTCAATTTAGTATGTAACATCTTTAATGACTTTTCAGGTTGTGTTAAGTACAAATAACATTGTCAGCAAATAGAGTAAGATATTTTTAATTTTAAGAAATACCTATGAATCTTGTCTGTATGCACCAATCCATTGACAATCTCGCATTGCCGGTAACACAGCACCTGGTGGGAGTCAAAGCATTGCATGCAAATTAAGAATAACGATGGCACAGTTTTACTATACAGGACCATTTCACTAATCATGCAAATTTGATTTCCATTTAAGATTATGGTGCCCTCTTTTAAGCAAATCATTTTAACAATGTAGTAGAAATGAAAATTCTTGTTCAATGCTTCTGTTTACAGAGTGCTGCTGAGACAAAACAAGATGCAGATAAAACATTTAATGATGCCATGGATTTGGAAGAAGAAGTAAGTGAAATGATGAAAAAACTGAAAGTGGCAGAAGATGAACTTGCTAGCAAAAAGGATGAAGCAGACCAAGACATGATGATGGCTGATATGGTGAGTATCTGCCAGGTTTTTCGCTTATTATATGGAAATATTATTTAAAAATATCTAGGCATTATTTTAGAATTTTATATATAACTCTCAAACTTTTTCTTCTAGGCTTCTCAGGCTGCTAAAGAAGCTGATGAGCAGGCAAGAAAGGCCAAAAAATCTGTGCAGGGTGTACTGAATATTATCAATAAGCTTCTGGGAGAACTGGGTAGGTTTTAACTTGCCTATTGATTGATGTGCGCTAATTTGGATTTCATAGCGTAGGATGATCCTGGCTTTATTGTGGTGGTTTTTCAGATTACTTCACCCTTTTTGTTTTGAGGGAGGGAAGCATATCCAAAACAAAAGTTCGTGTTATTGCAAAATGCTGTGCTAATGGTGTCTATCATCATGGGTACTGTGCAGATGAAATAGCTAGTTTAAAAGAAACTCCAAAGGGTCAATAATTCAACCTGACACCCAATATTGTTAAATGCTCTTGACTTTATTGGAATGCACACAAATATTAATGTAACATGTATCATCAGATTAAACTATGTTACTTGTGCCTGTATTAGACACTAGCAATTATTTTCTTTTTTTTTCAAGGGTCTTTTCAGATTCCACCAACTTTTCAGTTTTCCCTTACCAACAGGTTACGATTTTATCATAAATATGCTCTGCATAAAATTTGTGTAATTCCAAGGCATCTCATAGCTAGTTTTCTTTAGCTGTTTGTGCTTCAGAATCTGCATCCACTTTGTAGTATTAGGATTATACATGAGGAATCTGTATAAATGTACAACTAATAAAAGGGGCATAAACTGAGTCCCACCAATGAAGAAATCATACAGGCCAGCAGATTAATTTCACCATTTATTCCTTCTTACCTCTTAGGAAGATTAGAAGGTTAAAGGTCTTAAGATTAATTGTGTCTTTAAAATGTAATTGACCATTTATCACTTATCTTGGGAAGGAGGAGATTTCATACTCCTAAGGCTTCTCTCCAATGGATTTAATTCAGTATATTGGCTGCCAATTCCACACAGCAAGTGATGTAGATGGAACCAACTGAGAGGTTTTTGAAAAGATTCAAAGAGTTATACAGCACAGAAACAAACTTTTGGTCCAAACCATCTCTCAAGCTGACCAAGATGCTTATTGAAACCAATTTCATTTGCCTGTATTTGGCACATACATCTCAACATACCTGTTTTTAACCACCTCCAACAGATTGTTTCGTTTACCCACCACCCTCTATAGACAACTCTTTCCAAGTTCTAATACTTCCCAATTACAAAATGTGTCATCTTCAAAGAAACTTAAACAACGCTATTCCGAATTACTATCTTATTAATCCAATCAATCAAACTTGGTAGTTGCAGCTGTAAGTACCTTTAATTCATTGATAAAACGAATAAACATTTTGCATAACTTTGCCTTGAGATTTTCTTAATGATGAGTAAATAAAGCGTATAGCATAATGATAATGATATTCAACTTTAAACAGATATAAAAGAAATAAACAAAATAAGCTGAATTCAAAGAAAAGTATCTCGCTTACATCTGTCATGATTCTTAGAATGGGATACAAACTCTCATTTCACATGGATATTATGACATCATAGTAACTATGGTAACACTACAAACAATCCTTTCTTAAAGGGATAGGCACAAAATTAACAAAAATCAAAAACACAAGGTTTTAACCTTTACACCCTCTGTGTGGAAATCCTGCCCCTCAAATCCCCTTTAAATCTTTCCAACCTCAGACATCTGGAAACTTATTAATTCTCTCCCAAATTATTAAAATATATGACTAATAATAAAAAACCCCAGCATCAATCACTGTGGTACATACCTGAGGTGAATAGCTCAGCCTCCTACCACCAAACCAATGTTCTATCCAGTTTGTTATCTCACTCTGGATCCTATGCTTTTTTAAAATTTATTTTATTTATAAATTTTAAATCATATAACATTAATTATAACATATTCATGCAGATATTATATAATTAAGTAAACCCCCCCTCCCCCACAACCTCCACGTCCACCCCACTAACACCCTCTTCCTCCCCCTTCCACTACAAAGAATGAAGAAAGGAGATCATCACTTAAAAACAACAATAATTAACGTTTTAGCTGTGGAGACTGAGACACCCACCGGAGCGACCGAGAGATTAAATCTTCATACCAAGAATTTTTAAATATGGGCTCCATACTTTTACAAAAAAATTATATTTCTCTCTCAAATTATACATTATTTTTTCTAAAGAAATACAGGATTTCATTTCAGTATGCCATCTTTGCATTCCTAAAGCTAAATCAGATTTCCAAGTAATAGCCAAATATATTTTAGAAATGGCCAAAGCTAAACATAAAAATTCAATTTGATACATAGTCAATCTCAATCTTAAAGCAATAAAAACAGCATTGGATAAAACTGTAGACTCACTTTTAATACTTGCTCCAAAAACAATTTTTATTCAAAAATTCTTAACTTTGGAACAAGTCCAAGTCGAATGAAAAAAAGTACCTATCTCTTGTCCATATCTAAAACACATATCTGAAGAAATTCATTCAAATTTTTGAGGGGTTAGATTCAATTGGTGTAAAAAAAAAAAAAAATTATATCTTGCGTTTATAAGCTTAGTCATGATATCCTTACACAAATTTCTCCATACATTTTTGTCTATCTTCCTGTTTAAATCAAGTTCCCATTTCATTCTTGATTTATGAACATTAAACTTGGGCATTTTGTTTTATAATAACTTAAACATCTCAGAAATAAACTTATTTGTTTCTTCCTTAGTAAGCAATAATTCCAAAGCCGATTGTCTAGTAATTTTAAACTATGACCTAATTTTCCCAATAAAATTTTTTTAACCTAGTAACAAAAAAATGTATTAGTAGGGACTTGAAATTTCTCCTTCATTCAATTAAAAGATACAAGCTTCCCTGCTTCAAAACACTCTTCAACTTGTTTAATCCCCAACTGATTCCATATCTTTAAAAACTGATTATTTACAATAAAAGGAAATAGTTTATTTTGATATATCCTATGCTTTCTAACTTTCTGGACCAGCCTATTATGTGGGACCTTTTTAGAAGCTTTGCTAATGACCATACAGATAATGTCCACTTCATTAATTCTCTTGGTACTTCCTCAATTGTACAGTTATAATTCCATTCACAACAAAAATCTTTTGAATCAAACAAAGCTACACTTAAAATGAAAGAAGTATTTATCTATGATATCTTTACAGGCCATAGAACACTGCATCTCAGAACAGGCCCTTTGGCTCATGATGTTGTGCTAATCTATAAACCTACACCATAGTAATCTAACCCCTTCTACATACCATAGATGTCCATTTTTCTTGTATCCATGTTGCCTATCTAAGAGTCTTTAAATGTCCCTATTACACCAGCCTCCACCATCACCATTTGCATTCCAGGTACCTACCACTCTGTGAGTATATTTTTTTTTAAAAAAGGTCTCTGATGTATCCCCTAAACCTTCCTCCACTCACCTTCAACAGATGTCCTTTGGCACTTGCTATTGTTGGCTTGGAAAAAATGTACTGGCTGTGCACCCGATCTATGTCTCTGATCATCTTGTATAACTTGATTAAGTCTCCTCTTAACTTTTGACTCTCCAAAGAGAAAAGCACTACAATGTTCAACCTTGCTTCATAAAACATTTTCTCCATTCCAGGCAACTTTCTAGTAAATCTCCTCTGCACCATTTCTAAGCTTCTACATCCTTCCTCTAATAGGCAACCAGATATGCACACAATACTCCCAACTAGTTTTATAGAACTGCAACATTACCTCATGGCTCCTGAATGCAATCCCTTTACAAATGAAGACCAGCACACCATACATCTTCTTTAATTACCCTATCAATTTGGGCATCACCCTTGAGAAATCGATGGACTTGAATACAAGATTTCTTTGGTCTCTTTGTTAAGAGTTGTGCCATTGACCATTCACTCTACCCTCAGGTTTGACCTTCTAAAGTGCATCACTTCACATGTATCCGAATTGGAACTCCATCCGCCTTCTCTCTGCCCAACTCTGCAATTTATCTCTATCCTGTTGTAACCTGCAACAACCTTCTACATTGACACTTCCAACCTTTGTGCCATCTGGAAACCTACTAACCTGCCCTTCCACTTCTTTGTCCAAATCATTTATTAAAAATTACTTAGAAACAAGGGTCCTAGAATTGATCCCTGCAGAACACCACTAGTCACCAACCTGCAATCAGAACACATTCCATCTATGACCATCCTCTTCCAGGAAGTCATTTCCATGCAGCCAAGGCTCCATGGATACCATGCCTCGTGACTTTCTGAATAAGCCTTTTATGGGGGACTGCCTTGCTGAAATCTGCATACATCACACCCACTGCTTAACCTTCATCAAATTCTTTTGTTATCTCCTCAAAAACACAATTAGGCTTGTTCATGAATCCTCTCCAATAATTTGCCCACCACTGACGCAAGACTCGTTGGTCTATAGTTCCCAGGATTTTCCATCTCACCTTTCTTAAACATTCGACATTCTTGAATCCTCTGGCACCTCTCCTGTGTCTGCAAAGATCACTGCCAATGTCCCTCATTTCTGGACAGGTAACCTGGGGTACATCTTGTCAGAGCTTAGCTAGATGAAAATTTTTCAGGAGATCCAGCACTTCCTTTTTCTCATCCTCAACATGATCCTGCATTGTAGCCTGTTCTACATTGACCTTGCATTCACCAAGATTTGTCTCCTTGGTGAATACTGAAACAAAGTATTTATTTTGGGTATCCAGGCACATGCTGCTGCCCTTTATCCCTAAATGGCTCCACCCTCACTCTGGTAATGCTTCTGTTCCTCACATAAGTGTAGAATCCCTTCGGGTTCTCCTTAATCTTATTTGCCAAGACCTTCTCATACCCCCTTCTAGCTCACCTAAATGTCTTTGCTAGACATCATTTAATTCTCATGAACCCTTTCTGGCTCTTGCTTTATAAACCTTATGTATGCTTACTTCTTGACGAGGTGTCCCACCTCTCTTGTTAACCATGGCCTTTACCCTGCTGTCTTGTTCCTGTCTCAATTGGACAAACCTTATCCAGAACTCCGCACAATTGGTCCCTAAACACCCTACACATTTCTGCTTGCATTTCCCTGAGAACATCAGTTCCTGCCTAATCACTTTGTAATCAGCCCTTTCCCAATTAAACACTTTCCCTTTTTTCTGCTCCTATCCTTGGCTATAACTATGCTATAGGTGAATAAGTTGTGGTCTGTTTCAAAAATTCTTCCCCACTGAGAGCTTTGTCACCTGACTAGGTTCATTACCCAGTAATAGATTAAGTGTAGCCTTTCCTCTAGGTGGCTTGTTCACATAGTGTGTCAGAAGTTCTTGGACACACCTGTCAAATCCTTCCCCATTTGCTCCTTTTGCTCTTAGAAAGTATCAGTCTATATGAAGGAAGTTGAAGTTTCCCATAACAACAACCCTGTTATTTTTTCTCACATTTTCAAAATCTGCCTGGTGGCTATTTGGGGGCCGATTGGATAATCCCAATAGAGTGATTGTACTCTTCCTGTTTCTGTCTTTAACCTATATTGACTCAGTAGATGATCCCTCCACCACATCCGCCCTATCTGCAGCTGTGATACTATCCCTGATTATCAATTCATTCACCCACAAATTGGAGGAAGAACACTTCATATTCCTCTCCAAATAGATTACTTTAGTATTGACTTCTCTGGTTTCAATTAGGCCCCTACGCTGTCTCTCTCTCTCATTCATATCCCTCTGTCTCCTTTCCTCCAGCTTCTCGCCCTCTTCCCTCTTCATTCAGAGAGCTCTCCCCCTCCCCATCACTTTTCCATTTTTTTGCTTCTCCCCTTCCACCCATATCCACCTTTTGTCAGTTGGTCTGTGCTCCTCCACCTTCTTTTCTTCTCCCCACACCTTTTCATTCAGGTGCCAACCTACTTTTTGTTCATACCTTGACAAAGGACTTAGGCCCAAAATATTGGTTATATTATATTTGTTCCCTATGGACGCTGCAAGATGTGCTGATGTTTCCCATTCTTCTTATTCTATGGAGGTACTTTTTCTGAAATTGAACAATGAATGGGGAAAAAATTTTGGAAAATAAGAATCTATACTTTTCAAAAACCTGTTCCTGCATCCTGGAATTGACACCTTTAATTATATGTAATCTCTATTTCCCAAGTCCTTTTAAATACATTTGGTTTAAAAAAAAATAATTGTTATTAAATGTTCTCTATTCAACTGAATATTGCTAACTCAGAGTAAATCTGGTGAGACCGTTACAATTTACAATACACTGGTTTGCATAGGCAGAGAAAAGTAACTGAAGATTCCAAAAACCCTCATAAGATATGGTAGATTGAGAAAGAAGAAAATCAATTACACCAATAATTTTTTAAATCTGGATTACAATTAAGTATTCTGCTCTTTGAGTTGATCTTAGCTTTTTTTTTTACTTTGAATTACTTAATTTATTTAGCACTCAGTAAACATCTTCCATTGATTCTGGATAAATTTCAATAATATGTCAGAAAAATAAATAGATAACTAACAAAATACCCTTTTTGATTATTCTAGTTGCTCAAATTATCTGAATTCAGTATCCATTTAAAGTGGCAGAATATCATATCATCAGGTTCAGTTTGAAAGCTCTGCAATTGTGATTTAGTGAATGAGAACATAAATTGGCTTCTCAATATGGTAATATTTGTATTTTTCTAAATTAATTCACTGTATGTAATTTTTAGTTCCAAACAAATTCTTCAATTTTGAGCAATTTATCGTGGGTGCTTTCAAAACTGTGACTTGAGTTTTTTGAAATATGTAAAATGTTAACATATTTCTCAAATGAAAGCCATCCATGTAAACATTACAGTTAGGTTTTAATTGTATGAATTGGATCCTCTTAAACTTGTACTCTAGAACCAGTAATCTAAATACTGCTGATGACATAACCTAAATTGAATCCTGTAGCATGGTTGAATGGGGCAACTATCAAGCAAAATCATTTTGTTTGTGTCCATTCATTAGATGATGCGATCACATGCATCACTTCCTCCAATACCAGTAACCTTTGGTCCTGGGTTTTGGAAAGGCATGCACCATTGAATCAGCAGTGATTTATAACGCATTCCTTCTGGTAATTATCCAGTTAGAGATTAGTGAACAAAGTTGTTGCTGTGTTGGGTATGTTTTAATTTGTAAGCAAGCTATCACAAGACAAAGGAACAGGAGGCGGCCACTAGGTCCATCGAGTCTGTTCCGTAAAACTACACTAAGCTACTCTACACTAGTTCCAATTTCCGGCCTTTTCAAAGATTGTGCCTTTCATTCACAATAATGAATATAAATTGATAAACACATTCAAAGTTCACCCAAAGGAAATGAAATTATTTGCACGCATCCAAAGCAGAACAAATTTAGAACTAATTTTGATATATATTTGATAAAAAGATGTTTTGTGAGAAGGTCCCAATAGTATCAGTGTACAAAGGAACTGTACTCACTGGTTTACCAACCCCAGTCTGCCTTTCATCATAGCACATAGAATTTTCATGTCTTTAGAATAATAACTCTGCCATATTTTAATTTGATTAGCTTGTATGCTTAAATATATTTTCTTGGTGCATTGGAATAATAATTATTTTGATTATATTTACAGGTCAGCTGGATAATGTAGATGTTAATCGGCTAAAAGAAATTGAAAAAACTCTCAATGATGCCAAGGATCAAATGAAAGAGAGTGATTTAGAAAGGAAGTTAGCAGATCTAGAAAAGGCTGAAAAAGAACAAGCTAATGCAATTATCACCTATGAGCAGGATATTGAAGATATCCTGAAGGACATTAAAAACCTAGAGGACATCAAACAAACATTACCTCCTGGCTGTTACAATACTCAGTCTCTGGAGACCCCATAGTCACATTCACATTCTATCCAAAAAGCTTCAGTGACATTGTACAGAAATTGCCTTATTACCAAATCTTTTTCAATGTGTGACACATCATTCAGTGTTCCAAGGCTCATAACTGAAATTCCTCAGGCATCAAATGCAGCTGCTTGGATGAAGCACAAGATTGTGGACAGTGGGGTGGTGTGAGTGACATACCTATATGACAAGCTACTATGATCCTGGAAGAACTAAGTTTGTGTTCAAAGAACAATCCGAGAAAGCCACACTTCATCTGCCTGATTTAATCACCACACTATTAGCCTTAAATTATTAGGCATGTCATTCCACTGCCCCATCACAAAGGCTCCTTTTGCTGCAAGGAGAAAGAAAGTCAACTTCTATCACTATGAGTGGTATTGAAATAACTGAGCTATTAATGTAGGTTTGTCTCTCCCCCTTGCTGCATGGAGCCATTGGTTCTTTATTGCATTCAACTCAATGGTATTAACATAGCTTTATGATCTGTCATTCTCCCCCCACTTCCCACTGCTTTCTTAAATGACCAGACTAGCTGTGAAGGATTTAGTTGTTAACATGTTAATATTTAATTTTTTACCACTCCATTCCCTGACTGCACATTAAATCACATCACTTTAGGGTAGTAGTAAGTCACTTTAAGAGCATTATATACAGTATTCAACATGTTAATGTTGTAAATTACCGTGAAAGCTGGTCTTCTCATTAGAAAACACAGTCTTATAATACTAATCCCTTTGCTCCTTATTTTTTTCACTTTATTTTGCAACAGTAAAATGCCCATAAAGAAGTCTTGCATTTTTTTGGTGTAGACCACACTCTGTTTCTGTTCCCGAGACGGTTGCTTCATCTATATCAAAAGCAGAACTTATTTTTTACAGCGACACTCTATGCAACTTTGTACATGGCGTAGCAAAAAAAATAAAATTACCTGATACACTGGTGCTATTAATTATTTCAAATGTTTTATTTTTGTGTGAATGTTTTTTATCATATAATAGTATGAGGAAATGTTGAGTCTGTTTTTGTGTAAATATACTCTACATAATAGGTTCAGGACTGGCTCTGAGTTACCTCCCCATTCTCAAGTTTCTGCTACCAAAATAGAACAGTTTATACAACTTTCTGATTGCCTTAGGAATTCTGTGGTATTTTGCTTGCTTGTATACACAGCTTAGATTTTATTTTCTATTTGGGGCTGCCAGTCTTTAAACTTATTTGGAGAAAAAAAAATTCCAGAAGATTATTACTGATGTATAAATACACTCTAAGTATCCAATATTTCAGAGTGGTTATTTGAAATGCTTTCCTCCCTCCCATCTTCCTGCAACTTCCCACCCACCCGCTTCCCAAATGCCATCCTTGAAAATTTTCCCCTGCTCAAACTTGTTGAAAAATGTACTTCATTTTATACCATGCATTTTAAGTCGGGAAAGTTTTCCTATTTTTGGCCCAGATGGAAATACATAAAATAAATCTGTTATACAAAATTGGGAGAATGAAACTTTGGCAATCTATGCTGTTACTTATCCAGCATGTGCCTTGTGGAGGGGAGATGGGCTGTGTGTGCCTTTACCCTTTATCCTGACAGTGTTATGCCAGACTGAATTGTCTCTGCAAACTGATGTAAAATTTAACATTTGGCTTCTTGCAATTCTGTTTGTAATCACTTTTAACTAGTGTGTAATTTCTGTCACTGATGAACATTATTGATAATGACTTAATCACCCATAATTGCACATACAGTTTTAGACAGGAACAAACACTGAAGTTAGCACTGAGCAGGGCTAAAGGGTTGCACGCTTTTTTCCCCAAATATCGTGCCTGAAGCAAAAAGATGCATCTCTATTTTGAAGTTTTACTGTAACAGCCTCTCCTGACACTCTACTTAGACAATACAGCCATTTTGTACCTTTTACAGCTGTAATACTATTTATCATGTAAGGAAGTCAATTAATCAAAAGTATGAGGTTAACGTCCTGCCTGTAGAAGAATCATGTACAGTATGGAAAAGGTGCAACAAACTCAGCACATTGTGTGGTGAGAAATAGTTCCAAATCGTCTTATCCTATACCTTTTGTTGTAAGCCTTCTGCCTTAAAGTGCCATCATACTGTTAGGAAAGACGTGCAACACTTATACAATTTTATGTGTAAAACAGTATTTCTTATTTATAAGACACAATATTTGTAATCTTTATCCAGGTCTCCTTGTGGGTGTTGCACATTCTTCTTGTAATGATGTGACTTCAGAACACTGCTTTTACCTAACACCTCTTTTCACCTAATTGCAGTGGCCAAATGCCTGGCAGATTATTGTTTAATACTATTTTTGTCTGTAAATCAAATTGTATCATTTAAATAAATAAATGTGGTATTACATCAATGTCTGATCATATGTTTCATCTTGTTCTTTAAAACGTTTCCTTATCCTGCATTTAAAATTTGTATTGAGCAACTCTGTAAAATATAAAAAAATTATTTTGCCTCACCCAAAGGTGCTAATCTCTTGGTTCTTCAACAACACCTATAAATGGTTAACAAGAAAAATTCTTTTAGCTAAATAATAAATGCTTGCATCTCTATTTAATAGATTACACAGTTATACTATCAACATCAAAAATATTAAAAAGGAAAAGTTTAATTCTGGCAATGCGAGTTGCTGACTGTATGTTAAAATACAAGCATATACTTAAGATATCATTCTTGGAAAAGAACAAAAAGTCTAGATGTGAAACACCACTTTTCAGTTCAGTGTCTGCCGTTAAATTTGGAAAAACACCATTCGCCCTAATTATTCATTTAAATTTGATCTTAAAGGTTTATAATATAAAATCCAATGGCTCCTGTGTAAGAGATAACCGTGCGTTCAAGTATTGTCTATCACTGGGAGTTTTTGACCTTTATTGCTGGATGTCATGCAGTATTGAAAACATAAGCAACATTTTTATAAGCCTTTGATTGATGGAAATGGACCAGGGGCTGAGAGTGGGGATTTCTTCCAGGGAGGAATGACACCAATGGATGAAGAACTATGTTCTATTCCAGTGGTTTCAAACTTTATTTCCACTCACATACCACCTTAAGTAATCCCTGTACCATAGGTGCTCTGTGATTAGTAAGGAATTACTTAAAGTGGTGTATGAGTGGAAAGAAAAATTTGAAAACCACTGTTGTATTCAATGACCTGACAAGTACAGAAAATGCAACGGGACCAAATCTATCCCAATGTTGGTGAGGTAGCTCAAGACAACTGCAAGGGTGATCACAGATTGAATAAAATATACAAAATCAAAGTGGGTAAAGGATTCATCATAGAATCTGACTAAACAAAGGTTCATTTTAGGTTCAAATTATTTAAATTGAATGCAAAGAAAATATTGGGAGAAATGCATAATAACATAAGGTGGTACTGATATTCTTTGTATGTTGCTTGTTTGCAACATGTACATTAACGAGTTCAAACAGAAAGGGTAGTTCAAAATTGTGCATATTCCATCTTCACTTGGGGAAACTACAGTAGCTCTTAATTTCACTGTATACTTATGAGGAATGAATTCCTGAATTTCCCCCTCTATATTTTTCCTACTTTCGAATAAATCTCGTGAACAAATGGCCCAAATGAAGGGGCAACAATTTAAATCTGGGACAGTGAATTTTCCTGATTTGAATTACAAAAGGAGCTATTACCAGGGAGTCCCTATGATTGGTTGAAATGTTCACCTTCCCAGCTTTATTTGAGGATTGCAAACATGAACCATTTTCTAATTGTGATAGAGGGATACAATAAAAGATTGTAATGAGCTAACTGAAAATGCTTGAGAGGCAAATCGGATCAGAGAAGGGTGGAAGATTACAGTAAGAAGGGTGAGATGAAGGGAGCAAGCACAAAACAGGTAAGGTTAGGGAGCGACACAAGGGGAATACAGGCAGAGATGGTGGCTTTATGAGTGAAAGTGCGATTAATATTTGATGAGCTGAAAAAAATCTAAAAACTAATGAAGTAGACAGTGAATAGAAAGGAGGATTGGGGTTTTTGCTTAAAAATTATATCCTTGGGTAACCCCTTTAAACATTTTCAAAATTATTGTGTGAGACTTGATTGCTAGCCTATCAGATAACCTTAACTGTAATCCAAAGCAGCCAGCAAATGAACTCATGGGGAGTTCCAAATGTGTGCAGGCATGGAATTGAACGTTCTCAAAGAAACTAGTGGAATCCATGTGGAAGATTGCAGGACCATTCATGGTGCCTCAGAATGGTTTGTGAGGCATGATTTCCCCAGTTAAGTGTGGAAGTTATGAAAACAAAAGGCGTGTGGGAGCCATGTTGATCCCCAGAGAGATAGACATCATCAGGAGCAAGAACCACAAAGTTGGCTTGAATCCTAGTTGTGCTGGGAGTAAGAAACTTGGCATGGGTTGAGAAAAGTTAAGTCTGGGTTGTAATTTTTTTTCAAATTTGAAATCTCAAAGACAAATGAAATAATTAAGACTTGAATTTTACTTTGGTCAATAATTGAATATCGTACGTGAACAGGTGTAAATTCTGTCCAGAAGTTGGAATTGGCAATTACACTTTAAGCTGGATTTTTCTTCCTAGCCCACCAAAACTGCAGCCTCATCCATTATCCTTGTGGAATTTAAGACTTTTAAGAAATATAAGATAGTACAGACAGATGTGTGGCTGAAGAGATGGTGCAAGGGGCAGGGTTTCAAGTTATTGGATAATGGATCCTTTTCTGGGGAAGGGGGTGACCTGTACAAGTGGAATGGGCAGGGAGCTAATGCTGTTGGTGGGGTGGGGTGGTGGGAACCAAACTGAAGAGGCAATTTAGAGCACAAGTAGGGACAGCTGGTAGGGAAGGACGGTCAGATAAGGGCAAAATTACAGCCAGTCAGATGAGCTGCAATGCAACAAATTTGTTATTTGTTATTTGCAATAACAAATAAAGAGCTAAAGGTTTTGTATTTAAATGCACACGACAAGAGAAATAAGATGGATAATCTTGTCATACATCTACATGTGGCCATGTATGTGGCCATGTATGTGACTACCATGGAGTCATGCTCAAGGGGATGGATACCCAAGGATACACAATGTATCGAAAGGATGAGCAGGTAGCAGAGAGGATGGTCTGGCTCTGTGGGTAAGGAAAAACATGAAATCATTAGAAAGAAGTGAAAATGTTTAAAAGGGTCATCCAAAATATAATTGTGGGTTGAGTTGAGAAATAGCAAGGGTAAAAAGCACTATTGGGACGTTTACAGATTTTCAAAGAGTAGCTGGGATGAAGACAACAAATTACAACTGCAATTAGAAAAAAGTGTGTTAGAAAGGCATTTTAACATGCAAATAGATTGTCGGACTGGATCTCCGGAGAGAATTTGTACAAAACCTACAAGATGGCTTTTTTTAGAGCAGCTTGTTGATGAGCCCCTTAGGGGATTGGCTGTACTGGATTGGGTGTTGTGTAACATACTAAAGGTGATTACAGAGCTCAGCGTAAAGGAAAATTAGAGGGCAGTGATCACAATATGACTGAGATCAATTTGAGATTTAACAAGGAACCACTAAAGTCAGATGTGTCAGTATTTCAGTGAGCTGAAGGAAACTACAGTGGCATGAGAAAGAAACTGGCCAAAGAGGATTGGACGGTGGCACTAGAAGGGAAAATAGCAGAGCAGAAGAGTGCAAGAAACGAGGAAGGTTCAGGATAAATACACACCAAAAAAGAGGAAATATTACAATGGAAAAATGTCATAACTGTGAGAGAAACATGAGTCTGCAGATGCTGTGATTGCTGTCAAAACACAAATGTTGGAGTAACTTAGCAGGCCATAGGAGGTAAAGATGTATTACCGACATTTCAGGGCTGAGCCCTTCCTCAAGGTATGTGTGATTAAAAACAGGTGCCTGAATTAAAGGCTGGGGAAAGAATGGGAGAGGGAGAAGTACAGACCAGCAGACGACGTGTTAATTGCATATGTTAAGAGAAAAGGTGAGAATTGATTTTGGCTCTATGAAAGGAGGCAGAAGGAAAAGAGACAGACAGACAGAGCTAGAAGAAGGAAGATGGAGGAAGAAGATGGAGGGAAGGGCAGTTCTAACAGAAACCAGAGAAGTTGATGTTAATGCCATCTGATTGGAGGGTGTCCAGATGGAAGATGAAGTGTTGTTTCTCCAATTTGCAGGTGGTCTCAGTCTGGTAATGAATGAGACCATGGACAGATAGCAAGGAATTGAAATGGGTGGCCACTGGGAGATCCATGCAATTGCAGTGGACAGAACTGAGGTGCTCAACAAAGCGATCTCCCAGACTGCATCCAGTCTCCCTGATGTAGAGGAGACCACAACTGGAACACCAGATGCAGAAGATGTTCAGATGTTGCTTCACTTGAAAGGACTGTTTGTAGCCCTGCATGGTAGTGAGGGAGGAGATGTGGGTGCATGTGGAACCTCTTCTGCAGTCACAGAGGTAGGTGGCAAGATCGGCTGACAGCTGTGGCTGACAAGGGATGTCAAAGCCAGTGTAAAAACAAAAGAGAGGGCATAAAAAGAAGCAAAAATTAGTGGGAAGATAGAGGATTAAGAAGTGGGTTATTTTTTTAACTTGCAGAAGGTAACTAAAAAAGCTCATAAGGTAGAAAAAGATGAAGTTTGAAAGTAGGCTAGCAAATAATATCAAATAGGATGCAAAAAACTTCAAGTACATAAAAGTAAGAGTGGTGAGAGTAGATATAGAACCACTAGAAAATGAAGGAGAAATAATAATGGGAGACAAGGATATGGCAGAGGAAGTAAATGAGTATTTTTCATCATTCTTCACTGTGGAAGGCATTAGCAATGTGCCATGTGTTGAAGGGTGTCAGGGAAGGGAAGTGAGTGTAGCTACTATTTCAAGGGAGAAGATGCTCAAAACGATGAATGGTCTAAGGGTGGATAAGTCTCCTGGACCAGATGGATTACATCCTCAGGTTCTGAAAGAGGTAGCAGTAGAGATTGGGGAGGCAATGGTAATGATCTTTCAGGAATCAATAGATTCTGGTACAGTTCCAGAGGACTGGAAAATTGCAAATGCTACCCCACTATTCAAGAATAGAGGGAGGCAGCAGAAAGGACATTATAGACAAGTTAGCCTGACATCAGTGGTTGGGAAGATGTTGGAGTTGATTGTCAAAGATAAGGTTATTGGAGTGCTTGGAGGCACATGACAAGATGGGATAATGCCAGCATGGTTTCCTTAGGGAAAAATCTTGCTTGGAATTCTTTGAAGAAGTGACAAGCCAGCGAGATAAAAAAGATGCAGTGGATGATGTATATTTGGATTTTTAGAAGCCTTTAGCAAGGTGCCACACATGAGGCTTCTTACAAAGATAAGAGCACAAGATATAACAGGAAACATACAAGCATGTGTAGAACATTGGCTGATTGCCAGAAATACAGGGATCATGTTCTGTTTGGCTACCAAGTGCTGTAGGGGTCAGCATTAGGGCAGCTTCTTTTTATGTTGTATATTAATGATTTGGATTTTGGAATGAATGGCTTTGTGGCCAAGTTTGCAGATAATATAAAATTAGATGGAGGAGCAAGAAGTGTTGGGGACATGGGAAGATTGCAGAAGAACGTAGACAGATTAGAAGAATGGGCTGAGGAGTGGTAAATGAAGTATAATAAATATACGGTCATGACCTTTGGTGGAAAATATAAACAGGCAGACTTTTTTTTTAAATGGGGAGAAAACTGAAAATACCTAGATGCAAAGGGATTTGGGAGTTCTTGTTCAGGATAGCCTGAAGGTAAACTTTTATGTTGAGTCAGTGGTGAATGCTGCCATTCATTTCAACAGGGTCGGTGCCAGAATGAATGTTAGAGGGGGGTGTTGGAGGGGGGCACAGTGGAATGATCATAAACTCGTTCAGCAGGGGGGGAATTCCCATAGATGCCTCCCCTTGGCACCGACCCTGTATTTCCAGCAGAATGGAATTTAAGAACAGGGATGTGATGTTGAGGCTTTATAAGGCACTGATGAAACCTCATGACTCTTCATTTAAGAAAGGATGTGCTGACCATATAACCATTTACAGCACAGAAACAGGCCACTTTGTCTCTACAAGTCCATGCCAAACATCATCTCCCATCTAATCCCACTGACTCACCGGGCAGCGTACAGTTGGGGGAGGACTAATAGTTTAAAATTGGTAAATGTGATGCCCTGGACTTTCAGGGTCTACACGTAATACCCCTTTACCCCAGTCGAGTGCGACCTGGTCGCCAATGAAATCCTCTGGTCAGTGGGGAGAATAAACAGTCCGCAATGGTGGGCCAGGTCTGGACGGATAAAACTCTTGGTTGACCCCAAGTCAAATAAGCAATTGGTATGGTGTCCATGCACTTTAATCAGTTCCATTGCTTTTGTAAGGGAATGGGAGCAGTCCTGATCCAAGATCACTGATGCAGAGACCTGTGCTGGGAACAATGGAGTCTTACGTGACGATGTCACGCAGCGTTGGGCCTGAAGTGCACTATGTGTGCGTGGTGACATCACAGAAGCAGTCGGGCTGAAGCTGTCAGCATTGAGGAGCTGGGGCTGCTGCCTGCAGCCTGCTGGGGGTGTCAGCCAGCCAACGGTAAGTGCTGGGGGTCGCTGCTTGTGGGGCGGTCAGGTGGGCAATCGTTGGCGGTAGTGGTGGTGGGTACTGGGTCAGTAGTGTCGGTGGCAGCGCAGTGGCGGTAGCGGACGTTGAAGTCGGGGCTTGGGCCTGGGCAGTGTAGGAGGTCCAGCGAAGGTGGGCTGTACCTTCCATGCTCGGCGCCTGCCCTGTGACATCAGGCACTGCCGCGCAGTGGAGCCCTCGCTCTCATTGGACGAGAGCTCAGAAGAAGAGATGTTTGAATAGGAGGGTGACGGCTGGGCCTCACACGAGGCACTGTGTTTGATGGTGGCCATTTTGGAGCAACAGACTACAGCAAAGTGGCCATTTTTAAGGCACTTCTGGCACCTGGCTTTCCTCACTGGACACTGGGACCTGCTGTGCTTATCCCTCCCGCAGAAGTAGCACTTCGGTGTTGCATTAGGCAGTGTAGTGGCGGCCGACAAGCCGTCGGTGGGCCATGGGGTAGTAGGGTTGAGGGAGGGCATCCTACTCACTTCATAGCATGGGGTACAGCCCTGAGAGTAAGCATCCATACTTAAGACCGCATCTTCCATTGACTCTGTGATCATGATCATGTCCTTTAGGTTTTCTCCCCCGTGCTCGAGCAGGCACTGCCTCACCTCATTCAATCAGACCCCGGCCACGTAAGCATCCTGAATGAGATCGCCAGTGGTCTCAGCAGCAGTTCTGTCTGAGCAGGCACAGGCTCTGCCCAGTGCCCTTAGTGCTCGGTTATAAGTTCTACAGGACTCACCAGGCAGTCGCCTCCTGGTTGCTGGTTTGTACCGGGCGTAGACCCTGTTTACCAGTCACTCATAGAGTCCTTTCAACACCTTCATGGCTGCGGCATAAGTGGCTGCATCCTGGATGCCCTCATAGACTCTCGGGGACACCATAGACATCAATACTAGTAGTTAATGGCCGTCCTCCTCCACGGCAGGGTCAGAGAGTTGTAGGTTAACTTTGAAACACCTCACCCAGTGCTTAAAGTCATTCGAAGCTGTAGCCAACTGCGGGTCGATGTTGAGGCGTTCCGGTCACAGCATATGCTCCATCCCTTGAAAACTTTCTAATTAATAAAATTGTAGTGCACGTCGAAAGAATCAAAGGCTTGTTGATCCAAACCAAGGCTTTTATTAACTAGAAGAACGGAGCTTATCACATGTCGGTTGACCAGTCCAGAATGATCTGGGTCTGGCTAGGAGCAACCCTTTAAGACCTGCCAGTAGGCGTGGCTACGCTCTCAGCCAATCACAACCATCCTATACCACAATATATACATATACACATTGGTGATAGAATCCGTACTATCACAATATGTCCTATTTTGATTAGTCCTACCAAAATGTAGCACCTCACATTTATCAGTATTAAACTCATCTGCCATCTCTCAGCCCACTCTTCTAACTGTCCTATATCACCCTGTAAGCTTTGATAATCTTCCTCACTGTCCACAACACTGCCAACCTTTGTATCATCTGCAAATATACTAATCTAATTTGCAACCCTATTATCGAGATCATTAATATATATGACAAACAGCAGGGGATTCAGTACCAATCCCTGAGGCACTCCATTTGACACTGCCCTCCAATTTGACAAACAATTTTCCACCACTACTCTCTGGCATCTCCCTTCCAACCACATCCATTTCACTACTTCAACATTAACACCTAAAGCTTGAACCTTCCTAATTAACTTCTTATGCGGAATCTTATCAAAAACCTTACGTATGTTGTCCAAATAGACAACATCCACCGCCTTCCCCTCATCAACCTTTTTAGTAGCCTCCTTGAAAAACTCTATAAGATTTGTTAGACATGATCTACAACAGGGGTGTCAAACTCAAATTCACGGAGGGCCAAAATTAAAAACTTGGACTAAGTTGAGGGCCGAACTAAATATTTATTGAAAATTTTCAACAACATCTGCATGTTTTCTCTTCTCTCGACATATGTAATGTTAAACTTTTTCTTATTAAAATAAATGTTTAATAATAGTTTTGGATAAACTCTTTCCAGAAGCATTAACAAATGAGAAATAAAATATTCAATAAATAATATTTCTCTATAGAGGATTTGTCAAATGTTGCTAGTGTGCTGTCGAATAGTAAAATCTGAGGGCTATTGAGAATGTGGGAGAATAACATGATTCCTGAAACAATCAAATGGGTGACTGATTGTGGGCATGAACTCTAGCAGGGTTATTTGCCATGACCTTTTTCCATTGGTACAAATATCCTTTGATTTACACACTTTTCAAGTTTTATGCCTAATGAGCTTGTATCCAGGTGCAGGACCATTTTTAACCAGGAATATATTTATCACTGTGACATGAAACCATTGGAAGATCGTTTTATCCTGAGATTAAAGTTCATAATCCTTACTCAGGCCTGTGTGCGGGAGGGCGGGGTTTGCGGGCGATCGGGTTGGACAACGACAGTGTGGGGGCATCGGCTCTCGCTGCAGGGCGGCATCCCGGCGGATCAGCGGCCCCATCACCGTGAGTCGCGGGTCGGCCTGCGGCAGGGAGGGGGAGTGGGCAACGGTCCTGGCGAGGTCAGGCCCCCCCCTGAGTTTCTGCCGGACCCCCTTTGACCTGCTGAGTTTCTCCCTTCTGGTGTTTTTACGAGAACCACAGACTTTCGCTCATACATTGATGAGGGAGATCAAGGGCCAAACATTGTCAGGTACCTCTCTGCTGGATAAAGGATACGGTTTAACCCGCTGAGTTTCTCCAGTGTTGGGTTTTCACGAGGTAGAGTCAAAGGGCCGAAGGGCCTGTTTCTGATCTGTAATGTTCTACGGACCCTGCTCTTCTTTCCGTGCCGGTGTCCCAGGACCTTTCCAGGGCAGTCTCCGCGCTCAGGACCGCGCTGGGATCCCGGTCAGCGGTGGAGGAGCAGGTGAGCGCGGCTAATCCCGATCCAGCCCACGCCACTCCCGAGATTGGCGGGGGGTTCCACCCTACCTGCCCGACCAGCCTCGCTCTCCACGTGTACTCCGGGCACCCGCCGCTGGTCCGGTGGGAAGGCGCAGGGCGGCCGGCGGCCGGCACCCCCATCGCCCGGCGGGGAGCCCCAATCTTCCCTCCGGCGTCCCGACTCCATCTGCAGCTCCAAGAAACGCTGTGCCACTGGGGTTCCGGGCGCTGGGAAGCGGCCTTGGCTTCCCCTGACACTGGCCAGGCCGCGCTGCGGTTGGGGGGGTGGGCGGGGGGACACAACAGCTTGTTTATAAAACCACCCACCACTACTTTTCAAGGACCAGGATTTTTCTCTCTCTCTCTCACCCTGGGACACAGCGGTTACTGTGCACGGCGGCCAGCGGGCCACCTCTAATACATTTTTGATATGATCTTGCGGGCCAAATATAATTATATCGCGGGCCAAATTTGGCCCGCAGGCCAGAGTTTGACATGTGCGATCTACAACATACTCCGAATCAATTCCTGCCTTTCCAAATAGCTGTATATACCATCTCTAAGAACACTTTCCATTAATTTACCCATCACACAAGTCAGACTTACAGGTCAATAATTACCAGGTTTACTTTTGGATCCTTTTTGAACAGTAGAACAATATGAGCCACCCACCAGCACATCCCCCCAGCCAGTGACATTTATAAATATTTCTGTCAATGCCCCCACTATTTGTTCACTAACCTCCCTCAGGGTCCTGGGGAATATTTTATCAGGACCTGGAGATTTATCCACCTTGATCTTTTTCAATACAGCCAACACTACCTCCTCATTAATTCTTATATTATCCATGAGTTCCCTACCATATTTCTTCACTTCATCTGGCTCAATATTTTTTTCCTTAGTGAATGCTGAAGAAAAAAAAAATCATTTAAGATTTCACCCATCTCCTCTGATTTCTCAGAAAGCCTACCCCACTCATCTTCAAGGAGTCCAATTTTATCCCTCGCTATTCTTTTACTTTTAATGACCGATAGAAACTCTTTGGATTTATTTTTACTTGCCCTGCCAAATGCTTTTAGGCATTCTAATTTCTTTCTTAAGATTTTTTTTACACTCCTTATTTTTCTCAAGCAGTTCATCCCTTCCTTGTTGTTATACCTGTTATACACATCCCTCTTCCTCCAAACCAAGTTCCCAATATCTTTTGAAAACCAAGGCTCCCTACAGATTCTGACCTTTCCTTTAATCGTCATGGGGATATACCAACTATGTGCTCTCAGAACTTCTCCTTTGAATATATTCCATTCATCAGCTACATTCTTCCCTGAAAATATCTTATCCCAATCCTCACCCTCCAAATCTTTCCTCATTTCCTCAAAATTTGCTTTCTTCCAATCAAGAATCTCAACCTTTGGCCCACCTTTATTCTTTTCCAATACTAGCCTAAAATTAATAGTATTGTGATCACTAGACCCAAAGTGTTCCCCAACACAAACCTTTGTCACCTGACCTACCTCGTTCCCTAATAGGAGATCTAATACTGCTCTTTCTCGAGTCAGTTCTTCTAGGCATTGATTCAGAAAACTTTCCTGAACACACTTAATAAACTCTATCCCATCCAGTCCTCTTACTGTATGGGCATCCCAGTTAATGTTCGGAAAGTTGAAATCTCCCACAACTACCATGTTATGTTTATTACACATATATGCAATCTCCTTACAAATTTGCTCCTCTAATTCTCTCAGCCCATTTGGTGGTCTCTAATACACTCCCATTAATGTATTCATGCCTCTGTCATTCCTCGATTCCACCCAAATAGCCACCAAATCATCCTGCCTCAGCACTGCTGTAATGTTCTCTCTAATAAGCAATGCAACTCCTCCACATTTTATTCCCCTCTGTTCTATCATGCCTAAAACAAAAGAATCCTGGAATATTTAACAGCCAAAAAATGCCCTTCCTGCAACCAAGTTTCACTGATGGCCGCAATATCATATTTCCATGTGGTCATCCATGTCCTAAGCTTATCCTCCTTATTTGCTATGCACCTTGCATTAAAATACATACACTTGAGAGACTGTCCTCCACATTCAATCCTTTTGTTACCAACTATCTTTACCTTCCTTCCTCCTTCATTTATATTTTTGTTCTGTTCCCTCCATTTCTTTCTCCCTACTCTCTGTACTCTCATTCTGATTCCCACCCACCTGCCAAACTAGTTTAAACCCTCCCCAACTGTGACAGTACAGATTCTATCACCAATGTGTATATGTACAGATTGTAATGTAGGATGACTGTGATTGGCTGAGAGCGTAGCCACACCTACTGGCAGGTCTTAAAGGATTGCTCCTAGCCAGACCAGGTCATTCTGGACTGGTTGACCTACTTGTGATATGCTCCAATCTTTTAGTTAATAAAATCCTTGGTTTGGATCAACAAGTCTCTGGTTCTTTTGACGTGATCTACATCAACAGCTCGGGCAAACCTGCCTGCCAGGATATTGGTCCCCCTCCAGTTCAAGTGCAGCCAATCCCTTCTGTACTGGTCTGATTTGCCCCGGAAAAGATCTCAATGATCCAGAATGACACTGGAGAGGGTTCAGAGGAGGTTCAAAAGGAAGATTTCAGGAATGAAAGAGTTATCATATGTAGAGCATTTCACAGTTCTTGGCCTGTACTCGTTGGAATTGAGAAGAAATAAGGGGATCTAGATGTAGATGTAGAGAGGTTGTTTCCCATGGTGGGAGAATCTATGACAAGAGGGCACAACTTCAGGATTGAAGGGTATCTACTTAGATTAGGGATATGGAGCAATTTCTTCAGCCAGACCATGGTAAATCTGTGAAATTTGTTGCTACGTGCGGTTATGGAGGCCAGGTCATTGGGTGTATTTAAGGCAAAGATTGATAGGTTCTTGATTAGCCAGGGCATCAAAGGTTATGGGCAGAAGACTGGGCAGTGAGGCAGTGATTAAATGGCAGGGCAGGCATGATTGTCTCCCATGGTCTCTTATGGTCTTATAATGTTTTCCCTCAAAACATTTTTATTGTTACAACGTTCTGTGTGGAATATTAACTGTGTTCCTTGGAAAAATGTTTAATTTCATATCACAACAGAGAATAGTCAGTTTCTAGATATTAAAGGAATCGGGGATGGTAATGGAGAATCAGTCATGAACTTAATGCATGGTGGAGCAGGTTTCTACTCCTGCCTCCACTTCTCATGTTCTAGAATTAAGAATTTTACTCAGCATCTGCATATTTATTGTCTTAATCCAAGTAGCAATCATAAAAAAGCTGCAACCTTTCCTACCAGATTGTTTGCTAGGTTCTATAATTTGTTTGGATTATATGGAATGCTTCAGCAGGAATCTTAAAATGGACCTCTTTTAAAATCCAGGGATACGGAATATATTTCATCTGTTTAACAAGAGTACCATGTAAAAGGCATACTTCACAGAAAGTAAATGGATGATAATATACTGCACACGTGAACCGGCTCCCAAAATGGTGGTCACAAATCGCCAAAGAGGCCAACTCCTAAGATGGCATAGGGCTTCCTTCATTGAGGAGAGAGAGAGAGTCCGTGTGTGGAAAAATCCTTTGTATTCGCCAATGACATCATTTCCACCGGCAGCGATAGAAATGGAAGTGTGTATAAAGTCGGGCCTTCAGGCCTAAATAAAGTATTCTTGAGTATGACCCTAAATGTGCATGTTGTCATTATTTCAGCGCTGTGTGTAGCACATCGCTACAATTCATGACCCCGACAGTCCAGATGCTATTTGGACCAATACACACAGTCACGTTGAAACTACCGACCTTCTGGACGTCGAGGCTACGCATGTGGTTCGACCAAACTGAAGCTCAGTTTCAAATCTAGCAAGTAACCTCAGACTTGAGATGCTAATATTATGTATTAAGCTCCCTGGACCAGCAGACAGCAAGCAGAGTCACAGACTTTACACAATAACCTCCAGAAGAGGGAAAATATGCAATATGCAGCATTTAAAGAGCTGCTCATATGCCCTTCGGCCTCTCACAGCACGAGTGAAGCACACGCCTGCTCCACTTGGATGGTTTGGGGGACAGATCCCCGTCAGCATCGATGAACAGGATGCTGACCCTGGCTGAAGGACCCATGTCCTGTGTCATGTTCATGCAGGTGTTCTTGGTACAGCTGCCCAAGGACATACATGTACTACTGGCCAATGCTGTTTTCAGTGACCCCCTCTCCCCCTGGAATGTGGTGGCCTAGGCAAATGTGCTGTGAACGGCCAAGAAGGAGAGCGTGGCAGCCATCAAGCAAGTAACGAAGCTCCACAAGTAGCAACAGGCCAGATTGGGCCTAGCAATGGAGCGTTCACAACCAAGTGAGCAGTGGTATTTCTACCACCAGTAGTAGGGCACAGAAGCCTGCCATTGTTGCCCATCCTGCATGTTCCTGGGAAATGCCGGGGCCAGCTGTCACTGATGACTACAATGACTGGCCACCAGGACAGCTTCCTGTTCGTCTAGGACAAAAAGTCTGGACACTACTTTCTGGTTGACACAAGAGTGAGATTTGGCTCGACACCCACAGCAGGAAGATTGGACCCACCCTGAGGGCAGCAAACAGCAGCATGATACGGACCTATGCCACCCACACTGTCCAACTGCAGTTTGGCAACAGCAGGTTCACGTAGGAATTCACACTGGCCGCCATGGCCCAACTGGTCCTGGGGGCAGACTTTCTGTGAGCGCACAGCCTGCTGGTCATTCTACAGGGGAGAAGAATTGTCCATGTCAGGACGTTCCACACATTCTCCTTAGGTGAATCCAAGTTACCAGCCCCACACCTGAATTCAATCATGCTCTCAGAGGATGAATTCATCAGAAATCTTGTGGAGTTCACGTTAGCCATGACTAAGTCTGGAGGACATCACACATCGACACAGGGACCACCACTCCACACCAGAACTTCCCTTGGACAAGCTCTACCTAGCGAAGGAGGAGTTCAAGAGGATGGAAGAATTAGGGATCATACAGCAATCTGAAAGCCCATGGGCCTCTCCCCTGCACAGTGCCTAAGGCAGCCAGGGGCTGGAGACCATGCAGGGACAACCGCTGACTGAACGAGGCTACAACTCCAGACTGCTACCCTGCGTCACACATGCAGGACTTTGCAGCAAACCTTCATGGCAAAATCATTTTTTCCCAAAGTGGACCTCATCCGGGGATACCATCAGATCCCGGTACATCCCGAAGACATCCCCAAGACAGACATCATCACCCTGTTCGGCTTGTTTGAGTTCCTCCGAATGGCGTTGGGCTTGAAGAATGTTGCACAGACATGGACAAGGTGGATCACAACCTGGAATTTGCATTCATCTATCTGGATGATATCCAGCACCAGTCACCAGGAACATTTATCTCATCTCTGCAAACTCTACACCCACCTGAATGAGTTTGGCCTCATGATCAACCTGGCCAAATGCCAGTTTGGACTCAACACCATTAATTTTCTGGGCCACAAGATTACCAAAGAAAGTGTGATGCCACTGCTTGCTAAAGTAGATGCCATCCGACAATTTGCCAGGCCTAACACAGTCAAGGGCCTGCAGGAGTTTGTCAGCATGGTGAATTTTTATCACCGCTTCATCCCCTCAGCGGCCAACATCACGTACTCCTGTTCACTCTGATGTCAGGCAGATCCAAAGACATCATTTGGGATGACGCTTCCGTAGTCACTTTCAAACAAAAGCCACACTGCTGACCCATCTCAGGACACACATCCCGACCTACCTCACAATGGATACCTCTAACACAGCAGTCAATGGGGTGTTTGAACAGTTGATTGAAGGGTGCTGGAATCCCCTGGCATTCTTCAGCAGACACCTAAGGCCGCCTGAGCTTAAGTACAATGCCTTTGACTGGGAGTTGTTGGCTCTGTACCTGGCCATCTGGCATTTCAGATACTTCTTAGAGGGCAGGCCATTCACCACTTTTACAGATCACAAGCCGTTGACTTTCATGTTTGTGAGGAGGTCCAATTCCTGGTCGACCCGCCAGCCGCGACTTTTGTCCTACATGTCCGAATACATGACAACCATCAAATGTGTCTCAGATAAGGACAACGTCATGGCAGATGCACTTTCCAGGCCAACCATCCACGCCGTGTCCTGGGGGGGACAACTTTGCAGCATTGGCGGAGGCGCAGCAGGTGGATAATGAGATGCCCAGCTACAGGACCGCAGTCTCAGGTTTGCAACTGCAAGACATCCCCATAGGTCCAGGCAAGAAGACCCTCCTGTGTGATGTAGCTGCTGGTCAACCTTGCCCCATCATCCTGGCAGCCAGGAGACAGCAAGTTTTTGACTCCATACACAGACTGACAAACCCATCTATTAGGACAACCATCCGGATGGTTACCAGCAGGTTCGTGTGGCACAGGCTCAGGAAACAAGTCAGCAGATGGGCAAAAACATGCACACAGTGCCAAACAGCCAAGGTACCGTAGTACACTAAAGTCCCGCCGAGGCAGTTTGAATCCACCTGCCAAAGGTTCGACCATATCCATGTAGATATCGTGGGGCCCCTGCTGGTGTCGTGTGGTGCACGGTATCGCCTCACCATCGTGGATAGCTTCACAAGATGGCCCCACTCACCGACACAACCACGGACTCCTGCGCCTGAGCACTGATCACGACATCGTTGGCGCATTTCAGACTACCGGCCCACATAACCTCTGATAGAGGTGCCCAATTCACCTCCAGCCTGTGGTCAGCCCTAGCCAACATTTTGGGGAATACTGTTGCAACCACACAACTGCATACCACCCACAGTTAAATGGGTTAGTAGAGCATTTCCACACACACTTAAGGTCAGCGCTCATAGCTCGCCTGAAGGGGCCTGCACAGCACCCAAAGAAGCTGAGCTGGTTTACAGAGCACCCCTGGTCGACCCGGTGAGTTTGTCCCAGCTGAACGGGGGCAGGAGGAAGAATCTGCAGTAGTCCTGGACAGTCTACGCAAGAGGCTTGGTACCCTGGCCCCACTCCGACATCACAGCATGGATGGACCCGGACCTGCATGCCTAAACACCTGCAGAACTGTAAGTTTGTATGGGGGGGGGGGCGTGCATCAGGCACCGTACGAGGGGCTGTTTAAGATCAATGGGTCCACGTTCGTTTTGGACTTTGGGGGGAAAGAGAAAGTCTTCACAACAGACTGACTTAAACCTGCCCATGTAGACTTGGCCCAACCGATGGAAGTCCAGGCTCCTTGGCACGGGGAAGACTGCTGAAACAGAGACCGATCCAGATCTAGACTTTAGGCTTTGGAGCATTGCTGGTTCTTGGGGGGTTCATGTGGTGACCCACTCACTATGCATGCGAACCGGGTTCCCAAAATGGTGGTTGCACATCAACAAAGAAGCCGGCTCCCAAGATGGCATGGGGCTTCCTTCATCGAGGAGAGAGAGCCCACTCGTGGGAAGAACCCTTTGTATTCACCGGTGATGTCATTTTCGTCAGCAATGGAAGTGCGCATGAAGTCGGGCCTTCAGGCCCAAATAAAGTACTATTGAGTACAACTCCAGACGTGCATGTTGTCATTATTTCAGCGCTTTGTGTACCACATCGCTACAATACTCTATCACTGGAGATCAGGGTTATTTTCTTAAATGGATTCACGACTTTAACCACTTGGCTTTAAATTGCTGGGCCAACCTTTAAATACCATTTTATTAAATAATTTTGAAAACCTTTATTAATCAACTCTGCCTTAAACAAGTCTTGTTTTTCCTTATATAAGCTAAACACAAACTACTTTCTCCACAACGTGACAGGAAACATCTCTTGTTCTCCTAGGAACCGAAGCTACTACGCATCTGCTGCAGGATTTTATTCAGCTGTGCTAGAGAAATTATGCTCCAATTTGGCTAATGCCAGGAAGTGGCCAAAAGCACCATATATGAATGTTTATATTTGTTTGAATAAGTCAACACTTTTTTCAAAAAGATTACATATTAATCTTGATCTGTGAGTTCTTAACTCATTGCAGTCTTACAGTGATCCCTTTCTCATGCTCTGCATTGGAAAATCCATACATTGACTAGCCAAACTATTGCAAATAATGATATTGTGCACTTTGGTTCTCTCTGGAGCTCATTTATTTAAATATTTGCTATACTCTTTATCAATCCTATGAGAAATATTGGCAGAACAATGAAACCAAGAAAATTCAATTGCTTATCAAAAATCATCAAAATGTAAACCTCAGAAAAACATGTCCCAGTTGAAGATATCCTTTATTCTCATGAGCAAGGAATTTATAAATATGAACTAGATTTAGGGCAAGATTTAGTTTATTTCAATTATTCTCACTATTAATCACCTAAGTGTTGCTGCACTGGCTGGAGACTATCTCCGCACTCAAGAAAGACGCCAGTATAAGGTTGAGAGGGGAGAATTAAGAAGGAACTGAGGGGCATCCTTTTTACTCAGAGAGTGGTCTGTAACTGGAATGAGCTGCCAGAGGAAACTATAGAAGCAGATACAATTTTCATCTTCAAGAAATATTCGGACAGATGTGTGGATAGGAAGGGCTCAGGAAGATATAGGCCAAATGGAGGAAAATGGGACTAGCCCACCTTGGTCAGCATGTATGAGTTGGGCTAAATGGCCTGACCGGTGCTGTAAAATACCATGACTCTCATGCTTGGCAGGGAGCAGCTGCTCCATCTAGAATCAGAATCAAATTTTTTTCACAAACAACCCACGAAGTTCAGTATTTTGTGGCTGCATCTTAATGCAAACATTCATATAAAACACTTTTACAACAATAAATAAAAATAAAACAAAATTGTGCATGAAAATTAAGCCAGTGTCTTAGGTTCATTAATTATTTAGAAATCTGATGCAGCAGAGAAGAAGCTGTCCTTGTGCCGTTGAGTGTTTGTCTTTAGACTCCTGTACCTATTCCCCAAAGGTAGCAGAGTGAAGAGGGCATGGCCTGGGTGGTGGTGGGAGTGGGGGGGGGGGTGGTCTTTGAGGATAGAGGCTGCTTTTAATGTCCTCGATGGAGTGAAGTCTGGTGCCTGTGAGGTCGCACGCCTAGGTAACAACCCTCTGGAATTTATTCTTGTCCTGAGAGTTGGCACCTCCGTACCAGGGAGTGATGCAACCAGCCAGAATGCTCTCCATGGTACACCTGTGGAAGTGTTTGAGAGTCTTTGGTGACGTACCGAATCTCCTCAGACACCTCACAAAGTATAGCCACTGGTGAGCCTTCTACCTGATTAAATCAACATGGAAACTCCAGGACAGATCCTCGGAGACGTTGACACCCAGGAATTTGAAGTTCTTCACCTTCTCCACTACTGAGCTCTCGATGAGGACTGAGTCGTGTTCCCCTGACTTCCTCCTGAAGTCCATAATCATCTCCTTGGTTTTGCTAATGTCGAATGCAAGGTTGTTGTCATTACACTATTCAATGAGCTGATCTATTTCCCTCCTATACAATTCTCATTGCTATTTGTGGTTCTGTCGACAACTGTGGAGTCATCAGCAAACTTGTAGATGGTATTGGAATTGTGCCTGGCCACACAGTCATGTGGTGTATAGTGAGTAGAGTAGTGGGCTAAGCATGCATCCTTGAGGTGCACCTGTGTTGACAGTCAGTGAGGAGGATACGTTGTTTCTAATTCATACTGACTGTGGTCTTCTGATGAGTAAGTCAAGGATCCAGTTGCAGAGGCCCAGGTTTTGAAGCTTCTTTTCCAGCACCGAAGATGTTGAAGGCTGAGCTGTAGTTGATGAAGAGCAGCCATATGAATGAATTGTTGTTTTCAAGGTTGTCCAGAGCTGAGTGGAGAGCCAGCCATATTGCATCTGCTGTGGAGCGATTGTGATGACAGGCAAATTGCAGCGGGTCCAGACCTTTGCTTAGGTATGTGTTAATTCTGGCCATGACCAGACTCTCAAAGCATTTCATCACAGTAGAAGTTAGTCATACTGGGCGATAGTCATTTGAGGCAGCCCACATATATATTCCTTCTTCAAACAACAAGGTTTTCCCTCTACTACCATCAACTCAGCCCTCACCACATATCCTCCATTACCTGCACATTTGCCCTGCCCCTTCCACCACCACACATTACAAGGACAGGATTCCTTGTCCTCACCTACCACCCCACCACCCTCTGCATCCAACACGTCCTCCTCTGCCATTTTCATCACCTACCTCGTGATCCCACCACTAGACACATATTCCCCTCCCCTCTCTGCCTTCTGCAGGGACCGCTCCATCTGTGACTCGCTTGACCACTCCTCCCTCCCCACCAACTGTCCCTTTGGTAGCTACCCCTGTGACCATAGGAGATACTCTACTTGTGCCCACACCTCCTCCCTCACCACCATTCGGAGCCTTAAACAGTCCTCCCAAGAGAAACAACATTTCACGTGAATCCGCAGGGGTCATCTTCTGGATCGAGTGCTCCTCTGCATCAAAGAGACTGGGCAGACTGTTGAACACCTCAGCTCTGTCTGCTGCAATAGCGTGGATCTCCCAGTGGCCACCCATTTCAATTCCCCATCTCATTCCCTTGCTGACATGTCTGTCTAAGGTCTCATGCACTGCCAGACTGAGACCACCCACAAATTGGAGGAGCTATGCCTCATTTTCCAACTGGGCAACCTCGAACAAGACAGAATTAATATTGACTTCTCTGGCTTTTATTCAACCACCACAAAGAGATATCAATTCTCACTTCTCCCCTTATCATATGAAATGAGCACCTTTTGTGATCTGAACTCCTCCCCCAGCCAGCACTGTCTCTCTTCTGAGATTTCTTGTTTTTTTGCTCATTCCGCTTACTCTTTGCTTATTCCTTGAAGGGGGGTTCAGGCCCAAAATGTAAGCTATATTATCTTTGTCTCCTAAGGATGCTGAAAGACCAGCTGAGTTCCTCCAGAATTTTGGTGTGTGTTACACATATACGGACACATGTCATGGGCTAACATCCAGGTATTTTTATATGTGCTTCTGATATATGTAAGATCGGGAAGGAACCTTGCAGACTTCCCTAAGTATGCACTATGCAAAATATTTTAAATCAAACGTTATCACATAGTGGGCATAAAGATTTGATGAACGTTGTGAGACTCTAAAAACATAAAATAAAGAACTATTTTACATTACCTGATGAGGGAGAGAAAAAGGGAGTTTAAGGCTGGGGATCGGGATCTTTACAAGAAGTCCATGTATGACCTGCAGAAGGCCATCTCTGAAGCAAAGTGGCAATTCTGGACAGAGACTGATACACACCAACTATGGCAGGGTGTGCAGGCCATTACAGCCTACAAAGTGAGGGTGAATACTATAGATGGCTGTGATGCTTCATTACCCGATGAGCTGAAAACCTTCCATGCCCACTTTGAGAAGAAGACCCAAACAGTGCCTACTAGAATCCCTGAAAAGGTTGAGGACCCTGTGATATCTGTCTCTGAGGGTGACATCATAACATCATTCAAGAGGATGAACCCTCACAAGGCATCAGGCCCTGATGGCATACCTGGCAGGGTACTGAAAATCTGTGCCAACCAACTAACCAGAATTTTCAACCTCTCATTGCTGCAGTCAGAGGTTCCCTCCTGCTTCAAAAGGACATAAATCATCCCATTACCCAAGAAGAGTAGTGTGAGTTGCCTCAATGATTATCGCCCAGTAGCACTAACTTCTACTGTGATGAAATGCTTTGAGAGGCTGGTCATGGCCAGATCTGGACCCACTACAATTCACCTATTGTCACAAATGCTCCACAGATGATGCAATATCGCTGGCTCGCCACTCAGCTCTGATCACCTCAAAAACAGCAATTCATACATACAACTGCTCTTCATCAATTACAGCTTGGCCTTCCCTCAGTGCAGGTAAAGTAGTTGCAGCTAGATCCTTGACTTTCTTGTTGGAAAATCACAGTCAGTACAAATTGGAAACAATGTCTCTTTCTCACTGATTATCAACATAGGCGCACCCCAAGAATACATGTTTAGCTCACTGTTCTACTTGTTATACATCCATGATGGTGTGGCAAGGCACAATTCCAATGCCATCTACTAGTTTGCCGATGACACCACAGTTGTTGGTAAAATCACAAACAGCAATGTGGAAGTGAACAGGAGGGAGATAGATCAGCTTGTTGAATGGAGTAATGACAACAACCTTGCACTCAACATTAACAAAACCAAGGAGATGATTATGGACTTCAGAAGGAAGCCAGGGGAACATGACCCAGTCCTCATCGAGGGCGCAGTAACGGAAAGGGTTAAGAACTTCAAATTCCTGGTTGTCAATATCTCCAAGGATCTGTCCTTTGCAATCACAAAGAAGGCTCACCAGCGGCTATACTTTGTGAGGTGTTTGAGGAGATTCGGTATATCTCTCAAAAACCTCTACAGGAGAGCATTCTAGCTGGTTGCATCATTGCCTGGTACAGAAGTGCCTACTCTCAGGACAAGAATAAACTCCACAGGGTTAACTCAGCCTGTGACATCACAGGCACCAGACTTCACTCCATCGAGGACGTCTTAAAAATGCAGCCTCTATCCTCAAAGACCACCACCACTCAGGCCATGTCCTCTTCACTCTGCTTCTTTTTTTCTTTGGCTTGGCTTCGCGGACGAAGATTTATGGAGGGGTATGTCACGTCTGCTGCAGGCTCGTTGGTGACTGACAAGTCCGATGTGGGACAGACAGGCACGGTTGCAAGGGAAAATTGGTTGGTTGGGGTTGGGTGTTGGGTTTTTCCTCCTTTGTCTTTTGTCAGTGAGGTGGGCTCTGCGGTCTTCTTCAAAGGAGGTTGCTGCCCGCTGAACTGTGAGGCGCCAAGATGCACAGTTGGAGGCGATATCAGCCCACTGGCAGTGGTCAATGTGGCAGGCACCAAGAGATTTCTTTAAGCAGTCCTTGTACCTCTTCTTTGGTGCACCTCTGTCTCGGTGGCCAGTGGAGAGCTCGCCATATAACATGATCTTGGGAAGGCGATGGTCCTCCATTCTGGAGACGTGACCTACCAAGCGCAGTTGGGTCTTCAGCAGCATGGATTCGATGCTTGCGGACTCTGCCAGCTCGAGTACTTCGATGTTGGTGATGAAGTCATTCCAATGAATGTTGAGGATGGAGCGGAGACAGCGCTGATGGAAGCGTTCTAGGAGCCGTAGATGATGCCGGTAGAGGACCCATGATTCGGAGCCGAACAGGAATGTGGGTATGACAACGGCTCTGTATACGCTAATCTTTGTGAGGTTTTTCAGTTGGTTGTTTTTCCAGACTCTTTTGTGTAGTCTTCCAAAGGCGCTATTTGCCTTGGCGAGTCTGTTGTCTATCTCTTTGTCGATCCTTGCATCTGATGAAATGGTGCAGCCGAGATAGGTAAACTGGTTGACCGTTTTGAGTTCTGTGTGCCCGATGGAGATGTGGGGGGGGGGCGGGTGCTGGTGGTCATGGTGGGGAGATGGCTGATGGAGGACCTCAGTTTTCTTCAGGCTGACTTCCAGGCCAAACAATTTGGCAGTTTTCGCAAAACAGGACGTCATGTGCTGGAGAGCTGGCTCTGAATGGGCAACTAAAGCGGCATCGTCTGCAAAGAGTAGTTCACGGACAAGTTGCTCTTGTGTCTTGGTGTGAGCTTGCAGGCGCTTCAGATTGAAGAGTCTGCCATCCGTGCGGTACCAGATGTAAACACCGTCTTCATTGTTGAAGTCAAGGTACAGGAGTCTAAAGATGAGCACCCAATGGCACAAGGACAGCTTCTTCCCCGCTGACATCAGATTCCTGCACTATAATTTTTATAGAAATGCGGTAAGATGGTTATAATATGTATGTTTGCACTATGATGTTGCCAGAAAATACCAAATTTCATGACTTGTTCATGACAATAAACCCTGGTTCATGAAAAGGACAAAAGGGGTTAATGTTTGCAGCTTGTGTCTCAGTTCCAGATCATCTTGATGCTGAGTAAAGCAGATGTGATCTTTTATGCTCTAGGAAAAATTAAGCGTGTAACTACATTATATCCACATGCTGTCATTGACACAGTTCACATACTTCTAATGAGTCTTCTTATTGGTTTGTATTTAAGATGCTCTCCAGCACTGTTCTCTTTAACAACTCTTTAGCAAGAGAGAAAAAAGACAATAAAAGCCTTCTGTTTGACCCCAGGTCTTTTAGAAATTCAAAGAGGATAATGATTAGTTAACAGCTATACTTAATCTCCTCAGAACTGGGGAAAGGAGGTGTTGCACTTTAAACTCTAACAATATGCTAGGAAGTATTATGGTAACTTAGTTATGGTTTTTAGACTGCAGGCATGTAATGGCACAATCAATGAATTTTGCTGCTACATGGGCATTCTAAAGAGAAATGTGCAGGAAGTTTGAGTCAATTCCTGCACCACGATTTATCATTCACGACCCCTACAACTTTTTGAAGGAAGCTTGCAGTGCAAATCGCACTGGAAAAATTCATTGACGGTCATCCACTCTCTTTTTTTTTCTTTGGCTTGGCTTCGTGGACGAAGATTTATGGAGGGGGTAAATGTCCACGTCAGCTGCAGGCTCGTTTGTGGCTGACAAGTCCGATGCGGGACAGGCAGACACGGTTGCAGTGGTTGCAGGGGAAAATTGGTTGGTTGGGGTTGGGTGTTGGGTTTTTCCTCCTTTGCCTTTTGTCAGTGAGGTGGGCTCTGCGGTCTTCTTCAAAGGAGGTTGCTGCCCGCCAAACTGTGAGGCGCCAAGATGCACGGTTTGAGGCGATATCAGCCCACTGGCGGTGGTCAATGTGGCAGGCACCAAGAGATTTCTTTAGGCAGTCCTTGTACCTTTTCTTTGGTGCACCTCTGTCACGTTGGCCAGTGGAGAGCTCGCCATATAACACGATCTTGGGAAGGCGATGGTCCTCCATTCTGGAGACGTGACCCCCCCTAGCGCAGCTGGATCTTCAGCAGCGTGGACTCGATGCTGTCGACCTCTGCCATCTCGAGTACTTCGACGTTAGGGATGAAAGCGCTCCAATGAATGTTGAGGATGGAGCGGAGACAACGCTGGTGGAAGCGTTCTAGGAGCCGTAGGTGATGCCGGTAGAGGACCCATGATTCGGAGCCGAACAGGAGTGTGGGTATGACAACGGTTCTGTATACGCTTATCTTTGTGAGGTTTTTCAGTTGGTTTTTTTTCCAGACTTTTTTGTGTAGTCTTCCAAAGGCGCTATTTGCCTTGGCGAGTCTGTTGTCTATCTCATTGTCGATCCTTGCATCTGATGAAATGGTGCAGCCGAGATAGGTAAACTGGTTGACCGTTTTGAGTTTTGTGTGCCTGATGGAGATGTGGGGGGGCTGGTAGTCATGGTGGGGAGCTAGCTGATGGAGGACCTCAGTTTTCTTCAGGCTGACTTCCAGGCCAAACATTTTGGCAGTTTCCGCAAAACAGGACGTCAAGCGCTGAAGAGCTGGCTCTGAATGGGCAACTAAAGCGGCATCGTCTGCAAAGAGACCCAATGTGAACAACCACACGGGCAGTAATTATGTTAATTTTTCAGCGATTTTCCTAACATTGCAGTCTAAAAACTATATTTGTTACTGTTTGTGGAGGAGAGAGTTAAGAGGAATGGGGATTGTACCATGAGATACATCTGGGGAACATCTCCAGATCAAGTAAGACTGGAGAGAATGTATGAAGAATGTTAAGTCAATTCTCTGAGAGAAAGAAACAGCAAAACTTGGCAAAGAAATGGTTTTACAAAAATGTACTTGAAAGAGAACCTTGGAGATATGGTCCATGTTATCAGTTATAGTTTGTCACTCTCCAGTTTGCCAAGTGTCAGTTTTTAACAAATATCATCCTCTAAAAATAACATGGTTCCTATGGGAAGCAGCCAATCTGTTTAAAAAGTTTACAGGATATTTGCTTTCCTGTCATGACATTTTGTCTGCTTGTGAAATCTCATAGACAAAGCACTTTACCGGTTACCGCGACGCTATTGCAGTGCCAATGACCCAGGTTTGAATTTGCCATTGTCTGGAAGGGGCTTGTACGTTCTCCCTGTGTGCGAGTTTTCCCAAGGATGCTCCAGTTTCCCCCTACCACCCCCCCCAAAAGATGTACAGGGTTGTAGGTTAATTGGGTGTAATCAGTTTCTACTGTATTGTAAATATTTTTTAAAAAAATAACCAAATATCCTGGAGTAGACCCTGCTTATTGAAAGGCCAGATTTAAACTATATCTTTGTTTGACAATGGAGATAACTTGTGCATAATTTCAGGTTACTGTGGTGGTACACCACCGGCCTACTGCAGGGGGCAACCTCTGTACCTGCAGGAGTGTAAGGGGACAGGACAACACCTGGCTGACTGTCAATCAGTCAGCCTGAATGGATCAAGCCCCACCCGGTCGGGTGTCAATCACCCTTCAGGATATAAGCCGGCACCGGCCTCCTGAGGCCTCACTCAGAGTTGCTGCAGCCACAGCCAGCTTGGTTTTGTGGAGGTGTTTGTGGATTAAAGCCTCTTATATAGTCTTTACCTTGTGTGTGTCTGATTCTGGCTAACAGCACACCACAGTGACAACTCTTTTAGCTCCCACATCCACAACAAAGTGTCCTTCCCACTTTTCATTTGCTATTTCTTCAAAGGTACTGTATTGGATTCCTTCTTGGTGTAAGGCTCAATTCAAGTAGCACAGAAGCATAAAGACGATCACTCAGCAGCACAAGGTCAGCTTCTTACCCTCTGCCATCAGATTCCTGAACGATCAAGAAGCAAAGACACTGCCTAACTTTGACTTTACGGTTTACAATTTTTATTTATTGTTTTAAGGTGCTTTATATGAATGTTTGCACTGTGGTTGCTGTGGCAAAGCAATGAATTTTTGTGTCTTGTTCTTATTATCCATCCAGATTTCACCCAACTGACCATTACAACAATCCAGATTTGGTTGGCAGGCTGAATTCTCCACAAAGGGTATTGCACAAATGTATACATGGTCAGGATATTGACAAAAAATCGAATTCTTAGGTGTTGCACTATGTTGCCTGTGTTTAGTGGCTTGTTTGGCCATATCATAGAACAGTTGAAAGGACCTTTAATTTTACAGGTTCCTCTAAACATAATTTTGGGAATATGATCAATACATTTTGAAGTGGTGTTAAATCCATCTTCAGAGTGTATAAGATTATATTTAATGAAGCATTAGGTAATTAGCACAACCATACATTATGATGGTCAGCACTTTTAGTAATAACAGGCAACATATTGCAACACCTAAGGTTTCTATTCTTTGTCAATATTGGTGAACATAACTGTTATATAGAGCATTTAGGTTAAAAAGACTTAAGTTAAAATGTGATGATTAATCATAAACAGGGAAGCCAGAACGGACAGGGAGTTTACTAGCAGTCAAGGACAAAAGGATCTGCTGAATATGTTTTTTAAACCTATCTTTTCATGGTCATAGTGAGAGACATGCAGGAGACAAAGGATTGATAAGAAGGGTGAGAAACAGAATTTAGTGTATGTAGAGTTCACAGCGTACGTAACGAACGTGATAATTAAAAATGCAGTTATACTTAGAATGCTTTTGTAATACTAACCAATTAAAACAGTATTAATAAGAAGGGGAAGGGCAAATAATAAGGGTATAAAAATCAATGCACTGTATGTATCGGGGCTTAACTGGTGAGAAACCAGTTGAGTCCAACTCTGCAGACTTGTAAATAAAGCTTGTCGTGTCATCAGTTTTAAAGAGACTCATGTGTGAGAAGTTTTATTTCTGACAAATGGGGGCTCGTCCGGGATCTACACTCCGGCCGTAAGGGGAGGCGAGAAGAGGGACATCGGAGGCGGTGCACCCCGCTGAGTTCAGCGGCTCCTAGTCCCTTGCTCGTCGCTTCGGGCGGCTTGAGCGAGTGGTATCCGGACAGGGTGACACGACAAGACGGAGAGGAGAAGGGTGACGGTTCAATCCCCGGGAAGACACCGGTAAGTGACGACTTACGATTGTGGTGTGGGGATTGGGTAACAGGTGTAACGGGATACACCTGTTTGGATAAAAACCTAACGTAATAGATTAGGTATAGATCTTTTGTCGTAGTGTGAGGACCCTGTCGCGGGACTCTAGGATAGACCCCAGGGAAACCTCGGCGGTAACCGAAGGAGGGACAGCACCTCCGACGAAGTGCCGAGAAGAGAGGGGTCAACCCCAGGAAAACCTCAGCGGTAACCGAAGGAGGGACAGTACCTCCGACGAGGCGTCTGAGAAGAAGGGAGTAGGGTCCAGAACGAGAGGGTCCTCAGCAACGATAAACAGATCTAGGTGGGAAAATGGGAGGATCAAAATCTAAGGGCTCGTCTGAAAATTCAGGACAATTCCTGGGAGTACCCCTTGACAGCCCTTTGGGGAGAATGTTTGAAAATTGGGATAGTAAAAGATATCGGGACAAAAACAAGAAAAAGATGGTCCAATATTGTCTCCTTTGGTCAAAACAACCTATTAAAGGTTCCTCGGTCTGGTGGCCGAAATTTGGATCTGATGAGGATTGGGTTAGACAAGCATTAAACATATATGTAAATTCGAGACCAAAGGTGAATCAAGAAGAGTCAGCATATGCATTTTGTTGGGTTCCCTGGCCAGGATCCTTAACAGAATGTTTTAAATTGAGGGTTCAAATCCGGGTGCCCCCTCCAATTTGTCAGAAATAAAACTTCTCACACATGAGTCTCTTTAAAACTGATGACACGACAAGCTTTATTTACAAGTCTGCAGAGTTGGACTCAACTGGTTTCTCACCAGTTAAGCCCCGATACATACAGTGCATTGATTTTTATACCCTTATTATTTGCCCTTCCCCTTCTTATTAATACTGTTTTAATTGGTTAGTATTACAAAAGCATTCTAAGTATAACTGCATTTTTAATTATCACGTTCGTTACGTACGCTGTGAACTCTACATACACTAAATTCTGTTTCTCACCCTTCTTATCAATCCTTTGTCTCCTGCATGTCTCTCACTATGACCATGAAAAGATAGGTTTAAAAAACATATTCAGCAGATCCTTTTGTCCTTGACTGCTAGTAAACTCCCTGTCCGTTCTGGCTTCCCTGTTTATGATTAATCATCACATTTTAACTTAAGTCTTTTTAACCTAAATGCTCTATATAACAATAACCACACAAAAGCAGGCCCCGTCAGCCCTTCTAGTCAGTGCTGAACCTTTTTTTTGCCTCGTCCCACTGACCTGCACCCAGCCCATGGCCCTCCATATCTCTCCCATCCACATACCTGTCCAAATTATTTTTAAATATTAAAACTGAGTCCACATTCACCATTTCAGCTGGAAGCTTGTTCCACACTCCTGCCACTCTCTGTGTGAAGAAGTTCCCCATCATGTTCCCCCTAAATTTTGCCCCTTTCACTCTTAACCCATGTCCTCTGGTTTGCATCTCACCTATCCTCAGTGGAAAAATCTTATCTACCTTTACTCTGTCTATCCCCCTCATCATTTTAAATACCTCTATCTAATCTCCCCTTATTCTTCTATGCTCCAGGGAAAAAGTCTAACCTGTTTAACCTTTCTCTGTAACTCAGTTCCTGAAGACCAGGCAACATCCTAGTAAATCTATGCACTCTTGATCACTTTCCTATAGTTAGGTGACCAAAACTGCACACAATACTCCAAATTTGGCCTTACCAATATCTTATACAACTTTAAAATTAAATCCAAGCTCCTGTACTCAATACTTTGATTTATGAAGGCCAATATGCCAAAAGCTCTTTTTACAACCCTATCCACCTGTGACACCGCTTTCAGGGAATTATGTATTTGTATTCTCAGATCCCTCTGTTCTAACTCACTGCTCATTGGCCTACCATTTACCATGTATGTTCTTTCTTGGTTTGTCCTTCCAAAATGCGACATCTCACACTTGTCTGCATTAAATTCCATCTGCCATTTTTCAGCTCATTTTTCCAGTTGGTCCAGATCCCTCTGTAAGTTTTGAAAACTTTCTTCACTGTCCACCACACCTCCAATCTTAGTGTCATCTACAAATTTGCTGATTTAATTTACCACATTATCATCCAGATCATTGATATACTTTTGGAATCTTTTTTAAACAATGGAACAATATGAGCCACCCTCCAATCCTCCGGCGCAACACTCGTGGCGAAGGACATTTTAAATATTTCTGCCAGTGCCCCTGCAATTTCTACACTAGCCTCCTAAAAGGTCTGAGGGAATATCTTGTCAGGCCCTGGGGATTTGTCCACCCTTATTTGCTTTAAGACAGCAAGCACCTCCTCCTCTTTAATCTGTATAGGTCCCATGACCTCACTGCTTGTTTTCCTTACTTCCCTCGACTCTGTGCACATTTCCTGATGGAAAAGAAAATCCATTTACGATCTCTCCATCTCTTTTGGCTCCATACAAAGTAGACCAGTCTGATCTTCAAGAGGACCAATTTTTCCCCTTACTATCCTTTTGCTCTTAATATGCCTGTAGAAACCCTTAGGATTTTCTTTCACATTGTCTGCCAAATTGACCTCATGTCTTATTTTAACCTTCCTGATTTCTTTCTTGAGGTTTTTCATGCATTGTGATCAAAATACATTTACGCACTTTGACACCATTCAGGACAAGGCAGTCTGATTCAATCCCAGTTTGGGAAATGATTGCTATTCTTTCACCATTGGGTCCAAATTACGTAATGGCAACAACATTGCATGAGTACTGTCACCAGAAAGAAATGGGCTCACCACCATCTTCTCAATGGCAGTTAGGCTTGGACAATAAATTCTGGACTTATCAGTGCCATCGCCCACATACTGAAGAGGTGAATACCTTTTGCAATTAAAGTCTTGCAATTCAAATTACTTTAATCAGAAGGCTACATTATTGACAAAAATTAACCAGAATTAGTCATTCTGGAATAAAGTTGGCAAAGAGTTGAAAATAAAATTTCACACTGTGCCTAGGAGCAATGATACTCTTCAATCCTCAGCATTCCTGCATTTTTAACACTCTTAGAGCAGTGCCTCTTTCCCCAACTCTTCACTTGTTGAACAGCACAAAGATCCTCCCATTAATGTAAACACAATCACCAGCAAGTCTGACATAGAGGCCCAGCTTCTTTTCTGAAGCAGACACATAATGTGTAAAACAACACATCAATATCAAATACACTCTGTCAAAAACACACATCAAGCTTGCCTAATGAAGACTCCATCATAGGTATAAATTGAAGTTATGCCAAATGCAAACACACACAAATATAAAATACTAATACTGGGTAATTCCACTCAAGTATAAACTACTCGCACCAACACAGTAACAGTATTCCAAAACACAAATTGCTCCCAAAGGTAAAATACAGATATGAAAATTGGGCTAAAACATGGATGTGTGCTCATTCTTCCAAACTTCACTATTTCATGAATACAGGCCAGAACTGAAGCACGCGATGCAAATCTACTCAGTGGAACAAAGGGAAAACACTGGGGGAGAAAACCTAAAATAAATCCCTCATCCAAATAAAATATTAATAATTTCTGAATCTTTTCATGTTTTCAGAGCTACAGCACCTTGACTGTTTATGTCTGTTAATTGAACTGTGGGTGTGAACTTACAATTTTTTTTGTAATTGTGTAAATTATAATTTATTACAATGCAAACACTTCATGAGTATGTTAGCCTTACTGGAACTGTAGTTTATCTGGCAAATGATAACTAGAAAATATATGTAATGCTGTTTTACCACCTGTTTGAAATCTAATACAGTACAGAATTCTCCTCCTTCATATTTTCTCACGATACTTGCACGTTTTTGGGCAAGCCATTGCATCGCTTCCTAAACTTTGTTCACATGTGATTTACAAGTGATTAATATTATAGGAATGCAGCAATAAACTCATCTGCTTAGCATCCTACTTGAGTCAAATGAGCTTATGCTCATGACCTCTCCATCACCAAAGTCCCCATATTCACCTACATAAATTCACCTGTCCTTAACCCTGCTAATACCTTATATTTGACTTTGATCACTATTAAACAAGGCTCATCTGGCTAGTGTTTCACCCTACAATGAGTGAAACGCAAATGGTTGCAGACTGTGATTGTAGTAAAAACACAATGAAATGCCGGAGGAACTCAGCCGGTCTTTCAGCGTCAAAGACAAAGATATTTTACCGATATTTTGGGCCTTAGCCCTTCTTCAAGAAATAAGCAGAATGAGCCAAACACAGGAAATCTCAGAAATTTCACCCTACAATCTCTATTAACCTGAAATAGTCAAAATTCTGCTATCTATTTCTGAGTTTGCATTAGGTTCTGGAGCCTCAAATTTACACGAGCTGGTTATCCAGTGACACCTAGTCCTTGCCACTCTATGTCACAGCCTTAACCACCTCTTCAATTCTTGAAAATCTCTGTACTCCTTTAATTCATGGCCAATTTTTATTATTCCTTCATTGAAAGTTACAGTATCTGCGGTATCTTATGGACTTAACCTTGCAAAAAATCTCCATCCCTTTATACAGGTATTCCTCAACTTATGACCTTGTTCCGTTCTGGCCAACCGGTCGTATCTCAAAATGGACGCAAGTTGGAAATACAACATGGTGGCCACCAAGGCCAACCTCACCACGGCCACCCACTCATCCAAGCTCCTGACCACAGATTCTTGTACCAGCTGCCCTTGCATACTGACTCTCAACCAGAAATCCTCGCTCACATCCTTCCCCTGGCTGCCCGCGCATCTGAACTCCCAGCTGCCTGTGTATACTAACTCTTAATGTCCCAAAGACAACACCTGGAACTATAGTCCTAACCATCCCAGCTCCTGAAACCTTGAAAGAAGCAGGTATTGTACCTGTACTTACAAGAGGAAAAGTTTGACCCGTGTAAAAATCAACCCCTCCCTCCCCTTTGTTTGGCTTGAAAAATTAGACGATTAGAGTATATATGCTATATATTATTTTCTTTTTCTCAGTCATATGTACAGATGATCGTAAGTCACATAGGTTTTAAGTCGGAGAATACCTGGTAGTTCTCTTGTCCCAAAATTTACCTCAAAATCAAAAGGTAGTGCAATTGTTTCAATCATCTTCTACACTAAGTCGCTTGGGAAGTAGCTTTGATACATTCCACTACATCAGTAGGGCTCAATGCCAGTTTTAAAAAAAATTTGATACATTTTCAGGATAGAGATATTCCAGCATTTTAGTACCCAATCCTAATTGCTCTTGTTAAGGTGATGATGAGTTCCCTTGTTGAACTGCTACAGTCCTTGTGGCTCTCACTGTGGTATTGAGAAACGAATTCCAGAATTTAGACCCAAGCATGAAGTTGAATAGGTCTCATAGTTGCATAAGTTACTGTAGAAGGAACTCAAAAGAGGGAATATGTAATCCTCCTAAATATTGTTCTACTGGCTCCTCTTCACCTGGGAGTCTGGATGTCTTCCTCCATGTATGGTGCCTGATCTGTTGAGTATTTCTGCTTTTATTTCATATAAAGTTCACTGAACAATGATCACAAGAACATTGATTTTCTCTTCCATAACCAAAGGATAACAGGCTTATTTATAATATCTCCTCAGCCACATTAACTGAGGTCAAGAGACTCTATACTGACTGAGGAACACGGTTATGCAGAACCAACACCAGAGGACTAATCACTGAATAATATACGGAAGCTCTATTGATTGACTTTCAATACAAAAATTCTCCATCAAATCCAAATCATTTCACATGTTGCTTGCTCTTCCCTCAATCCCAATGGTTACCAACCTTTTTCATCCAACTCACATACCACTTTAAGTGTTCTCTATGATTAGTAAGGGATTGCTTAAGGTGGTATGTGAGTGGGAGTCACTGCTCAAGACCCAATTGTTACTGAAATATTTTGCTTGAGAAAAATTGTCATTGGCCCATTTCCTTTGGAGTTATGAAACCATGCACATAATGAGTCAATTAGGCATGATTAAAACAGTGGTTTTCAAATTTATTTCTTTCCACCCACATCCTACCTTAAGCAATCCCTTACTAATCACAAAGCACCTATGGCATAGGGAATACTTAAAGTGGTATGTGAGTTGGAAGAAAAAGGTTGGGAACCACTGCTTGAAGACTATCCAAATGTACTGAGCTTTTTCTGAAGGCAATGTATTGAGAATATTGTCCTCCATAAGGAGGGGATTTGAGTTACTGCGCATTAAAACTATTGGTATGTTTTTAAAGTGCTGATGTCATGCACTCAAATTGTAACAAACATTATTCCAGTAGAATCTGGATTGTTCATATTACTTGGAATAAAGTGAAATGTGAAGAGTCAAAATTACTAATAATTTTATTTCCAGTGTCTAAAATGCAAAGTGTAATTGTATTGAGTGAAAAATGGGTAGTTACCAGTAGATCAAAAGGATTTGATTATCTCCCTGATTGTAGCACATAGTATAACAGCAGTTTTATTTCCTAGTGGCACAGGGCTACATTTTATACTCTGTGATCAGTTGGTGTAATACAATTGTATTTGATTTCAAGCTGCCCTTAAAGCCTGCAAGGGTTCAGTACACCACGTAATTGCAGAAAATTCATTCCATTGTTTATCATTCGGTAATTTTTATTCAAATAATAGGAGCATGTCTTTACCCAAACCTCCTTCCTTCCATTCTAATAAAGACAGCAATTTATTGGCAGGTACATTTTGTCCTGATTTTAAGTCTCAAGATAGCAGCACTGGGAAATTGCATTTGGCATCCAAAGTCACAATCAAGTGCTGCCATACCAGATGTCATGCAACTTGGAAAGGCAATTAAGTTCTTCTCTTTACGTGTCAACAATGAAGTTTAAGGAAGCAAAACAGCACATAACTCAGTGCTTGTTGGCTCTCAGTGGAATTTCATTTCTCACAAGAATTGTGGTCTCCAGCATACGAAAAAAATGTAAAACTGGCTCGTCTCCTCTGGTCAGCCCCTGACTCCAGCAGCTGCAATGGTCTAAAGTTATTTATGTGGTTTACTGAATTATTGAAAGTGGCAAGGTGCTTTAATGCAAGAAAAAGGATGGCCATGGAAATCACTGACAAATTTATCCATATGGCCTTGAATAGCATCTGAAGCATTAATTTTCTCCCATCTCTTATAATTCTGCTATCAGCATAAAGCCAATAACCAAGCAGAAATCACTGGCCAGCGAGCACTGAGATTGCCAGAATTTTCATTTGTAGATGTGAAACAAAAACCTCTTCTACTGAGAAATTTGAACTCCAGAGTTACAATTTCAAAGCCTTTAAATCCATACAATATGCTATTACAATGTAAGAAACAGTAATTTAGCTTTTAAAGCAACATTCAAACAAATTTTGCACATTATGGGAGAGTGTGTGTAAACAGGATGTTCTTTGGTGCAGGTGTACATCTGGAGGTGGAGGGGCCAGAACGACAATTTTGGCACTGATGTAGAGACTAACAAAGCCTGCGGTGCCAAGAACATGAACTGATGAGCCTAGTTTCCACATCTGAATGGCCAGCTGAACTTGTAGCACGTGATCTGAAAATAAAACATCCTGCACACTTCTGCAGCTGGTCTGCTGTCATATAGCCTGCCTTGTGAAAGAATCCTCTTCCTTTGATTCATTTGCAACATCTTAAACCTGTACTCTATAATTACTGAGCATCTTTGTCAAATATGAAAACCTCATTGAAATCTTCTTCAAACCTTCCAAGAATATTCCTCGCTTCTTTATTCCTTTCATATAATTGAGAACCTTGGGGAACCTGCTTTGCTCCCAATCTAAGATCTTAATTTTTCTTCAGTTCAACCTTCAGTCCTCCTCTCTCTGGTAATGCTTTGGTCTGAGCCCAGCCTGGATAGAAGCAATGGTGTGGTTGAGGGAAGATATTCTTCAATGGTTAAGATACTTCTGCTTTATAAATATTCGGACTTTACGTACCAGTATCTGAAGGAATATGAAATGCTTAGGCAAGGAATTTCAAACTTCAGATCCTACCAAACTGCTTGTCCACACCCCTTACCTCTCTGCTTGCCAATCTGATTGTCAGTGGCCCATTTGATGCATGTAATCTTTCTGAATTTCTATTAAGCTATTACAGTTGTCTTCAAGTTCATGAAAGTGAATTGTTCAAAAGTTCTTCTTCCTACTCTTTGCATCCATTATCCTGCAATATTTTGGACACTCTCCCCAAATCCCTCCTTTGCTTCTCTATCTTCAGGAGCCATCTTCAGTCCATCTCTCCAATAAAATCCTTTTTGTCACTTTTCCCAACTCATTCATAAAAGACCAGCTGATATTCGATCTCTCACACACTGGGGATTGTTCCTATGTTAAAGACATTGTGCACAACTACTTGGTGTTCATTCAACAGCATTTTAAACTGCTGTCTTCCTGTAAAATCTTTACAATTGGCACAGAGTTCCTTAATAACTGCCAAATCAGGTCTACCGTCCTTTCTGACTGAAGGTAATTGTACGCTGCTTTTGCAGGCTTATCTCTACCTCTGTTTGTTAAACTGCTGAAAAATATGTTCAAATCACTAGCTTGAGATACAAACTAAAGGACATGGGTTAAGAGTGAAAGGGGAAAAGTTTAGGGGGAACGTGAGTGGGTACTTCTTCACACAGAGAGTGGCGGGAGTATGGAATGAGCTGCCAGCTGAGGTGGTGTATGTCGGCTCAATTTTAACATTTAAGAAGAATTTGGACAGGCACGTGGATGGGAGAGATATGGGACGAGGCAAAAATATGGTTCGGCACAGACTAGAAGGGCCGAAGGGACCTGTTTCTGTGCTGTAGTGTTCTATGGTTCTACTAAACTGCAAAGAAAGAGGAAGTTTTGGTAACTGGCCATCATTATTTCATGCAGTAGTCTCACTTTTCATATTAACACCAGATGGGAAAAAAAAACTCTACTGAGACAATAATATGAATCTTGATTTTTTAAATTCTTTCCAAACCCATCTAAACTGAATTACTCATATTTTCTGGTCATAGAACAGACAAGGTACAAGCATTTGAACTACATATATCAGTCTTAGTAAAACGGTTCAAATGTAAACCTCTCCAACTTATTCACACTGCAGGTGACTGCTTTAGATGAATTACTGAATTGGTGGTGCTTTGTTTATTCAGTAAAGGTGGGTGCAGCTATATTCTAAAGTATTTCCTTTCCTTCTCCACCCACATCTTCCAAGTCTGGCTTCCCTTATCTTTTGTACATCTATCTCAAAGAGGTTATGAGATAAAGTTAAAAGTTCAAAAAACCAACTTTAGACAAAACATAAATGTGATGCAACAAAAGAATAAGGCAAAGAAACCGAAATCAGGAAAACTAAAAAAGGAAGAAGAGATAAGTGCTGCAGGTTCGGAGCACACAGACCAGAACATTGATTATTCTGTCAATTGCTTTGATCGACTCTTTCCAAAAATGCTTCCTGTCTGTTAACTCCACCTGCTGCACAGCAGGTCTTTGTCAAACCACATTTCAATTCTGTTTAAACAAACTTGGGTGAACACTGATTTTGATCTGCACAAGGATAAAGCACTGAAAATATGGAAGAGTTATGATGATCATCCAGAAGACTAGTTAAAGATGTTCATCTTCAAGAATGGTCTCAGAGGAAACTGTATGAAGGCATATGATCCTGAACAGAATACAAAAGAATGTTACAGAAGCAAATGCTAAATCAACAGATCAAGAAGACAAACGTTCATGAAGGGCACATTCCGGACAAATGTCAGCAACCACTTCCTTGCACCGAGTCTCAGAAAAATGTGGAACATTGAATTTGTTGACAATTATTGAGTGGATGGGAATGGCAGTCTCTTCAATCTGAGGCGCCTGCAAGCTCACACCAAGACACAAGAGCAACTTGTCCGTGAACTACTCTTTGCAGACGATGCCGCTTTAGTTGCCCATTCAGAGCCAGCTCTTCAGCGCTTGACGTCCTGTTTTGCGGAAACTGCCAAAATGTTTGGCCTGGAAGTCAGCCTGAAGAAAACTGAGGTCCTCCATCAGCCAGCTCCCCACCATGACTAACAGCCACCCCCCCCCCCCCCCCCCACATCTCCATCGGGTACACAGAACTCAAAACGGTCAATCAGTTTACCTACCTCGGCTGCACCATTTCATCTGATGCAAAGATCGACAAAGAGATAGACAACAGACTCGCCAAGGGAAATAGCGCCTTTGGAAGACTACACAAAAGAATCTGGAAAAACAACCACCTGAAGAAACACACAAAGATCAGCGTGTACAGAGCCGTTGTCATATCCACACTCCCGTTTGGCTCCAATCCTGGGTCCTCTACTGGCATCACCATCGGCTCCTAGAACGCTTCCATCAGTGCTGTCTCCACTCCATCCTCAACATTCATTGGAGTGACTTCATCACCAACATCGAAGTACTTGAGCTGGCAGATTCCGCAAGCATCGAATCCACGCTGCTGAAGACCCAACTGCGCTGGGTGGGTCACGTCTCCAGAATGGAGGACCATCGCCTTCCCAAGATCGTGTTCTATGGCGAGATCTCCACTGGCCACCGAGACAAAGGTGCACCAAAGAAGAGGTACAAGGACTGCTTAAAGAAATCTCTTGGTGCCTGCCACATTGACCACTGCCAGTGGGCTGATCTCGCCTCCAACCGTGCATCTTGGCGCCTCACAGTTCGGCGGGCAGCAACCTCTTTTGAAGAAGACCGCAGAGCCCACCTCACTGACAAAAGACAAAGGAGGAAAAACCCAACACCCAACCCCAACCCCCCAATTTTCCCTTGAAACCGCTGCAACCGTGCCTGCCTGTCCCGCATCGGATTTGTCAGTCACCAACGAGCCTGCAGCAGACGTGGACATACCCCTCCATAAATCTTCGTCCGCAAAGCCAAGCCAAAGAAAAAGAAAGAGGAATGGGTAATGATTGGGTTAGCATTCCAGAACAGTGAGAATGGATTGGCTGGAAATCACCCTCATTCCATCCAATCATATCAAATATAATTTAATTATATTATGGTTGAGAAGGAAATTTGAAAGTGTGTGTTTTCTGAAGATTAGAAATAAAAGTGTTCCCTACTAAATTGTATGGCTTATACTTACTGTTGAAAAAAATAGATAATGCTGGAAATCAGAATTAAAAATGAACCAAAATTTACATCTGGAATGATAATTTTTTTTTTTTTTTTTTTCTTTGGCTTGGCTTCGCGGACGAAGATTTATGGAGGGGGTAAAAAGTCCACGTCAGCTGCAGGCTCGTTTGTGGCTGACAAGTCCGATGCGGGACAGGCAGACACGATTGCAGCGGTTGCAGGGGAAAATTGGTGGGTTGGGGTTGGGTGTTGGGTTTTTCCTCCTTTGCCTTTTGTCAGTGAGGTAGGCTCTGCGGTCTTCTTCAAAGGAGGTTGCTGCCCGCCAAACTGTGAGGCGCCAAGATGCACGGTTTGAGGCGATATCAGCCCACTGGCGGTGGTCAATGTGGCAGGCACCAAGAGATTTCTTTAGGCAGTCCTTGTACCTTTTCTTTGGTGCACCTCTGTCACGGTGGCCAGTGGAGAGCTCGCCATATAACAAGATCTTGGGAAGGCGATGGTCCTCCATTCTGGAGACGTGACCCATCCAGCGCAGCTGGATCTTCAGCAGCGTGGACTCGATGCTGTCGACCTCTGCCATCTCGAGTACTTCGACGTTAGGGATGTAAGCGCTCCAATGGATGTTGAGGATGGAGCGGAGACAACGCTGGTGGAAGCGTTCTAGGATAATGATAATGTGTTAATTGTCATACACACAAGTACAATGTACAATTTTTATTTGCTGCAGCCAAACGTCTGTAATAAAAAACTTATTACTTATATTGTTACCTCAGAGAGAGATAATAAAGAAAGAGATAATAAATGTAAAAAAGCAGGTTATAAATATTCAGAGTTACAGTTAGTGCAAGAAATAATAAGTTGTGTTTCAATAGTGTTGATTGGCTTTTTTTGTAGTCCCGGAGTAGTTTATTATTAGACAATAGACAATAGACAATAGGAGCTGGAGTAGGCCATTTGGCCCGTCGGGCCAGCACCGGCATTTTAGATCATGGCTGATCACTACCATCAGTACCCCTTTCCAGCCTTATCCCCATAACCCTTAACTCCTTTGCCCATTAGAGTCTTATCTAACTCTCTTTTGAACATAACCAGCGAATCTGCCTCTACCACCCTCTGTGGCAGAGCATTCCACAGATTCACACTTCTCTGGGTAAAAAAATGTTTTCTCATCTCCGTCCTAAAGGGCCTACCCTGTATTCTTAAACTATGCCCTCTAGTCCTCGTCTCCCCCATCATTGGGAACAAGTAATCAGACTTCACCTTGTCTATCCCCCTGATGATTTTGTATACCTCAATCATGTCCCCCCTCATCCTTCTAAACTCCAATGGATACAAGTCCAGTTTTTCTAGCCTTGCTGCATATGACAACCCTGCCATCCCTGGAACTAACCTTGTAAATCTGCGCTGCACACCCTCTATAGCTAGTATGTCCTTCCTCAAGTTTGGAGAGCAGAACTGGACGCAATACTCCAGGTGGGATCTCACCAGGGCCCTGTATAACTGCAGAAGGGGAGGCTCAAGAGCCTGATGGCCATTAAAGGGGAGGGGGTGGAATAAAGTACTTTCAGCTGTTATCTGACCAGTTAGATTTTGCATTAAGATGTTTTGTTCAACAATAAATTTGAAGTCGAGAATATGCAAATTTACATCTCAACTATTCAAGATATAGCAAAGCATGTATTCTGGAAAAAAAGACTTACTGCAATCTCTCCATTCCAAACTATCACCCTTTGCTTAGTGGTAACAATCTCATGTTTCAGTTACAAATTTAAGGGTCCATGCTTCTTCAAGCTGATAATCAGTGTCGTGAAAAGGCCACATGGTCGGAAGTCACTTTTTCAGATGAGAAATTATACAGACATTCTGTTTGAAAACACAGGCAAATGATCAGAGTAGCAGTGACCTGCTACTTGCCAGTGCCAATGTTTATCCTGCATTAGAAGCAGATGAACTGTCTTTAATCTTGAATTTGTGGGCCCTTGCTCTGCCTAATCACCCCATTTTTTTCTGCACTTATTAAACCTCAAATTGACCTCATTAACCAAAAAGTATTTTGGAAAATGAAAGGTGCTAGGATAACTGCAAACTCTTTAACAGCAGCAGCAGATTTTGACGTGCTTTGCTGCACTCATCTTCTGAAATGCACAAACTGAAGTTTAACATTTATAGATCACCGATAACCTATAAAGGTTCAAATGACATTTAACTAATGTATTCTGGAATGCAAGAGTAAAACAAATAGAAGCAGCAGTCAGCTGTTCAACCCTGTGCCTGTTCCACCCTGCAGTAAGATTAAGGCTGATCCTTCTGTGACACATTTCTTCACTAACTATGGAGTTGTATATTCTAATCATATCCAACAATCAACTGATCTACCCAATGACTGAGCCTCCTGTTTGGGAGAACATTCCAAAGATTTTCCACCTTTGGAGTGTAGACATTTCTTCTCATTCCTCTCCCAAATGGCTGACCCTTCATTTTGAGAATAGAGGACCCCAGCTAGGAAAAACACACTATCCCTTTAGCTACCTTATTAGGGCTCACAAGGATTTTCTACACTTTAATTAAATTGGCCACATTTACCAGGAGATGGCAGACTTGTGCACTGTATAATCGTAATGAAGAAGTGGAAAGGTAAATGCACCTCCTCTCACATACGGGGAATCAAATTGGGGTTACACGTAGAAAATATTTTCAAAATTCTAGGTCTGGTGCTCAAATCATGGAGTTTTGGTGCTTGAATTTAGAATCTTCAGATTTAGAGGCATGGGTGCCTCTGTCTGAACAGAAACTTCTGTGCCATAAATATTCTCATCATATTACGAGCTCCCATTTCATTTAATGTATCACTTTAAGGGCTAGTACAGGCTTCAACCATTCACAGCTTTGGAGAGACTGGGTGGCATCAGTTAGTACAGGCTGTATCAAATTCACTACTTTGGAGAGGAGAAAGGACATTTGTTGCTTTTTTCAGGGATACAGGTGGTGAAAAAAATCCTGTGTGTGTAACACTGAAGGAACAGCACTTTATTGACCAGCAGCTATCTCATCAAACATGCAGCAGAAATGACTCCGTGTTAAATTATGCAATTCGGCTGATTCTCCCTGTCAGGGGAATTGTTGAATCCTCACCGTGACCAAAGTAATGGTCATTTTGATTGACTGGTACCTGGTTTTAGAAGCATAATTTCCCCTACACAAGGAAAAGGGAGTTGGGACAACCATTCGTACCAAAGGATATTTCTTTGAAAGAAACTCAACAAGGATTTGTGAGTTTTCGGCAGTCACTCTCTCCCATCTTCTTTGTGATTACTCTGTGCATCAATTTAAAAGTCTGCATTTTGACAATGGATTTCTAAGAATGAACTTTGGAATGACTTTCCAGAATTGTGCCTAAGCTGTAATGGTTTGGGTATTCCACACACACACACACACACACACACACACACACACACACACACACACACACACACACACACACACATTTGCACATAATTGGTTTTGATTTGATGAATGTGTTATATTATTAGTAGTTATTAATACATATAGTTTTTTAAAATAAAAAAATAACACTGCATTGGTGAATTTCCGTTGCTGCTGGTCTGCGACGAAATCATCATAATGTCATGGAGTCACACAGTCAGTTCCCCCACCAAGGGTGAATCAGCCAGCTATTATACTAATCATATATTATTCTCCTTCATTTCCCCCTGATTTTAGCACTCACCTATACACTTCTGGACAATTTAAACCTTAAAGTTTATACACTGAAGTTTATTTGTCTCATTATACCTGATACAAACAGAACAATTCTTCCTAGAATAATCTAACAAGTCAACTCTAACATTCATAAAGGTGTGTAAAGTAGAAGGGTAAGAACACATTTGCAATTAAAAAAAACAGATCAATTACTACAAAGCAAGCCCAATGTGAGATCACTGAAGTTAAATTTATTCAGGAGCCTAATAACTGTGAGGGAGAAACCACCTTATGCAAAAAAATCCATTTGCTGGGTTGAGCAGCATCAGTGGGAGAAAAAGAATGGTAAACATTTAGGGCAGAACACTTCATAAAGACTGAGAATGCAGAAGGGAGATAGAGTGGACAGTGTAGGAGGGATTGGATAGGGGCCAGTAAGGGTTTAATGATGCAGGGACGGGTGAAGGATGACAGCAGGCAGTCAATTGGCAGCTGCTAGACAAGGGAAAGAGAGAGTCAAGAGAAAAAAAGAACAGGTCAGGAAGAAAATGAGTCATATATGGTAGGGCTGGGTGATAAATGGAAATAAAGATTGCCAGTGCTGGAATTAGTATGTTGGCTACCTTTCCAAGGTAGTAGAAGATGTAAATCGAGTCGACAAAGAGGAAGGACGCTTATGTGTTGTTTTTAGATGCATTGGTCATCTTCTGCAGCTTCTTCTGATCTTGAGCAAAGCAGCTCCCGCACCTCAGTGATGCAACCAGCAAGTGCCCTTTTGATGGTGCACCTGCAGAAGTTGTTGAGGGATATCCTGAATTTCCTTAGGTTTCTCATGAAGTAGCAGTGTGCTTTCTTGACCATCATGCCAAGTAACCTACCAACCCAAACATCTTGAGGATATGGAAGGAAACTGGATGACCCAGAATAAATCCACAGGGAAAACTCCACACAGACACCAGTGGAGGTCAGGATTGAACCTAGACGACTGGCGCTGTGGGCTACTCTCAGTACCATATGTTATGTGTTTTTTTTTGTTTTTTTTAAATTTTTTATTTTTCACACCATAAATCACATTAGCCATGGTATACACTTTTTCTTTTTCACACATATACAGTGACTTTTTCTCCCCCACCCCCTCCTCCCAGGCCACCCCCCCACCCCCCCCCCCTCATCCATTTTAGGTATACAATCTAGGTTGCATTAAACCAGTCAGACAATGTTGTCATTCAACAAAAATACACCAGAAATTCTACTGAGTCCATTCTTTTCTTTCCTTCTCCTTCCATCAACTTAGGTAATGTTTGTCCCCGGTAGGTTTTCGCTATTGTATTTAATGTAAGGCTCCCATATTTGTTCGAATATTTCAATATTATTTCTTAAACTATATGTTATTTTTTCTAATGGAATACATTTATTCATTTCTATATACCATTGTTGTATTTTCAAATTATCTTCCAATTTCCAGGTTGACATAATACATTTTTTTGCTACGGCTAGGGCTATCTTAACAAATCTTTTTTGTGCATCCTCCAAATCAATTCCAAATTCTTTGTTTTTTATGTTACTTAGGAGAAAGATCTCTGGATTCTTTGGTATATTGTTTTCTGTTATTTTATTTAATATCTGATTGAGATCATCCCAAAATTTTTCTACTCTCTCACATGTCCAGATTGCATGAATTGTTGTTCCCATTTCTTTTTTACATCGAAAACATCTATCAGATACTGTTGGGTCCCATTTATTTAACTTTTGCGGTGTAATGTATAGTCTGTGCAACCAATTATATTGTATCATACGTAGCCTCGTATTTATTGTATTTCTCATCGTTCCAGAACATAATTTCTCCCATGTTTCCTTTTTTATCTTTATATTTAAATCTTGTTCCCATTTTTGTTTAGTTTTACCATTTGTTTCCTCATTCTCCTTTTCTTGCAGTTTAATATACATATTTGTTATAAATCTTTTGATTAACATTGTATCTGTAATCATATATTCAAGGTTACTTCCCTCTGGTAATCTCAAATTGCTTCCTAATTTATCCTTCAAGTAGGATCTCAGTTGGTAATATGCCAGCGCTGTATCTCCAGTTATATTGTACTTATCTCTCATTTGTTCAAAGGATAAGAATCTACTTCCTGAAAAACAAATTTCTATTCTTTTAATCCCTTTTTTTCCCATTCTCTAAAGGAAAGGTTATCTATTGTAAAAGGGAGTAGCTTATTTTGCGTCAATATTAGTTTTGGTAATTGATAATTTGTTTTATTTCTTTCTACATGAATCTTCTTCCAAATATTGAGGAGATGATGTAGTACTGGAGAAGTTCTATGTTGTACCAATTTTTCGCCCCTTTTATATAATATGTGTTCAGGTATCTTTTCCCCTATTTTATCTAATTCTAATCTTGTCCAGTCTGGTTTTTCCCTTGTTTGATAAAAATCTGATAGGTATCTTAATTGTGTGGCTCTATAATAATTTTTGAAGTTTGGCAATTGTAAGCCTCCTTGTCTATACCATTCTGTTAATGTATCTAGTGCTATCTTCGGTTTCCCCCCTCTCCATAAAAATTTCCTTATTATTTTCTTTAACTCTTTGAAGAATTTTTCTGTCAGTTGTATTGGCAATGCCTGAAATAAGTATAATATCCTTGGAAAAATGTTCATTTTAATACAGTTTATCCTTCCTATCAGTGTTAGTGGTAGATCTTTCCAATGCTCTAAATCGTCCTGTAATTTTTTCATTAGTGGATTGTAATTGAGTTTATATAATTGGCCTAGATTTTTGTTTATTTGTACACCTAGGTATCTTATTGCCTGCATTTGCCATCTGAATGGAGATTCCTTCTTAAATTTTGAGAAATCCGCATTATTCATAGGCATTGCTTCACTTTTATTTACGTTTATCTTGTAACCCGACACTTCTCCATATTCCTTCAATTTCTTATATAATTCTTTTATTGATAGTTCTGGTTCTGTTAAGTACACTATAACATCATCCGCAAATAGACTGATTTTATATTCCCTGTCTTTTATTTTTATTCCTTTTATATTATTATCTATTCTTATCAATTCTGCTAGTGGTTCTATAGCTAGCGCAAACAATAAAGGTGATAGTGGGCATCCCTGCCGCGTTGACCTGCTTAAGTTAAATTGCTTTGATACATGTCCATTTACTGTCACTTTCGCTAATGGTCCCTTATATAATGCTTTAATCCAATTAATATACTTCTCCGGTAAACTGAATTTTTGCAATACTTTGAACAAATAATTCCATTCTACTCTGTCGAAGGCCTTCTCTGCGTCTAAAGCAACTGCTACTGTAGGTGCTTTATTTCCTTCTACTGCATGAATTAAGTTAATAAATTTACTAATATTGTCTGTTGTGCGTCTTTTTTTGATAAATCCAGTTTGGTCTAAATTTATCATTTTCGGTACCTGTTCTGCTAATCTGTTTGCTAATAGTTTAGCTATTATCTTATAATCTGTGTTTAGCAAAGATATTGGTCTATATGACGCTGGTGAGAGTGGATCTTTCCCTTGGTTTAGTATTACTGTAATTATTGCTGTTTTACATGAATCTGGTAAGCTTTGTGTTTCATCAATCTGGTTGATTACATCCAGGAGGGGCGGTATTAATAAGTCTTTAAATGTTTTGTAGAATTCTATTGGAAATCCATCCTCTCCTGGTGTCTTATTATTTGGTAATTTTTTAATTATCTCTTGTATTTCTACTGTTCCAAATGGTTCTGTTAATTTATTTTGTTCCTCTATTTGTAGTTTTGGTAGTTCAATTTTAGTCAAAAATTCATCTATTTTCCCTTCTTTCCCTTCGTTTTCAGTTTGGTATAATTGTTCATAGAATTCTCTAAAGTTTTCCTTAATTTCTTTTGGATTATATGTAATTTGTTTGTCTTTTTTCCTTGTTGCCAATACCATTTTCTTAGCTGTTCTGTCTTAAGCTGCCATGCTAGGATTTTGTGCATTTTTTCACCTAGTTCATAATATTTCTGTTTTGTCTTCATTATATTCTTCTCTACCTTATATGTTTGTAATGTTTCATATTTTATTTTTTTATCCGCCAATTCTCTTCTTTTAGTTGTATCTTCCTTCATTGCTAATTTTTTTTCTATGTTTACTATTTCCCTTTCCAACTGCTCTGTTTCCTGATTATAGTCCTTCTTCATCTTGGTTACATAACTTATTATTTGCCCTCTAATGAATGCTTTCATTGCGTCCCATAGTATAAACTTATCTTCCACTGATTCCGTATTTACTTCAAAATACATTTTTAATTGTTTTTCAATAAATTCTCTAAAATCCTGTCTTTTAAGTAGCATGGGGTTTAATCTCCATCTATACATTCTTGGAGGGATGTCCTCTAGCTTTACTGTCAATATTAAGGGTGAATGGTCCGATAGCATTCTCGCTTTATATTCTGTTTTTCTTACTCTATCCTGCATACTAGCTGATAACAAAAATAGGTCTATTCTTGAGTATGTTTTATGTCTAGCCGAGTAGTACGAGTATTCCTTTTCTTTTGGGTTTTGTTTCCTCCATATATCCAAAAGTTTCATTTCATGCATTGATTTAATTATAAATTTGGTTACTTTGTTCTTCCTGTTAATTTTTTTCCCCGTTTTATCCATATTTGGATCCAAATTCAGGTTGAAATCCCCTCCTATTAGTATGTTCCCTTGCGTATTAGCTACCTTCAAAAAGATATCTTGCATAAACTTTTGATCTTCTTCGTTAGGTGAATATACATTAAGTAGATTCCAAAACTCCGAATATATCTGACATTTTATCATAACATATCTCCCTGCTGGATCTATTATTTCCTCTTCTATTTTAAATGGCACATTTTTACTAATTAATATAGCCACTCCTCTTGCTTTTGAATTATACGATGCTGCTGTTACATGTCCTACCCAATCTCTCTTTAATTTCTTGTGCTCCAATTCAGTTAAGTGTGTTTCTTGGACGAATGCTATATCAATTTTTTCCTTTTTCAGTAAATTTAGTAGTTTCTTCCTTTTAATTTGGTTATGTATTCCATTAATATTTAAAGTCATATAGTTCAGCGTAGCCATTTTATATTTTGTTTATCTTCTCTTTCCGTTTTTCCATCATTACCTTTCCTCCTTTTCCATTTCTGTTTTCTTATTTTCAACTCTTTATAAGACAACATTCCTACAACATCCAACATTTTCCTTATTCTCCTATTTATATCTTCTTTATCCCCAATCTCCCCTTCCCCTCCTGAGTTGTCCTTTATCCCTTGTCGGACAACCACATCTCCCCTCTCCATTTGGGTTTGCGAATCCACTCGCAAGCGTCAACTGATTTTGCAGTGACCGCTATTTCCCCCCACCCAGCCCCCCCCAGAAAAGATTTCACTTTTCATATGTAACAAAGGTCACTCTTTTAATTCCCTCCTTATTCTCTCTATTCCATTACCTTCCCTTATTAATTCTTGTCTATACTATCTATATTTTCCTCTAAGTACAGATGCATTCACGTATGCACATTGTCTCTATTCACTCTTATACCTCTTTACCCGCATACATATCAATCGTGATCATTTTTACTCTCATTACCCGTCTTCATCCCTCAGTCTATTTTTGTCTTTACCCACATACATATCAATCGTGATCATTTTTACTCTCATTACCCGTCTTCATCCTTCAGTCTATTTTTGTAATTGTTCTGCAAATTTTCGTGCTTCTTCTGGATCCGAGAATAGTCTGTTTTGTTGTCCTGGAATAAATATTTTCAGTACCGCTGGATGCTTTAGTATAAATTTATATCCTTTCTTCCATAAAATCGCCTTTGCTGTATTGAACTCTTTTCTCTTCTTTAGGAGATCAAAACTTATATCTGGGTAAATGAAGATTTTTTGCCCTTTATACTCCAGTGGTTTGTTGCCCTCTCTTACTTTTTCCATTGTCTTCTCCAGTACCTTTTCTCTTGTAGTATATCTTAGGAATTTTACTAAAATAGATCTTGGTTTTCGTTGTGGTTGTGGTTTAGAGGCCAATGCTCTATGTGCCCTTTCTATTTCCATTTCTTGCTGTAGTTCTGGACATCCTAGGGTCTTAGGGATCCAATCTTTTATAAACTCCCTCATATTCTTGCCTTCTTCATCTTCCTTAAGGCCCACTATCTTTATGTTATTTCTTCTGTTATAATTTTCCATTATATCTATTTTTTGAGCTAGTAGTTCTTGTGTCTCTTTAGTTTTTTTATTAGATTCCTCCAATTTCTTTTTTAAGTCTTCTACCTCCATTTCTGCTGCTACTGCCCGCTCTTCCATCTTGTCCATTTTCTTTCCCATTTCTGTTAAGGTCATATCTATTTTATTCATTTTCTCTTCTGTGTTGTTTATTCTTCTTCTTAAATCATTAAATTCCTGTGTTTGCCATTCTTTAAATGACTCCATGTATCCTCTAACAAGAGAAAGTATATCCTTTATCTTGCCTTTCCCTTCTTCTTCTATTTCACTGTACTCTTCCTCTTCTTCTTCCTCTGGGTTGGCCATCTGTTGTTTCTTTGTTGGCCTTTTCTTCTCTTCTTTCTTGTTTCCATTGTCTTCTGTGGTCTCTTCTTGCTGCAGGTGTTCTGCAGCTGTCGTTGCCGGCTGTGGAGATCAACTCCCCAGCTGGTCCCCCCTCCCATCGGTGTGTTTTTTTTCATGCGCATCGCGCATGCGCGGTTGCGCACTTTTACTCGGCTCAGCGAGCCATTTTTGTAGTCCTATTTCTACCGACCTGAGGAAGCGGGCTTCTCTCTCCACAGCGGGCCTCTTTGGACAGGTAAGGCCTTCTTCTTCTTCCTCCGTTGTCTTCTCTTCTTCTCTTCTTACCGTTGATTTTGATTTTTCTTTTTTTGTCGCCATCTTCTTTCCACCTTTATACTCACTTTTCTTTAACTTTTATTTCTGTGCCTTTGTATTTTCTCTTGTTTTTCCCGACTTTTCTGGAGAGGGCTGGAGTTCACCGTCCGGCCACTACTCCATCCCGTTACTCCTCTATATGTTATGTGTTTAACGGATAAACTAATTTACTTTTGGGACACAAGTAACTGATAGCATTTACAAGTTTGATTGAAGATTCCACTCTGGCATTAACCCTTTGAGTTGTATTGTCAATTTCTGTAATTATCTATAACCATATAACCATTTGCAGCACAGAAACAGTCCAGTTTGGCCCTACTAGTCCGTACCGATCATCTCCCACCTAGTCCCACTGACCCGCATTTGGCCCATAATCCTCCACACCTCTCCCGTCCATATACCTATCCAACCTTTCCTTGAATATTAACATCGATCTCACTTCCACCACCACTGCCGGAAGTTCATTCTATACCCCCACCACCCTCTGCATGAAGAAATTCCCCCTTATGTTTCCCTTAAACTTTTCCCCTTTTACTCTCAATCCATGTTTTCTTGTTTGAATCTCCCCCACTCTCAGTGGAAAACGCCTATCCATATTGACTCTATCTGCCCCTCTTATAATTTTGAATACCTCTATCAAATCACCCCTCAACCTTCTACACTCCAGGGAATAAAGTCCCAGTCTGCTCAACCTTTCCCTGTAACTCAAACCCTGAAACCCCGGCCACATTCTCGTAAACCTCCTCTGCACTCTCTCTATACTGTTTATATCCTTCCTGTTAACAAACTGCACACAGTATTCCAAATTTGGCCTCACCACTGCCTTATATAATTTCAACATAACATCCCAACTCCTGTGTTCTATTCTCTGATTTATGAAAACCAACATACTAAATGCCTTCTTCACCACCCTATCCACATGTGATTCGACTTTCAGAGAATTATGTATCATAATTAAATGAACATTTTAATTTTAGAGGGACGGTTAGCAAAGTTAATGTAGCGGTTAGAGCAACACTGTTACAGCGCCAGTGACTAGGTTTCGAATCCGGCGCTGTCTGTAAGGAGTTTGTATGGTTCTCTCCATGTCTGTGAGGGTTTCCTTCCAGTGCCCCAGTTTCCTCCTACCCTTCAAAATGTACGGGGGTGTAGGTTAATTGTGTGTAATTGGGCAGCATGGAATCATGGGCCAGATGGGCCTGTAACCATGCTGTTTATCTAAATTTTAAAAAGGTACCAAAACTGACTATACAAATCAGTTTATCCATTAAACACATAATTCCCATCCTGGACTTATTCAGACTTGCCAATTTTTTTTGCATGAGAAAGAGGGTTAAATGGCCTTTTTTAACTTAAGCCCTGTTCGCTGACATGTGGGACAGAGCCTTGTGCATTATTTTGATTTTCCAGCAACCAACTCTTGAACAATACGCCCACACCTCCACACCTAAACAGAGCCAATTCATTTCTAGACAGCTACTGTATTACCCTGCATGCCAACCATGCTGAACTTCAACAATAACAACTGAAGGATCTTTACACAGTTTTAGATCAGGCATGTGAGACTTTGATCTGGAGCTGAAAGGAGCCACCTATGTTGTACAATGAATTTGTGCTGTTTTAGAGTTCAGCAGTTAAGACATCTCATGTCGAAACAAAATTGGGATTGGGTTAAACAAACTCGGCACTCCTTTCTGGGAAGCTGTTCAAATAGAAGCTTTTGATCTAACTAGAGGACATTTTAGGGGCTGCAATGAAGCTATTAAAATCCAGTGACAGGATGACAACACAAATTAATATTCATTGTTTCCTGTGAACAGTCTGTTTGGCGTGTACCATTAGATAACTTCACTGTTTTGGAAAAGTGATACTTTTAAGGAAGTTAGCTCATAAAGTCCAGAGCAAATTTGAAAAAGTTACATGTTATCAAGAAACAGATGTGCTGGATCTTTTCAAGAGCATGAAGGTGGAAACTTCCTCAGGACTTGATATGATATATTCCATGTTATTAAAGAGGCAAGTGAGGAGATTGACGGAGATCTTTGTTTCCTCACTAACAACAGGTAAAGTTCCAGAGGACTGAAGTGTAGCCAATGCTTGATCTAGGAGGGAAATGATAGACTGGTGAATCTTACATGGGAAGCGTTTGAGAGGATACTGAGGGATAAGATTTACGCACATTTGGAAAGATCTGGTCAGATTAGGGATAATTTGTGAGCGGAAGGTCAGATCTTACATCTTTGATTTTTTTTGGAGTTAACAAAGGTGAGTTGATGATGGTACAGTAATGGATGTTGTCTACATAGACTTTAGTAAGGCATCTGATAAGGTCCCTCATGGTAGGCAGATCCAGAAGTACAGATGCATTGGATCCATGATGAATTGATCATTTGGAATCAGAGTTGGTTGGCTGGCCTATAGAGGACAGAGAGTAGTGGTGGAAGGATATTATTTGGCTGGAGGCCCATGGCCAGTGGTGTTTTGTTGGAATTGAGTTCGGACCCCTGTGGTTCATGATATAGATAACTTGGATGAAAATGTAGGTGGGTGGGTCAGAAAGCTTCTAGATGACATGAAGAATTGTGAAGTTGTGGACAGTGTAAAGGGCTCACAAAGGATATAACCATTTATGGAGCGGAAACAGGCCATGTCAGCCTTTTGAGTCTGCACCGGTTCATGTACAGATCCAACCTTCTCTTAAATGACAGAAGGGACCCTGCTGCAACTATCTAATTCAAAAGATCATTCCATTCTGCCACCACTCGCTGAGTGAAATAGCCACCTCTAATATTTCTCCTAAAGTGTTTCCCCCTTACCCTTAACTCATGACCTCTTGTTCCAACCTCCCCTGCCCTCAGGGGAAAGAGTCCGTTTATGTCTAGTCTATCTATTCCTTTCATAATTTTAAATACCACAATCAAGTCCCCTCTCAGTCGTCTACATTTCATTGAATAAAGTCCCAGTCTCCTTAATCTCTCCCTGTAATCCAGGCAACATCCTTGTAAAAATTTTCTGCACCCTCTCCACCTTATCTATAATCCTTTCTATAATTTGGAGACCAGAACTGAGCACATTACCCCAAACCTGGCTTATAATCAGTTATAGAGTGAAACAAGAAAGTCTGCAGACCATGTGATTATATTTAATACACAAAAGTACTGGAGAAATTGAGGATGTCCACAGCATCCACAAGAGATGTACAGTATAACCAATATTTTGGGCTGAGCCCTTCGTCAAAGTATGAGCAAAAATCAGGCAGGTGCCTGAATAAAAAAGTAGGAGGAGGAGGGAAGAAGGAGCAAGGTCAAGAGTATGGGCCACCAGCCAAGAGGCCAGAGGTGGATATGGATAGGAAGGCAGGAGAGAAAAGCTGAGGATTGATTGGGGAGTGGGATAGCACCATGAATGGAGACAGAGGGGTAGTGAATGAGAGAGAGAGAGAGAGAGAGAGAGAGAGAGAGAGAGAGAGAGAGAAAGAGAGAGAGAGAGAAGATATGCTCTATTCTATCTATTGACATCAGGAAGAGGTGTAGGTGTCACAATACTTGTACCAGGAAGAATTGTTACCCCTCCACCATCAGACTCTGAAACAACAAACTCAATCAGAGACTCATTTGTACATTATTTATTATCGAATATTTATTTTCTGCATTGCACAGTTTGTTTACATTTCTTTCTTTGTTTATGTTTAAATTTTAATTTAATTTAGTTTAATTTAGACATACTGCATGATAACAGACCATTTCGGCCCACAAGTTCATGCTGCCCAATTTCCACCCCATTAACCTATTCCCTTGGTACATTTTTGAATGATGGGAGGAAACCAGAGCCCCCAGAGAAAAACCGCGCAGTTACAGGAAGAATGTACAAATTCCTTACAGACAGAGTGGGACTTGAACCCCAGTCCGGTCCTGATCACTGGCGCTGTAAAGGCATTGCGCTAACCACTAAGCCAACTGTGCTGCCTCTATGCCAACCATGTATTTTTTCTTGAGTACAGCTTTTTGTTGTAGAAATTCTGCCTGGCCCACAGGAAAAAGGATTTCAGGGTTGAATGTGATGCCATGCATGTACTCTGACAATAAATTGGAACCTTGATGAAGAACTCAGGCCTGAAATGTTGGCTATATACCTTTGTCTTCTATTGACATTGTGGGAGCTGCTGAGTTTGTCCTGCACTTTTGTGTATTAATCAGTTTTTGATATGGGCAATGAAGTTTATTCAAAACAAGTGTGTGAGGTGTTGCATTTTGGCAGGTGAATGGTAGGACTTTTAAAAGCATTAATGTTTGGAGGGATCTGGGAGTTCTGGTTGTTAGATCCTTGAAAGTGGCCGTGCAAGTAGATATGGTGGGTTTTTTTAAAAAAAGGCACATTGGCATGCTTGGCTTCATTGGGTGAGGTGCTGAGTATAAAAGTTCAGAAGTTATGTTGCAGCCCTCTTGCTTGGGCTGCACTGGGGGGTATTGTGTGCAGTGCTAGTCACTTCTTTACAGGTAAGATATCCTGAAATGGCTGCTAGGAGTGGTGGTGGAAGCAGATATAACAGCATTTAAGTGGCTTCTTTTCTTTCTTTTTTTCTTTGGCTTGTCATCACGGACGAAGATTTATGGAGGAGTAATGTCCACGTCAGCTGCAGGCTCGTTTGTGGCTGACAAGTCCGATGCGGGACAGGCAGACACGGTTGCAGCGGTTGCAAGGGAAAATTGGTTGGTTGGGGTTGGGTGATGGGTTTTTCCTCCTTTGTCTTTTGTCAGTGAGGTGGGCTCTGTGGTCTTCTTCAAAGGAGGTTGCTGCCCGCCGAACTGTGAGGCGCCAAGATGCACGGTTGGAGACGATATCAGCCCACTGGCGGTAGTCAATGTGGCAGGCACCAAGAGATTTCTTTAGGCAGTCCTTGTACCTCTTCTTTGGTGCACCTCTGTCTCGGTGGCCAGTGGAGAGCTCGCCATAGAACACGATCTTGGGAAGGCGATGGTCCTCCATTCTGGAGACGTGACCTACCCAGCGACATATAAATATGCAGGTGTAGCCGACCGCTACAAAGAAACACACACACACATACAGTGTGGCAGGTTAAGCTCACTCCTTTATTAGGACTGGAAAGGCTGCTTTTATACTGTTCATATGGATGACTGATATGGATGACTGAGTCATCCATATGAATAACAAGAGCGGGCGGGATCCTCCATGCATATGAATGCCCTTCTTCCCCAGCCTGTTTCTGCTGAGTTAGCTGAGCAGCTTGACCAACACCATTTTAGGGCTGTTGGTCTGATGCTGCCCCAGCTTCTACCCCTGCCAGAAAACTGGTAATCAAGATCATATATCTCCTTCTTTAGCTTCTTGTGTGTTTGTTTAATTTCTTTGGCTGCCTCTTTATTTCCACTTTTGTCTAGGACATATCATGTCATGGCAATTATATCATCTCCTGCTCACCACAATGAATTAAAGGTCATTATATTTTGTTTCCTGAATGTGGTTGTTGTGTATTTTATTTCCTTTCCTTCCTCCATTTCCCTTGATCTGTTCCCTTCTAATTGCCATTCATCTGTAAAATCTCCTTTATCCAAGGAAGCTTTTAATACCAGAAATGTTGACTTATATTCCCTTGACAGATGGTGGCTGACCTGGTGAATGACTGCAAACTATTGTGTTTTTGTTTTGGAAAGTGGTTCACATTCACTGACTAGTTCTTGTTTAAATTATGACTGGGATGATCAGGAAATCTTTACTTAGCTGCCTAACTTAGTGGAAATTCTGTTTACTCCCCCACAGCAGTATCAGGCAGGGAAATATTTTCCTTCTGACTATTCTGTCTCAACGCCTTTCCCAAGGGCTTCATATCCAATCCCCAAATTGATTCCGCTGATGGAGTCGGAGGAAAAAGATATGAACGAGCATTATGCTTAAAGGAGAATCAAGGATGGAACCGAGGTTACAAGAAAGCTGCTCCTTGAGGAAATGACTCAGTTTAGCAGCATAAAAAATGATTCTACATACAATTATAAACTGACCACGAAATACCCCCTCAAAGATAGAAAAAACATAGCGTCATTTCATTTTCCCAGAGGATTGGTGCTGACATCCTGAAAGAATTATTAAGAATCTTTCTTTTTATGGGGCCTTTCATATCACAAATCAATGTATAAGACAATCAAACATTTTGGAGTATATTTGCTGATGAGGGAGAGGAATCATTCATAAATACAAATATGAACAGCAAATCCACAATGTCTTTCATTTCCTCTCTTCCTACTCCATTATAATGATTTGTTCTACAAGAAAATGCAGCAACTGCAGTTACACCTCAAACCAACAACAGAAGACACAATTTAAAAAGGGTTAAATTTTAACTCTAAATTTATTAATGACTGTTAACAATATAATGTCTTAACCTAAGTAACCCCACTATAAGTAACTATAACAAATATTCAGATATCATATCTTTATAAACAGTGTGCATGTAAAATGAACCCAGATCATTACAGTCTGTGCCCAATATTCAAAAAGAGAAAAATCCCCAAAAAGTCCCAGGCCAGTCAAATGAGTCAGTCTGAAAACACAGTGCCCAGAATTCACTCCTAAAACTCTCAATGTCCAAATTTAATTCCCCCAACTGAATAACAAAAGGACGCCACATTGAACGTTGGAGAGAAAAATGACTGATGTTGAGTTTGCCATAAGTTTACATATCCTTTTTCAAGAACTCCTTAGACGACTTCCCTCAGTTCTCAAATTGTGGTTTTTAACCATTCATGATCTCCTCCTGGTTGGTCTCCACCACTCAAACTGCTGCAGTTCTGCTACTCCAACTGCCTCTTCAACTGCTGTTCCAACTGTCATTCTGAATGTTCCATTCTCTCTCTACAGCTCGACTCTGTCTTCACAGCTCGACCCAGCTCTACCAAAAGTTACACAGAGTTCCCAGCGGAATTCCATCCTCTATGATGACAGTCCACAGTCCAAAAGATCAGTCCATAACACTGCTTTTGGTTATATGACAGTCTTAAATAAAGCAATGAAATATATGACCTGGTAATCTTGTTCATTTTTTTCTGGAGGTTTGAGGAGGAGTAGCAGCTCCAAGCTAGAAACACCAAAACAACAACCTCCTCAGTTGCCATCAATTTTATTAAACATTTTAACTATTGATATTTAAAATCATTGTCAGATAGTAATTGAGACTTAACATGTGTGGTATCTGATTTGACCGTACTCTTCAATCTACAAATTCTCAGTACCGAATTTAAAGTGCAATATTAATTTCAGATGTTGTTTGCAAAGGTGAAGGACTGATTGGAACCTAAATACATCAAACAGTGAACAACAGTAAAAGGAAATGGACAAACAAGAAAAAATGGTCTATCTCAGTTCACAACATTAAAAAAAAACAAATCAAATGTTTCTGGTTATAAAATTTACACTTCTAAATTATCTTTTCTTATCAATTGCAGTTATTTCTCTTCCTTTGCAATAAAATTGGTGATGCTATTATACAATGTGGTCATTTTGAATTTTTATCCTTCTTTAAATGATAACTGGTTTTGCGCATAAATCCGTAACTCATGCTTTATTTCCATCTCCAAGCCCTCTCCTCCATCATACATGTTGGTGTTAGGATAGCCACATTAACAAAATACAAGATTAAACAAATATGCAGATTTCAGATACTCGGACACACTAAAGTGGCTGTGAGGTAAGAATATTGCAACCTTACTGTGGAAAACCACTGTTATGCCATGATTGGCTGCTGCCGGTTGGACACACCTCCTGAGACCATTCCTACCCTTTTCCCCTTGCATGCTCCCTCTTTCACTTTGCTTTGATCAATCAATGAGGTTGATGGTTGTTCCAGTCTTTAGTTAATAAAAGTCTGATACTTTCACAGCTCCAGGCTTTTGTGTGCACAAACCACAATTCTACAGGCCAGACAATGTCCACCTGATCAAGGCTACCCGCCCCTTCATGTGCTTCAGCATTGGTTTCAAGGGACCTCTGCCCTCCTCCAACCAGAATGTCTATAATCTTCAACGAATACTCTTATTTCCCCTTTGCCATCCCATGCCCGGACATGACCACGGCCACAGTTATCAAAAGGCCTCACACTCTTTGGGTATCCCGGCTTCATCCATAGCAACTGGGGGGCATCATTCATGAATGATGAGGTGCGGCAGTACCTGCTGGCCAGGGGCATCGCCACGAGCAGGATCACCAGCTACAACGCTAGGGGAAATGGGCAAGTGGAAAGGGAGAATGCCACAGTCTGGAAGACCATCCTTCTGGCACTGAGGTCACAGGGTCTCCCCGTCTCCCAATGGCAAGAAGTCCTCCCAGATGCACTCCAGTCCATCCGGTCACTTTTATGTACGGCCACCAGCAACACTCCTCATGAACGGATGTTTGCTTTCCCTAGGAAGTTTGTGTCAGGAACCATCCTGCCTGCCTGGCTGAACTCCCCAGGACTGGTCTTGCTCCGGAAACATGTCATGTAATCTAAGATTGACCTGCTGGTCAAGATGGTCAACCTCCACGCGAACACCCAGTAGGCCTATGTTGACTTCCCTGACAGTCTCAATCCGAGACCTGGCACCATCGGGCGCCTTCCTGACCACCACTGACTTTCAACAGACACTTTCAACAGACACTTCCCCCCACTTCATCCTTAGGGGTCTCTGAACCTGCAGCTGGCCACTGTTGTACCAGCACCACACTCCCTTACTACCCCTCCTGTCCACACCCCTCAACAAACTGTTAACAAGCCAACTCCACATGCTGCTCAGGACACTAGAGCAGCACCCCAACCTTTGCCACATTGCTTGCTGTGGCAGAGGAGACCCCCTGATAGATTTAACCTGTAAAATGTATATATGTACAGTTGTTTCACCCTCTCTTTTTTTCTCACCCTGCAGGAGGGGTGAATGTGGTAAACCACTGTCATGCCATGATTGGCTGCAGCCAGCTGGGCTCACCTCCCGAGACCGATCCTACCCATAGCCCCTTGTATGCTCCCTTTTCTCTTTGCTTCAATTAGTCAGTGAGGTAGATGGTTATTCCATTCTTTAGTTTCACAATTCCAATCTTTGTCATTATTGGTTGTTTATCACCTACTCAGATTGAAATTTTGTGTGTGCTTTAGATGAAACAGTTGAAATGAAATTCATGGGCTGATTTTTTTTAATGTGGTGCTGTTTCCAAGCGGAAAGGAACCTTGAATTGTGAAGTCTGCTGATTGCATCAGGTGCTTTTGTACTTTCCTGAACACAGATTTTTCTGTTTTAAAACAAAGCTTGCAAAATAGAATTGGAAAATACTGGGAGTAGAATTGTATTGATTCAGTGCTTGAAAGTGAAAGGTCTGGTTTATGATTTGGGTGTGAGTTTTTAAATCGTGTAGCTCAAGCAAACTGTGGCAAAGTACTTTTAGATGTTTCTGAAATTAACTCCGGAATTTTTTTTCCTGACTCCTGATATTATTGTAGTAATTTGTCCAGACTGCAAAATTGATATTCTAAGATAACATTTCATTTTGGATAGTCTAACCATACCAAGTATGCAAGATAGGTTGAATACATGGAGAGCAGTTTGAAGCTGCCATCCAACTTATGCTATCCAATAATGACTAATGACACATGGAACACCACAAACCCATTTACATCGATCCCTTCTCCTCCTGAACAACATTCTTGCTCTCAACATCACCAAGACCAAGGAGCCCGTTGATGATTTTCAAAGGGATTGCATGCCTGCTGCAATGATGGGGCAGAGGTGGAGAGGGTTAGTACCTTCAAGTTCCTGGGAGTCCATATTTCAGACCTCTTCAGCAGCCAACACATTGAAGCCACTGTGAAGAAACCACATTAACGACCATACTTTCTCAGAAGTTTGAGTAGGTTTGGCACATTGTTGAACACGATAAAACTTCTACAGGTGTACTGTGGAAAGTATACTGACTGGTTGATCACAGCCTGGTTTGGTCATTTGAGTGCCTAAGAATGGACACATAGCCAGGTCCATTAAGTGATAGAGGAATATTGTCCAAACTTTCTGAGAAGACATTACCTGAGTGGTTTGCAGACTGGATACTTTCTATCTGAACAGCCAAGAGCATTTCAAGTTCAGGTTTATTATATAACGTATAACCATATAACAATTGCAACACAGAAACAGGCCAATTTGGCCCTTCTGGTCTTCACTGATCCAAGAACCCTCCTCTAATCCCATTTACCAGCACTCTGGTAAATATCCCTCCATCCCCCTCCCATCCATATACTTATCCAACTCTTTCTTCACTGACAAAATTGACCCTGCCTCCACCACCTTTCCCAGAAGCCCATTCCACACAGTAACCACTCTCTGAGTAAAGAAGCTTCCCCTCATGTTACACCTAAACCTTTGTCCGTCAACTCTCAACCCAGGACCTCTTGTATCCATCTCTCCTACTCTCAATGGGAAAAGCCTTTCCACATCAACTCTACCTATCCCTCTCATTATCTTAAACATCTCTATCAAATCCCCTCTCAGCCTTATCATTCAATTGCACAAGTACAACCTGACGAAACTGTGTTCTCTAGGTCTCGGTGCCAAACATTCAGACATACACACCTACGCGCGTGCACACACACACAAGCAAACAATACATACACAGGACAAATATACATATATGTATACACACACACACACACACACACACACACACACACACACACACACACACACACACACACACACACACAAAAAAAAAAATATATTGATAAATAGATGTTGTTTAGTTAATATGACGTCCTCCCCCTCAAAAGATGCACACAAACTCAAGCTAGCATGCTGGAACATCAGAACCATGCTAGACGAGGCTGACAGCCACCGACCTGAACGTCGGTCTGCCCTCATTGCACGTGAACTCCTCAGACTTGACATCGACATAGCCGCTCTCAGTGAAGTCCGCCTGGCAGATGTAGGCAGCCTCCAAGAACGCGGCGCAGGCTACACACTCTACTGGTCTGGCAAGCCTTTGGATGAACGACGCCTCTCTGGTGTAGGCTTCATGGTCAAGAACTCCATTGCCTCCAAACTCGAAAACCTCCCGACAGACCACTCGGACCGGATCATGTCCATGCGACTCCCCCTTCAAAACAAGCGTCGCATCACCCTCATCAGTGTCTATGCTCCAACCCTCCAGGCAGAACCAGCAGAAAAGGACAAGTTCTACACTGACCTGCGCAACCTCATTCAACGCACCCCTACAGCCGACAAGGTTGTCATCCTTGGCGACTTCAACGCTCGCGTCGGCAAAGACTCAGAAACATGGCCAGGAATCCTAGGCAAGCATGGTGTCGACAAGTGCAACGACAATGGGCACCTCCTGTTGGAGCTCTGCGTAGAACAGCGGCTTGTCATTACAAACACCCTTTTTCAGCAGAGGGACAGCCTGAAGACTACCTGGATGCATCCCCGATCCAAACACTGGCACCTCCTGGACTACGTCCTGGTGAGAGAAAGAGACAAACGAGATGTGCTCCACACCAGGGTCATGCCCAGCGTGGAATGTCACACTGACCACCGGCTGGTTCGCTGCAAGCTCAACCTTCACTTCAAGCCAAACCCCAGGAACAGTAGAGCCCCTAGAAAGAGGTTCAATGTTGGAAACCTGCAGTCAGACGAAGTGAGAGGAAACTTCCAGGCAAACCTCAAAGCAAAGCTCGACGATGCAATCCGCCTCACGGACTCGTCCCCTGAAATCGTCTGGGATCAGCTGAAGACTACCATACTGCAATCCACTGAAGAGGTACTGGGCTTCTCCTCCAGGAAAAACAAGGACTGGTTCGACAATAACAACCAGGAAATCCAGGAGCTGCTGGCAAAGAAGCGAGCTGCCCACCAGGCTCACCTTACAAAGCCGTCCTGTCCAGAGAAGAAACAAGCCTTCCGTCGCGCATGCAGCCATCTTCAGCGCAAACTCCAGGAGTTTGAGTGGTGGACTAGCCTCGCCAAGCGAACCCAACTCAGCGCGGACATTGGCGACTTCAGAGGTTTCTACGAGGCTCTAAAGGCTGTGTACGGCCCCTCACCCCAAGTCCAAAGCCCGTTGCACAGTTCAGACGGCAAAGTCCTCCTCAGCGACAAGATCTCCATCCTCAACCGATGGTCAGAACACTTCCAATCTCTTTTCAGTGCCAACCGCTCAGTCCAAGATTCCGCCCTGCTCCAGCTCCCTCAACAGCCCCTAAGGCTAGAGCTGGATGAGGTCCTCACCCAGGATGAGACATATAAGGCAATTGAACAACTGAAAAGTGGCAAAGCAGCAGGTATGGATGGAATCCCCCTAGAGGTCTGGAAGGCTGGCAGCAAAACTCTGCATGTCAAACTGCATGAGTTTTTCAAGCTTTGTTGGGACCAAGGAAAACTGCCTCAGGACCTTCGTGATGCCATCATCATCACCCTGTACAAAAACAAAGGCGAGAAATCAGACCGCTCAAACTACAGGGGAATCACGCTGCTCTCCATTGCAGGCAAAATCTTCGCTAGGATTCTCCTAAATAGAATAATACCTAGTGTCGCCGAGAATATTCTCCCAGAATCACAGTGTGGCTTTCACGCAAACAGAGGAACTACTGACATGGTCTTTGCCCTCAGACAGCTCCAAGAAAAGTGCAGAGAACAAAACAAACGACTCTACATCACCTTTGTTGACCTCACCAAAGCCTTCGACACCGTGAGCAGGAAAGGGCTTTGGCAAATACTAGAGCGCATCGGATGCCCCCCAAAGTTCCTCAACATGATTATCCAACTGCACGAAAACCAACAAGGTTGGGTCAGATACAGCAATGAGCTCTCTGAACCCTTCTCCATTAACAATGGCGTGAAGCAAGGCTGTGTTCTCGCACCAACCCTCTTTTCAATCTTCTTCAGCATGATGCTGAACCAAGCCATGAAAGACCTCAACAACGAAGACACTGTTTACATCCGGTACCGCACGGATGGCAGTCTCTTCAATCTGAGGCGCCTACAAGCTCACACCAAGACACAAGAGAAACTTGTCCGTGAACTACTCTTTGCAGACGATGCCGCTTTAGTTGCCCATTCAGAGCCAGCTCTTCAGCGCTTGACATCCTGTTTTGCGGAAACTGCCAAAATGTTTGGCCTGGAAGTCAGCCTGAAGAAAACGGAGGTCCTCCATCAGCCAGCTCCCCACCATGACTACCAGCCCTCCCACATCTCCATTGGGCACACAAAACTCAAAACGGTCAACCAGTTTACCTATCTCGGCTGCACCATTTCATCAGATGCAAGGATCGACAACGAGATAGACAACAGACTCTCCAAGGCAAATAGCGCCTTTGGAAGACTACACAAAAGAGTCTGGAAAAACAACCAACTGAAAAACCTCACAAAGATTAGCGTATACAGAGCCGTTGTCATACCCATACTACTGTTCAGCTCCGAATCATGGGTCCTCTACCGGCATCACCTACGGCTCCTAGAACGCTTCCACCAGCGTTGTCTCCGCTCCATCCTCAAAATTCATTGGAGTGACTTCATCCCTAACATCGAAGTACTCGAGATGGCAGAGGCCGACAGCATCGAGTCCATGCTGCTGAAGATCCAGCTGCGCTGGGTGGGTCACGTCTCCAGAATGGAGGACCATCGCCTTCCCAAGATCGTGTTATATGGCGAGCTCTCCACTGGCCACCGTGACAGAGGTGCACCAAAGAAGAGGTACAAGGACTGCCTAAAGACATCTCTTGGTGCCTGCCACATTGACCACCGCCAGTTGGCTGATATCACCTCAAACCATGCATCTTGGCGCCTCACAGTTCGGCGGGCAGCAACCTCCTTTGGAGGAGACCGCAGAGCCCACCTCACTGACAAAAGACAAAGGAGGAAAAACCCAACACCCAACCCCAACCAATTTTCCCCTGCAGCCGCTGCAACCGTGTCTGCCTGTCCCGCATCGGACTTGTCAGCCACAATCGGCTGACATGGACTTTTACCCCCTCCATAAATCTTCGTCCGCGAAGCCAAGCCAAAGGGTTAATATGTGAGTCTTGGATGGTTAATGTGACCAGTTCCTTTGATCATTCACCATTCTCACTGTCTGTGGAAAGAAGCTGTTCCTCATCCTGGTGGTGCTGGCCCTGATACTCCTGTATCTTATTCCTGATGGGAACAGTTGTAAGTCACTCTGTGCGGGATGTAGGAGTCAAATGATTTTGCGGCCCTCTTCCGATAATGCTGGTAGAGCACATCAATGGGGGGGGGGGGGGGAAGGAGACACCAATAATCCTCTCTACCACTCTTTTGGCCCTGTGGATTGATGTCCAATCTAATGCTCTACAGCAACCATACCACACTGTGATGCAGTTGGCCAAGACACTCTCGATAGAGTCTCTGTAGAAGGTTGACATAATGGTCGCCTTGCCAGCTTCAGTCTTCTCTGGAAGTGAAGTTGCTGTTGCACCTTCCTGACAAGTGAGGAGATGTTGAGTGTCCACCATAGTCTACTAGTTAAGTGAACTCCAAGGAATTTGGTACTGTTCACTCTCTGCACTGCAGAGTTGTTGATGTGCAGTGGGGGTGGTTTTCCTGGCCCTCCTGAAGACCACAATCATCTCTTTCATCTTGTCTAAATTGAGACTCAGTTTGTTACTCTCACATTATTTCATGAGATTTTCCACCTCTTCTCTGTAGTGCGACTTATTAGTCCTGAACTAAGCATGTTATGGTGCACCAAGAAAAGTTGAGATATTGTCAACTTCAAAAGGGAAGTGCTCTTCATTGAGTTACAACAAAAAAAAAACAAGGAGAAACAACAAGAAATATTTAGTCAACATCAAACAATTTTGCCGCTTTGAAAATTTGGAAAAATTATGTTTTAAAGTAAGAATCTGAGCAATGATTTGAACAGACTGACGACAGAGGAAAGGAAAAAAATCTGTGGAGAGTTTTGATAAGTAAATTCTCTTCAATATTTTAGAAGGGAAAAAGAAGGTAACATAATATTACAACCAAACACACACCTGGTTCAGACAACTGATATCCAGCACAAATCATCCAGAACTTGCAGAGAATTATTGTAGGCATTTTAGGCATTTAGCAAATAAAATTACAGGAGGCATGCTTATTTTGAATTTTGCAATAAACTCAACAAATTTTCCCTCAACGTTCACCCATTCACAATGGTTCAGCCATTTTGGCAGAAGAGTTACACAGGCTGGTAAACAAGAACATCTGCGGATGCTAGGATCTACTGAAGTAGACAAAAAAGTGCTGGAGAAACTCAATAGGTTATGGAGTATCCATAAAAAGTTCCCCACTTTTTATTCAGACGTCTGCCTGACTTTCAACATTCCTGAAGTGGTGTTTTTATTATTTGGATATCTGAATTTTAACGTAATGATTGGGGATATTTAAATGTGGTACTGGAGCTTTTATTGGATAACTATTTAAGAGTAAAAGGGAATAATGGTGAAAGTTATAAATTGAATTGTACAATTCTTAATGAGGCTTGAATTTTGTTTGTGGTTTATGGTCCATTTGTTGAAGATATAGTTTTTGTGGTAGATGTGTTTTTATTATTTGGATATGTGAATTTTAATGTAATAAGTGGGGATATTTAAATGTGGTATTGGAGCTTTTATTGGATAAGTATTCAAGAGTAAAAGAGAAAAATGGTGGAAGAGTACTAAAATTGAATTGTACAATGCTTAATGAGGTTTGAATTTTGTTTTAAGATGGTGGTTTATGTGACTAATATGATGATAGATGTGAAGTTAGTTGATATTTGGTGAAGGTTTATCTCTATAAAGTTTTTTTTTCCATGCTGCAATTTTTTTTAAGAATTGATTATTGTTTAAGAATTTTTGATAGATAATGTTACTAACTTTACTAATTTTTTATATTAAGTCTGAGTTAAATATATGTTTCATCTTAACTCCGTTTGTTAAATATATGCATTTAAGTTTGATTTAAATATGTTTTTTAAGTCTGATATCTTAGTATTAATTACTTTTCTTTTTGTTAGTATTTTAATCGGTTATGTTTTTGTTTTTTTTGTAAGTGGGTTTGTTTTTCTCACATATTATTAACTTTATTAATTCTTCACTCTTTATTTTTGGGGGGGAAAGGTGGGGTTGGACTAATTTGAGTTGGGTTATTATTATTGGGGAGGGTATAGTTTATTTAGATTACTGATATTGTATTGTAATTTTATTATTTTTTTAAATATATGTTATTCATGTTATAAAATCTTAAATAAAGTAAAAAAAAAACATTCCTGAAGAAGGGCTCAGGCCCAAGATGCCTTTTACTTCCCGTGCATAGTGGCTAAGCTGCTGAATTTCTCCAGCACTTCTTTTATGTACTGCAGTTACACAGGTTAAATGGATTCCTCCTCAGAACGTGGCAACAGGAAGGACAGGAGCAGATGCCCAGACAAGTAACCAAGCCGAGTGCTATAGATTGGTTTGATGATAAAATGGCTTGAGGTCACCACCTGAGGAAATCTGGGATCACATCTTCAGTAGCCAGAGATATGATGTTCCAATCAACCACATCTGAGTTGATTTGACTTTCAAAATGGGGCTCATCACTGTGCCAGTATTAAGAAGATTTCTTCCCTCAACATGATTCGAGTTCAGTGGAATTCTGAGATTCACAGTGCCAAGAAGGAACTGGAGGCTACTGAAAGAGAGAACCAGCCAGACCAAGCAAGAGACCCAAACAAAACAATAAATACACCCATCAATTGTGGCAAGGTATGCATGCTATCATGGGCTACGAAGTGAAGTTAGCAGAATGTCTAGAAAAAATACATCCCTTCCCAATGAGCTCAATGCATTTTGTGATCATTTTGTACAGGGGGCAGAATAAAGATGCCACCTACCATGACAGCTTTGTGTACACCTATATCTAAAGTCACTGTCACAGACTTCAGATCGGCTTTCCTGTGTGTGAACATGCAAAAAGTGAGAGGCCCAAGTGGAATCCATCGCTAAGTCCACAGTACCTGCATGGACTAGATAACAGGAGTATTCACAGGCATCTTTAACCTACTTCAATTTGTATTTCCCGTTTGCTTTCAGATGACCACTATCATTCCTGTGCCAAAGAAAAACAAGACAAAGAATCCTTAAGAAATCTTGCCCAGTGGCTCTGACATCCAACATCATGAAGCATTTCGAGAGGCAGAATTGGCTCATATTAAATCCAGTCTCCCAGACAGCCTCAATCTATCGCAATTCACCTTCTACCACAACCTTTCCATGGTAGATGCCTTCTTCCTGGGCCTACACTCATCCCTGGAACATTTGGATAACAAGGATACCCATGTCAGGCTCCTATTTACTGACCATAGTTGGTACAAAACCCATCTCCAAACATCTGGACCTAGGTTTCAGCAACACTTCTGCAAACCACAATGAGGATCTCCTCCACATAACTCCTCTATACAAGGCCCTGAAAGGCTACATACTCGCATCCCTTTACTACATTCATTATAACTCATGAACGTGTAGCCAGGTTTTGGTCCAAATCAGAGACTCAAAGGTAACTTTTATTGTCATGTGATAAATACATTCAAATGTAATATACATGATATACTTCAATGTTTGTCTGCTTTAAGGAAAACAAAGAGTCACCATGAGCATTGCCCAGCATCCCTAGCAATAGGAGAAAGAGATGCAAATCCTTTCAGAGGCACTGGATGGACAAGGATTTGCCTCCATCGATCCTGCAGCCTCTGTAGCTGCATAGACTCCAGTTCAAACCATTGGGAGCCCCCTGCACAGAGCCATCGGTAACAATGACGGGTGTCTCAAAATTAATCAATTTTGCCTCCAAACATATTTAAGAACCAGAAGAAACATAAGCTAGAGCATCCTCCAATAAAGAGAGGAGGAGATTGTTATAACAGTTCAGTTACAAGATTTGATTGATAGGAGGCTATGCAATCCTTTCTACAGTGTCTGGTTTGTCACGATGAGCAGCCTTTTTGTTTCCTTTAGTGTGGGGCAAGTGACATATTCATTGGTAGAATGGGTCCACACTGATGAAAGTTTACTTGGTCATGTCATACATTTAGGAAAGTAAGTTAGATGAATTGTCTGAATACAGCCATCAATTAAGGAGTTATGTTCTTTACAAGGTGAATTGGAAACTTCACAAGGTGATTCATATTCAATTATATGTGAGCTAGTAATGAGTTCTAAGTAGTTTATGGTTGTTACTGGCACCTGAATAGTAAATTGATTTCTTGAGCTCTCTCCAGACTTGTAGTAATTTTTATTCAATATATATTATACATTTAATACTGTGATAGGATAGGATTGCATATTTCAACATGTGCCAGTTCTCTCTGTCTCTCTGGTCTCCCTCGCTCTCTCTCACTCACATGCACACTCTATCAGTTGTCCCAAAATCACATGATTAACTACTCACCATAGTATTGGGAGACAAGGTTGACAGGATTTATGGGAAAATAATTTGGGGAAATGATGCAGCCAGAATGCATCATGTTACAATCATACAACTACTGCCAGTTGTGGTCTCTGAGTCAGAAGGCTTTGGTCTCAAATCTTACTCCAAAATGCAAGGCTGACACTCCACGTATTGCCAAATTACAGAAGGAGCTATATACATGTGAATCTTTCCCTTCACAGAGGTTAGGTTTTGTAACAATCCTATTAAAATAGTTTTTGATATTTTGTTTTAATTGAATATGTTTCGCCCATACACCTAAGTCATATTCAAACTATATAAAGAATTGCACACACATACAAAACTAACTTAACTCTTGTGGTAAACCACTGCTGGAATATAATTGTTTGGTCAGGCATACCCATTGGCCAACTGTACATATGGCCCCTCCCATTGGCTCCTGGACAAATGTGACTGTTCCACAGTCCCCTCCTCAGTGCAGGTCAGTCAAACAGTATGGATGTGCCTTTGTTCTTCAGTGAATAAAAACCTATTGATTTCTCAACAACAGTCATTTGATTAATTGATGGGGCATTAACTCTAAAATCATAGTATCCCACTGACAAACAATAGTTTCCGAAAACAAAATCAAGGCATTTAAGGATGATACTGCAAAACTTAAAGAAACTGATTCACATTTTGAAGCTAATTTTACTTATCCCAATGTTTTCTATCTAAGCACTAACTTAGTTTAAACATCTTCAATATTTTCTCTTTTGCTCTGTTCCAATCAAGTCTTTCTTTGTCTTGCATGTCCCTCAATCAGAATTGCTCCTCATGCTTGCAACTTGTGCATTACCCAAGGTAATTTTCCATCTTCAGCCACACAGGTTCTCCAGCCTTTGGGGCTGCAGTCATTTAATAGGACAGAACAGGCAACCAGTGGGAACTAGGCCTGAGGTAGTGGATTCTGAATCCCTGACTCTCGACCATGTTGATGACATTTACAAATAGCTCAAAGGGATTTAAATAATTAAACTTTTTAAAGAGTGAAACTTATTTAAAAATATATTTGTGATATAAAAAAACCCCATTCAGATTAAAGAAACTTACAAGAAAATTAACCAAGAACCAACCTCCACTGAACATTTGAATTATGGTCACTGATTCCATTCAAATGGATGGGGCCATACTTTTAAAGCTGAGGGACAGACAATTAATTACTTCAACCAATTCCATTCTCAGTTTTTATTCTGTTTATTTTACAATCCCCTGCTTCATCGGTTGAAGAGAAACTTGGAATAATTTGTCTTCAGCCATGGTGTTTGTGAGAATGCTGGTTGCAAATTGAATGTAAGAAATGGGAACATGTCATGTGGCCTATCAAGCCTGCTCCACCATTCAATGTGATTATGGATGATCTGATGAGAGGCTCATCTCCACCTACATGCCTTTTCTCCATATCCCTTAATTCCGTTACTATGTAAAAATCTATTCAGTCTTGAATTAAATATATTTACTGAGGTTGTCTCTACTGCTTCAATGTGCAACAAATTCCATTGATTCACCACCCTCTGGGAAAAGCAGTTCCTCCTCTCCTCCTCCTGACGAAGGTAAGTATGCGACCACAACACCTCTTCATCTCAGTCCTAATTCTACTACCCTGACTGCTGAGGCTATGTCCCCTTGTTCTCGTCTGCCCTGCCAATGGAAACAATGTATGTATCTCGAACATATCTGCAGCTTTAATAATTTTATATGTTTCTATAAGATCCCCTCTTATTCTTCTAAATTCCAATGAGTACAATTCCAGATTACTCAATTTCTCCTTATAGGCAAACATCTTCATCCTTGGAATCAACCCGGTAAACCTCCTCTACACCACCTCCAAAGCCAGCACATCCTTCCTCTGGAAAGGAGACCAAAACTGTACACAGTACTCCAGATGTGGTGTCTCCAGTACCATCTACAGTTACAGCATAACTTCCCTGCTCTTAAATTCAATCCTCTAGCAATGAAGGCCAACCTTCCATTTGCCTTCTTGATAGCTGGCTGCACCTGCAAACCAACCTTTTGTGATCCACGTACAAGCATTCCAAAGTCCTTCTGCACAGCAGCCTGCTGCAATATCTTGCCTTTTAAATAATATTCTGATCTTCCATTTTCCCTTCCAAAATGGATGACTTCACATTTACTAACATTGTACTCCACCTGCCAGACCCTTGCCCACTCACTTAACCTATCTATATCTCTCTCCAGACTCTCTGTATTCTCTGCACAATTTGCTTTTCCACTCAATGTCGTCAGCAAACTTAGATGCACTACACTCAGTCCCATTTCCCCAGATTATTAATATATATCACGAAAAGTTGTAGACCCAGCACCAACCCATGTAACACCCCACTCACCACTGAATTCCAACCAGATAAAAACTCCTCTACCCCAATTCTCTACTTCCTATTGATTAACCAATCATCTATCCATGCAAATACATCACCCCCAATTCCGTGCACCATTATCTTCTGTATCAGTTTTTTTTATATGTAGCACATTATCAAACACCTTCTGGGAATCCAGGTAAATAACATCATCTATTGACCACACTCATTATATCCCCAAAGAATTCCAATTGGTTTGTCAAACAGGACCTACCTTTGCTTTTGATGGACCCATTTTACTCCAGATGTTTCGCTATTCCTTCTTTAATGATAGCTTCAAGTATTTTTCCAACTACTGAGGTTAAACTAACTGTGCCTTTTGCCTACTACATCCCTTTTTTGAATAGTGGTGTGACATTCACCATCTTCCAATCGACCAGAGTCCAAAATATTTTCATAAATTATCACCAAAGCCTCAATTTCAACCTCTGCCATTTCTTTCAATATATGGGGAAGCATTCTATCAGGATTGGGGATGTGTCTATCTTTATACCCTCAAGTTTTCTGAGTACTGCCTCTTTAGTAATAGCTATTACATCCAGTTCCTCACCTCCTATCACATCCATCTTTGGCATGACAGACATGTCTTCTACTGTGAAGATCAACACAAAATAGTTATTCAAAGCCTCAGCCATTTCCTCATCATCCAATATCAATTCCCCCTTCTCAACTTCCAAGGGTCCATCCTTCACTTTTGCCATGCTTTTGCACTTTATATAATTATAAAAACTATACTGTCTTGTTATATTTTGTGCTGATCTTTTCTCATTGTCTATCTTCACTCTCTTTATTGCTTGCTTCGTAGTTCTTGAAGTTTTCCCAATCTTCTTGTTTCCCACTGCTCTTGGCGACTTTGTACACACAAGCTTTAAGTTTGAAGCTTTCCTTTATTTCCTTAGTTACCCAAGGCTGATTTTCCCCCACCCTGACTGTCCTTGCTTTTAACTAGATTATACTTTTTCTTAGCACCGTGAAAATCTCTTTGAATATCTTCTACAGTTCCTCAACCATCCCTCCATATAGCCTGTACTCCCAATCTACCCTGGCCAACTGCTCCCTCATTCCCTTGTTGTTTCCCTTGTTTAAGTATAACCCATTTGTTTTAGACCAAACTCTTGTACCCTTCATCTGTATGATAAACTCAATCGTACTGTGATCACTCTTTCCAAGAGGATCCCTAACTACAAGATTGCTAATTTTACCTGCCTCATTGCACAGGACCATTTTCAAGAATGCATGTTCCCTGTGGTTCCAGTAACATGCTGTTCAAGAAAGCCATAATGTCTGCATTCTATTAAATCCTTCTCAAGGTTGCCTCGACCAACCTGATTCATCCAATCTATGTGCATTTTAAAGTCCCCCATGATAACTGTCAAGTCTTTTGTCATCTAATTATACAAGTACAACCCAGCAAAACAGTGTTCTCTGGTCCTCGGAGCAAAACATGTAGACACACAACCAGACATAACACACATACAGACAAATAATACATATGCAGGACAAGTATTATATCTATAAATAAATAAATAAACAAACAGACAGAAAGAGACAAATAAATAAATGAATAAATAAATAAATGGATAGAGAGATAAATAGATAAATAATGAGTAGCCCTTTTGGTCATTCAGCATTCTTACTGCCCATGCGAAGAAACTGTTCCTCATCTTGATGGTGCTGGCTCGGATACTCCTGTTCTATCCTTACTTGCCTTTGATATTTCTTAGTTTATTGGCTTCGCCACTGTAATGTTATTATTGGGTGGCCTATAGACAACTCTTACAAGTGCTTTTTTTTCCCATTTACTATTATTAATCACTATCTAAATGGACTCAACATTGTGCACTTTAGATCTTATTATAACCACTCACTATTGCCCAGATCTCATCCTTAAGAGAGCTAAATCACCTCCTTTACCTTCCTTCCTGCCCTTCCTGCCCTTCTTTATTACCTGATATCCTTGGATATTTAATTCCCAATCCTCTCCACCCTGCAACCATATTTTTGTAGTGGCTACTAAAACATACCCCTTTGTACTGATTTGTACCACAAGTTCACTGACCTTATTTCAAATACTATGGGCATTCAGATAATTTCCCTAATACCCATTGGCTTTTAAAATATGGTAATCTTTACCTCTTTGAATTTGACTTTTATCCCCTCTTACTTTTTTCTTTTTTAACTTTTGCTTTTACTTTATCCACATTCTTCACTTTTACTTTATCTATTGTGACAGAATATAGATATGTTTTTGGGAGATAAATTGGGGTAGGGTTTGTCACATACAAACACTTTAAAACAGATCTTATTTAAAATACTGGAGCTCTGCTAATGCTAGACATGTCGGGGCCTCATAGCCTTTGCAAAAGCTTTGGAGAGTGCTGAAGAGTCTTTACTAATGGATTGTTGTTTACATAAAGGCAACAGATGAAAGAGCTTGTCGGAGCCATATTCTGTCTAGAGAGGTACTTGCTGTTCTAAGAGGGTCATGTGGTTTTGCAAGCAGAGAGAGTCAAAGAGGTTTTTTTTTCTTTGAGAGAGAGAGAGAGAAACACACACACACACACGCACGCACGCACGCACGCGCGCACGCACACGCGCGCACACACACACACACACACACACACACACACACACACACACACACACACACACACACACACAGATCACTTCTACAGTGTTACAGCTTGTGGAAAACCCCATTTGGAAGATGGGCTGTGAGTGCTTAGTTCAGCTTGGTCTTCATGGTTCATGCAAGAGGAGAGGACTGACTGTCTAATGTTTCATTTGGAATAAGAGAAACAAAAAGGAATTCTGTGGTGACCTGAAGGAGAGAGGTTATCATCTGGAAAACCCTGAGGGGGCAAGTTTCTTTGGCAAGACACTGAAGTGGCTGATGAAAGTAAATGTACAACAATTCTCTCTCTGTAAACAGACAAGAACCTTCCTGAGTGGTATCATTTACCTTTCAAGCACCAAAGCCAGGTGAACTTTATATATGTTAAATTCTGTGCATAGAATAAGAATTGCCTGCAACCAGTACACTTGGAGGAATGAGAAGTGAGATTGGACTGTGAATCAAAGAACTTTTCTGAACTTAAACTTACATTACATACACGATGTGTGTTTAGAATTAGAAGGGGGTTAAGTTAGGTTAGTTAAGTCAATAGAGATAAGTTAAAGTGTGATTCTGTTTTCGTGTTTAAAGATAATTAAAAGCAACTTTTGTTTAAGTAACCATTTATCTTGATGAATATCTATTGCTGTTGGGTTTTGGAGTCCTCTGGGCTCATAATATTATCCCCTTTCCAATCTGTGCCTCCTCCCTCCCCTCCGCTATTTAATTTAAAGCCCTGTCCACAGTCCTAATTGTGCAATTCGGCAAAATCCAGGTCCCATCACAGTTCCCTTTGAACAGTTCCTTCCTTCCCCAATACTGGTGCCAATTTCTAATTTTCCACTGACCATTATCTCATTAGTAAAACACAAAATTCTGTAGACCCCTGTGGTTGAAGTAAAAAACACAAAATGCTGGAGAAGCTCAGTAGGTCCAATATTATCCTTTATGTAGCAAAGGTAAAAATAAATAAATGACATTTCGGGCTTGAGCTATTCATCAAAGTATGAGAAAAAGGTGTCATTAGTTTCAAGTTAATTATGGATAAGGATAGGTCTGGTCCTCAAGTGAGATTCTAAATTGGTGAAAGGCCAATTGTGTAAAAATGAGAAATGATCTTCTTTTTCAATATTTGTATTGGTTTTATCCAAATAAATGTTCCTTAGGTATATAACAATAAAATAATGTATTAACAAAGTAATACAAATAGTACTGAAACCCATGTTACATTATAAAGAAATATAAAAAGAAAAACACTATACCTAATTCAATATCTAATTCAATCCCATCCCTTTGGAGGTTACTAGCTAACACAAACAGTTCACTACTAATAATAAAAAATGGAAGATAAACATTGGGTTAGTCTTACAAATTTTGAAAGTAATTTATAAAAGAACCCTATAGAGAAAAAACATTAAGATTCTTTTCAGTAGTGAAACATCTAATTTTTTTCCAAAGTCAGAAATGCAATCATATCAGACAACCATTGATTATGAGTAGGGGGGACAGCATCTTTCCATCTCATTAATATGGCTCTGCTTGTGATAAGGGAGGTGAAGGCAACTATGTGGAATTGTGACAAGTGGATTTCTGGCAAGGATGTGTTCAGCAAGTGGAAGACCTTCGAAGGTGACATTTTGAGAATGCAGAGTTTGCATGTTCCTGTCAGGATTAAAGACAAAGTTAACAGGCACAGGGAACCTTAGTTTTCAAGGGATATTAGCAATCTGGTGAAGAGGGAGAGAGAAGTGTGCAGCAATGTAGGCAACAAGGAGTAAATGAGATACTAGAAGAGTATAGAAAATATAAGAAAAAACTTAAGGAGTAAATCAGGAAGACAAAAAGAAGGCATGAGGTTGCTTTGGCAGATAATATGAAGGTAAACCCAAAGGGTTTCTATAAGTATGTTAAGAATAAAAGGATAGTAAGGGACAAAATTGGTTCCCTAGAAGATCAGAGTGGTCGTCTATGTGTGGAGCCTAATGAGATGGGGGAGATCTTAAACAATTTTTTTTGCATCAGTAGTTACTCAGGAACCTGGCATGGAGTGTAAGGAAGGAAGGGAAACAAGAAGTAGTGGCATGGAACATATAGAGATTAAAGAGGAGGAGGTGCTTGCTCCCTTACAGCAAATAAAGGTTGTTAAATCCCTTAGGCCTGACAATGATATTCCCTCAGACTTTGAGGGATGCTAGTGTGGAAATTGTAGGGGCCCTTGCAGAAATATTTAAATTGTCCTTAGCCACGAGTGAGCTTTCAGAGAATTGGAGGGTAGCTTATATTGTTCCATTGTTTAAAAAAAGGTTCCAAAAGTAAATGAGGAAATTACAGGCTGGTGAGCTTGTTGTCAGTAGTTTGTAAATTATTGGAGGGTGTTCTGAGAGAGGACATTCAAGAATTTGGATAGCCAAGGGCAGATTAAGGAGACTCAGCTTGGTTTTGTGCATGGTAGGTCATGTTTAACAAATTTTGTAGAGTTTTTTGGAGGTTACCAAGAAAGTAGATGGAGGAAAGGTTGTGGATATTGTCTACATGGACTTTAGTAAGGCCTTTGACAAGGTTCCACATGGGAGGTTAGTTCAGAAGGTTCAGACACTAGGTATCCATGGAGACATGTAAACTAGATATGAAATTGGATGAATGGGAGAAGACAGAGTGGTAGTGGGTGATTGCTTCTCAGACTGGAGGCCTGTGATTAGTGGTGTGCCTCAGGGATCAGTGCGGGACCATTGTTATTTATTGTCTATATCAATGAGCTGGATAATAATGTGGGAAATTGGATCAGCAAGTTTGCTGATGACACTAAGATTGAAGGTGTTGTTGTCAGCGAGGAAGGCTTTCAAAGCTTGCAGAGGGATCTAGACCAATTGGAAAAATGGGCCAGAAAATGGTAGACAGAATTTAATGCAGGCAAGTGTGAGGTGTTGCATTTTGGAAGGACAAACCAGAGGTCGGCCATACATAGAAAATGGTAAGGCACTGATGAGTGCAGAGGAACAAAAGGATCTGGGAATACATATACATAATTCCCTGAAAATGGTGTCACAGGTAGACAGGCTATAAAGAAAGATTTTGGCATCTTGGCCTTCATAAATCAAAGTATTGAGTGTAGGAGTTGGGATGTTATGGTGAAGTTGTATAAGACATTGGTGAGGCCAAATGTGCAGTATTGGGTGCCGTTCTAGTTGCCAAACCACTGGAAGGATATCAGAAAGATCAAAAGAGTGCAGAGATTTACTTCAGGAGCTGAATACAGGAAAAAGATTAAACATGTTAGGACTTTATTCCTTAGAACATAGAAGAATGAGGGGAGATTTGATAGAAGTTTATGAAATTATGACGGGAATAGACAGAGTAAATGTGAGTTGGCTCTTTCCACTTAGATTGTGAGAGATAAATACGAGACAACATGGCTTTAGGGTGAAAGGGGAAAGGTTTGGGGGAAATATTAGGGAGAACATCTTCATTCAGAGAGTGGTGGGAGTTTGGAACAAACTGCCATCTGACATGGTAAATGTGGGTTCACTCTTTAGTTTTAAGAATAAATTAGATAGATAAATGGATGGGAGAGATCTAGGGATTATGCAATGGCTGCAGTTCAGTGGGACCAGAGAAAAGATGTTTCAGCACAGACTAGAAGGACTAAATTACCTGTTTTCTGTGGTTCTATGGAATTGGAACCCAATTCTCCCACACCAACCATTGAGCCATGCATTAACTCTCTAATTTTCTGGACCCTGCGCCCAATTTGCACGTGGTTCAGATAGTAATCCAGAGATTACCACCTTTTTGGTTCTGCTTTTTAATTTGGTCCCTATGTCATCAAATTCCCTTAGAAGAACCTCTTTCCTGGTTCTACTTATGTCGTTCATACTCACTTGGACCATGAAAACTGGATCTTTTCCCTTCCATTGCAAATTTCTCTGCAGGTCAGATAGGATGACCAGAACCCGGGCACCAGGTAGCCAACACAGCCTTTGGGATGTTTGATCGCTGTGACAGAGAACTTTATTATTCCCCTAACTATACTATCCCCAATTACCACTACATTTCTCTTCTCTCCCCCCACTTGAATGGCTACCTGAACCATCCTTCCTACAGCCCCCACTCTTACCCACACAAGGAGTAAGTATCATGGACTTGTGAGACAAGATCAAGGGCTGAGGTTCCTCCAGCACTGTCTTTTGGATACCACTACATGCCTCACTCACAGTCGCACCCTCTCGTCCCTGATCACAGACCATATTTGAGGCAGCTATTATAATGAGTTTTGACTGCCTCCTGAAACATAGTGTCCAGGTACTTCTTCCCCTTCCCTGATGTGTCTCAATTTTTGAAGCTTAGATTTCAGGTCATCAATTTTAAATTTAAATTCATACATAGAGCAGTTACAGACCATTTCAGCCCATGAGCCTGTGCCGCCCAATTACACCCAATTAACCTACACTCCAGGTACATTTCGAATGGTGGGAGAAAACCGGAGCCTCTGGGGAAAACCAATGCACACAAAGGGAGAACGTACAAACTCCTTACAGACAGCGCAGGATTCGAACCCCTTTCCCGATCGCTGGCGCGGTAAAGGTGTTGTGCTAATCACCATGCCAATGTGCTTCCCCATTATGCCAACCTTGCCACCCAAGCCTGAATTCTTTGTGAAACCAACACTTGCTGCAGATTTGATCATCAGGAATCACAATGGGGTCCACCTGTATCCATATCATGCAGCTATAACACACTATCTGAATTTGCAAGTTTATTTTATTTAATTATTTCTAATTTATAGAGATTTATATAACCAGTGCAAAAGCCTTACTTTCTCCTCGCCTATGCCTCCTCCCCAAAACTTCACAGCCAAAGCCTCCAAGTCCCACTCATCCACTGAGTCATTCACACCATAAACATATAACAATTACAGCACAGAAACAGGCCAGTTTGGCCTTTCTAATCCATGCCAAACACCTTCTCCCACCTAGTCCCATTGACCCGCACCCGGCCCATAGCCCTCCACACCTCTCCTCCATATACCTATCCAACTTTTCCTCGAATATTAAAATTGTACCCGCCTCTACCACTTCGGCAGGAAGCTCATTCCACACTCCCATCACCCTCTGAGTTAAGAAATTCCTCATGTTTCCCCTAAACTTTTCCCCCTTCAATCTCAATCTATCTCCCCTTGTTTGAATCTCCCCCACTCTCAATGGAAAAAACCTGTCCACATTGACTTTATTTGTCCCCTTTATAATTTTAAATACCTCTATTAGATTACCCCTTAGTCTTCTACGCTCCAGAGAATAAAGTCCAAACCTGCTTAACCTTTCCCTTAACTCAAACTCAGGCAACATTCTTGTAAATCTCCTCTCTCTATTCTGTTTATTTTCGTCCTATAATTTTGTGACGAAAACTACACATAATATTCCAAATTTGGCCTCACCAATGCCTTATACATGACATATCAACTCTTGTATTCAATACTCTAATTTTTTAAGGCCAACATGCCAAATACTTTGTTCACCATCCTATCTACATGTGACTCAACTTTCAGGTCTGCTCATCAAGGAAGGGAGACATCCAATTCAAAAGCAGGCCCTTTGGCACTTCTCCATGTCAGCCGCAATGCTTATCTATACTAATCTTACCTGCATTAGGCATATCTCCCTCCTCACCTTTCCTATCAAATTGTCCTTTTTACAATTGTATCTGGCTCTAACATTAACTTTGAAACTCTTTCCCAATAACTATCACCAAATATGTGACATCTTGTGCCTCAGATCTCAGCTCCAAATAATAGGTTCCACATGGAAGTTGAACTGATCACCAAACAGTTTTCTTACCTTTGTTAACTAAACCCCAGGTGCCTTATTTTTTGAGCCAGTTATTAAAGACCCATACACACAATTGTTTACAGATGACCACTGCTTAAACAAGGTGTTTGCGATGGTGACTAGCATCAAATCACACATAGCAGAGAGCAGGTAAGATTAATATATACAGCTAGGTCTCTGTGTAAGCCTAGGTCAGAATAAGGGGGGGGGGGGGGAATGGGTCTCCACTGGTTTATATATATATGCAAGGTCACCAGGTACCACCACATTCACCCCCCCTTAAAAATTTGGGACCCCCTCTTCCCCACTCTGTCTCTTTCCACGCGTTCATAACTCCAATATCTGACGAGGTTTCCTCTTCCTTCTGGACCTTCGGGGTGCCGGGGGAGGAGAGGAGGGGTGTATCGGAGCCTGGGGTCCTGGCCCTTGGCCCTGGGTGAGGGTATGCTGTGGGGGTGTAGGGCTTTCCGTCCGCGTGCTGGTCGTTGGGGGTGTGCTTGTCTGTCGCTCGTCGTGCTGCTCCATAGGGGTCCGCGACCCTCCTGCGTCATCCGTGGTGCATTCCGGCTGGACCCCGGGGCCTGTAGCTCTCCTGCATCATCCACTGTCCCGTACTGCTGGTATGTAGAGGTCTGCAGCTCTCCTGCACCGCCCACACTTCTTGCCAGTGCGAGGTCCCTGGTGGCCATCGAGTCTTCCCATCTGTTCCCGAATGCAACATATGCGTAGTGAGGCTTCTCACACCTCACTTCCACGGGCTCTACCAGAGGGTCCGTCCTGTGGCATCTGCAGTGCTTCCGGAGGAGCGCCAGTCCCAGTGTCATCAGCCATCTAGACAGCATCGTGCCTGTCATGGCTTTTCTCGAGAAAGGAAACATATGGTCATGGGGTGTCATGTAAGTGGCAGTACATAATAGTGAGTATATGGAGTGCAGGGCGTCCGGTAACACATCTTGCCACCTTGCCACTGGTAGGTCCTTTGCTTTTCAGGTCAGCAGGACCATTTTCCAGATGGTGGCATTCTCCCTTTCTACCTGTCTGTTCCCCCTGGGGTTATAGCTTGTAGTGCGACTGGTCGCAATGCCCCTATCTCTCAGGTATTGCTGGACCTTGGTGCTCATAAAGGCAGCACCCCTATCTATGAGTCTGTAGCTGGAGTACCCGCACAAGCTGAAGATGGATTGCAGGCACTTTATTTCCATGGCTGCAGAGATTTCGGGACATGGGATAGCAAAGGGGAAGCGTGAGTATTCGTCAATGGCATTGAAGAAATAAACATTCCTATCGTAGGAAGGGAGCTGGCCTTTAAAGTTGAGGCTGAGACGCTCGAAAGAAGTCCTCCGTTCTGGTAGGAGTCTGCATCTTGGTCATAGTAGCATTCAGCATCGTATCTGAATACTCCCCTAGTTCCCTCCTGGAGTCCTCCAGAGCCTCCACAAGTTTCTGCCTCTTCAAGCCTAACCATCCCCTTTTCCAGCAGCCTTTGTCTTATTTCCGTTGATCTGACACTGGCTACAATTCTGTCCCTTACCAGGTCATCCACATACTCTTGGGCTGATACTACTTTAAATGTTCAAGTCCTCGCTAAATCTTTCAGCGCGAGTATGAAGTCTCTAACGGACTCCCCTGCCTGCTGCGACCTGGTCATAAGCCGATGCCTGGAGTGCAGCTCACTGTGCCCTCTATTATAGGGTCTCTGCAGAGTGTTCATTGCTTCTTGATATGACTTAGCATCCTGTATTAATGAGTATGGGCGATCCCCCAGCTGAGCTAACAGTAGCATCAGCATCTCCTCCTCTGACGCTCCCTCCACCCCCGTGTAATTTAAAAAACATCTCTGCCATCGGCCGAAGTGCATGTTCGCTCCGGGGGTTCTGAGATCCAGCTCTAGGCTGTAGGGTCTCAGTACCTGGCTGAACCTCAGCTTGTGGTTCAATAGCTGGGGAGGGGGGTGCGCATACTGGTCCTGATCCCTCTCCCACGTGGTCACCCGGTCTTGCGGGAATGTGGGCCTTCTCCGGGGAATCGGGGACAGTTGGGGGTGGCTCTGGGGTAGTATTCTGTCTCCACAATCCTGCTGGTAAATCGCGATCAGTAGGCCAACTTTCCGCAGGCCTTCCACCCGCGCTTGGCGCGACTCTTGGTCATACATCAGGAACCCTGTGGGCTGCACAGCCAGTCCTGGTCCTGGCAAGTTAGTGAACAGACAGCGCTCTTGGCCACTCATTACCTGCTCTGGAATGCTTCTGTTCCTTCCGTAGTCCACCACGACCACTGGGTAAGTCCCTCTCTCTCTATCCTGATCTTGCAGCTCTTCCTCTGATCCGTTTCTGGCTGCACGTGCGCAGAGCCCATCTCTGTTCCTGGGTCCCTGAGTCAGGACTTGGCTGAGTCGAAGGATGTTGGGGCATCCATTCTGGATATATATTAGTCTATTAAATTGATGGCGACTAGCATCAAATCACACAAAGCAGAGTGAAGGTAAAATGCTAGTTTTAATAGACTAATATATATATACAGCTAGGTCTTGAGGTCTTGCCTCTGTGCAAGCCTAGGCCAGAATAAGGGGGTGGGGGGGGGGGTTGGGTCTCTACCAGTTTATAAATATGCAAGGTCACCAGGTGAGCCATCTGGTGACCTAGTGGTGTAATAACATGAGAATGATTTTCTGTAACATGAATTATGCCACCTGTGTACGTGACAAGGAACGACAGCTGAAAATAGTTTCTTTATTTGCTTTTTTTTCCACCAAATTCTGTGAGAATGAATTTTATTCTGTGTCTCAAATTTTTGGCAGTGATTTGTGAATTCTGTAAAGGTGAATTTCCATGACCTAAACTGCCTTAACATGGGGCTTGTCTGCAATAAACTGACAGGAGAAACAGTAAAAGCTCCATTCCATTAACAATGGACTCCTGCGCATTTACCCTTTTTCCAATTTGAAGCTGGGGACCGCCGCTGATTAATCCTGGAATGAATGTTTTTTAAATTTACTTTGTGGAGGCCTCTTTCCTTACCAATGGCTCAAGTGACATCATTCTTGTCAAGGTCAAGGAGTGAGAACTGACAGATGATTCCATCATGAAGGGCCTCACAGAGAGCCTGCCTGCCTCACACATTAAAACACCTCTGAAGTTTTCCTGAATTCTGACCAGAAGCAGGAAACTGGAATCATCACTTTTAAATTCCTTTGCTACTTTTTACAATATTCACAATTGTCTTATCTTGAATCACAATCTGACTGAACTGTGTAGATAGTTGACACTGAGTCAGTGCCCAGAAATCACAATAAAATTCAAAAGCAGAAATCATACATTTATAATATGCAGGTAGACTTATGCAGAAATAGATTATGGAGGCTTAAACTTCGATATTTCAAGAATCACGAGAGTTAGGAATGATTTCAGAGGACTGGAAAAACCACAAATGTCACTCCACTCTCTAATAAGGGAGAGAAGCAAAGGACAGGGAATATAAATGTTTAGTCTGACTTCAGTGGTTAGTAAGATTTTGCAGTCCATTATTAAGGATGAAGTTTCGGGTACTTGAGAGCACGTAATAGGCCAAAGTCAGCATGGTTTCCTTCAGGACGAGATCTTGCCTGATAAATCTGTTGGAATTCTTTGAGTAAGTAACAAGCATAATAGACAATAGATGTTGGATTTACTTTGATTTTCTGAAGTCATTTAACCAGGTGCCACAGACAAGCTGCTAAACAAGATTGGATCCCATTGTATTTCAGGAAAGGTAGTAACACAGATGGAAGATTGGCTGACTTGTAGAAAGCGGAATGAGACTAAAGGAAGCCTTTTCTGTCTGGTTATTGATGACTAATGGTGTTCTCTAGGTGTCTCTCCACACCACATGTTTATGATCTGGATGATGGAATGATGGCTTTGTTGCAAAATTTGTGATTTTTAAAATATATATACATTATATATATAAATTAATACTCCCCTAGTTCCCTCCTGGGAACAGATATAAATATATGTGCAGATAGTGTTGAGTAAGCAGGGAGTCCGCAGGCTGATTCGGATAGATAGGGAGAAGTGGCAGGTGGAATGCAGTATTAGGAAGTGAATGCTCATGTGCTTTGGTAGAAGGAATAAAGGTGGAGAATTTTTTCTAAATGGGGAGAGAATTCAGAATGCAGAGCTCCAAAAGGACCAATTTTCTAAAGTTAAACTTGCAGGTTGAATCAGTCATAAGGAAGGCAAATGCCTTCATTCCAAGAGATCTGGAAGATAAAAGCAGGGAATGAATGCAAAGGCTTTATAAGATGTTGGACAGACCACTTTGTCATATTGTTAACAGTTATGGGCGCCATATCTAAGGAAGGATATGGAGAGTCCGGTGGAGATTCATGAGAATGATCCCAGGGATGAAAGGGTTAATATATGAGTAACATTTGATGTTCTGGTCCTGGATTTGCTGATTTTTAGAAGGCGAGGAGGGGATCTCATTGAAACCTACTGAGTATTGAAAGGTCTGGATAGACTGGACGTGGAGAGAATGTTTCCAGTAGTGGGAGAGTCTGGGACAAGAGGGCGCAGGCTCAGAATAAATACAGATGAGGAGCAATTTCTTTCTCCAGAGGGTGGTGAATCTGTGGAAAATGTTGGCACAGACAGTCATAGGGTATATTTAAAGTGGAGGTTGATTGGTTCTTGATGAGTAAAGTGTCAAAGTTTACAGGGAGAAGGCAGGAGAATGGGATTGAGGGGGTAAAATAATTAGCAATAGAGGATTTAATCAATGGGTTGAATGGCCTATTTCTACTTCCTTGATTTATAGTTGCTTTAAATTTATTGATTAAAACCAAGGCAGCTCCCTTCCCATCTTTTCAATAATATTTATAATATGGCAGGAAAATGTAACAATTAATGCTCAAGTAAAAAGAACAATATTTAATCTGATGCAGTGTTAACAAGGTCAGAATGGAATCTGAGAAAACGACCTCATTACAGGTCTCCACATGTCTCAGTGCCATGACACGCTCTCACTCATTTCCGCTCTGTGCACATTCAAAGTTCCTTTCAGCGCGTTAGTCACTGTTTGTGTTGCCCTGATTGGCCGCTAGTGTTTGGCAACTGATTGACCAGACGGTGATGTGGACTCTGCTCGTCAGCGTCTGGTTTGATGATTTTCAGACAGCCCACAAGCAATAGCTGATGCTGTATCTTTTCCAGCAGATGTAAAACTAATGGCTTGCTCGTGTGCCTGATCTTGTTCAAGTTCAGTATATTTCGGTTCTAGATGGCATTGTCACACAACAGCACTATGAAGGTAACATGGGAAACAAACCTAACTGCATCATCACATGACAAATTGTTTTTAGTAAGTCATTTCCTAAATCAAACCACTCCCAATTGCAATAAAAAACATTTAAGATTCACTAGTGTCCCATATATGCAGAATTTATATATCTCAGTTTTCTTTTATTGTTTCAGCAACCCTGTTTGAAAAAGGAAGAAACTGAATTTTAAAAATTTAAATTAAATTACTTTTTAAAAAATTTAGACATACAGGATGGTAACAGGCCATTTCGGCCCTCGAGTCCATGCCACCCAATTTACACCCCATTAACTTACACCTCCGACACATTTTGAATGGTGGGAGGAAACCGCAGCCTCTGGAGAAAACCCACACAGACACGGGGAGAGCATACAAACTCCTTACAGGCAGCACGGGACTCGAACCCTGGTCTGGTGCTGTAAAGGAATTGCTCTAACTGCTATGTCAACCATGCCACACCTAATGTATTATTAAGACCTTGGGAAAGGTGTTTTCAAATAATGGACATACTTCTGCTTGTGACTTCAACTGTAACTACACTTCAGATACTGTTGGCAGTGATAGGCTGAAGTCACAGACAACTCCATTACTTTCTCTTCACATCTCACTTCCCCTTTGGTCCATCATCCCTTCTGTTTTGCAAGTTGCAGAGGTGTGAACATGCACTTCTTGTTCTTTCTACCTCCCTCATCACATTAAAATCCTTGTATATTTTTACTTTCAAATATCTGAAAACTGCAGGATGATAGGTGTCAATGGAGAACACTCACTCTATTTAACAGTTACAGACCTGTTTCCATTCATAATCCTGCATATAACTTAGAAGTTAGATCTCTTTGCAGAGGTCCTGTGCTCAGTCTGAAAGAGTGACCCCAAATTTCTGAATGCCTGTCACAATAACACTTAGGCAGAAATAATAGTATAAGGGCTAGTCAGCATGGATTCCTTAAGGGTACGTCATGCTTGACTAACCTTCTGGAATTTTTCGAGGATGTGACAAAGAGGATGGACTTGGGAGAGGCAGTGGATGTGGTGTATTTGGACTTCCAGAAGGCCTTTGATAAGGTACCGCACGGGAGACTAGTGGGCAAGATCAGGGAGCATGGTATTGGAGGTAAGGTGCTGACATGGATAGGAAATTGGTTAAGAAATAGGAAACAAAGTAAGCGGGTCTTTTTCAGGATGGCAGGATGTGACGAGTGGAGTGCCGCAGGGATTGGTATTGGGTCCTCAGTTGTTTGTAATTTATGTAAATGATTTGGATGAGGGGATTATTAATAACTTGAGCAAATTTGCAGATGACACGAAACTGGGTGGCGGTGTGGGGTGTGAGGAGAATGTCAGGAAAATGCAGAGGGACTTGGACAGGCTGGGGGAGTGGGCTGCTGAATGGAAGATGACGTTCAATGTAAGCAAATGTGAGGTTATCCATTTTGGAGGCAATAATAGGAAAGCTGAGTATTATTTAAATGGAGACAAGCTAGGGAGTGGGGAGGAGCAAATGGATCTGGGAGTACTTGTTCACCGGTCACTGAAGACTAGCATGCAGGTTCAGAAAGATGTGAAGAAGGCAAATGGCATGTTGGCTTTCATAAAGAGGGGATTGGAGTATAGGAACAGAGACGCCCTTCTGCAGTTGTACAGGGCCCTGGTGAGATCCCACCTGGAGTATTGCGTCCAGTTCTGGTCTCCAATTTTGAGGAAGGACATACTAGCTATAGAGGGTGTGCAGCGCAGATTTACAAGGTTAGTTCCAGGGATGGCGGGGTTGACATATGCTGAAAGGCTAGAAAAACTGGACGTATCTGATGGAGTTTAGAAGGATTAGGGGGGACATGATTGAGGTATACAAAATTATCAGGGGGATAGACAGAGTGAAGTCGGATTACTTGTTCCCAATGATGGGGGAGACGAGGACTAGAGGGCATAGTTTAAGAATACAGGGTAGGCCCTTTAGGACGGAGATGAGAAAACATTTTTTTACCCAGAGAAGTGTGAATCTGTGGAATGCTCTGCCACAGAGGGTGGTAGAGGCAGATTCGCTGGTTATGTTCAAAAGAGAGTTAGATAAGACTCTAATGGGCAAAGGAGTTAAGGGTTATGGGGATAAGGCTGGAAAGGGGTACTGATGTAGTGATCAGCCATGATCTGTAAAATGGCGGTGCTGGCTCGACGGGCCCCTCGACGGGCCGAAGGGCCTACTCCAGCTCCTATTGTCTATAATAATTCACCATGCTACTGTTACGAGCTCAGAGGACCCCAAAATCTAGCAGCAATAGATATTCACCAAGACAAATTGTTACTTAAACAAAAGTTTTTTAAAATTATTTTTAAACATGAAAACAGAATCACATTTTAACTTATCACTATTGACTTAACTAACCTAACTTAACCCCCTTCTAATTCTAAGTGCACGTGTATATAATGTGTGTGTGAATTCAGAAAAATTCTTTGGTTCACAGTCCAATCTCACTTCTCATTCCTCCAGGTTCACTGGTTGCAGGAAATTCTTATACCGTGCACAGAATTTAACCTTTATAAAGTTCACCAGGCTTTAGTGCTTGAAAGGTAAATGATTACAACTCAGGAAGGTTCTTGTCAGTTTTCAGAGAGAGATTTGTTGTTCATTTACTTCCATCAGCTACTTCAGTGACTTGCTGAAGAAACCTGCCCCCCCTCAGGGTTTCCCAGATGATAACCCTGTTCTTTAAGGCCACCACAGAGTTCCTTTTTATTTCCCTTATTCCAAGTGTAACATTAGACAGCCAGTCCTCACCTCTTGCATGAACCACAAGGGCTTTGACCAGACTGAAATAAGAACTTGTCTTCCAAATGGGGGTTTCCACATGCTTGCCAGCTTGTCCTGTTCCAGTCCCAGCTGCTGTTGCTGACTGTAACACTGTAGAAGTGATCTATGTGTATCTCTCTCTCTCTCTGAGAGAAAGCCTGTTTGACTCTCTCTGCTTGCAAAACCACACGATCCTCTTAGAACAGCAAGTTCTGTTCCAGACAGAAGGCAGCTCTGACAAACTCTTTTATCTGTTGCCTTTTTGTAAGCAACTATCTATTAGTGAAGTCTCTTGGGCACTCTCCAAAGCTTTTGCAAAGGCTCTGAGGCCCCGACATGTCTAGCATTAACAGAGCTCCAGTAGTTTAAATAAGATCTGTTTTAAAGTGTTTGTATGTGACCTACAACTAACAAACCTTTCCCAATTTATCTTCCAAAAAACATATCTCTATACTCTCCCACACTACTCCCTCTCAAACTCATCTGTCTATGCCGCTCCACCACCCCTCCTGAACTTCAGTTTGATTTTTTTTATAGCACTAGCAATGCAATTCTTGTCTGGGTATGGCTGGAAGCAGTTGCAGTTGCAGCTGCAACAGAAAATAAGATCTGTTGTAAAGCACCAAAATGTCAGATGTTGGTGTGAGTAGGTTCTAGGCAGGAGGAATGCTCCATTATCACAATGTGGGGAATATGGTCTCATTCAGAGAACACTCATACTTTCTTCATCGTCCCTCTTTCAGCAGCTCACCCTACTTTGGCTGAGCTCAGCCTCTCCCAGCCACACTATATCCTGAGGTGTGTGTCTACACCTGCACTCATGCCTGACAGCATTCGGTTTGCGCAGAAGGCCACAAGTCAAGACAAACTTCTTCAGCATCTGGCACTGAACTCCATGCAGTTCACACTTGTAGCATCATGAAAACAGCCAGAGGCAATCAATCAGCAACTAATATTTTGACGATGCCTTTAGCTAAGGCTGTTTATTTGAGCTTTCTGGAGGTGGGGGGGGGAGAGGGTGTGTGTGTGTGTGTGTGTGTGTGTGTGTGTGTGTGTGTGTGTGTGTGTGTGTGTGTGTGTGTGTGTGTGTGTGTGTGTGTGTGTGTGTGTGTGTGTGTGTGTGTGTGTGTGTGTGTACCAAGAGTAAGGCAGCAAATTTGCTATTGTGTTAAGCTTCAGAAAATCCAGAACTTCTGTCAGATTGATATTGTACACATCAATACCCACATCAATTCTCTGCATGTTTGGAAACTGTGACATATCAATGTGGATATTAAGACAGCACAGGAATAGCCCCTTCAGCTCACGTCTGCACCTAGCATAATGCCCAAATTAAATTAAAACTCTGCTGTTTTGCTCATGATACATATTGCTCTATTTATATGTCGATCTAGAAGTCTCATGACCATGGCAATTATCTGCTTTCACTACTTCTTCTGACAGCCTGCCCAAGTACTTGCCATGGTCTGAGTAAAAAAAAATACCTATGTATCTCCTTTAAACTTTACAATTTATCCCAAAGTGCATTTCCTCTTGTCTGACATTTTTATCCTGGGTGAAAGACTCTGACTGTCTACCCCACCAATGTCTTCCCACAGCCTCCAACGCTCCAGAGAAAACAACCCAAAGTTTTGTCAACCTCTCCCTATATCTCATACCCTTTAACGCAGGCAACATTTGGGCAAATCTGTAGCCTTTCCAAACCAGAATTGTACACAATGCTCCAAGTGTGGCCTAACAAAAGTAGTGTATTGCTGCAGTAACAATATGCTGTAGGAACTCAGTGGGTTGAGCAGCATCAGTAGGAGAAAAGAATGGATGACCTTTAAAGCCAGAACTCTTCACCAAGATAAAAAGAGCAGAAGGGAGGTAGCCAGTATAAAGTGGACAGGGTGGGAGGGATTGGATTGGGAGAATGGGGGATTAGTGAACCAGGGAAGGAGTAAAGGATGAGGCAGTTGATTGGCAGATCTCAGACAAAGGGAGAAAGAGGCAAGGGGAAAAAAAAGGAGTTAGGTAGAGGAAGTTGTGTCATGGTTGGGGGTGGGGGTGACTGCTGGAATCTAATAAGAAGTGACAATAGTGGTTAATGAGAGCTGATAGCGGAAGACAGATGGAATCAGATGGGAGTAGGGGGAAAGAGAAGAATTCCATGGTGGTAGTGTATGCTAAAAGATTTTAAAAGATGTAGAGTGAGAGGCAAATTAACTTCGTCTGGTTTGTTCCTCTTAGAACAACATGAGCACATCTGTAGAGTCACACTTCAGTCTAGACAAATTACAACACTATGTATTCTCTTCCACTTAAGGACTAATATCTATAATTGCAGGTTATAGATTGCTACATCCAAATATATCAAGTGATAGGGTAACTTACATAACAAATAAAAATGCAAAACTCTGGTTGCAGCACCAGTGGGTCAGGTGTTGGGCGATGTTCTACAAGAGGTTGCAGACTCCAGGGGAGCAGCGGACCTGGCGCAGAGCAACCTCCCCCCCCACCACCACCCGTTGAGAAGGAAAAGCATGGGAGACGACCCTATAGAGAAGGTGACCATGGCAATGGACCAGCATGTGTTCAGTGGAAGAATCCAGACTGGCTGCAGGCTGGTGGTGACTTGAAGTCAAAGGCTCCACATAGACTGCGGGCTGTGGAGACTGCCTCATGGGAACCAGGTATCAGAACTGGGGTTCTAGAGAGTGCTTAGGACCTTTTTAGGCTTCCTGATTGATCGGAGGTTTAGATCCGGAGCTCAGTTTGAACAGGAGTCTGTGTGGCTGAAGAGGTGAGAGCCCTGGGGTGAATCCACAGACACTCAGTTTCTCTGAAGGGACTCACTTTAGCTTCATTTTCTCTCTTATTGTTGGGACACCCGGCAATGCTTATGGCAAGTCTTTGATTGCCTTATGCGGCAAGTATATCACATATATTAATTACATTGTTATGTATTATTACATGATAATAAAAGGAACCTTGAACCTTGGATTTGAAAATAAAGAGGAATTTTGTCAGGTGTTAAATCTTATATTACATTGTCATTAAAATGACATCAGTTGATTTGTATGGACTTCTACTAATCACATCTTTTTGAAGTTGATGAACTGCACTAATGGCAGAAAAGCAGCAATGGCTTGAGTATAATGAACAATAAACTGTAAATCGACTTGCAATTGTTTTGTCTTCTTATCTATTTCGGTTTGAGATTCATCAACTGATCTGGAGCTCCTAATTCTAAAGATGGCAGGAAAAGCCCAAAATAAATGAAGAATTTGAAGTAGGAATACAATTCTATCAAGTTGATTGGACAAGGACAAGGTCCATCCAGCACTGCATTAACTTTGTCAGCAACTTGTAGCCCAGTCAGGCAGATTCTGAGAAAACAAAGACACAAGAGTCAGAAAGCAGGTAGATGGCCTTTACTGATGTGCTGTCACAGTGACCACATCAGCCCTCAGGTGGCTCTTTGCTTTCAGAATCAGAATTTATTGTCATGTTTGTGGCAGCATATTATAGTGCAAACATTCATAATTATAACCATATTTTAAAAATGCACGAAAAATAAGGCAGTGTCTTTGTTTCACTGATTATTTAGGAATCTGATGGCAGCAGGGAAGAAGCTGTCCTTGTGCCATTGAGTGCTCATCTTTAGGCTCCTGTACCTTTACCCCGATAGTAGCAGAGTGAAGAGGACATGGCCTGGTGGTGGGCATCTTTGAGGATAGAGGCTGCTTTTTTAAAGACACCACCTCATGGAGTGAAGTCTGGTGCCTGTGATGTCGCAGACTGAGTCAACAACCCTCTGGATTTTATTCTTGTCCTGAGAGTTGACGGCTTCATACCAGGCAGAATGCTCTCCATGGTACACCTATAGAAGTTTACAAGAGTCTTCGGCGATGTACTGAATCTCCTCAGACACCTCACAAAGTATAGCCACTGGTCAGCCTTCTTTGTGATTGTATCACAAATGGTATGGAGCCAGCCCTAAATTTTCCATGTCATTGAGGGATGTTACTCGTTCTGTGCTTGCTTGACCACTGTCTCCATTACTGGCAGAGGATCAATATCCCAACCAAAGTTCAGTTTCTTCTCACTGAATAACCTCCTTTGAATATGTACATCAGAATTCACAAACGATGCCACAACATCTCCTCTCAAGTCACTCCTTCGTGCAATGCTTTTTCCTATCTGCCTCAATTCAGTGAGAAAGGTGTGTCAAATTTTCACATGGATACTGATTCTGGCTGTTAAATCATTGTTGACCATGGGACCAGGGAAACTCATGTTGTTCAGCTAAGTTAACCAACTCTTCAAATGTTTTGTTTCCTGGTTTGGCTGACACCATCAAGTTTGTTACCAATGTAAGTCTCAGCTCCTACCAGGAAGTGAAATAGATTACTTCCTTTCTACAATCATTTGCAATGTTCCATTTTTCGATATATTGAATCCATAATTCAATAGAATTACTGAAATAATCTGAAGTACCAATTGTGGTCATCTTGACTTAACATTGCCATGTTGTATGCCTCGGGTGGGGACCAGAGTCAAAGAAATCTAAGACATTTTCACCCTTATTGCCATTGGAAAGGCTCTATGTGTGGCAGACCATGGGTCAGGTCCTCAAGCACAGCAGTCAAGCATTTATGGAACAAGTATATTTGTTTTCTGTATTCCTTCTTGGAGTTGGGTAAGAGCGCTGAGATGCAGCGGTTTAGATAATGTTGACCATGTTGATCAAGAACTCAAGGATACCCAGGCCATTGCAATATTGTCAGCAATCTTACACCAGGCAAATACAATAGTCCCCCCTTATCCACAGGTGATATGTTCCAAGACCCCCAGAGGATGCCTGATACCACGGATAATACCGAATCCTATACAGGGTATGTGATGTTTAAAGTCCACAATATGTCCTGTGAAATTGGTCATTATATGATTTGGACATTGTGTGAACACCATATTATATACTTAGCAAAGTTATATGGGATACTGTAGTGTACCTGTAAATTTCTTATTTATAAGTAGGGACAAACACAGGGCTTTGGGGAGAGAGCAGGACAGTGGGATCAGTGTGGGGACTGACACGGGGCTGTGGGTAGAGAATAGGGCAGAGGGATCAGTGTGGGGACCGACAGGGGGCTGTGGGGACCGACAGGGGGCTGTGGGGAGAGAGCGGGACAGTTAGATCAGTTTCGGATCGCGGTGGACCGCGGGTAACTGAAACCATGTAATGTGAAACTGTGAATAAGGGGGGGAAACCACTGTAATTATTTTCTAACATTGGCAGGGCTCCAACTAACAAGACTGGCTGTTGAGGACTACTGAATAAGAGGATAAACTCATCTAAATGTATAACAATTCCCATTTTGTTGAAACAAAACTCCAGTTACACAAATCCTCTTTTGGCTCCCACCCTGAGAGTAATTAGACAACAGTATATCATTCACCCTCCACAATTAATTTCCAGTCCAATGTAGTGTTAGATGATTAAGCAGCACGTATGCAGTAAACAGGAGAAGGGATTGATTGCAATTAAGATAGGAGTAGCGTGAAGAATTAAAGCTCAAGCCTGGAAACAACCAACCAAAGTGTTGCAACCTCTGGTTTGTCATTTGTTCCATTGTTTACCAGATTTTAAACAAATATTTACAGCATATTTTACATTCTTCATAACTTTTCAGCAAATTGAATTGCCTGAAAATTTCTGTCTGAAAAATAGGACCTGTAATGTTTGATGGTCTATGTACAGGAGCGATCACTCAGATGTATTCAGCAGTTGCAAGTAAACATTTAAACAACATTATCAGACAATGCAGATAAGTCAATACTACAGTATCGCACCAGAACTTATAGCAGAAAATGCTGGAAATACTCAGCAGGCCACGCAGAATTTGAGGAGAGATGTAGGTGTAAAGTTTTGGCTGTATGGCATTCTCCATAATTGAATAAAAGATGAAAACATTGCAGTCAAGGATTGGTAAGAAACTAATTATAGTGAACAAAGCAAAAGAGACAGATGGAGATCCCAGAGAGAAGCAGACCTTCTCCAAAATTGGTGTTCCTGAAAGAAAAACCATATTTGTCTTGTTCATTTTCGATGGTTTCTTATCCATCCTTCCTCACATTCTCTGCGACTTCAAAGTGGCTGTTTTCTCTACTTCCTAGTTCTGGCGAAAGGTCTTGGAGCTGAATTGTCAACTTGGTTTCTCTTTCCATAGATACAGCCCGACCTGCTGAACATTTCCAGCACATTCTGTTTTTAATTTCACATTTCCAACATCTGATTTGCATAACAGCACTGTCTGAGTAGAAGCCCTCTGGAGATGATTTTCTCTCACATGTTTATGGTTGGGTCCAGTCACTGTGGCTGACAAGCAGTTAGTCACATAAAGGTGATCCCTTGATAAGGTGTGGTCTCTGCTGGGAGCTATGGAAATTGATCACAACTGAACACAGAGGTGATGACGTTCAGACCCTATCTGTGGCTGCCCTCTCTTTTTAAAAAGTGATGGATTATCAGAAAACTTTACAACATTGGAATCGACTGACGTCAGGCCTTTTTTACATGTGCCTTCTGGTTTGAAATGACATACCTTACTGTGCAATAACCCAATACTATACTGAACTTGTATTAAACTTGGAATGTAAAGGTTCAGTCTCTGATTAATGCCAAATTCATTGGCAATGGCGCTGTAAGGTGTCAAGCAGTGTACATAAATAAAAACGAGAGTTAAAATATCGAAGTGCCCAGTGAGCATTCAGATGAGATCAGCATAATGCTTCTAAAACTGAAAGTCCACCTAATCTGGCAATCTGTGAAATCATAATCACGGTATAAATTAATATGATGGAACATTTCTAAAGTCTGGACTGTAGAGAATAAGAGACGACAGAATGGTGGGTTTCCTCTCACTATTTGAAACGTACTGGGGGCTGTAGGTTAATTGACCAGCATAGGCTCGTGAGCTGAAAAGCCCTGTTACCATGCTGGATGCCTCAATTTTTAAAAAAAATTAAAGATCAAAATTTGATTAAAATGAAAAATTAAATTTAAAACTGTAAGGCTTTTCAAAAGTTATCAAATGAGTACTCACTGTTGAAGTGTTCATTAACCTGATGAGCTGTCCCTATTACTAAACTAATAATGATAGAAATACACCCATTTCCTGTTGACCCAATATAGAACAGTCAAGACACCAAAGCAAGTAAATAATTTGTCAAAAGAGGGAATAAGAAATGTGGAAGTTGAAGGATCTACTTAGCACAAAATCCCACCTTATCCATCTATATCATGTTCTGTGTTCCTGCAACATACTCTTTTATGCAATCTACTTAAACCTGTTGATGCTGCAGATGATAATCACCAATTTAATATTGTTTAGCATCCTTTCCCAGAAGCATTTGGAGGATGTGATGATTGAATAGGCAAGGAGAATTTCTGTCCGTTCATGAGAAGGCTGTTACCAGCAATGCACATTTATCATCTACCCTTTAACTGTGAGGGCATTTAAGAATCAATCGCATGGAGGATGAGGTGGATATTACAGAGGCAGACTTGAACATCCATAGAAGCATGCAAATCAGGAAAATTTGGCCACATCAAGCCTACTTTGGCACTTAATGAGATCATGGCAGATGTGACTGCAACCTCAACTCTCACTCCCACCTACCCAGGGTGACTTTCACCACCTTATCCATAATCTATTAACAAGTAAGTTTAAAGTCTGCTTCCAATGTTCTTTGAGCAAGAGTCCAAAGACTCACCATCCTCAAATAGAAAAAAAAGCACCTTATCTCTCTTAAGTGGGTGACCTTTTATTTATAAATAATTCTGGATTCTCCCACATGGTCCAACATCCTCTTCAGATCAGCTTGTCAAGACTTATCTGGACCTTTAACATTTTAATCAAGTCCTTCTCAATCTTCTAAATTCCAGCAGATACACATCTATCCTCTTCAACCTTTCTTCAGAAGACAATCTTTCACCCCAGCAAATTTCCTTTTAACTATTTGCATTGATTAATATCCTTTCTTAAATGGAAATCAATGCAATACCCTGAGTTTCTTCTGTGGTCTCACTAATGCTCTAATACTGAACCATAACCACCCCTACTTCTGTCTTCAATTCCCTTAGCAATAAACAACAATGTTCTGTCAGTTTTCCTGATAAATTGCTGTATGCCACACTCTTGTGAATCCTGTACATGAGCACCATTTATATTGCTGAGCTCTGCAATCTCTCACCTTTTAAATAATGAATGACCTTTCCTGCCAATATGATCAATTTCATATTTTCTCATATTACACCCCACCTGCCAATTTTACCCATTCATTTGCCTATATATATATATCTATATATATCCGTTTGTAACTGGTCTTGTGTTTTTTTTCATAACTTATTTTCCTACCTAACTTAGTATTCAACAAATTTAGTACTATCTTGTCAACCACATGGGACCCATTTATGTCAACTCTGTTAACTGCTCTCCATGCCAATTTGTTACCTCCAACACTACAAGGTTTTATATCACATTAAAACTTTTGGAGGAGCTCCCTATCTTTTTTTTTTTTAAATTTGTTTATTTTTCACACCATAAATCACATTAGCCATGATATACACTATTTCTTTTTCACACATATACAGTGACTTTTTCTCCCCCCCCCCCCTTTCCTCCCAAACCACCCCCCCACCCCCCCCCTCTCATCCATTTTAGGTATACAATCTAGGTTGCATTAAGCCAGTCAGACAATGTTGTCATTCAACAAAATTACACCAGAAATTCTACTGAGTCCATTCTTTTCTTTCCTTCTCCTTCCATCAACTTAGGTAATGTTTGTCCCCGGTAGGTTTTCGCTATTGTATTTAATGTAAGGCTCCTATACTTGTTCGAATATTTCAATATTATTTCTTAACCAATATGTTATTTTTTCTAATGGAATACATTTATTCATTTAAATTTGGTAGTTTCTTCCTTTTAATTTGGTTATGTATTCCATTAATATTTAAAGACATATAGTTCAGCGTAGCCCTTTTATATTTTGTTTATCTTCTCTTTCCGTTTTTCCATCATTACCTTTCCTCCTTTTCCATTTCTGTTTTCTTATTTTCAACTCTTTATAAGACAACATTCCTACAACATCTAACATTTTCCTTATTCTCCTATTTCTATCTTATTTATCCCCAATCTCCCCTTCACCTCCTGAGTTGTCCTTTATCCCTTGTCGGACAACCACATCTCCCCTCTCCATTTGGATTTGCGAATCCACTCGCAAGCGTCAACTGATTTTGCAGTGACCGCTATTTCCCCCCACCCCGCCTCCCCCAGAAAAGATTTCACTTTTCATATGTCACAAAGGTCCCTCTTTTAATTCCCTCCTTATTCTCTCTATTCCATTACCTTCCCTTATTAATTCTTGTCTATACTATCTATATTTTCCTCTAAGTACAGATACATTCACGTATGCACATTGTCTCTATTCACACTTATACCTCTTTACCTGCATACATATCAATCGTGATCATTTTTACTCTCATTACCCGTCTTCATCCCTCAGTCTATTTTTGTCTTTACCCACATACATATCAGTCGTGATCATTTTAACTCTCATTACCCGTCTTCCTCCCTCAGTCTATTTTTGTAATTGTTCTGCAAATTTTCGTGCTTCTTCTGGATCCGAGAATAGTCTGTTTTGTTGTCCTGGAATAAATATTTTCAATACCGCTGGATGCTTTAGTATAAATTTATACCCTTTCTTCCATAAAATCGCCTTTGCTGTATTGAACTCTTTTCTCTTCTTTAGGAGTTCAAAACTTATATCTGGATAAATTAAGATTTTTTGCCCTTTATACTCCAGTGGTTTGTTGCCCTCTCTTACTTTTTCCATTGTCTTCTCCAGTACCTTTTCTCTTGTAGTATATCTTAGGAATTTTACTACAATAGATCTTGGTTTTTGTTGTGGTTGTGGTTTAGAGGCCAATACTCTATGTGCCCTTTCTATTTCCATTTCATGCTGTAGTTCTGGACATCCTAGGGTCTTAGGGATCCACTCTTTTATAAACTCCCTCATATTCTTGCCTTCTTCATCTTCCTTAAGGCCCACTATCTTTATGTTATTTCTTCTGTTATGGTTTTCCATTGTATCTATTTTTTGAGCTAGTAGTTCTTGTGTCTCTTTAGTTTTTTTATTAGATTTCTCCAATTTCTTTTTTAAGTCTTCTACCTCCATTTCTGCTGCTACTGCCCGCTCTTCCATCTTGTCCATTTTTTTTCCCATTTCTGTTAAGGTCATCTCCATTTTATTTATTTTCTCTTCTGTGTTGTTTATTCTTTTTCTTAAATCCTTAAATTCCTGTGTTTGCCATTCTTTAAATGACTCCATGTATCCTTTAATAAGAGCAAGTATATCCTTTACCTTGCCTATCTTTTCTTCTTCTATTTCACCATACTCTTCCTCTTCTTCTTCCTCTGGGTTGACCATCTGTTGTTTCTTTGTTGCCCTTTCCTCCTCTTCTTTCTTGTTTCTATTGTCTTCTGTGGTCTCTTCTTGCTGCAGGTGTTCTGCAGCTGTCGTTGCCGGCTGTGGAGATCGACTCCCCAGCTGGTCCCCCCTCCCGTCGGTGTGTTTTTTTCATTCGCATCGCGCATGCGCGAAACTTCGCGCATGCGCGGTTGCGCACTTTTGCTCGGCTCTGCGAGCCATTTTTGTAGTCCATTATTTACCGACCTGAGGGAGCGGGTTTCTCTCTCCGCAGCGGGCCTCTTCGGACAGGTAAGGCCTTCACCTTTTTCCTCCTTTGTCTTCTCTTCCTCTCTTCTTACCGTTGCTTTCGACTTTTTTTCTTTTTTTGTCGCCATCTTCTTTCCACCTTTATACTCACTTTTCTGTAACTTTTATTTCTGTGCCTTTGTGTTTTCTCTTGTTTTTCCCGACTTTTCTGGAGAGGGCTGGAGTTCACCGTCCGGCCACTACTCCATCACGTGACTCCTCGAGGAGCTCCCTATCAATGTAAATATAGGATATCAGTTGGTTCCCACCATCAACACAGACTGACCAATTTAGGGGAAGTTAGAAGTATCCTGATAAAGTTGATTAAGCACCTGAAACTGCATCCCTGGTTATGGTGACTGCAAATTCAGCCCCTGATGAAAATGGGAGAAAGGCCTTTGTGTTGATCTGGAGGGAAGGATGTCTGCTGGAGGGAAAGTCTGTGGTGGATCTTGTTGAGGAGGGGGCAAAGGATATGTGAGGGAATATGAATTATATATTAGTAGAAACTCTAGATTATTAGACGACATGGGTGTTTCTTGGGCAAGAATTTGTGCAAACTGAATCTTCACTCCCACATGACAATCTAGATTATTCATGCAATCAAAAGTGCAAGAAGAGATACGTCATCAGATCATGATGGAGTGTTTGGAAGCTTTAGAGATGGGTCATGTCATCTTGCTGGGTAAGGTCAAAGAGAAGGCTCCTTTCACTGGTGAAATTGCCATGTCCAGATCATAATATAAAGACGTTCTTTGACTTCAGAGTTTCTGCATGGATGCAACTGTGCAAATGTCCACACAAGGCTCTGGCATCTACAATCCTCATTTATTGTAATATTTGGAATATTCCTTCCTCTTTGTGGGTACCTATCTGTTTTGCATATGCCCTATGCAGATGGCACATTTTCATAAACAAGTAAGACACATTTTCGTTACTAAATTCTGTTCCTTTATCAATTCTAAACAATACTGATCATGAGATTATCATTGGAATGATGGGGAAACTCTCAGTAATTCCTCATGACTGTATATGCACAATTAAACCCCTGAAGTTGGAGGTTGTTGCCTGTTATACTCTTCTCCTTTATTGGATTCTTGATAAAGAATTCAGGAATTCATTTAAAACAGAATCAGGAATTTGATGTGAACCTCAAATCCACAAATTTTGCTGGGAGAACCATCATAAATACTCAACTTTTGTGAAAGATTTAAATGATTTTCTACTTACTTCAGAGGGCTTGGGGAAAAAAAAACTATTTTATAGGTATGAAATATCACTCCTTTATTCCATGAGTAAATTTGAAATTAAAAATAAGCACTTACTTTCATCCCACATAAAACCTGCAATCTTTATTTGCTTTCTTCAAAGTGTTTCTTATTTTAAACCAAATTAGTTATTTTTAATTTTTGGCTTGAAATTGGCATGGATTCTTCAATGTAAACAGCTTGATAATAGTGTTATCAGCATAAGCTACTAAACTTCAATTTGTTTCAAAAAAAACATACCCAATCTGTGAAGATTGCATCAAGATCAGTGCCAGGTGGTAGGCATTTTGAAAACCTGAATCCTTCTTCCAGAAAACCATTTAGAATTGGTTTTACTACCAGATCTTATCCTCCTGCTCACCCAGTTCATGAGATCATATTCAGATTGATATTGCCGCGTTCTTCCTTGATCTTTGGACTCTCACCCCAATACATTCTCACTATCAGTTCCTTAAACACCTCCTGCCAGAACGAGTGGTGGTTCTTCGGGCCCAATTTCTCTTATCTGAGATCCACTTGGCAAATGAATAAAATACACAACAGCTTTTGACAAGATCATGAGGTTTGCCCTACAGCTTGAAGTTAACAACATCATATGTCTGTTCGATTTTTATTTACTTTGCCAAGTCACTCACTGTCACTAAATTTTCACTCTCGTACATGGAAATTTTTCCATGATCTAAGCAATAAATTTTACACTTATATTTGAACAGCTTTAGCTTTTGATTGCTAAAATTGATTTATAATTGCTCCATGGGACACAGCATGAAATTATAGGAAGGTCAAAAGATTTATGTTTTACATACATTGAGATGCCCACCCTAAGCAGTAAGGGTAGAAAGCAGGGAGAATATCTGAATTTTTTTCTCCATTGGACACCTTTAGTTTTTCATCAACAAAACCTTTTATTGTCAAGTAACATTCAAATTACCAAATGTTGATGTTGGGATTTGAACTTGTATCCTCTGAATTACAAACTTAAATTGGCTTCTAGTTTTCTCATCCCACAAGCACACCATGTGTGAATAGGATTAAACAGATAGTTCCTACAGAAAGCGGCTCTTAAGAATAAAGACAATGGTCTCCTGTAAAACAAAATTCTGTTCTTCTCCTTCAACACACATTTCTTAAGTAAACGAGACTGAAATATTTTATCCTGTCTAAGAATACTTTGAAAAGAGCAAAACAAGCCAAGGCATTTCTGAGGAATGTACTCAGGCATAAAGCAAACATACCAGAAAAATCAGAAGCTGAATTCACACCTGTATTACGATTATGTTATAGGATGATTGATCTGGAAGCAAGATTAATAATTGCAAATTATTAGGACAAATCGCAAGCTTGAATTTTAATAATGAAAAAAATTTGTGTTCAATAAACACAATAGGTAAAGTGTAAAATGGGAGAAAACATTTCAATTGGTTCAGCACAGTCACTCAAGGAAGGGAATTTGCTATTCTCACCTTATCTGCGGTACATGTGACTGTGACCATATTCATCTCCCAGAATAGCCAAGCAACTCTCAGCTTTATCACAAAACAAATGTCTCACAATTCTCATCTTCTCAGGGAAATAATGCCCACAAAATAATAACTGACACTTGACACCTCAGGGATGGAAAAGGCACACTTTAGGAAGAATTGCAATCTCAGGTCATAATCTGATTGTCTGATACGGAGGATTGAATTCAGTTGTGATGGCCCCTCTTCAGATTTATGATCCTATGCTAAGATAGTATTTGGTTGCTACAAATCATACTGCAACAATAATCAGTGCCCAGAGGATGATAAAAATCATTTCTGAATGTATTTAACTCCTCCTTCTTTGGCCAAATACCAAATCCTGCCTTGTACATAATGGCGGAATGTTTTACTAAAAGAGCTAACTTAAATTGTTTTCCCCTTAAGAATCGAGAGAGTGGGGCAGTCAATTCATTTTTGGATTATTCTGATCTATTGCCCTTGTTTTTAATTTACAACGGGACATGAAATCCAGTTTTTAAACTGCTGGTGCAACTTTGTGATAACACTGGAAGCAGTTCACTTTCTGGGAAGAGGTACCATTCAACTGTGAGGCACTATTCCAGAAATAGTAGGTTGGGCAGGACAGGGCAGGGCTTGATGTTTTGCAAGAGCTGAATTCTGTTCTGAGTAATGGCGCAAAGCCTGTCTGATGACAGAGGGCTGGGCTCTTGTTCATCTGTGAATCACTTTGGGAGACCGTGATCGCAATTTATTACAGGAGATTTTGAGGTGTGTCAGAATTAGTCAGGTAGAGAGGAGTATAAGTTCACTACATGAACACCTTACTGTACATTTCTTCTTCTGCAATAATTAACGCCGTTGAAGTTGCATAGACTGAGTACATTGGTTGAAAATGAATGCACTCCTCTTCCTGGCACTGAATGGTTACAGCTTTATTTTTATGCTATCCCATGTGTCTGGCACCTATGTTTGGAATGGGAGACAATACATAGGTAGGTTCTTTACTTGTTTTTTCCTCATACTTGTGACATATTTACAAAATTTTTAAGGAATGAGTGAACTGTAAATGGTTAATTTACAAAAATGTTAGAATATTATGAGGTGTTCAAGCTGAACTATTTGTATGTTATTGAGTTTGCGTGTCCAAGTCATTGCATGCATTGCCCGATAGGTAGAATATAATTTATGTATCCTTTTTATTTAAAAACTGCTTGGCATTTTAAACAACTTTAAGTTCCAACGCCAAATTTTATCTTTTGTTCACAAGGGAATAACTGTACAAAAAAAATGGACAATTTATAGTGACAAAATTTATCTTTAATTTAAAAAGAAGCCATCTTCAGATTAGTGGCCTGTGACCATTGGTGTGCTGCAGGGATTACTGGTTGGACAATAGTTGTTTATTATCTAGACTAATAATTCAGATGAGAATGTTGTCAGCGTTCTTAGTGATTTTGTGGATGACACTAAATGGTGAAGAAGGTTATCCAAGATTACAAGAGGATCTTGATCAACTGAAAAAGTGGGCCAAGGAATGACAGATAGAATTTAAGTCAGATAAGTGGAAGGTATTGAACTTTGGTAGGTTAAAGCAGGGAAGGACTTACACAGTAAATGGCAGGACCCTGAAGATTGCTGCAGAACAGAGAGACCTAAGAGTACAGGTACATATTTCTGTGACAGACAGACAAGGTGTTTAGCATGCTTCCCATCATTGCTCAGGGTACTGAGTACAGGAGCAAGGATGTCACGTTACAATTGTACAAAACTATGTGCACAACTTTGGTCACCTAGCTCCGGAAAGAGCACAGAAAAGAATCGTAAAAATGTTACCAGGTCTGATAGGCTTGAATTATTGGGAGAGACTGGGAGTTTTCTCCCTTGAGCTCAAGGGTCGGAGGGGGAAGGGGTTTATCAAATCATGAAGGATATAGGTAAGGTAAATGGTCAAAGTATTTTTCCTAGGGTGAGGAAGTCAAAATCTAGATCGACTTCTGATTGAAGATGAAAGGGAAAAAATTTAAAAGTAACCTGTTGGAAGGTTTTTCCACATTGGTTTATGGAACAAATTGCCAGAGTAAGTGGTAGAGGTAGGTACAATTGTAACATTTAAATAGATTTAGACAAGCACATGGACAGGAAATGTTTATTAGATATGGACTGAATGAACAGACTTGCTTGGGTAGATAACTGGGTCAGCATGGATGAGTTGGGCTGAAGGCCACATTTCTGTGCTGTAACACTCCATGAGCACAAGCATCTTTCCAACAACAAGTGGCAAAGCACGCAAGAGATCAGCTCCTTGCCGAATGACTGTGGTAATCTGTTCATTGCCCTGCTCCAATAACTTAAACATTCCTCCTCTGCTTAACACCCCTGGTAACAGTCCTCACAGACCCTTTGATTCTACTGAAAATGTGGAATCGCTGCAACTGGTTACAGATGCATGAAGGTGATTGCTGCTGAGATGGCTGCCTACTTCAGACTCAGATCTCAAAGGAATGGGGGAATTTTGATCTGTGATGTCTGATGTCAACCACTTACATAGAATGGGTTTTGATCAAAACAGAAATCTCCAAACCATCCGGAGGTTTATCTTAAATGCAGAATTGATGTGATCGGATGAGCATTGTTAAATGACCGACTACAGCAGATCTGTGGAGCTCTTATTTTTGGAATCAGTTGAACAACACAGTTGGCTGCAAACTCGGCATTGTGGGAAAGGAAGAAGATACCATCTACATGCTCTAATCTTGCTGCAGCTGAATCTTGCCAACCTGGCACCAGACCAAATTTTAGAGGAAACATGGTTGATATTTTGTAGAATGACCATGTTGCTGGTTTTATTTAGAGTGCAGTAGGAACAGTTAGCCCAATGCCTCGAAGCTAACCACAATGGTTTCTGTCACATTACCTCAGGGCTGGATTAAGGCCCACTGATGCCTTGAGCACAGCCCAACAATGGTTCCCCCATGACCCTTCCATTTTCTAACTGACAGGGCATTAAGTGCTGAATGTAAAATAATAAATTAAAAATTTGGTTTGCTTCCAGACCAGACTCCACAACTATATTAAATGTAACCTGTATATATGTGTTTTTTTTAAATTTATTGTGGGGGGGAGGGGTGCCTTTTTGTGGGGCCCTAGTTCAGCTGCACCATGGTAAATCCGGCACTGGAAAAAGTCTCTGTGGCTTCCCCTTCCCTTGGTGCCCTCAGCATGTGCGGATTTTGATTAGTAGTTAATCCAGGCCTGCACTTCCTCCTCATGATGACTCTTCCCCACTCAAGTCATCTCTTGTGCTTAATTTCTGGATCGTTTAGTGAGGTACTAATTGGAAAACTACACTTCAACACAATGTTTCTAGAAGGAGGAGAGAAATCAGTGAAGTTTGAATTCAGACAAATCCCATCTTCTTTCGCCGATCTTTAGTGATTGCTGAAACATGAAATTTGAACTGAAGAACCATGGTCATGGATATGTTGGCTCAGAATGTCTAACTTACCCCTTGCTGGCTTCATACCCAGAAGTAAGAATTGCAATATGTGTCATAGGTTGAAATCGTGTCTACCCTACTTAATTCCAGAAGTTCATCAGTCTCTCCCTTCAGCAAAGAAGAATGAGGGCTGTTGAATTAATTAGCAGGAAACAAAGAAATGACAATCATGTTGAATCATATTTTTTGCATCAGTTTTGACATGGAAGACACTGCTAGTAACCCTTACATAATAAATGAGCTAATTTTAAACGATGGAGATAAACTTGCAACAATGGATAATGGACATGAGAAGGTTAACGTACAAGAAATATTTGAAGGCTCTAGACCTGTACTTGCTGAAGGATAAGTCAGATTTATCTCATTAAAACCTACAGAATATTGAAAGGTCTGGATAGAGTGGACATTGAAAGAGGATGCTTCTAAGATTAAGAGATGGGGAAGTGCAGAGAGACCTAGGGGTACTTGTACACCAGTCTCTGAAGGCGAACATGCAGGTACAGCAGGCGGTTAAAAAGGCAAATGGTATGATGGCCTTCATATCAAGCGGGTTTGAGTATAGGAACAAGGATACCTTACTGCAGCTGTACAGGGCCTTGGTGAGACCACACCTGGAGTAGTGTGTGCAGTAATGAGTTCTAGGATTTAGCACTCATGATTATGAAGAAACAATATATTTCCAAGCCAGGATGTTGATGGGGCATGAAGAACAATTTACAAGCATGCATCTGCTGCCTTTGCCCTCCTCAATAGTTGAGGTAGTGGGGTGGGATATACTGACATAAATTACCTGGGCAAGTAACTGCAGTGTTGCAGTCCTGTGTGCCAGTAGTGGAGGTAATGAATATACTGGCTGTTTGATGGGTTGTCAGTCAAATGGATTATATTGAATTTCACAAATATCTAAGGAAGGATGTTCTTGCAATGGAGGGAGTGCAGAGGTGATTCACCAGGCTGATACCTGGAATGGCAGGAATGACTTATGAGGAAAGATTACGCAAATTGGGATTGTACTCGCTGGAGTTTAGAAGATTGAGAGGGGATCTCATAGAGACATATAAAATTCTGGCAGGACTGGACAGAATGGATGCAGATGGGATGTTTCCAATGATGGGAAAATCCAGAACCCAGGGCCATGGTTTGAGGATAATAGGCAAACCATTTAGGACCGAGATGAGGAGGAATTTCTATACCCAGAGGGTGGTGAATCTGTGGAATTCATTGCCACAGAGGGCAGTAGAGGCAGGTTCATTAAATATATTTAAGAGGGACTTAGATCTATTTCTTCAGTATAAGGGTATTAAAGGTTACGGAGAGAAGGCGGCGACAGGGTACTGAACTTTAAGATCAGCCATGATCTCGTTGAATGGTGGAGCAGGCTCGAAGGGTCGAATGACCTACTCCTGCTCCTATCTTTTACGTTTCTATGTTTCTAAGATGCATGACTGACAAATATCAGGTAACATATGTGCCAACAATTAACCATGACCAACAAGAAAAGATCCTACCAGCTACCCTTGACATTCAATGGGATTACCATTACACAGGCCCCACTGTTAAACTCCTGGGATTCCCTCTAATCCAAAACTCAACAGGATCTGTCACAGAAATATTGTGACTACAAGAGGAGGTCAGAGGCTGTGGTGTTTGACTAACCTCCTAACACCTAAAAGCTTATGGAGTGAGATGAAATAATTTGGTCAATAATATTTGTGAAATTCAATATAATCCATTTGACTGACAACCCATCAAACAGCCAGTATATTCATTACCTCCACTACTGGCACACAGGACTGCAACACTGCAGTTACTTGCCCAGGTAATTTATGTCAGTATATCCCACCCCACTACCTCAACTATTGAGGAGGGCAAAGGCAGCAGATGCATGCTTGTAAATTGTTCTCCATGCCCCATCAACATCCTGGTTTGGAAATATGTTGTTTCTTCATAATCATGAGTGCTAAATCCTAGAACTCATTACCCAACAACCCTGTGATGGAACCTTAATTAGAAGGACAGCAGTGGCTCAAGAAGGCAACTCACTATTCCCTTCTTATTGGCCTTGCCATTGACACATAATGAAAACAATTACAAAAAACTTCTTAGAGTTTTCCTTTGAGCATAGGGGGTTGAGAGGAGATCTTATTGAGGTTTACAAAATCATGATGGGCAGAGATAAGATGAATAGTGACAGTCTGATTCATAGTCTAAGAGAATCGAAGATGGGAAGGCATAACTAATAAGGGATAGTTCTTCGTGCAGGTGATGGTAGGCATATGGAATTGCCAGAAAAAGTAGTAGAGACAGTTATATCAGCTTCCTTTAAAAAAAAACTTGGATAATATTGGTGAATGGGGCCTAATACAGGCAAGTGGAACAAAAGCTGGGGGGCACATTGTTCGACATGGAGAAATGGAGAGCCTGTGGACTCTATGACTAATCAACATAAATGTTGATTTTAAAAGACAATGTATTATTTAGTGATACACAACAGCAAATCAATATATTCCACCAGAAGTCAGAGACTTGACAGCGATTGTGAACTGTTTATTGTTCCTCCCTATTTTTTAAGATCTCTCCTTTGTGTGGTGACATGTATTAGATAGCCAATGCACAATGGCAGATTCAGACAAGTTCAAAAAGTCATTTGGTGATTTGGAGCTTAGTAACTAACATTTCTTCGCACTTACCTCATCATTGGTCAGAAACAACTTGGTAGATTCAGGCTGCGTTCAGTCAACAGCAGCCTGTGGTGAACACCTGGAAGGTGCTCAGCAAATTATCTGTCCAGCACATCTATCGATTAAAAGTAGACCTCAACTAAACACCAGATACTGTGCACCTAAATATCTGTAAAGATGAAAATTAAAAAGATAATGGTGGACATTGTTTAGTACCTGCAATTATTATTCAAACATCACATCTCACTTATTTGAATAAGTTTATTCTCCCTTCTTTCCAATTTTCTGCTCTGCAAACTGTACTATGGTTCAATTGATAAATGCGAGACTGGAGATGTCGGAAGCCAGAGCTAAAAACAAACTGGGGGGGGGGGGGCGGGGGGGGGGGAAGGGAGATGAATTATCAACATTTAAGTTTAAAACTCTGTGTCAAGGCTGAGAGTAGAAAGGGAAGACATCCAGTACAAAGAAAGTGAGAAAGGTATGACACAATACAGTAGGTTCTTGGTCATTCCAGGGAATTTGAAATATCTTCTTTCCTTCCAACTGATGGAGCCTTTCCTTACACTTCCTCTTTTTCTCACACTTCTATTCTCATCTCCTTTCCCACCAAACAAAACAAAGATGGAGTTCCCTTCATTCTCTCATTTCACCTGACTATTGGGATCCCACCACCAACTATATCTTTCCCTCTCCACCCTTTTCACCTTCGGCAGAGACTGCTCCCTCTGTGACTCCCTAATTCAATCATTCCTCTCATCTCACCCTCTCTGACCCCATATTCACCACAGGATGGCTCTCAACTTTGTGCTACTCGAGACTTAGTCATCACTAGATCTCGCAGATTCACCCGGAGGCAAATGCTGAGCAAAATTGGTGAATCCAAACAGAAACTGTGTTTCATCCAGCAAAATCCAACCTAGGTCAAAATGCTTCTGGGTTTAATGTATTTTAATGCCTTGTTTTAAGCAACAAATGATGTGCTTTTTCTCATTTTATTGAGGCACAGATTTTATAAGACAAATGTTTGGAAATCCTTCATTCATGAACATCACCATAAAATCACAAGCTGAAATACTTAGGACAAGATTTTCTTCCCTAATTACTTATTCATTACAGCAGTTGCCCTGCGTTATTTTATGTCTAGAACATTTACAGTAAATGGTAAAGCACTAAGGAATGTCACTGAAAAATAGAAGGAATTTGGGATTCAAGTCTTATAGACCCTTGAAAGTAGCATAGGATGGTGAAGAAGGCATATGGTAGGATTGTCTCCATTGGTCAAGGTACAGAATAGAAAAAGTGGGACATGATGTTAAAATTTTCTAAAACACTTTATAACTTTATAAAACAATTGCTGTATGCAGCTGTGGACACCACACTATTGGAAGGATGCAATTACGCCGATTGTCTGGATTGGAGGACAATGAGGAAAGATTGGATCTGTTGGGCTGGTATTCCCGGGAGTGAAGGGTTATCTGACAGCTATATATAACATTATATGAGGCATGGATAGGGTAGATAGTCAAAATCTAATCAGAATGTGGTAGTGGTAATAAAAAAGCAAGTATAGCTTTAAGGTGAAGAAGGAGTTTTAAAGGGGTTTTGAGAGGAATAGTGTTACGCAGGAAATGGTTGATCTCTAGAACTCGCTTCCCGAAGAGACAGTGGAATCAGATACAATCACTACATTTAAGAGCCATTTAGAAAGCACTTGAATAGATAAGTCATTGAAGAATATGGACATGATGCAGGTAAATGGCATTGTGTAAACTGGCAAATAGTTTGTCATGGATGTGTTGGGTCAAAGGGCTGATTTCTGTGCTGCACAAACTTCTTTTTCTCCATTATCCCTTTAGAAAAGTGCATTATCACACAATAAAACGTTGTACTCTACATGTTCCACCTTTAAGTACATTGTCAAACTGCCCACTATATCTAGTCTATCACCATAAACAGAGTCAAAGTGAGACAGACACAACCCTTTGTGGTTTGTTGATAATATGTCTATGATGGACAGTTAATTGGCTGTAACTATGATGATTGGGCTGTTGTTTTGTGTTCCTGAGAAACCATGTGAAGCAGGGTAGGGCCACAATCCAATAGTCACGGCAGAAGCACAGATACATGCCAAAACAAGCCCGGAGAAATTCTGGGTAAAGACAAAGGGAACGCTTGTGCGAAGAAATAAGGCCTAGCTCTAACTTGTCTTCCCAAATATTTAAGTGCTGACTCTGAGTCCATCTTTTCATTAATTCCTATAGAAAACAGCTGTCAGGGCTTTAAATAGTTATTTCCTTTGCAACAAGTTGTTTCTAACTGTGCAAAAATCAAACACAGAAAGAGACATAGTTAACAGCAAGTACACTTAAGAATTGGTTGCAATATTTCAATTGTTATGTCTTTTCAGACATGATTGCAATATTAATTGATGGGTGAAAATTTAAATTTCATTAAACCTAATATAGGGCATTGGCTGATCTGATGTCTGCTCACCTTGCAGCTTTGACCATGGCATGCAAAAATATTACATTTCCTGGCAAGCTCATGCCCAAATTCAACTCACCAACGCCAGAGGAGACCCCATGGCATGTCCATTATCAATACACAGGCAGGACACATAACCAGTTCTTGTCCTTGCGTGGATGACCCAATCTTTGGTGATGCTTCTCAGCTGTGGCCTTTCATACGGTAGAACATGACTTTATGCCAGATCCTCATGCCAACAATCTCAACATGTTTACCATGTCATTCATCTTGGAAGGAGCAGGAAATTGAAACAATGTAAAATATGTATTTTAAATGAGTGGCAAATTTCTACATTAATTTGATCCTTCACTGAGGATGAAATCTTATTTCTTCAGCTCACATTGTTTACATAATTCAGTTACTCCACTTCTGACCCATAATGAGCTAGGGATCCCCGGAATGGTCAAGGATCTCACTCAGCCAGAGATCTCCCAGACCTCAGCACACTTAGCCCTCAACTGTGAAATCTCCCAGCACAGCCTGCCACTGCAAAAGATGAGGGATTCCTTATTCTGTTTCTTTTACACTTGTGACTGCATAGCCACGTTCAGCTCCAACTCAATCTACAAGTTTGCTGATGACATCACCATTGTTGGCCGAATAACTGGAAAAAATAAGTAGGAATACAGGATGGAAATCGAGCATCTGGTTGGGTTATTCCTGAACAATAATCCTGTTCTCCAACAATACCTCGACCAAGGAGCTCATTGTTGGTTTTAGAAAGAAGAGGCCATGGGACATGTATTGATGGGATTGAGGTAGAGTAAGTTAGTACCTTCAAGTTCCTGGAGTCCATATTTTAAAAAATTGGGGTAAATGGATGTGTTGTTGTTGGCCTGGACTCCAAAAACCAAAGGACTCCAAAAACCTTGGCATCAATATCTTTAGTCAGGATTGCCCAACTAATGCTCACTATTGTGTTTCTGGCTCAAAACTTATGAGACATACAAAATTTGTCTTATATGCTAACACCATTCTGGTATAGATGTTGAATTAATCAAGTTAACAAATCAAACTCTAACCCCAACGAAGTTGATAGCATCCACTAAATCTACTACTAACCACTTTCTTGCAGGTATTATTTAAAAAGTTATCAACTTGTATTTCTAAGACCATTTACTCTTGTACAATTAATCAATCAGTGGCCAGCCATTACCTCTTTTATCTCCATTCTCAAATGATTGGAGTCTTTCTCATAGGCAGAATGAAAATGTGTAAGATCTGTTTCTCATCAGTGCTGAATTAGACACAATCACATTAAATAAACAGATGGATGTACACCAATTGTAGCAGAATGCTATAAAGATAAGAGGACTTGTATTGCTGAAAAGCAAAGTAATATAATTTGAAGGAATAACAAACAAAAGAAGGATAGAAGGTAATGTTCGTTTTGTGTTTCTATTTATAATGACATAAGTGTTTGCTCACACAAGAGCCTTAACATTGAATTGAATCTTAATGCAAGATATTTTCAATTATATTTCCAATTTTCTTCCAAGCCATTTGACTCATTCAGAGAAACCCAGTGTGTCTGTCGATACCATGTGGAATTGTGCCATGCAGCAATTCCGAGTGTGGCAACACTTCTCTATGTAATCTTTGGCTTCACTTTCCAGCAACTGGTACCCTGCCCATTAGAATCAATTTGCCATTTCTTTTTATCTCTTTGCCAATGGAAAATTTGCCTTCAGTTGCCCAAAATCTGGAAATTTGCTTTTGGATTTCTGTATTCCAAAGACATTTTAAATGCTTGCTAAGTATTCCATTGTGAACTTTCTCATCTAATGAATCAATGCTTAGGAACCCTTAGAGGCAAATGATTGCCTCAGTGTACTGTTCATCATTCTACTTGCGAGACATCAGTAGCATTGTGGGAAGAGAGATTTCCAGACCTACAAATCCACAAAATGAACCATACTTATTCCTGACTCCACAGAAATGTATCCACCCAACCCAGTTAGTTTATTGTATGTTTGGTTGGATCAGTCTAAATTCAAAATATCTCATGTAAAATAAAGAAATTTTCACTTTTAGTGTTTGCAAGGGTAATGTGGGTAAGTACACAAGTTAAATGTTATAGAAGGCACAGTTGCCTTCTCTTTTGGTATCCAGCTAGTAAATTCCTGAATCCTATCCCTAAGCACCTCTGCTCTCCATCTTAGGTGGAATAAGATACAATTACGATGTTGAAGAGGCAATTTGACAGGTACTTGAATAGGCAATAGTCCTAATGTGGGCAAGTAAGATTAGTGTCATAGTGTCAGCATGGATATGGTGGGCCAAGGAGCTCATCTTTCCTGGTGACTATATCACAAGATCACAAGGTGTAGGATTACAAGTAGACCAAATGGCCCATCAAGTCTGCTCTGCCATTCTAACATGAGATGATCCATCTTCCCACTCAGCCCCATTCCCTGGCCTTCTCCCTGTATCCTTTGATGCCCTGACTAATCAAATACACTGTACCTGTCAATCTCTGCCTTCTATACACCCAATGACCTCGCCTCCACAGCTGCCATGGCAACAAGTTCCACAGACTCATAAGCTCTGGATAAAGTCATTTCTTCATATCTCTGTTTTAAATTGATACCCCTTTATCCTGAAGTTGTGCTTTTTTGTCCTAGACACCCTTATCACGGGAAACAAACTTGCCACATCTACTCTGTCCAGGATTTTCAGCATTTAAAATATCTCCACAAAAGTCCCCCCTCATTCAAGTTCAAGAGCCAATATTCCTCATATCCTAAACCTTTCAATCCTAATATCATTCTAGTAAATGTTCTCTGAACCCTCTCCACTTTCTTTCTCAAATAAGGTCCCCAAAACTGTACACTGTACTCCAAATGAGGTATCATCAATATCCTCTAGAGTCTCAACATTACATCCATGCTCTTATCTGATATTCCTCTAGAAATGAATGCCAACATTGCATTCATCTTTTTCACCATTGACCCAGTCTGAAGGTTAATCCTTGTGGTATCCTGCACGAGGACTCCCAACTCCCTATGCACCCCCGAATTTTGAATTTTCTCCCCATCTAAATAATAGTCGGCACATCTATTTCTTCTACCAAAGTGCATGACCGTCCACTTTCCAACATTGTCTTTCATCTGCCACCTCTTTGCCCATTCTCCTAAACTATCCAAGTCTGTCTGCAGCCTTTCTGTATCCTCAGCAGCACCCAACCTACTATTATGGTATCATCTGCAAATTTATCCACAATTTATTAGTTTATTATTCCATAATCTAAATAATTTATATACAACATAAAAAGCTGTCCCAACACCAAACCCTGCAGAACACCACCATGACTATGAATATAAATTTCCTGCATTAAAAACAAATTTCTGCCTCCTTCAGTCTAGGGAAAACAATCCCAGTTTATTCAATAAGTAAAGTCCTCCAATCCAGGCAATATCCTGATGACTCTCCTCTTCACTCTCATCCAGCTCAATCACAATTCTTCCCATCAGAACAACACAATACTTAAAAGTGTGGCCTAACAAACATTTGGTAAAGATGCAACATAATGTCCCAGTTCTTATATTCAATATCATAACCAAGCATGTCTTCTTCACCATCCTATTGGTCTATGTCGCCACTTTCAGAATACAATGGACTTGGACCTTTGGTTCCTCTCTGTTCATCATTGTCCTTAATGTCCTACTATTTACTGTATAGGTCACCTCAAAAACTTAACAGTCTTTTTCAGTGACTGTATAATAATTTTCAGCAAGGTTTATAGCAAAAACAGGTCAATATCCCTGAGAGAATAAAGGCAGGCATAATTAATGGCATATATTATTGTAGATAGGCTATTACACTGGTGTAAGCCACAAGTCATAGAGCGAAACAATACAGACCTTTGGCCCATCAAGTCTGCACTGACCATCAAGCATCTGGCTTTATACAAGTCCTGTCCTAACCCTTATGTTTTTTTCCCCACATTCCCATCGATTTCCCCTAGATTCCACCACCCACTAGGGAATATTTATAGTGGCTAATTAATCTACTAATCTAGGTCTTTGGGACGTGGAAGGAAGTGCATGCAGTCACAGGGATGACACAATGTGAGACTAAAGCTGGGTTACTGGATATGAGGGGGTCCCAGAAAAATCTGTTACACTGTTTGTGGAAATGGAGTACTGAGCAGGTCTCACCAAGTGAAACAAAACATTTTTTTTTACAAAAAATAAATACATCAATGAGGAGAAATTCACAAATCAAAGTTAATTTGCCCTGGATATTGTCTTAACACCTGAAACCAATTTCTTTAACATATTCCATTCTAGTTCTACAATATTCAAACTCTATTACGTTGGTGGCTTATAATCAAAATTGGAATTCAGCTTTCTTCACCCAACATCCTGGTAAATAATTACACACAAAAAAATCAATAACATAGGCAAACATGCCCAAAGCAATGATATAACCATAATAAGATGGTGATATAACTACCTTGAATTGAAAATCTGAGTCAACAATATAGAATTTTTGGGATCGAACTACAATAAAATCTCCATTATACCCAATTCAAGCAACTGGCAGCCTCAAGAAATTGGCAATTAAATCGCAGAAAATAAATAGGTAAAAAATAAGAAAGTTTAAAATTAGTGCCTCCTAGCAGCTACTTTGCCAACCAACACACAATCTCAAGCAGCCAGAAAATTAATTTATCCGACATCTACCAATCCCCACAGGTGCCGGTACTAGATGTTTTTCTGAATATTCTTGTACGCAAAGAACTTGTCAGTCAGGAAACAAAATTAAACCATTGGAAATAAGCAAGTTCTCAAAGACAAAATGAATTTGCATTTAAATTGTGTAGGTCTTCCCTTTGTGCTTTAAAATTAAGCATTTTGTAGTTTCTTGTACTGCAACGTATGCTATTTTCAGTAAGTGCTTGGCAAATAAGCACACATTTGTGTAATAAATGAACATTGTTTGGTTATGGTTCAGAAACAACAAAATAAATCAGCATTCAATGGGAATGCTCGTGTTGTTCTTCAGGTAGGATCGTGATTCAATATCACACTCTCTGAAGGTGAGGCACTCTTTTAAATTTACATTTTAAATGTAGACATACAGCACGGTAACAGGCCATTTCAGCCCTCGAGTCCATGTCGCCCAATTTACACCCAATTAAACTACACCCCCGTATGTTTCGAACAGTGGGAGGAAACTGAAGCTCCCGGGAAAACCCACACAGATGTGGGGAGAACATACAAACTCCTTACAGACAGCGCGGGATTCGAACCCCGGTCCTGATCGCTGATGCTGTAAAGGCATTGCGCTAACCGCAATTACACAGGTGAGTCAGATTTTACACTCAGTTGACTCGGATGGGGTTTATGAATTCTCAACTTTCTCAATCAGAATTGTGGTTGGTGTCATCTGAGCCACAGCTGTCCCTTGTCAAAACCCTGTTGGGTTGCTGTTTTAACAGTAACTCTTCAGTTTTATTCCCAAGCTAGTGTCATATTCTTTCATATTTTAAGATACTGGTGTTGGTAATTTTTTGGATCAAGTACAAAATGAATAAACGGAGAGCCAAACTTAAGTGACACTGCTCTAATCAAGTGCCAAAAATTTAATGTCTTTTTTTCATCCTCATTTGCAGCTGTTTTGGCTTCTCTGAATAGAATTATGCAGTTTGGTGATTTTTATTTCTATAGATTTTTGAGCAATTGGACTCAATTTCATGAAAGTTAAAGCAAAAAGAGGACATAGCAGAATCTTTCATTCCTCCAAATCTGGGCTACATTGCATCACACCGTTCTGCAGCTAAATCCTGGCAAGACCTCCAGCATTTCTGTGTTTTTCACTATATATCCTGAATTCTACTTAAGGCAGACAATTCACCCAAAGTGTAGGGTGTGATAATCTAGGTTAAAGATACCAATGGGACTCAGTGATGAATGAGTATCATTCATATCGGAATGTGGTTGGATTCAAATGAGATCATTTACCTAATCATATCTGGACACATTGTGATATGAAATCCTTGTCAAATGCCTCACTGAAATGATCAACAAACTCTGCATAGCTAGATTTAAATAAAATTTTGGATCAGACTACAAGACAAAGTATGTTTAAATCAGTTGAGACATGATGTTCAGTCACTGGGTTTGAAGAAATAATAATGATGAATGCGGAATATTCCAAAAATATTTTAATTCCTTCTGACGATTACAGTTTGAACACTCAAAAACAAAACAAGGCTCCTTTGCAAAGTATAAAGCAGCACCATGCCTAATGTTATAGATTTAAATATTGATGGGATATAGATTTGTCAACTATACATTGGACAAGGATATCAAGTAGACGGAAATACCAGCAACTGCAAGTCTCCCATAAAATCACAATCTTTTCTGGCTGAAAATAGCTGAAGTACCTCACCACAAAATGATAAAAAGAGTTGAAGGCAGCAGCTTACTACTAGTTTCTTAAGAGCAATTGCAAATGAGAAATAAATGCTGGTCCTCAACAATGCAAACACCTCAAAAAAGTGATTTAAAGAAATCCAATCATCAACTAGTAAACACCATAAAGCAAGTTGTAAAAGCATAGAATTGAGTTATTAATGGATGTTTCCTCTTCTACCCAATGAGGGGGTGTAATAAATCACACCACCATACAGGAGAAGCTGTGACAAATTGCTCCACTTTAAATAATTTGCACAGTTATAAAATTGGTTAACAGTTAACCAATTGCATCAAGTGGCTCATCGTACTGTCAAAAAAAATCTTACCCATATTTGCAGTTGAAGTTGTAAAACGTGTTCCAAGGTGTAACACTGAGATAAATCTGAATAATTCAGGATGGGAGGGGATAGAAGGGAAAGGGGAGAGAACATTCTGATACATTTCTCTTCTATTTCTTTGCAGTACAAAGTTGGGTTTACTCTAAAAGCACCAAGCACTACCATAAATGCCACTGTTCTACCGGGGTCAAAGTGGGGATCTTTAATTAACAGTAGATAATTGCAAATTAGCATCAGAGGAGACAAGATATTATCCATTTTAAGTCACACATTTTAATACTTTGAAGTTGTTTCAGTGAGGTTCACTTGAAATGAGTAATGGTGCTATCATTATGTATCCTTCTGTGGACAGAAACAACAGATGAAATTGATTTTTTTCCCCAAAATATACTAACCATTCAAGACATGGTGTCAAACATATCGATACATTCTCATCACTGTATATTTTACAATCTCTCTCTTACCACCACTGTGGCACCTTGTTGTTTCTCCCTCTCTGTTGGTTGAGGGCCTTCCCCTCAGTGTCAGGTAATGGGAGGATTCTAGACTGTAGTCCTTCCCCACAATGCCCTCGTGTTGGCTGCACCAAGCCTTAGTGCATCCCTTAGCAAGTAGTCCTGCAGCCTGGAATGTGCTATTTAGCATTCCCTCACCAACATCTCAGAATGCAGAAGGACCAATAGATTTCGAACCGAACAAAGAGAGTCTTTCACCGAGCTGATGGGCTTTCAGCAGTTCTGGATGTTGGACTCAGAGTGTGACGCTGGGATCAGAGTCCACTGTCACGCTGCCGCTGGAGATGAACAGAGACAAATCCCAGTGCACCCTTCTCCAAATTCCCTTTGCAAATCTGCATTCAGCAAAGAGATAGGCAACAATCTCCACTCCTCAACAGCCATTCTGAGGACAACGTGTGTGGAGGATGATGTTCCAGTTGTACAAGAAATATCTCACTGGGAGGGCTCCTCTCATTACCAGCCAGGTCATGTTCTGGTGCTTGTTTGAGAGCCCTGGTGATGAGACATTCCACCAGATGAATGGACAGTCCACTCAGGGAACCATCCTACTGGATCCATCAAGTCCTCCTATCTCAGTTTTTGTAGGATGTTCCGTGCTGATCACTGTCTGATGGCCTCGTGGTTGAGCGTGTTGTTCTGGAAAACTTTTTCTTGAAGGATAGGTGGTGTGACAAAGTCCAACTAACTTGGATATTGCACAGCACTGGGGCCAGGCCTATCCTTTGCAACACCTAGGACAGGTAGAACCTCATTACATTGGAGCACCTGGTGTCCTTGTACTTTGACTGATGTTCAGCATTTAGTTTTGAGGTGATATAGCATGCTGCAGTGGAACTTTTGATCTACAATAGCATTATCTGCAACACACGCACACACACACACAATAGGGTTGTGTCGATGCACAAAAGTGCTGGAGAAACTCAGCAGGTCATGCAGTGTCTGTAGGAAGCACAAGGATATAACCAAAGTTTCAAACCTGAGCTCTTCATCAAGACTGGTTTCTTCCTATAGACACTCCATGTCCTGCTGAGTTTCTCCAGTACTTTTGTGCATTGCACTACAATCACTTCATCTGCAGAATTTCCTGTTTAACTACACAAAGGTGTTCAAGGTTCTTTTTATTGTCAAGTAATAAAACAGATGTAATATTACTAAACTGCATTTAGTCTGCTGTAAGACAGCAAAGGTTCACCAAGAACAGAAAATGTCCATTGCCCCCTTTCAGTCAGAGAAAGAGAAGCAAAAGAGAGTCCCCTAAGGGTCAGAATGTCCAGTGCTCTGGTAGCCTTTGCACCCATGCAGACTTCAGTTCAAACTTTGATTATTAGCTTTACCAAAATATTCAGACAATTGGAAGGAACCAGGTTTCACTTCATACTTTGGTAAATGAATAGCTCATAACAACCTCCATTAATATTGTCCTTCCATATTTCATTATAACATAGGAGATGGTCTTTTGGTTTATCAAGTCTATGCCAGTTGACAGAGCAATGCCATTCCCCCAGATATTTCCTTGCAACTTATTGTTTCTTACATACCTATAGATGCCACCTTGAGTCTCCTCCCACCCTCAACTTCAGGAGTCATTTCCAGTAGCCAACTAACTTTGCGACAAGTATGTCTGTGGGATTTGGGAGGAAAGAAGAACACCTGATCACTGGGAGAATGTGTAAACTCTGCACAGACAGCACCAAAAGTCAGGATCGAACTTGTCACTGGAATTGTGAGGTGACATGCATCCTTTGACATAGCACAAAGCCCCAAGAAATTTCACAGAAAATGTTATTGAACTAAATCTCATGTCAAGTCATGCAAGGAGATCAGACCAAAAGCTTGGTCTAAGGGTTATGCTTTAAGGTGCATATGAAAGTTCAGAGAAAGGCTTAAGGATTTAGGGAAGAACTGAAAAGATTGAGATCAGGTGCATAGACCATCAAACAAAAAACATCAACTAAAGATCCCAATGCAGTATCCCTAATGACAAGGAGCTAAATTGTAAGAACCAATGGAAGCAAAGTCAACTATATTTAATCACCAAGGTGGGGTTTGTTACTATTTGGATTAGTGCCATATTTAAACTAAAAGGAAAGGCCTTTAGAGTAATAAAGGTCAACACTGTTTCTACTAAAAATTATACTCAAACATAACAGATGAAGAAAAGCCACAGCTCAGCTATGATTCAGGCTGCTTAGGATCACAAATGAAGTATTGCCTTGTGGATTAGCAGTTAAAGGGTGAGCGGTTTCTGTTGATCTGTGTTCCAGCTTCAGGAAATATTCTCTTCAAGGCACTTCCTGAAGAGAAAGACTAATAAAGGAACACAAAAAAAACTTTCTTCCAGAAAGAGCAACTATGTAGCTTTGTGGCACAACAGTTAGTGCTGCTACACATCTCGAGTAACCCTAGTTGAATCCTGAACTTGAGTGTTGTCTGCATGTTGTCATGCTCTTCTTGTGTCCCTTGGGGTTTTCTTGCTGACCCACACCCCAAAGATTAGCTGGTAGGTTAATTAGCTACTGTAAATTAACCCCATCGTGGATGAGTGACAGGTGAATTTGGGGAGGGGGGAGTTGAAGGGTATGTGAAATAATGGGGCTGATAGTATGCTCCAGGAGCCAGCAAAGATTTGATGGGCTGAATGGCCTTCTTCGATGCAAGATAATAATGAATGTACTTACAGTTTGCGGCTTGCATTGTTAGAATGAAATTATTAACGTTTTCTTCCTGATATATTGGAGGTGGTGGCGTATGTAATCTACTGCATCTATTGATTTTAGATGCATTTATGGAAAACCAAACATGACAGCAGTGACTGGTATTTCCTGGATGACATGGAAAAGATATGAAAGATTTCATTCAGATGGGGAACAAATAATCCAGCTCATCCAATGGGGGTGGGGGGGGGGGGTGTCTTGTGGAAGAGCAAGGAGGGTTTCGGTGAATTGCATTAAGAACGTCTGAAAATGTGGGTTTGTACAGAATTTCAGTGTGTTTCACATTTTTGAAACCTTGTTAAAAATAGTTGAGTTAACATTCCTTCATCCAACAATATATGTCTGGAAACTGCAAGGAGACAGAGGTGACTTCACAGTGTGGGAAAAGAGTGGGAGATAGTGCAGACAACATATATAGTATTGAGAATCCATGGAGGTAAAGGATTCAGTTCCAAATCTGAAGGAGAAACAGAGCCATCTTGTGGCACTACTCTGATTGTTGGAGTCAGTAAGACTATGTTGAATGCTGATGTAAACTGTATTTTTAATAATCTCTGTTTAAGACTCCCTAACTTGAAAGGTCAGACTTGCTCATCTTGTTACGTTTTGTAATCGAACCCATTTATTGCAGAAACAAAAATAGCCCAAAGCTCCACTGGAGATGTTGCACTGCTCGTCTGCTTGTGACAGGCACCAAGTAAAAATGTCTGGGTCATCATTGGTGAGGGATTTTTAAAAAGTGATCAAAAGATCATTACATAAATATCAGTAAATCCAGCTAAAAATTCTGATTTATGAGCATTGCATCTTATATCACTGCCTTAAAACAATCTGGAGCATCAATTAATTTTTAATTTTTATTGATTATGCACACAGATTGCACAAGCTGTTTATAAAAATTTGATATTTTGTTTTCTTTCCATGTGATCTTTAAGAATAGTTTTCTCAGGAAAATGCAGAAGGTAGTACAAGAAGGAATAATAATTTCTAAAATTAAATCCTCTTGGATACAGTGTGTCTATTTTAATTTTGAAATTATCTATTATAAATAATTCCAAGTTTATTTTAGTGAGTTTGGCTGTTCTTAGATGGGCTACTACGTGTGAAAGTCCACAATGGTGCACAATATCAGTGAAACATGAGCTAGTTTCAACTAGTGCTGTTGGTATTGACATTAATTAGTAATCTTTGTTATAATTTTTATTGTCTTTCTACAGAATGCAATTGTAATCATAGAACTACTCAGTGTGTGTGGGATTCTTCACTACACCAACAAACTGGAAGTGGTATCCGTTGTGTGAACTGTATTGGTAACACTGAGGGAATACACTGTGAGAAATGCAAGGAAAATTATTATCCATTACATCAAGGAGGACACTGTCAGCCCTGCCGATGCAATTCCCTGGGTAAGTTCATGGCATTAAAATCAGGCCTTTATAAATGGTATTTGGCTTGGGTGAGGAGACAGAAAGTATATGCCTACAAGGTATTGAATTGAGGATCAATAGTAATCAGATAAAAATGGCACCTTTATGTATTTTTATTTTCAAATAAGGATCATTCCAATCTTTGGGAAATTATCCCTGCTGTGTGCTTTCCTTCTTTAATATGTGATTATCAATATCCATGGATGAATAATGAACATCATCTGATATAATAAGTACAGATAAAGAACACCACTCTCTACATTTAGCAGGCTGCCACAGGAGACTGGTATGTGATGGCAGATCCATGGAGTCACTTTGCTGTAGGTCTGTTGCTCCCCCACCACCCTGAAGCACCAATTATATATCTTGGTCAAACCAATGGAAAAAGAGCTGGCCGTTCACAATTGTCTGTTCAACATTGATTTAAAAGCAATGGATTTTTTTTTCCCCTAATGGATGGGAAAAGCAAATATTATTTGTGGTTGTTTAAAATCAACCCTAGTATTTTTTTTCTTTGTAAATTAAAATGTACTAAAGATAATTAGCATCTATGCATCTGAAAACCAGAGAAAATGGAGGGTTGGCTTTTTAATCTCCACACTTGTTGAACAGAAACATTTGTGTGAAGGGAATCCCATCTTGAGGTTGATTAGCATGCTCTACTATGCAACAATAAAATAATGCACGTGTTAAGGAAAGCTCACAAAGAGAATACAAATAGCTTGTGACCAACTATTATAATTACAAAACTGACTTTCCCTGGACCCACGTGATTCTTTGTCTAAATTCCCTTAACCCCAAATATTCCCCCTTTGAGTTGCCCCTTGTCCCTTGCCGGGCAACCACAACTCCCCTCTCCATTTGGATTGCGAACCTGCTCACAAGCGTCAACTGATTTCGCAATGACTGTTATTCTCTCCCACCCACCCTCCTCCAGAAAAGACTCATCTTCACATATAACAAAACTCACCCTCTTCCCCCCCTCATTACTTCCTTTCTTTCCCTTTCCCTTCTTTAGTTCTTACTTATACATTATTTTTACATCTTTATATGTATTTTGTCGTCGTTCTTCGTTCTTGTTACATCTCTTCATCTCTTCTTCTGTCCTGCAGGCATTCTGCAAATTCTCATGCTTCCTCCGGATCCGAGAACAGTCTATTTTGCTCCTCCGGGATAAATATTTTAAGCACAGTTGGATATCTTAATATAAATTTCTTCCATAGGATTGATTTTGCTGTATTAAACTCCATCCTCTTTTTTAAGAGTTCAAAACTTGTCTGGGTAAAAAAAATATTTTTTGACCTTTGTATTCCAATGGTTTTTTGTCTTCTCTAATTTTATTCCTTGCCCTCGCCAGTATATTTTGTCTTGTCGTGTATCTCAGAAATTTTACTAAAACAGATCTTGGTTTTTGCTGTGTCTATGGTTTCGGAGCTAGTGTTCTGTGTGCCCTTTCTATTTCAATTCCTTCCTGTATTTCTGGCATTCTCAGGACCTTGGGATCCATTCTTTTATAAATTCTTTCATATTTGTGGCTTCCTCATCTTCCTTTAGACCCACTATCTTTATGTTGTTTCGCCTACTATGGTTTTCTATTATATCCATCTTCTGAGCTAACAACTCTTGTGACTCTAACTTTTTTGTCACTTTCTTCCAATTTTCTTCTTAAGTCATTCACTTCACAGCCATTTCTCGTTCTTCCACATGTTCTAATCTTTTCTCTATTTCTGTCATGACCAGCTCTATTCTACTCACTTTTTCTTCCGTACTTTTCATTTCACTAAATTCTAATGTCAACCATTCTTTTAATGCTCTCATTTGTTCTTGATTTTTAAAAATATCTATATACTGTCCATCTATTTTACCTTCTATCTCTCTGTGCAGAGCTTGGTCTTCTTCTTCCTCTTCTTCTGTGTCTGCACCTGTGTTTGTGTCTTCTACTTCTCTTCCTTGTATCTGTGTCTCTTCTGACTTTCTTGTTGAGTTGCTTGCCTCTCTTTGTTGGGCTTCTTCTTGCTGTTGGTCCTCTTCTTCTGGGCTAGTCATCTATTGAGCCTCCTGTTGTTGTGCTTCTTTCCTATCACTCCCTTTCCTGTCATGTTCCTCTTCTTCCAGCTGAGAGCCCTGGTGTTGGGCATCCCTCAGCTGGTCGCGCTGTGTCTGCTCACTCCTCAGCTGGGCCCCCCTCCCATCGGTGTTCTCTCTTTCCTTAGTGAGCGCACCGCGCGACTCCTCACGCATGCGCAGTTGCGCGACTCCTCACGCATGCGCAGTTGCACGACTCCTCACGCATGCGCAGTTGCGCGACTCCTCACGCATGCGCAGTTGCGCGACTCCTCACGCATGCGCAGTTGCGCGACTCCTCACTTATGTGCAGTTGCGCACTTTTGTTTGGGTCAGAGAGCCATTTTTGCAGTCCAGCGGTCAGGAGGTCGTGACTCTGCAGGGTCGTCACCAACCTTGGGGGACGGGCCCTTTTCTCCACGATGGCTCCCTGTTTCTTCATGCAGGTAAGGCCTTCTCCTTTCTCTTCCGGCATCTTTTCTTCCTTTTTTCCCGTTGTTTTTACTTTTTCCTTCTTGGGTGCCATTTTCTTTCTTTTCTCCACAACTTTATCTTTTATTTGTTATGTTTTGTGTTTCTTGAACTTTGTATTTTCTTCACTTTATTTCTTCTTTTCTGGAGAGGGCTGGTATTACCGGCCACTACTCCATCATGTGACTCCTTCCTCTACGTGATTCTTGTCTAGCAGAGTTTTGAATTACCTCATTGAATGCTAGAGTCCATAAAAAAATACTGCTGAAGGCTGCAGTTTTTCATACAGTAGGAAACATAAGAATTGGAATGGTGGAGCTTTTCTATTTTGCCATTATCAAAGGATCACTATGCCAAAAAGTAATGAAATAGTTTATCAGTTACTGCACCAAAAATGATCAAATTACCACCAAGTTGTATCATATCTCATTCACTAATGGCATAACTCCATTTGATATCTTTATCTTTCAATAAAATTAGGGTAATTTGACTGTTGTAGATTTAGTAATACTAGGAAATGGATTCCTCCAAACATTCTCTAAGATAGAACTTGGAAAGAAAACCCTCAAAATCTTGTGTGGCAAACAAATCATATTAGTATGGATATGGTGCTCTTCACATTAATCAAAAGCGTGGAAATATTCTGGCTCAAGTTATTGATTCATCAATAAATGTTTCACAATGCTCTGTTTATTTTTTTTTATATTTCAAAATGCAAGGACATCTTGTAAACAGCTAAGAGATCAATGTTGACACACCTGAAACTGCAGGGGCTGGAAGCTGCTAAGGAAACTCAGCAGATCAAGTAGCCACAGTCGTGGGCAAGGAGTTGGTAACATTTTGGGTTGAGAACCTGCATCAAAATTGAGTAGAGAGGGAAGATAGCCAATATAACGAGAGAGAAAGAGGGGTGAGACAGGTGATAGGTGGACCAAGGAAAGGTGAAAGATGATGAGAAGAAGGAATCAAATAGTCTCCAATCATTCCTTCTGCTTTGCACCTTCAGCAGTTCTATCACAGCTGCCACCAGTGGAGCCTGGGAGATACAGAAAGCAGAAAAACAAAACCACTTTCCCCTCCTGGCTGCTCTGCCCATCATTCCTCACCCTACTTGGTCCACCCTTCTCCTAATGGCTCCTGCCTCTCTCCATCTCCCAGCAGTTTCTTTTTTTTTTATGAGTTCTTTCATGAATTGTGACGTAATCTCTTTTTCCATCCTCAAATGGTTGTCTTGGTTCTTTGATATCTACTGTATCTACTCGTGTAAAAAGTCAAACCCCTAATTTTGGCTAAAATTTGGAATTTTCCATATACTGTATCTTGTGTAAAAGTCATCCCTAGTCTCTCACCTCAGCCATGGCCACTTGTAGGCTGGAGATCCCAGTGCCTTGAATGTGGACTTTCGCCTCGGCCACTGCTGCCCACCCAGTGGAGCACCCAAGCCCTCAAACACTGACTCTCCACTCAGCCCTGGCTGCTCACCAATGGAGTTCCAGATCTCTTGAGCACGGACTCTCACCTTGGCCCGGCCACTCACTGATCGAAGCTCCTAATGCCTCCAACGACACAGATACTTACCACGGTCCCAACCTCCCCTGTGGTAGGATGTGTATTTTGATGTGCAGACTCTATTATTACTTTAATTTATTGTCTTTTTGTTTTTTTATTAATTTGGATTTCTGCCACAGATATGGTATTTTGGATTCTATTGTGAATTTCAGCCCCTCAAAAATAGTCAACCCCATAAATTTAACATTTAAAAAATGATCCACAAAATTTACAATACATTACTATATCATCTAAAGGACATTGTCTCTGATAATGCAGTAGTTTGTCAGTATTATATCTAGCATCAACATAGGTTATGGTTTTAAAATCTGGAGATGGAGTTTGGACCCATGTGCTTTTGATCAGGGGTAAAAATAGTATCAATGAAGTTGTCAAAAAATACTTTTGTTCTTATGAAGTAATTTTGTTTTTATGCTTTCTGTGCCTCCCAGGTTCCACCAGTAGCACCTGTGATGAATATGGACGCTGCAAATGCAAAGCAGAAGGAGTGATTGGAGACAAGTGTGACAAGTGTCAGCCTGGTTTTTATTCATTATCTAGCACTGGTTGCAAGTAGGTGAACCAATACCACCTTCTGTTGGGCAAATGTTTTAATCTATGATGATAATAGATGAAAAAATGTTGCATTGCTAAAACACAATAAAAAGTCTCTGAAGGGGAAAAAAAAGTACAGTATTTAAATTAAATTTAATTTAAATTAAATTGAAAAATACGAGCTAGTAGTTTTGATACAGATTCTTTATTGGTTCTGTAATTGAAGTATAAATCTGCCTTTTCTTTGTTCAGATGTAATCAGGCCTGGTGCTCAATACACAGGTTTCCCATCTTATTAACAATATGCATCATTTGATATTTTCTTGTATTTCATCCTTTGAACTTTAATTTTCAGCAGTATATCAGATTACAACAAAAGTCCATTTAATGAAGCAAGATTTATCAGTGTTTTGCAACACCTGAGTCATCATATCAAATCCTATTTGCCTGTTCCCCCCCACCCACCCCCATTTTTCTGATGTTCTTTTGCAAGCAACTGTCTAATTCCCTTTTAAAGCAATTTATGGGCTTTGCTTAAACAAAAGTTTGTGGCACAAAATTCCATCTTCTAACCACACAATGCACAAATAATTATTTTCAGTTTACCTTTTTGATGATCTTAACTTTGTGCCATCTTATTACCATCTCATCAATCAGTGCACACAAGACTTCACTGTTCACCCTTTTCAGTTTATCCATTAACTCTATAACTTTGATGAAAATATTTAAATCTCTCTCCACAACTTGAATTTTTCAACACAAGCTTAGTTAATAACCTTTGTAATGCTTTTATGCAATTTCTAAATCAAGCGACTGGGGTTCGAATCCGGTGCAGTCTGCAAGGGGTTTGTATATTCTCCCCATGTCTGCGCAGGTTTCTTGCAGGTTACAGCACAGAAACAGAACTCTTCAGCCCTTCTTGTTTGTGCCGAACCATTTTTTTCTGTCCAGTCGCACTGACCTGCAAGCAGACCACAGCCCTCCATGCCTCTCCCATCCACATGCCTATCCAGATTCCTCTTAAATGCCTGCATTCACCACCTCAGCTGGCAGCTTGTTCCACAATTGCACCACTCCTTGTGTTTCCCCCACATTCAAAAGATCTACAGGGTCAGTAGGTTAATTGGTCACATGGGTATATTTGGGGCATATGGGTTTGTGGGCTAAAAGGGCCTGTTACCGTGCTGTATCTCTAAATTAAATGAAAATGCTCCAAACGATCCATTCCACAAACTGGGCATAACTATGAATAGTTGATTAATAAGATTAGAAGGGGAGGAAGATGATCATTTGGAATAACAGCGATTATTTAGGTCAGATGGGCTAGTTCAGTGAAGCAAGATCCACATAATTCCATGGAATTTATGAGTGAATGATGCGGAGTAAAAACAGAAGGTAAAGAGGAGATAGAAACAATCATATCTGATGGGGATAGGGGTTATCTAAAAATTATAAAAATCAATGTGCATGCTGCTAGTGTTAAAGCTGTTCAGAAGAGATATAATGTTGTTCCTCAAGTTTATGCTAAGCCTCACCCTGACAAAGTATGAGGCCAAGGACAGACATGTCACTGCAGGAATAGCTGGGGGAAATTAATCACTGCAGGATACCCAGTTCACATGTAATCAATGACTTGTGTTTTTACTGGCAGGCGCTGTACCTGCAATATGGCTGGTGTTACACGGATCTGTGATGTTGAAACAGGACACTGCAGCTGTAAATATAATGTCGAAGGGTCTAACTGTAACCGGTAAGTGATTTGAAATGACAACATCATTAGAAACAGCTTATTCAACTTCACATCTTTCCATACCTTTAAAATTAACAATGCCAAATATAAATCTCTGCTATCCTTAACTCAATTTAGTAAAGCTTGAAGCAGCTAACCTATCAGCGCAACTAATTTTAAAGGCATAATACTTTTTCTACATGTTCAGTACCACCCTACATATCAACTTTTACCTGAAGCTATTAAAGTATACAACATTGCATTTTTTTAAACTGTACATTTTTGAGTATCTTAATGGTTTCTTTTATTTTCAGTTGAATATACCATATTTTCACTCATATAACATGCACACAACGTGCAGAAAAAACAAATGGTGTAAAAATATTTTCATATAACACGCACACACATATTCTGTGTGGATGTAGAATCAATTTGTATTTAAATGTGAAAGCACAATAATTATGGGAGATTAAATGTAGCAGATGTTAACACCCAAACCACTTCCCCCAGAGGTGTCAATTGCTCATTATATAGATGATATCCTGCAGCAACACATTAACAAGCTATGGAGAGAATCAATTAAATAGATTGAAGATAGGCTTCAGAGTTAAGCAGGATTTTTAAATTCTAATGTTGTTTCAGATCAGAGGCACTTGATATGTTAATCTCCTTCCTCAAGGACAGGTCTGGGCAATAAACAGTGCCCAAGCCAGAATGTCCTATTTATAGGAATATCAGGGCATTCAGTACAAAGAGATATTCCCAAGATCAAAATTTCCCAAGCCCGTTATAAATTGTGCGTGTTCTTTCATTGCAGCGATTACATTCTCATGTTCACTATATTATTCCCATGTTCACTATAAATTGTGTCTTTCCCATGGCCACTATAAATTGTGCACATTCTTTTACTGCCGCTGTTATATTCCCATGGTCACTATAAATTGCCAGTCTGTCTTTCCCATGGCTGCTATAAATTGTGCATCTTCTTTCAATGCTGCTGTTATATTGCCACGTCCACTATAAATTGCTGGTTCAACTTTCCCACACCCACTATTAATTGTGCACATTCTTTCAATATATAAAAATGTTCTCATATAGTGCGCACACACATAATACGTGGGGGTGCCTGGTTTGTAAAATACGCATATATGCACACAATATATGCATAAAATATGGTAATCATCAGTTTTAAATGATGGATTGGTGATGGGAAATGGTTTCAACAGCGGAATGCAAAATAAAAATTGGTCAGATGTTATTTTGCAACTAATGCCCTTTGCATGTTATGGCAGATTTTCCAGTCTTTGGCAGGTGTCTGCCTGATTTGGAATGGTTGATGAGCTGCACTGTCTCAGAGGAATGCTAGTGCTGTGTAAATAAAGGAATAAGAAACATATTTTTCCACATTTTTATTTCTCTCCCACAGCTGCAAATTTGGTTATTACAACCTTCATCCAGAAAACCCCATGGGCTGTTCAGCATGTTTCTGCTTTGGCCATTCATCGGTCTGCAAAGAGGAGGGTGGTTACAGAAAAGATCTCATCACCTCCACATTTGATTCAGGTACTATAGCACTTAAATACAATGAACTGAACATCAACAACTATTCTGAGTGGAAATTTAATTAATATTAAGAATGATGATGAGATCGAAACCCAGGCACTTGAGGACTTAAATGTAAAATAAAACTTGTCTTTGTAATTAATGGTTGAGTAATCAAAATCAAAAGCTTCTTGGAATAATAATAATCTTCTTTTAAATGTCATAGAACACTTTTGCCTCATGAGCCAGGAGTACTACCAGCTCGCTCTCTTAGATATCGAGAGGAAAGCCTCTCTGGGTGATGCACCACATGTTCACTTTGCTCATCTGGCTTACAGCCACTCATTGTCCAAGGACTGGGCTTCTGAAATGTAGCTCATGACCACAGATCCATACTTAAGCAAAGATGAGGACAGGAAATGTCAAGTTGAAATGTATCCACCTTCAAGCCAGAAGGCTGGCGAATAACTATTGACAGCTTTGCACAAAACAACATTCTTACTTGTGATAGTACTAGGAAAGGCAAGACTGAAAACAATACAATGCTATGTTAAGAGTTCACAGCAGGTTGTAAGGGTAAGGAACCAAAAAACTTTTTGAGGTGCTTCTATTTTCACCTGAAACAAAACTCGTTTCCCGCTTTAGGGGAAATAGATTCAACAGTTAATCTTGTGATGTTATGAAAGATATGATATTAATGTATTAACATGCCACTTAGTCATACATTCAAAAGCATATTACTCCAGCCTGAAATATTTCAAAAAAGGAATGTAGCATGACAAAGCTGCGTGAAGTTTCACTGTCGATGGTTCAACAAAAATAAATTCTCTGTCAATTGTAAAGGTTATTAACTGCTATTTATGATGTTAAAAAGTTATTAAAAATTTCTGTTAATGTCCACAACAAATTCTCCATTATGTAGGCAGAGAGAACAGCCCATGTAAACTCATTCAACGTTTGTTCAATTATATTTGTGTCATAATTCTTTGCACAATTTCATGGGGTTTATTGCTGGTACTCAATTCACTTATTTCAGCTCATTTGGGATATCCGTGAAAGATATTATTATCATTAGAAATTACAAAGAGCTTGGAAATTACTGTCCTCTCCTTGTGCACAGATACTGAAGGTTGGAAGGTACAGCACCGCCGTGGTCCTGATCTCCCTTTGATGAGACTATCGTCATCTCATGACATTGTTGCTCATGCCAAAGATGAATACCCAGTGTACTTTGTGGCTCCAGGTGAGTTGAGAGCAATTGTCAGGCAGTTCAGGTAATTTGTTCATTCCGGTTCACTTATACAACACATGTTTTAATGAAATGACCATCTGAGTATCACAGCATTTCGATGGCTGTAATAAATTATACTTTGTGATCTCTAACTGAATTGCAGCTACTTTTTGGTTAATTTTGAGCTCCTTCTAAGAGTCAGCATCTTGCAATTTTACAACAAATTCACAAATAGATTGTGAAGTCAACCTTAATGCTTTATCATACAGGTAGACATGTGGATCGTCAGTTTTGCTTGTATTATGATATTTACAAGTACTTTGACAATCACAATCAATTTATTTCTATTCTGATAATGATTTGTTCCTCACATTCTTAACTAGACATCACTTTTATGAGGGATTTTATGTTAAAGGGAATGATTACATGTTCATTTGGGTGAAGTTCAAAAAAATTATCGATGTTCTAAATATTTGTCAATATCTGCAATGTTTATTTTTTTAAAAATATCATTCCCCCAGCCTAGTCATTGAAATTGGTTTGGAAACTAACCTCAGGGAGGAACAGTTTTGCGATCTGAATGTTACGTTACTCCATCGGTTATGATCAAAGGTGCACTGGCAATTACACATGTTCTGGCCATCCATCCCACAGGATGATGATGGTTCTTTTTAGTCAGTTTGTGAGGTTTAATAGGAGGATTCCCCACTTCTCAGAAAGGAACAGCATGCGCATGAATGAATTTAGGTGAGTAGGGGTTGCACGGGTCCAGACCCACCCTCTCGACATCCTCTCCTGGATTCAGCAGCATAGAGAGGTCCAAGATGGCTGGGGGAAGTTTTCTTGCAGTGAATGGCCGGACCAAAGTGCAAGGGATACCCTTTCTGCACTTCACGGCACATGTTTGCTAGCTGGCCGTTCACCCTACAAGAGGGTTCTCCTGCCCTTTGACAGGTCTTGTTTTTGATCCTGCAGGGTGTCCAGCCACCTTTTGCACCAGGCAAGCCTGGTGCGAGAGCCGGTTTGGTTGCCGACCACCCGACGGGTAGTACTGGGTTATATGGTACCAGTAGCACTCCGACGAGTGACCTGACAGACAATTAGACATGTACTTAAGGCTTAATCAGCAAAAAGCTCAGCCTCCCGTTGAAGGTGCATCATTACCAGAGTGCTCAGTTTCTGATTCACTGGATGCAAATAAAAGAGGTATTTGCCTCCTTCTAAGCCCCATACTCCTATTAATCCTGGCTGCATCAATGAGGTAAATGCAATTGGAGAGTCAGGAGAATGGGAGGCTCACAAGGGCCAAGATATAGTGAATTTCTGAAGTGTTTGGGCTTTGACAAAACCCTCTTTATATGGAAGGCTATCAGTGGCCCACAAAATATCTACATAAAGGACAGTTCAGTATGATGCACTAGGTCAGACAAAGATAGCAGACACCTGGCAACACTGTTCACTTAATTTATATTCATCACAACATCTTATGCCATACATCAGTTGATCTGAACCTTTTTTTCCCCACTTACATACCACCTTAAGTAATTCCTGACTAACCACAGAGCATAGGATGCTATAGGTGCTCTGTGGTTTGTAAGGGGTTACTTAAGGTGGTATGTGAGTATTAAAAAAAAGGTCGAGAACCACTGGTTTAGCACGACAGCAGATCTTATTGAAGGATATTAGATTCTAAGGTTTTTTTGACAGGGGAGATACTGAGAGGTTTCCCCTGAAGGGAGAATATAGAATTAAATTTTAGAATATGGGGTTGTCACATTGAGAGAGAGGGAAGCACAATTTATTTCCCTTGGAGGATTATGAATCTTTGGAATCCTCCACCCCAGAAAGTTGTACATGCTGTGTCAGTAACTGAATCCAAGGCTAAAACAGGCAGATCGTTGGACTACGGAGGAATTATAGGTTTTTTTTACCAAGACCAGAGCAGCTACTATCTTACTGAATGAAGGAACAGGTTCAGTAGGCAAATGGATCACTCCTGCTGGTGCACACAAGCACAAGGTTAAAGGATGAAGCCCTAGTGATTGGAAGGTTCAGTCGAAAGGCAGTCTCCCTTCGAAAGGCTACACCTTGGTGCTCACAGGTTAAATGATCATTCACTAATCACTCATGAACCAGGTATAACTATACCAACTGGTAAATGAAAACAGGAAAAATGTGTAGGATGGCCCACTGTTCTTTCTGCTCCACAATAAATGCCATAACTCAAAACCTTTACCTGAATCAAGAAAAAAAAATTGATAAAACAGAATTCGTTATTACTATTTGGAGTGCTTCAGCTTACTATCATGCAGAATGTCAGGATTTTTCTTCATGTTCTACTCATTCTTTTCATCTTTAGCCAAGTTCCTTGGAAATCAAATATTGAGTTATGGGCAAAACCTTTCCTTCACGTTCTACTTGGAAAGGGATGATTCCTATCCATCAGTGGAAGACATTGTCCTGGAAGGAGCCAGTCAGACACTAAGTATACAAGTGAATGCGCAAAATAACCCAATGCCATCGATGAGTAAGGAGACATACAACTACAGGTAAATATAGCAGATATTTTTGAAATAAGACTGTAATTGTTCAGTTAATGCCCAACTATGACTGTTTATAATCAGACCAATGCAGCTCCAGCCATATGGAGCAAAAGTTACAATTCACTGTAGTTGTGAAATGAAGTACAGAGTTCAATGAGATCGAATAGGGGCAACTTAACATTGAGCCACAATAGTTTGTACATCAAAAGGATGTAGATTTTACTCTACAACAGCTATATAATTAACTTTATTTTAAGAATTAAACATTTATAGAATAAATTATTTGTCACATTGGTTTTTGAAAGACTCAGCCATGTTTTGTATTATCCTATAACTGTCCTAAAAGACTAACGTTTTGCAGATGGTAGTTTTGACTATTAACCAAAGGCAAATAATTTTTGAATAATTTCCTTTTGTTTTCCAGACTTCATGAGAGTTTGGAGTATGGATGGAAGCCTTTTATAACTTCATTTGAGTTTCAACGGGTGCTCAGTGATCTCAAGGCCATCAAAATCCGTGGTACCTACACTAGACAAAGTAAGGCCTTGATAAAACCTGAAGGAACTCAGTGGGTCAGGCAGCAGCCAAGCATCCATGGGTAGAAATGTTCAGTCAACTTATTGGGTTATAAAGAACAAATCTACAGATGGTGAAGTCTAGTTCAGTGCACCGGAAAAACCCAGCAAGTCATGAAGTTTCCATGGAAAGCAAAAGGCAGTTGATGTTTTGGGCCTCAGCCCCTCTTCAGTGTGCCAAAATAAGTTGGGGGGGGGGAAGGGGAGAGGGGGCAAAGGGGAGAAAGCAGTTGGGAGTGGGAAGAAGAGAAAGATGAGATGTGATGGGAGAGGGGGCAGAAGATTGAGAAAGATACTCTCTGATAAGCAAAGGAAGGGAATGGGGAACTGAAAAAGGGAGTCAGGGAGATGAGGGAAATTGAAAGGCAGGACATGAAGCCATTTTCAGACCTGCCAGTGTGCCAATGGGGTGTGGAACTGAAGAGGTTGGCCACTGGGAGGTCCTTGTTGTTGCAGCCAACAGAGCAAATGCGCTCAACAAAGTTATCTCCCAATCTCTGTCAAATATCCCCAATGTAGAGGAGGTTGCTAGAGAGAAAAGTAAGTACCATAGTAGGTAAAGAAGTGATGTGAACATTGAAACTAGATAGAAGTCAGGTTTACCTAAAATTAGAACCAATGTTGTCCATGTTCATGCTGTTAAGTTTAAGGCAGTTGAGGTTTTTTTTAAATCAAGTTTACATTTGGCCTCACCCTGGCAATGGGTTGTAATGGTGAAGTAAATCAAAATGGTTGGCTACAGGAAAAGGCAGTTGAATTTGTGTTAATTAAATGTATGAGGTACAATGTTGAAAAGTCAATTGAGAAACAAAAGTACCATAAAGATGTGAACAAAAGTTTGTATAAAGCATGTTAAGTAGACAGAAGCATCTGTCAATTAACCATGTTCATCTGTCAAATATTAATACAGAATCACAAATGAAGGACTATTATAGCCAGGCAAAGGGTCCTAAGCATTCTTGTGCAGATATTTGGACCAGGGAAGTTACATTCAGTTGATACTTCTTCAGCTATTAATTAATAACAACTTTAGTATCAAAGATTACTGGAATTGTAAAAGCTGTTTTCAGCAAGGTCATGTTATTTTAGAGTGATAAATTATACAGCACAGAAAAAGACCTTCATATGTAACAGGTAAATGTCCATCAGCTCATTGGTCTGCAATAACCATCAAGCAATTTTACATTAATCCCTTTTTACTACACCACCCCTTCCCCTCATCCACTCACTCACTTACAATCCGGGGACAATTTATGGTGGGGAATTAACCACCTGTTGTGGAGTGTGGGAGAATACCAAAGTACCAAAATAAAACCCAGGCAGTCACAGAGAGAACAAATTGCACAGATAGCACCAGGAGTCAGGACTAAACCTGGGCCACTCTACTCCAGCTCTGCTATCTATGCCATAAATAAATAAAAAATGCAGGTCAAGACATCATGTGTGGAGAAAGAAATAGAGTTCATACTTCTGGTCAATGCCTCTTCATCAAAATTGAAAAGGCCACTTTCTGTTTTCCAGTGTACTAATTGTAAAATCTAAGCTATCAAAAAAAATTGGAATCTGTATGAATTGCACTTGGCAATTACATTTGAAACAAAGAAATTTTTTTCCTTTCAATAACATCTGAATTGAATCTCGAATGGCATGTTGAAAGATTACAAGATGCCAATCTTAAAAAAACATGCTGCATTTGGTTCTGTTATTTTTGCTGAAATCCATTGCCAGGTGAAACTGGCCAGGAACCCATAAAGTTAGACTTTTTTGTAATTCCTCTCTACTTGAATTTTAGCTCAAATGAGACTCACTTTAATCCTCATTAGAAGGAATCAAAATGAACCAAGCATTCCTGATGCTGCTTGGTGCTCAATGGTTCCTAGCTTTCCTCTCCTGTGCACACACAGAGACAAGAAAGCCTTTGAAAGTGGGTCCCCTCCTTCATTATGCTGATCCACAATGTAGGTTTGTGTTGAATCCTCCCATTTCCCACTGAAGGGCTAATGGGTCTTTCTTTGGAGGAATGGCTGAGATCTTTTATCCAGTACTATCTATAACATACGAGGAAGGTTTTGGAATCCCTGAAGGAGCCCAACAAATTTTATATTCCATTTTTTCTTCACCTGCTTAAGATCTACAGTCTCAGGCTGAGTGTCTGCTTGTGGTGGATGGAAGCAGAAAGGCAAATAATGACTTTCAAAGTTTTTCAAAGCTTCAAAGACCATACACAAAGCAGTATTTCAAACCTCTGTTCAGGTCTCAGACACGAACTGGGTATTAGACAGGTCTCTCATAACTGGAAACATCTCACGTTCAGGTTGTTGCAGGCCTTTAAATCGAAGCTCAGGAACTACATATAAACCAAGTTATTAGAGATATCAGTAATGTTTCAGTACTATTCTTGGACTCCTTCATTCCTATCCTGCAGTGCTAAAAGCAGGAAAGTATTTTAAAGTACTGCTTTAGATTATCTGGTGACAGCATTAGCTAGACCAGGTTTAGAACCTTGTTCAAATTGAGTCATAGTAGCCACCAGACACTTAATTTAAGTACACCATGTCTTGAGTGTTATTAAACTATAGAAGTAGAAAACAGTTCAACAATATGGTGCAGAGAATAACCAAACACTTTGTATTCTAGCCCCTGGACACATTGATAATGTGGTCCTGCACACAGCCCGGCCTGGTGTGGGAAACCCTGCTCAGTGGGTAGAGAAGTGCACGTGCCCAACAGGTCATGAGGGTCGATTCTGTGAGAAATGTTCCAGAGATTACACAAGAGAACGCAACTACCTCGGACGTTTCAGCCGGTGTGTGCCATGCAATTGTCAAAGCTCCAGTGAGACTTGTGACCCCGAAACTGGTAAGTCTGTTGATAGGTTGGCTTGGACTGGAGTTGCAAATGGTAGATTGTGACCTACATCTCATCTTTTAATGAACATTTGTGAGGGTCCTTGTGAAAATAGGAACTGAAAGAGAAATTGCTATATTTAATGCTGCTTAAAGGGTAGGAATTTGTTCTTGGTCATTTGTGTTAAATACACAAAAAATACGGTGATTGCACATTTATGAAATTCAGCTCAAACCATCATTTTCAAATGTTTTACTATGGTAATCTTTAAAAAAAAACCAAAGATTCCATTACAAAATAGTGGAATTAAGTTATTCTAAAGATAAACTAAGATCTTTTTAGAACATTGTACACTCTTCAATGTACAATCGATATTCATTGAATTATGATGCTTATTTTGCTTATTTCCATTGATCAGGTTGTCAGGATATCAACAGAACAACATCAGAAACAGCCATTTCTGACTTTGGACGGATCTGGTTTCTGATCTGAGAATGACAGGGCTATAATTCTGTTATCCCATTCAGTAAAGTGCCACTTTTAGAAAGCTGACTTAGTGTCATATTATTGCCTTAAAAAGAATTGGATCAGTGTTGATTGAATTACGGGAACACACCCATTTTTTGAATGATCATCTTCATAAATAATCTTTGCTGTTGCCTTATAGGCTCCTGTTACATCAATGATCAATCCAGAAACAACTGCCCACATGGTTACTACACTGATCATTCAGAACCAAGTGGCTGCAGGTTATGCCCTTGCCCTGGTGGTACAGGTTGCACTGTGGCACCAGATACAAGAGAAGTAATTTGCGTGGGTTGCCCCGCAAAAACAATGGGTAAGTGTTGGGTGCAATCTATCAATCTTAAATGTGTTAAAGCTGCTTAAAATAAAAACACAAGAAAGAAGCACTGCTGAAGGTACTTCACACAAAGGAGACTGAAGTATACATTTCAGGTTAGAACCAAAATGGTGTTATGCATTTCAAATAAACAGCCTAGTCAACTAATATTATAACATCTAACAATTACAGCACGGAAACAGGCCATCAGGCCCTTCTAGTCCGCACCGAACCAAACACCCCTTTCTAGCCCCACCTCCCTGCACAATGCCCATAACCCTCCATCTTCTTCTCATCCATATACCTGTCCAACCTTTTCTTAAATAATACAATTGACTCCGCCGCCACTATTTCTCCCGGAAGATCATTCCACACGGCTACCACTCTCTGAGAAAAGAAGTTCCCCCTCATGTTACCTCTAAACCTCTGCCCCTTAATTCTTAACTCATGTCCTCTTGTTTTAATCTTTCCTCCTCTTAACGGAAATAGTCTATCCACATCCACTCTGCCTATCCCTTTCATAATCTTAAATACTTCTATCAAATCCCCTCTCAACCTTCTACGCTCCAAAGAATAAAGACCTAATCTGTCCAATCTCTCCCTATACTCTAGATGCTTAAACCCAGGTAACATTCTGGTAAACCTTCTCTGCATTCTCTCCACTCTGTTTATATCCTTCCTATAATTAGTACCTGAAAAAAGTACCCTTTCTGCCAAGCTGTGCAATAGAACTTTCATAACAGTTTCCAAATGCAAACCTTCCCAGTAGTTAATCAATACATTTTAAAAGTCCCAGCTCTAGGTTATTGTTGACTTATTCAACTTGGGCCTTAGATTAAACAATCACAAAACAAAGATCCTCTACTTTACTGCCTCACTGCACCTCAACCCCCTCACAATAAAGGTGTAGACCAGTAGTTCTCAACCTTTTTCTTTCTACTTACATACTACTTTAAGTAATCCCTATGATTAGTAAGGAATTTGCTTGAGAAAAATTGTCATTGTCCCTTTTCCTTTGGAGTTATGAAACCATGCACATAACAAGTCAATTAGGTACGATTAAAATAGTGGTTTTCAAACTTTTTCCTTTCTACCCACATACCACCTAAAGCAATCCCTTATTAATCACAGAGCACCAATGGCATGGGGATTACTTAAAGTGGTATGTGAGTGGAAAGAAAAAGGTTGAGAACCACTGGTGTAGAACAAGACATTGAAAAAAAAGGAATTTTTTTTGTATCTATCAGCAAGGCAGATAAAATGTACCACCACATCAGTGAACCAGTATAGTCTACAGCTGTCCAAATAAACATATTAGAAAATTTCAAACCTGCATGAAAGTTTATATTTACTGGATGATGGAGATCCCTTCACAGTATCTCAAAACACTGAAGGAATACCACCAATAATCTCTCCCAGGCCAACATTCCCCAATTAGATTCAGCAAGACTCATTGGAATTAGACCCAAAACAGATACTGCACCCTGAGAGATTCATCATAGCAGGAAATTAGCTGGAGGATTGTGGAAACAATTCAAGGATATTCTTTGGAAAAAAAAGTATGTATCCTCATTGACTCCTGACCCATAAGCACTCAAATGCAGAAGGGATAATGTGCATCCTAAACTATCCACCATATATCTCACCAAGTACTTCTGCTCCATATGTATCCAAACAATCATCTTAGAACCCACACCACCTCAACTCCTTTGGTGATGAATTTATATAACACCTTATTAGAAAGATACCCCATTGCACAATAAATTATACTGCAGAATGTATTAACCAATGCAGTACTTCATTTAGAACTTCTATGGCACTTGTTTATTTTCTAGAGTACAACTTTAAGCAGAAAATGTTAGAAATACTTCGCAGGTCAGACAACATCTGTGGAGAGAAAAACTGTTAGCATTCAAAGTCAATAACTTGAAGCATTTTGTTTCTCTCACTACAGATTGTGCCTGGTTTGCTGAATGCTTCCAGCATTTTATCTTTGTTTTAAATTTCCTGTATCTGCAGTTATTTGTTTTTATAATTAGTCATTAATTAAACCTCAACCTACCTGCACTATTTGACATATACCATTCTCCTCCAACATTTCCCACACCATTCAGTTTGGCTGAGAACACATTTCCCTTGTTCTACCTTTATCTGTTCAGATGTAGTCAGAGAATCACTGGGATTCCCAGTAATCAACTGTTGGATCCTTCAACAATGGTTTGCAAACATATGTTGATGACACAGTTTTATATCATCACCATCTCTCTGGAGTGTCTAAATTGTCAGATTGGTTTGCAGACTTTTCCTTCAACTATTGTCTTTGTTTACTATCTTAACTTTTGATCACAAACCACTGACTTTCCATTTCCTTAACATGTTGAACCTGATGCATATAGCTCTGAACCCGCAGTTGACACCATTTCCATTACTTTAAGCTTAGACATGAATATTACCACATGGGCCAAGCTGCCCTCATTCTAAGTTTCTGCTTGGCCATGTTCTAACTTGCACTGTCCCATTCACCAATCACGCCCATGTATGCTACTTAAACGTGTTCCCAGCGAATCAGCAAATCAATGACAATTCCCAATCCCTGCCTTCAATGCACTCCAGTCTCAATCCCTGCCTTCGATGCACTCCAGTCTCAATCCCTGGCTTCAATGCACTCCAGTCTCAATCCCTGCCTTCGATGCACTCCAGTCTCAATCCCTGCCTTCGATGCACTCCAGTCTCAATCCTTGCCTTCGATGCACTCCAGAGTTCCACTCTCAATTTTTTCCTTAAATTTCATTCCTCTATCAATACCTTGCACTTCCAAGGAACTCGGCTCTGGAATTCTCTCCGAAAACCTGCTTCTTTTTTCCCTTTAAAGATGCTCCTTGAAAATATTTTTAGAATGAGCATTTGGACTGCTGCTTTAATATGGCAACTTTGCTTTGCCTTCTCAGTTGCCACATGTCCTGGAATATTATTGCTACACTGGAGGTGCTTGTTATTATTGCAGCTTAATTTTATGTATCTGCAGCCACTAGATCTCACTGTTATGACATTCAGTCAATAATTACATAATTTTTTCTCAGTTCCAACAAACCAAATACCTCTTTTATTTACCGTCATTATAAAGAATTACAACGAAGCCAACCCTTTCAACATCACTTTAAAGAAATGAATCTAAACCCTTTCTTGTTCATTGACTTAACAGAGAGTTGTGATTTGCAAAACTATTATCCATTCATGGCTTAGTGTACAGATTAACTATTCCTTTGTTAATTTAACATGACACAACTTAATTTAGTCAAAAGAATGTAGATGGATATTATAGTAATTAAGGAAAGGTTTGTAAAAGGGTTTTGACTCAAATCATTGACCCATTTCTACCCATGAACACTGTCTAATCTGCTGAGTTCATCCAGATTCCAGCATCTGCAGCTTTTAGGTTTCTCTATTATAGAAATTAGATGGTTAGGCCAAGATTGATTAGCGTTCAGTTAACACTAAACATTGAGATTCAGATGCTTGCAGTTTTCATTTGTTGATCTTATTGTACCAATTCCCTAGGCAAACGGTGTGAAATGTGTGAAGAAGGATACTTCGGGAATCCCCAGGCAGGCAGATCCTGCCAGCCTTGTTCCTGCAACAATAATGTGGATCCCAATTCAGTTGGAATTTGTGATCAATGGACAGGTGAATGTCGGAACTGCCTCTACAATACTGCAGGACACCACTGTGATACATGCAAACATGGCTTTCATGGAAACGCACTTGCCTCCAAGCCATCAGAAAAGTGCAAACGTAAGGGTTTGTTTTTAAATTTCATGTTGATAATTTTAATGAGGATGGATTCAGTGCTCCAAATCTGCAAAATGTAAAATTAATTTTACACTAAGCAAATTTCAGACACTCTTTGATGTTCTAGTTTGGTTTCATTCATTTTCTCAAAATCACTTGGTTGAGATTGCTCTGTTACAAATTCTCTTTGCATTGCTGGATTGTGATGTATCATCAATGCATGGCAGATACCTAGTGAGATTTCCATTCTCAGAAACACAAAATGAGCTCATTTTCAGTAGATAATCAAGAAGAAGTTTTAAGATAAAAAGTTCTGGAGACATTATTGAACCAAGGTACAGAACCAAGCTGACAGGCTAAGTTTTTCTAGGCTTGAATAGAGGAAGAGATGTTTTCAGTTTATTTGTCACAATACTTTTAGAATAGTGAGAATGGTTCTTCTACAAACGGACCAACAGGTTATCTCTGGCATTACATACAGCTATGTGCAGTGCGCTACTAATAGAGTAACAGGTTACAATAAAAAGAAAACTCTTCAGCCTTCTCCCTGATGCAGGAGATGTAGATGGAGTCCATGGAGAGGAGGGAACTTTGCATTACGTTCTGAGCTGCATTCATTACCTTCTGTAGCTTCTTCCAATCTTGAATAGAGCTGCTCCTGTACCACCCTGTGAAGCATCCAGCAAGTATGTTTCTGATGTCTACTTCCACTGGGGTGCTCAGAATCTATATAATCAAATCCTACAGCCTCCTGCCACCTTTCACAAAGTGGTCCTAGGAAGTGATAATGACATTCTTTAAATTCTGACACATTTGATTGAAGCAGCTGCAGAGGGTTATTTAGAAATCAAGGTGAGGGAGTGGTGGGAATGGTAGGTAGGGTTACAAATGGGTGAATGGCTGGTGGGAATATGAAATCAGTCAGGGCTGTAAACCTCAAGCAAATGTTCCCAAATTCTCTTGTTCTCCCTTTGCAATTTCAGGCAACATGACAGGAAATGCAAACCCTCTTCTTTCACGCAGTAAAGAAGGTTCACTAGGATGATTCCGGGAATGAAAGAGATATCATTCAAGGAACTTTTGACAGCTCTTGGCCTGTACTCATTGGAATTTAGGAGAATGAAGGGGAGAATGAAGGAGAATTGAAAGGCTTGTTCAGAGTAGATATAGTAAGGTTGTTTCCCATGGTGGGAAAGTCTAGGACGTGAAGGCACAACTTCAGGATTGAAGGGTGTCTGCTTTGAACAGAGATGCATAGTCATTCCTTCAGCTAGAGGATGGTAACTCTGCGGAATTTGTTGCCACAGGCAGTTATCATTGGATGTATTCAAGACAAAGATTGATAGGTTCTTGATTAGCCAGGGGATCAAAGGTTATGGGGAGAAGGCTGGACAGTGGGACTGAGTGGAAAAATGGATCAGCTCATGATTAAATAGGGGAGCAGACTCAATGGGCTGAATGGCCCATTTCTGCTCCTGTATTCTGTGGTCTTAATATGTTTACTATTTTAAATTAAAGGAATGGATCATTTGTTATGGTTTTTCTCCCTTTGAGATCCAATTCCCATGATAACAGATTTTTCCTCTTACCTTTAGAGAACTATTACAAGAAGAAAATGAGGGACAGATCCTAACTAAAAATAAATGATTTTTTATTTTTACAGCATGCAACTGTGACCCAAGAGGTTCTTGGTCTTTACAATGCAGGAGTGATGGGACATGTGATTGTAAGCCAGGAGTTTTTGGAGATCGATGTAACCAATGCTCAGGAGACACTTATTACAACAGCACCACAGGCTGTGAGGTGTGCCCAAACTGTTACCTGGCAGTAAAAAGCAAGGTAGGTATCTACTCCTAACTTCACAAGAGTTTGAAGAAAGGTTGATACAGCTTATCAACTAAGGCTTTTGTAGAGTCTTCTTAATCTCTCCAAAACCAGGAATGTTGAAAATGTTTCCTTTTTTTTAAATAACGTGTCAGTCTAACTATAGATCTTTTTTAAACACATTTCCATTAATTTAAAAAGTGACTAAACAGGGAAACCAATTGAAAAATTTGGGCCCAAAAATTCATGGAACAAGTTCATCTTCATATATGGGAACTAAAGATATAAAATTATTAAAAAAAAATCTCAATCCCAATATCGTGAGAAGAAATAACTAGCAGAGATTACCTTTAATAAACATGAAATTTTGTGAAATCAACCACATGGAATAACTATTGGCATACATTTTTCAGCTAATTCCCTCTCCCAAAAATTGACAATAAAAATTAAGTTGGTGGGGAACTGTAGAGCGGAAACATTGAATGATATTAGCAGCAAAAATGTAAATAATTTAGTGTGAAATTGCTTTAGCTACAACGCCATTAATCTTTTGCATTTTATATTTTAAGTTAAGTCAAGTTTATTGTCTTTTGATTGTCCAAGTACAACCTGATGAAACTGCATTCTCTGGTCCTCAGAGAAAAACATGCAGACACAACCAGACATAACACAGATACAAACAGTGCTTATGCAGAACAAGTATTCATATATGCAAACAAATAAATAAATAAACAAACATTGTTTTGTGAAAATGAGAATCTCGAATGGTTATATGAGCACTTCCTTTGGCCATTCAGCATTCTCACTGCCCATGGACAAAGCTGTTCCTCAGCCTGGTGGTGCTGGCTCTAATACTCCTGTATCTCTTTCCCACTGAGAGCAGCTGAAAGACGCTGTGCCCAAGGTGGAAGGGATCCTCAATAATTTTGCGTGCCCCCTTTAGTCAATGATCCCAGTAGATCACGCCGATGAGGTGGGGGGGGGAGACTTCAGTGATCCTCTCTGCCACTCTTATGGTCCTGTGGTCCATTTCTCTGTAGCAACTATAACACACAGTGATGCAGTCAGCCAGGACGCTTTAGATAAAGCTCCTGTAGAATGTTGACACAATGGTGTCCAGTAGCCTTGCCCGCTTCAGTCTTCTCAGTGAGGAGATGTTGTGTGTCCACAATTGGTCACTAGTTAAGTGAACTCCAAGGAACTTGCTGTTCTCTATTCTCTCCATGACAGAGTTCTTGATGTGAGTGGAGGGTGGTCATTCCTAGTCCTGAAGTCCACGATCATCTCCTTTGTCTTGTATATTACACCCTTTGTTAAAGCTCCAATGAAGCTGTAAATATTCATGATTTAATATACGAGTTATAATTTTACCAAAAAGAAGTAGGTGGAATATGATAGATTCTAGTCTGCTATTTCTGGAACAATGTGATTTTGAAGCACATGTTAATGGTTGTGCATTCTACTGCTAGCCCTCTCAAGCTTTCCTTCATTAGGAGGTATTGGGCCAGTGTCACCCAGCCTATTCCATTCCAGTCAATTATCTAATTGCCATGCAGTCATTAATGTCAGTTCCTATCATAGCAACCATTATTTTGTTTGAAAGTAACTTTTAAAAACATCGATCGACTTTGCTAATTGGGATGACCTTACTCTATAGAGGTATTTACTAATTGGTTGAAAGATGGACCAATTGATTTTTTATGTGTCATCGTTGACACTAACTTTGTGATACGAGTGCAGAGTGCAGGAAATGAATCAAGAAAACAAATTTTCTTGCCAAAGAAAGGCATAAACATTTACTAACAGAAAAGTTGTCACTTGGAAAACCAGAGGCACAATGGAATAGGGCTTGCCATTATCACCACGGCCAAGCTCCATCTCCCATTACCCGCCTCATCACCCATTCAATCCCCAAAAGTTTCAGCACAAGCTTTAGTATTGACTTATTATCAGTAGTGCCCAGGCATAGTAAATAAACATTTTTTCATAATTTTCCCATTTCCACTGATCAATTTGAACTCTGAAGCTTTGATTATTATTATGCATCCTGAAATTACAGATAGCTCATAGTCCCTATTGTACCTCATTGCTGATACTGAGCAATGTGACTCACTCTCTGGCACCCTTCACAATGATCTTGGGTCTTTCTTCATTCCACCCTTCACCAGTGAGAAAGACGTCCTTCTTAGTGGTAAAATCTAGATAGTTCCAATTACATAATGTCAGATTTTTAGATAATAACAAGTGCTTACAAACAGATTGTTAGAATTTTTTGATGAGCACTTTACCCTTTTTGTTTTACCCACCAGATAATGAAACACAAAAGTGTGGTCAGAGAAATGGAAATTCTCATCTCAAAGCTTAAGACAAAGGGCAGGCCAGCAAATGACAAGGACTTCGAGGAAAGATTGAGGAAAGCATCAACGATCCTCCATGAAATGATGACCACAGCTAAAGATATTGAAAGTAAACTTTACAGATAATATCAAACATAATGTTACATTCTCTCCTACTGCATTTTCCTTTCCTTCTTTTATCATTGTGGGGAATAGACTGACTCTCAAGTGAGGAAGGAACTGCCCAGGTTTTTGAGATGCTTTTCTCTCCATCATTGTTCAGGATGATCATGAATCACTGATTCAGATTTTGTGTAGAATTTATTCCAACAGTTGCAAGATATTTCTGTCATGATCCTAAATTATTCTGCTTCTTTCTGAAGGATGCTGTCAAACCATAGAACAAAGATTTCTGGAATCATTAAATGCCTAAGAAAGCTGAGGTGAAGTAAGGGTGAGGGTCACAGATTGAAAGCTTTTTTTCCCTCTTATTTTCCCCACTTTAAACAGTTTGTTCTATTGCCTCTATCAGTTGAGAACAAAGATTTTAGGATAAGGTAGGAGAAGTGACTGTCTAGTTGTGATTCAGGGTGAGAGACGACGATGTCCCAACTAGCTTCTTCTGTCCGGCCTGGTTCTTGTATTTCTTCCTTTTTAATTGACCGCCTAGAGTAACTCTTCTCCCTCACCAGGTTTTGTGGCAAATTCATCAAGTTATTCATCTATATGAAATCTTGTCTTTAATTCTTAATATTAATTTGGCTCCTAATCCTTTTCTTGCCCTATTTGGAATAAGTAAATCAGCTGATTTAAATTTGTCTGGGCTACAATCTCATGTAGTTGCCTTTGTTCTTCTTATCGCCAGAAGAGCTATACTTATGAGATGGAAAGATGTTGTCTCTCCTACACATACTCAATGGTTTTCTGATGTGATGGCATGCTTGACTCTGGAAAAAATTAGATGCTCTACTAATGCAATGAACCTTAATTTTCTAAATTTATGGGGACATTTCCTTAATTATTTTCAGAATTTATAAGATTATTGGATCCCATTTTATGGTTTGGTTGTCCTTTCTTTCACTCAATAATGGAATATGCATGTTTAATCATAACTTCACACAGGAAGGGTTAGATTATTAGAATAGTTTTTGTTTTATATACATTTTGTTTTTGTTTCTTTCATAGTTTATTTACAATTTTTTTGGTTGGATATATATTCTTATTATACCTACATATGAGCATATATATATATATATATATATATATATACATTTATCTGAGGCGCCTGCAAGCTCACACCAAAACACAAGAGCAACTTGTCCGGGAACTACTCTTTGCAGATGATGCAGCTTTAGTTGCCCATTCAGAGCCAGCTCTCCAGCGCATGACGTCCTGTTTTGCAGAAACTGCCAAAATGTTTGGCCTGGAAGTCAGCCTGAAGAAAACTGAGGTCCTCCATCAGCCAGCTCCCCACCATGACTACCAGCCCCCCCACATCTCCATCGGGCACACAAAACTCAAAACGGTCAACCAGTTTACCTACCTCGGCTGCACCATTTCATCTGATGCAAGGATCGACAAAGAGATAGACAACAGACTCGCCAAGGCAAAGAGCACCTTTGGAAGACTACACAAAAGAGTCTGGAAAAACAATCACCTGAAGAAACACACAAAGATCAGCGTGTACAGAGCTGTTGACATACCCACGCTCCTGTTCGGCTCCGAATCATGGGTCCTCTACCGGCATCACCTACGGCTCCTAGAATGCTTCCATCAGCGCTGTCTCTGCTCCATCCTCAACATTCATTGGAATGACTTCATCACCAACATCGAAGTACTCGAGCTGGCAGAGTCCTCAAGCATCGAATCCATGCTGCTGAAGATCCAACTGCGCTGGGTGGGTCACGTCTCCAAGATCGTGTTATATGGCAAGCTCTCCACTGGCCACTGAGACAGAGGTGCACCAAAGAAGAGGTACAAGGACTGCTTAAAGAAATCTCTTGGTGCCTGCCACATTGACCACCGCCAGTGGGCTGATATCGCCTCCAACCGTGCATCTTGGTGCCTCACAGTTCGGCAGGCAGCAACCTCCTTTGAAGAAGACTGCAGAGCCCACCTCACTGACAAAAGACAAAGTAGGAAAAACCCAACACCCAATCCCAACCAATCAGTTTTCCCTTGCAAAAGCTGCAACCGTGCCTGCCTGTCCCGCATCGGACTTGTCAGTCACCAATGAGCCTGCAGCAGACGTGGACATACCCCTCCATAAATCTTCGTCCGCGAAGCCAAGGTATAGATATATATATATATATATATATATATATATACACATTGGAAAGAACTATATGGAATATCTTAGCCAACCAATCTCAACATCTATCTGATATCATTGTGCAGCACAGAAATGGGCCTTTCAGATAATATGCTGACCATTTTACCCATCTACACTAGCCTAATTACCTGCATTAGGCCTGTATGCTCATGTACCATGCCAATTCAAATGGCTGTCTAAACTCCTCTCAAACCTTTCTTTAAAACATAGTCATTGCATTTGATTTCATCTTCTCTTCTGTCTGAGAGTTCCAGATATTGACCACTCTGTGCTTTAAAAAAAATCCCCAATTAGTTTTAAAACTCCTGTTCACCTTAAAATCGATGCCTTTTTGGTTTTGATAACACTCCAATGGGAAGAAGTCCCCTCCCATTGGAAGAATGCCTCGCATGATATTATATATTTTTATTGGGATACTCTTCATCTTCCCTCTCTCCAGTAACAATAAACCTAACTAATCCACTGTTCTGCCATAATGAAGTCTTTCAATCCAGACAACATCCTGGTGAATCTCTTTTGCACTCTTTTGAGGTCACATCCTTAACTGGGAAAATAAATGGGCTCTGCTATATTTGATGAGTTTTCCCTCTGCTTAGCTGATGAATCCTTTGGTCTCTATTGCAATCAGGTGAGATGCAGTAACTTGGCATGGATCGGACCAGCACAGTACCATATTACACTGTTGAATTTATGAAGCAGAGCTGCTGCTTGTGGAGTATTCAAGAGACGCAAATGTATCTAGCCTTGACAGTAAAATCTTATTCTTTCTACAGTTGATGATGAAAATAATCTCGATGAGCTGAAAAACCTTAACAGTAAGCTAAGTGTTGAAACTTATCGCCTGAACAACATTGCAAAATCTGTTGATGAGATTAGAAGGTTAACTTTAACATATGAAAATCGTGTCCGAATCACTGACAAGGTGTTAAGCAATGTCAGGACAAAGATCCAGAAAAGCAGGACAGAGATGAGGCAAATGGTAAGTCCCCATGTGATTAGAAAGTCTGAGATTTTTATTTGAAAGTAAATTCTCAGTGTGCACCCCTTGTGCACTTTAGCACAAAAACCAAAATAAAGACACTGATGTGCATATCGACAATGTATCAGGAAAGCCCTGGGCTTTTAAACCTTAACCCAGTGCAATAACAAATACAAAACATGCTTATTACTTCCCAGAAGCTACCAATACTATTATAAAAAAGTCCTTTTTTGGAATGTTATCCCTCATTATATTTCCTCCATTAGGACATAGCCCCTTAGAATTAGGTATCTTCTTGTTACAGCATTCTTTCTTTTCATGCGACTGAACATAGCTATGATATGATTATTGTTACCATACTGCCTCTTGTATTAACACAGATACTGGTGAGACATAGTCCTTTGTCAGTTCATTATATGCCACTGTTGCTTGTTTTGCAATAGTACTTGGATGTGCTACTATCCTTCACCTGGACATAATCTCTCTTGATTTTTATTAAACTATGATAGTTCCATTTGTCATAGACCTTTGTAATAAATATTGTCCTTCATAATTATACTACCACTTCTAAATATTCCTCTTTTTCATTAGAGAGTCTGATTATGTTTCTCTCTCATTATGTCATTGACACTTGTGACATTAGTAGATAGAATTCAAACCAGGAATAGAAAAAATGACTACCTGGGCACATCGATTCATTCAGTTCATATAATTTTTAATTAAAAAAAAATTAGACATACAGCATGGTAACAGGCCCCTTTGGCCTATGAGCACGTGCTTCCCACTTGCACCCAATTGACCTACAACCCCGGTATGTTTTGAATAGTGAGAGAAAACTGGAGCCCCTGAGGTTAAACCTGACATACACAGGGAGAACGTGCAAACTCCTTACAGAAAGCGTGTGATTCGTACCCTGGACCCAATCACTGGCACTGTAACTGTGTTGCACTAACCACTATACCGACCATGCCACCCAGTCTAAAATCCACTTTTACTTTAATAGTTCCTTTGAACATGACATAAATGACCAACTATTAATCTCAAGACGATACACCTCTACTTTTGAATCTATCAGTTGGAAGAATCAGCCTCTCAGCATCAACCTTCAGTATATCATAACTGTTTCTGATGACCAGATCTTCATATAAAAATTATATGGTATAATTGAGCCAAGAAGATATCTGAGTGAATACAAATCATTGCTGAACAATTAGAAAAAGGAAAATCTAGTATCTCAGTTGATGCATGCTTCCTTGAAACAGGACCCCATGTATCTTTTTTTAAAAAAAAATCAAAGTATGTGACCTTTTCTGCTGATGGGTAAACCATGGTTTCTGCTGGAATGGACGTTGATGTGGATCCAGGCTCCCTTCTCAGAAGTTTAATCTCAAAAGATAGGCACTTGGATGGTTAAAAAGGGCACGGCCAGCATCTCTGTGAAGCAATATTCAATGCTTTCACGATAGAGGTGACATGCTGTTAATTGTAATGGTTGCGAAGATGAGATTTTGTTGCCAACTGTCATATTATTTCTTACAGCCATCATTACCTACAGGTTCTAGTGGAGGAAATATCCCTACAGTTCTAGTAAATGAGGCTCAAAGACTGGCAGATAAGTATGTGGTCTATTTACTTGCTTCACTATTTCCATTGTGTTCCATTATCAATTTCATTCCATGACTTCAAGGATGAATATTAAGAACTTGCATTGTCAATTTTCAGGCATCAGAAAGATGCAGAGGATATTGAACAGTTCAGTGGTTCTGCAAACAACTCTGCTTTTGAAGCCCTTACATTAATTACACGAGCAATCAAAGAAGATCAGCAAACAACAGGGTCCATCAAGCGACTAACTCAGCAGTGAGTGCAAACAAATTATCATCAGGAATATCCGTGACTACCTCAGTCTCGTGTTAACTTTCTGTATCCCTTGAAAACTTCAACTGCATACAGTTGGAAATAACAATTCATCATTGTTTCAACTGAAATCATTGAAGTTTTTAAATTAATGTTGCAAATGCTAAAAACAAATTGCATCATAAAGTTTGTAAGGGATATCATGATATTAAACTTTAAATTATACATTAAGTGTATTCATTATGAAAAAAAGCATGCCCTTGTTGGTTTGAAAAGCAATCTAGCCTCTTTATACAATTCCTGCCAATGGAGAGTAGCTGTCTTTACTCTAAAATGTAGTTGAAGGTAAATATGTGATTATTTATATTAATGATTTAGAGGAGGATGTGGTTAACGGGGTAAGAAAATATGCGGATGATATGAAAATAGGGGGAGTGGTGGATAGTGAGGTAGATTTTCTTGGATTACAGAAGGATTTGGTTTGTTTGGAAGAGTGGGCTGAAAGATGGCAGATGGAATTCAATATAGACAAGTGTGAGGTGTTGTGTTTTGGTAAAAATAACCAGAATTGGACATATACAGTTCAGGGGAGGGCATTGAGGCACGCAGAGGAGCAAAGGGACCTGGGGGTTATGGTACAGAGTTCACTGAAGGTGGATTCCCATGTAGACAGGGTGGTTAAGAAGGCATATGGTATGCTGGCCTTCATAATTCATAGTATAGAGTATAGGAGCTGGGAGGTGATGCTGCAGCTGTTTAAGGCATTGGTGAGGCCAGGTTTGGAGTACTGTGCTCAGTTCTGGTCTCCAAGTTACAGAAAGAATAGAGAAAAAGTGGAGAGGGTGCAGAGAAGGTTTACAAGGATGTTGCCTGGCTTACAGCATCTGGATTACAGGGAGAGATTAAGGAGACTGGGACTTTATTCAATGGAACGTAGACGACTGAGAGGGGACTTGATAGAGGTATTTAAAATTATGACAGGAATAGATAGAGTAGACATAAACAGACTCTTTCCCCTGAGGGCAGGGGAGGTTGGAACAAGAGGCCATGAGTTAAGGGTAAGGGGGCAAAACTTTAGGAGAAATATTAGAGGTGGCTTTTTCACTCAGCAAGTGGTGGCAGAATGGAATGATTTTCCGAATGAGATAGTTGCGACAGGGTCCCTTCTGCCATTTAAGAGAAGGTTGGATGTGTACACGGAGGTGAGGGGGTTGGAGGGTTATTGGCGGTGAGCGGAAGGTTTGAGTGGAGTTGTTCTCGTGAACCGGTGTGGACTCGAAAGGCCGACATGGCCTGTTTCTGCTCCGTAAATGGTTATATTTTTAAAATATCTAAAATGAGTGAATGGCAGCTTTACTTTTCAACAGCAGAGGAGGCATTACAACCGGAGTTGAATAATTTCAAGGAAGTTAAGAATGCCCAACATGCAGTTTTACACAGATGATACAGAAATACCATGAATGTGGGAATGAACACAATCATGACATAAACTCTGAAAAGAATTATGAATAAGATTAGTGGATTATGCAGAGTTAACCAACACAACTGGAGTATTGATATTGAAGCCTGCTCTATGTTTTTAAAAACATAATGCTAACACATTTCATTCTGTTAGATCAAAACAGAAGAGTTACATGACAGAGGATATAGAAGAACAAGCAAACAGAATAACCACAAAGGCACAAAGAGCTAGTGAGAAGGCCAAGTGGAACTACAATGAGCTGAACAATTTACTTGCGATTAACATAACATCCCTTGAGGTTGGTAAATTATATGAGGCTGCTTATCAGGAGGAGGGTGGAAGTATGAACTCTCAAAGCACTTTATCAATGAGCAGCTTTGGAAGCAGCAAAAACATCAAATACAACAAACAATAGATTATGGCTGTGATTTTTGACAGTACAATTAATTTGTCAATTAATAGTGATTGTGAAACTACTCTCTCAAGATTCCTTTTATTGTTATGCAATACTGCCAAAAAATGTAATACAACACAAAACTTCCTTTACCTGTCGTAGGGCAAACAAAGAATCATGATTAACAGTGCCCAGCACCCCTTACAGTAAGAGGAAGACAAGCAAAAGAGAGTACTTTCATAGACATGGGGTGTTGATGGATTCACCTCCAGCATTCCCGCTGCCTCAATAGCCGCACAGACCCCTGTTCGATCGATTGGCAACCTGAGCATCAGATCCAAACCTCCGACGATCTGGAAGCTTTCAGTGCCCGAGGGCCTTTGGGAGCCCTTCTTGCCCTCAGCACCTACTGAATCCAACAGCATAGACTGGTTCCCATGAGGCAGTCTCCAGCCTGTGTGGTCCTTCAGCAGGTGAGCCCCTTGCTGGTCTGTTGCAGTGGTCACCGTCCTGGGTGGTCACCTTCTATGCTTCTCCTTCTCAATGGAGGGAATGGATGTTCTCCCCATTTCTAGTGCCCTGCTCTAGTCTGCACCCCTTGTGGTATGCTGCCCAGCACATGCACCATCATTTTGGGCACAGACCACGTGGTTGTAGGATTTGAAAAAAAAACTGATAGTTCCTTTACAGAGTAGTTGGGATTAGGACCGTGGGAGGGCTCTGTGGAGCTGAACTGTGTCATCACTCCCCACTCTCCCGCACCAACAGCAGTGCTGCCATTACACCAACTCCAGCAGCACCACCATTTTTGTTTTAAAAGCCACTTCCCTTGCTTGAGTAGGAAAAGAACTCTAGTTTTTGTGCCTCTTCAATGCCCTCAAATAAGCCAGTTATTTAATACATTACACAGGTATGAATCTAAAAGACCAGCTAGGAATGTGCTGTTGTGACCCTTAGCTGCTAGTGAGTTAAAGGATCTCATTTGGTGTTCAGAATTGACTTCAATCCTAGAGAAGTATAAAACATTTCCCAAAAGGTTGCGGTGTTTGTCGAGTTCCATTATCATTAAAAATTAGCTTCTTGTATTGATTTGGGGTGATTTTAAATATAGACCTCCTCCTGCTTCTACATCTGACACAGACTCAGTGAGAAATGATCATACAAGGATAATTTATTTCAAGTTAATTGCATCCATAATATAAAAGAGGTTCCTTTATTCTTCCCATTTCTGTGGTCTGATAGAGAAGCCCAAATGGACAAGAGAAGCTAATGAAAGGGAAAATGGAAATAAAGTTGTAATGTACAATAATTTTTTTTCAATAAATGTAGCTGGATATTTCAGGTCTGGTGAAATCAAAATGTTTTTTTTTCCCCCCCCCACCCCATTCATCAGAATGAAAAAAATCAATTGAAGGGCAGAGAAGATGATATAGAATTTGAGTTGAACAGAAAACTTGAACTGTATGAAACTTTGAAGAATAACATCAGTGATTTCCAGAGAGACATCATGAGAATTTTAGAGAAAGGAGAAATAGACCTAAAAGTAAGTGGCTTTCAAAAGTTGTGAAAAAATTGTGAAGTGGTTCCTGGGTTTGCTTGAAGAGTGTCTTTGATCTACATTCATATGACAACTATGTCACAGTAAATGTTGGAATAGCAAGGAAATCAATTTAGCCTCCAATGGATTACAAGCCTTTAGCTCAATAGCAATTACACAAGAAAAAAAAAGTGCCATCCCTGGAACATTCACAAAACCAAATCATCTACTGTTTTTGACAAGTGCTGATATTTCACTCAGTTAATTGGAGCAAGATTGAATACTACTCACATGCCCCTTGCCTTTTGTTGCTGGTTCTTTCTTTCTTTTTTCTTTGGCTTGGCTTCGCGGACGAAGATTAATGGAGGGGTAATGTCCACGTCAACTGCAGGCTCGTATGTGGCTGACAAGTCCGATGCGGGACAGGCAGACATGGTTGCAGCGGTTGCAGGGGAAAATTGGTTGGTTGGGGTTGGGTGTTGGGTTTTTCCTCCTTTGCCTTTTGTCAGTGAGGTGGGCTCTGCGGTCTTCTTCAAAGGAGGTTGCTGCCCGCCAAACTGTGAGGCGCCAAGATGTACGGTTTGAGGCAATATCAGCCCACTGGCGGTGGTCAATGTGACAGGCACCAAGAGATTTCTTTAGGCAGTCCTTGTACCTCTTCTTTGGTGCACCTCTGTCTCGGTGGCTAGTAGAGAGCTCGCCATATAACACGATCTTGGGAAGGCGATGGTCCTCCATTCTGGAGATGTGACCTACCCAGCACAGTTTGATCTTCAGCATCGTGGATTCGATGCTGTCGGCCTCTGCCATCTCGAGTACTTTGATGTTGGTGATGAAGTCGCTCCAATGAATGTTGAGGATGGAGCGGAGACAACGCTGGTGGAAGTGTTCTAGGAGCCGTAGGTGATGCCGGTAGAGGACCCATGATTCGGAGCCAAACAGGAGTGTGGGTATGACAACAGCTCTGTATACGCTAATCTTTGTGAGGTTTTTCAGTTGGTTGTTTTTCCAGACTCTTTTGTGTAGTCTTCCAAAGGCGCTCTTTGCCTTGGCGAGTCTGTTGTCTATCTCGTTGTCAATCCTTGCATCTGATGAAATGGTGCAGCTGAGATAGATAAACTGATTGACCGTTTTGAGTTTTGTGTGCCCAATGGAGATGTGGGGGGGCTGGTAGTCATGGTGGGGAGCTGGCTGATGGAGGACCTCAGTTTTCTTCAGGCTGACTTCCAGGCCAAACATTTTGGCAGTTTCCGCAAAACAGGACGTCAAGCGCTGAAGAGCTGGCTCTGAATGCTGGTACATCTTATGAAATTGCAGTTCTGCTCTAAATTTAGCAAATGGCACGATAATAAGAAATTGGATGTTGTGGGTCTCAATTATTTCTCTGCAATATATCCTCCACAAGGAGAAAAGACTGAATAGTAGTTTAACCCTTTATCTTTATTTGCTTTCAAAGGTTTCTACCAAATATTCAATCTCCAAATCTGCTGTTTATGCTTCGAAGAATATGCATTTTGGGTTTAGTCAAAATGCTATGATTTCAAAAATCCAAATTATACAAATTATTATGCATTGATTTTTATATCAAAATACTGAGCGAGTTTCTGTTGGATGCTAGTTCGTATTTGTAAAATATGCCCCAGAGGATGGACAAAAAAGCAAAAATGTAGAGCTGTTGAAAATCAGACATAAAAATGAGAATATTAACCTAATAACAGGTCCTTGACTTGAAATTTAGTTCTTTTTCTCTCCACTGATGCTGATTGATCTGTTGAGTATTTGCAGAACTTTCTGTTTTTATTTGACTGATTGCAGCTAGTTCCTGGGATTGATTCTCACATTCTAACAAAGTTTATTTCTCTGCAGACAGCTACCATGCTGCAAACCAGAGCAAATACTGCCAAGTACTTGGCTGAAGAGGCTGTCAAAAAAGGATCATACACACTGGAGCAAGTGGATCGTATCATAAACAATCTAAGAGGTACATAATCAACTTCATTACATTAAAAAAAATAAATAGAAAACTTGGGATTTATCAGTTCCCTTATGAATCACTTCATCAAAGCTAATTTCTCATACTTCCTCATTTGCTACACTGGATCCTTGGCTCAGTGTATTTCTGGCAGATTATTTTTGTGTCTTGTTATGTAAAGCAGATAAAAAGTATTTTCCCAATTTCTTATTTTACTATTGCCTAATATACACTTTCCTATCTCTGTCTAGAAGGGATCTACAGGTAAAAGACTTTTTTTTATATACTTACTGATAGATTTTGCTTCTCAATAGTTAACACTTTCTTTTTCTCCTTTTTTTTTTAAAAAAAATCAACTTTTGACCATTTTTTAATGAATTGAAAAGATTTCCAATTCTCAAGCCAACTATTTTTCCCTTAGAACATTTATAAGCTTAGAGTTCAAATTGTTTTTCATTTTCCAGTCATTCACAGTTGGACCACTTTTCTTGCTGTGTTTTTTTTTTGCCTGAAAGGAATATGCAAACAAATCATGTAATTTTATGTAATTGCTGATCTTTGTAGTTTCTCACTCTACCACAGCCAAACTGTCTCTTCTTTTCCTTAGTTTAGCTTGACATTAGCTTCAGATTGAGCTACATCACTTAAAACTTAATGCAAGAGTCAATCTCACTCTTTCTGAGAGGACCTTTGCAACATTATTAATTCACCCTTTCTTGTTCGACAATATTGTACAACTTAGTTGGTTCTTCAATATACTCATTTGGAAATGCATCTTAAACACATGCAACCTGTACATTGTTTATACTGATTTGATTGTCCACTCTCTATGTAAATTATGTCTCCCTGGTTGCTCCATTATCCTTATTACATAGACCTCAGATATCCTCATCACAATGACCATTTGCAGGACTATAAAGACGACTCTCACCAATATCATCTGCCTCCTGCTGATTATTCACTCCACCTAATTGATTCTAACCCTATCCCCTATTATCTGAGTCAAGATATTTCCTAACAACAATACTGATATCATATAGTTTTCCTTTATTGCCTGTCATTGATGAACATCATCTATCCTAGAATATCTAGTTCCCACCTTGAGTCATCCTGGCTTTTCATTGACTTATATTGTGCCCATTTACATGACACGATGAAGGATGAAGCGTGCATTTGGGCAAGTTCTTTTAAATTTGGTCTTTTAATGTTTGCTGTTCGTCTTATTTAGTACTTGTTAATATGAGCACAGCAATAATCATGTCTTGCTCCACAACTACCTGACTTATGCTGATGTCATTTTTGATCCGAAGTGTAAAACTTTCACACTGATGCCAGTGTTGAGTTGCTCCTACCTCTCTTGCTCATTGCCGTCCCTGCCTTATTCATCAAAGCTCCAACTCTGTGGACTGAACACTTCAGTGCTCAAACCACTCTACATTCTGCAACCCTCAGTTTTAAACGCACAAGCATCAAAGGTTATGGGAAGAAGGCCAGGGAGTGGGGCTGAGTGGGAGAACGGATCAGCTTATGATTAAATAGTGGGGCAGAGACCCAATGAGCTGAATAGCCTATTTCTGCTCCTACACCTTATGGTCTAAGCTTGACCTGCTAAGTTTTTAACATGCTTTGATATTACAGACTTCAACATACGAATAATCAGCAATAAGACAGCTGCTGCAGATGCTTTGAATAAGATACCGTATATCATCAGGACCATTGACAGTGCCAAAATGCTAACTAACCAGGCTGAGAACCAACTGGGAAATGCACTAACAACTGCTAAAGACGCCAGGGGCAAAGTTGAAATGGCACACAGTATTACTAATAATATTCAGAAGGTACTATTCAATTATATTTCAACCCTGTTAAATACAGTGAAATTAAATGCTATCTTTTCAATTAATGAGCTTTTCAATTCTTCCCCAAAATTCTTTTATTTTCCTCACCTCCTGACTTGTTGCCCTCATGTTGTTCACCCTTTCTTACACTTGCTATTGTTAAAAATCCTAGAGATGTTGACCCCAGGTGAGTGATTCTCATAGTTTCCCTTTCTTCTCCGGCCACTTCTCAGTCTGCATGCAGCCCCAGCTATTGGGAGAGCTGCAAAACACATTTGTGTACTCGAAAGATGAGGACTGCATCAAGAACTGTTGCACTGAGATGAAAATTAGACTGCTTTCTTGTAAATTATCTGGTCTTATAGAATGTCAGCATAAATTATCTGTATTAACAGAGCTGAAAATTGTATCAAATTAAAAAAACAAGAAAATATACCTGTTTGAAAAATTTCTCTTGCACATAAAGTATTTTGTCAGAACTGAAAGATATTAAACTAACCGAAGACAGTCCTGAATAGTTGTGAATATTTCCAAGATTAAAACAGCACACATAATGTTCTATCAAGCTTTGCTATCTAGCTTTAAGTTATTTGTCTATGTTTACCCAGTCCTTTTATTAGAAAAATAAATCCATGTCAAAAATGTGACTGACATTTTCAACTAATGTGGCTGGGAACATTACTTCATAATTTATCAAAAAATCTTGTTGAGTGTGTTCTTTAAACTGTAGATTGCCATCTTGAACTAACTGATTAATATTCATTTGAATGTCATCTCCAACATTTTGTGGCCACACAATTGGTGAGGTGATTAGTGCAACGTCCTTACAGAGCTAGTGATTGGGACCGGGAGTTCGAATCCCGCGCTGTCTGTAAGGAGTTTGTACCTTCTCCCCGTGTCTGCGTGGGTGCTCTGGTTTCCTTCCACCTTTCGAAATGTACCGGGGGTCCAGGTTAATTGGATGTAAATTGGGTGGTATGGGCCGAAATGGCCTGTTACTGTGCTGTATGTCTAAATTTAAATTTAAAATTAAAATTTGCTGACAATAAATTTCAGCATGTTATTGTTTCAATCCTATGAACAGAAAGCAATTCAATCACTATTTGATGCAGAAACTACATTAAATGATACCATGTTATTTGATGAAAAGTTAAAAGATATAAATGTACAACTGCAACAATTGGAAACTGACGTGGCAAATAAACAGAGATATGTGAATGAAGATGCATTGACGGCAGAGAAGGTAAGATTATTTGTGATGCTTTCTAATTTACAAGCAAGTTGGTTTTTTGCGTCCAACAGTCCTGTGATTTATTTAATCACTGGGGTTTCAAGGATTTCACTGGTTTCTGTCTAAGGAGAGAAATAAATAATTCTGAGCAAAGAACGCAATGAATCTTTGTAATCGAGCATTAAACTGTTGCAAACAAATAATATACCTTCTGAAGTGCTGACTTTTTATATTTGCACAAATGAAAAGGTTCACTGCTAGCTTCAGTCTATTAACCAACTGAATCTCCCAGGGAAAACTGCAACATGGAACTAACACCCAGTCAGAGCAAAAACAATAGATTAATGACAAATTTACATCAGACAGAAATAATAGTCCTTATGGAAATTGGTTACATCTGCATTCACTGGTGGAAGGTTTTATCCGAAGGCCTGTGAAGAAGGGATGAGAGGTTCACTGTTATATTCTTTGGAGCTGGTCATGCCATAAGACAGGAGCAAAAATAGGCTATTCAGCCCATCAAGTTTTCCCACCATTTAATCATGAGGTGACTCATTTACCCACTCATCCTAGCTGCCTGGCCTTCTCCCAGTAAATTTAAAAAAAAAATTCATTTGCATCAACAAATAGATATAATCCTCAATGTAATAAAAATGATACAAAATGATATATAATTTTTTTCTTTTTATTCCCTCCCCCAAAGAAAAAGAAAAAGAGAGAAAATAGAAAAAAACCTGAATTTATTTATCATTCATTATTCATATATTCCTAGCATAGTATTCTATCTTGTACATATTAAATGGGAGGAGTGGTGAAATCTATATATGGTTTCCAAATCATATAAAAATTCTCAGGTTGATTCCTTAAATTTTAAATAATCTTTTCCAAAGATATACAATTTGGAATTTCCATATGCCATCTATCTAACCGTATAAAATTACATGTTACTACCATACATTTCCATGCCTCCCCATAAACTTTGATGCCCTGGCTAATCAAGAATGAATCTCTGCCTTAATTATACCTAATGACCTGGCCTGAGCAACTGCCTGTGGCAACAAATCCACAGATTTACCACCTTCTGGTTGAAGAAATTCTTACTCATTTCTGTTCAAAGCAGACACCCTTCAATCCTGAAGTTGGGCCTTTTTGTTCTAGACACTCCCACCATGGAAACAACCTTTCTACATCTACTCTGTCTGTACCTTTCAACATTTGAAATGTTTTATTGAGATCCCCCCATTCTCCTAAATTCCAATGAGCATAGGCCAAGAGCAGTCAAACACTTCTTGTATGATAATCCTTTCATTCCCAGAATCATCCCAGTGAACCTCCTTTGAACCTTCTCCAATGTCAGCACATCTTTTCTTAAATGAGGAGCCCAAAACTGCTCACAATATTCCAGATGAGGTCTCACCATTGTCTTATAAAGCTTTACTCTCACATTCCTGTTCATGTATTCTATTCACCTTGAAATGAATGTCAGCTTTGCATTTGCCTTCTTCACCACTGTCTCATCTTGCAAGTTTACCTTCAGGCTATACTGCACAAGGACCTCAAGGACTCTTTGCATCTGGATATTTTCAATTTTCTCCCCATTTGAAAAATAGTCTGCCCATTTATTTTTTTCTACCAAGTGCATGAAAGTACACTTTCTGACATTATATTTCATTTGCCACTTCTCTGACCATTCTCCTAATTTAACTAAGTTCTTCTGAAGTCCCCATATTTCTTCTACACTCCCTGTTCCTCCACCTACCTTCTTTTCTTCTGCGAACTTGACCACAAAGCCATCCATTCCATAATTCAAATCATTAATATACAACATAAAAAGTGGTCCCAACAATGACCCTGTGGAAAACCACAAGCAACTGGCAGCCAATCAGAATATAATCCTTGCATTTACAACACCCTACTTCTTGCCAATCAACCAATGCTCTACCCATGCTAGTATGTTTCCTGTAATACCGTGGACTTTAATCTTCTTAAGTAGCCTCGTGTGGCATCTTGACAAATGGCTTCTGTAAATCTAAATCCTCAACAACCACTACATCTCCCTTATCTAGCCTGCTTGTCATTTCCCCAAATAACTTCATTCTTTACAAATTGACTCCAATATCTCTCCAACCAATGACTTCATGATAATTGACCTATAATTTTCTTTCTGCTGCCTCCCTCCCTTCTTGAAAAATTAGGTGATATTTGTGATTTTTTCAGTCCTCTGGGGCCCTGCCAGAATGTACTGATTCCTGAAAGATCATTAACAATGCCTCCACAATTTCTATCGCCACCTCTTTCGGGACCCAAGGGTGTAAACCATCTGATCCAGGAGACTTATCCACCTTAGACCATTCAGCTTTCTGAGCTCCTTCTTCCTTGAAATAGTAGTTACACTCACTTCCCTTCCCTGACACCCTTCAACATCTGGTACACTGCTAATGCCTTCCACAGGGAAGACATGCAAAATACTCATTTAGTTCCTCTGACATCTCCTTGTCTCCCATTATTATTTCACCTGTGTCATTTTCTTGAGGCTTTTATATCTACTCTCACCTCTCTTTTATTCTTTATTTACATGAAGAAGCTTTTTATATCCTATTTGATATAATTTGTTATCCAACATTCATACTTCATCTTTTCCTACCTTAAGTTTTTTAGTTACCTTCTGTAAGTTTTTAAAAACTTCCCAACCCTCTATCTTCCCACTAATCTTTGTTTCCTTGTATGCCCTCTCTCTTGTTTTTACATTGGCTTTGACTTTCCTCATCAGCCACAGTTGTGACATTTTTCCATTCGAATATTTCCTTTTTTGGTCTGTATTTATCCTGCACCTTCCCCATTTCTTGCAGAAAATCCATCCATTGCTGCGCTGCGGTCTTCTCTTCTAATGGCCCCTTCCAGTCTACTTTGGCCAGTTCCCCTCTTATGCCTGTCTAATTCCTTTTACTCCAGTGAAATACTGACACATCTGACTTTAGTTTCTCCTTGTTAAATTTCACATTGAACTCAATCATATTGCGATCACTACCCCCCCCCCCCCACCAAGTTCCTTTACGCCAGTGGTTCCCAACCTTTTACTTTCCACTCACATAACATTTTAAGTATTCCCTATGCCATAAGTGTTCTGTGATTAATAAGGGATTGCTTAAGGTGGTATGTGGGTGGAAAGTAAAAGGTTGGGAACCACTGCTTTACACTAAGCTCTCTAATCACCTCTTGTACATTACACAACACCCCAATTCAGTCCAGTCAATCCCCTCATTAGCTCATCAACTGCTACTTTAAAAAGTCATTTCATAGGCTTTCCACAAATTCTCTCTCTTGATATCTAGTTCCTATCTGGTTTTCCCAATCTACCTGCATTTTAAATCCCCCATGACTACCATAACATTGCCTTTCTGACGTCCCTTTTCAATTTGTTGCTGTAATTTGTTGTCTACATCCCGACTACTGTTTGGAGGTCTGTATATAACTGCCAACAGTGGCTTTTACCCTTGCCATTTCTTAACTCAACCCACAAAGATTCTATATCTTCTGATCCTATGTCAGCTCTTGCTATGATTTAATGTTGTTGCTTACCAACAGAGCCACTCCACCCCTCAGTTTACCTACCTATCCATTCGATACACATGTTCTTTGAGTATGTAAGAAGCAAAGTCAATAGAGGGGAGACTGTATATATAGTGTCTTTGGATTTTTCGAAAGCATTTGACCAATTGCCATTTGAAAGGTTAGTTTACAAGATACCATGGAAATGCATTTACATGGATTAATTATTGCACTGAAGACAGAGATTGGAATAAATTGGTCTTTAACAAGCTGCAAGGATGTAATAAATGAAATGCTGCAGGAATCAGACCTTGGCCCTCAATTATTATGATTTATTTGTAAATAACTTGGTGGAGGGCAAAAGTGTACCAGGTTTGGTGGTAACATACAAAAAAAGTGAGAGGGCATGTTGCAGCTGGCAAATGAATGGACAAAATCTTAGCAAATGAAGTTTAATGTGGAAAGCTGAGTTCCTCTTCCATTTCTATTAGCAGAATCAAAAGAAAGACTAACCTCTAAATAGAGATTGCAAATGAGCAAAGTATGGATGGATCCAAGTGTTCTTGCTCACTAATCATGTTAGCAGGTTAGTTTAGCAATGTTTGTTTTCATTGCAAGAGGTTTGGAATTTAGAATAGGGAAGAGCTATTACAATTGTACAAGGTACAGGTGAGGCCTCAGCTGTGGTTGTGCAGTTTAATCATTTTATTTGAAGAAAGAATGTTCTGGCATTGGGACTGTTCAAAATAAATTCTCTTGGTTAATAGCTGGAATGAAACAACTGTTCTATCACCAACAGCTGAAGGAATTACATCTAGTGTATATTCTTTGGAGTTTAAAATAATGAGGGGTTATTTTATTGAAACATACAAGACTTTGAGGGAAGCATTACAGGATAATTGATATAGATATTTACTTCTTGAATGTGGGAACACAGTTACAAGATTCAAGAGCAGCTATTTAAAAATGAGCATTGCGGGCTTTCTGAGGTTGGAGAATCTCTGAAATTCTCCAGTCAGGATTGTTTTACAGGTGAGGCCAAGGTGGGTGCTGGAAGAGTGTGCTAATATCATCACAGAATTGAAAGCAATGGGGAACTGGCAGAGAAGAGAAGAAGACAAGGGTAGATCGGTCTTGAATATGAATGGCAGGACAGGTTTGAGGAACTTGATTCTGTCTTGACTAAACATCATCTTCACCACAGCCTGGGCCAAATTTAGATCAAATTTGGAGCTTCTCTAGTCTGTGAGTGGTTATCATTTGAAAGAATGCATTTAACTATTTGTTTATTGCTTCAGATTGCAGACACTGTAAATGCAGCAACTATGAATACTGCAAATGCAAAGGATTCTGTGATTAAAACAATGAAATTGATAAACGATTTACTACTTTCTATGCGTGAGTATGACAAGTTTACAAGTAGGCTAGAACTGTATCTTTGAGCAACAAATGATTTTAACCAAAAATGTTCATTAAAAATATTATCAGAACTACATCTTTATTTTAAGTCTCAGAAGATGAATCAGTATAGCAGTTTAGTAAGTGTATAACCAGGAACTACAAGATAGTAGAATGTGACCAATTGCAGAAAAGAGTTGGTTTCAAATAACTTGGAGGAAATAGGTCTGACATAGAGAAAAATTATTCTTTTGACTTATCAATAATGCACAGAAAATATAGCTCAGAAGCATTGCTATCCTTTTTGGCTTCTCCATTCACTGATAATGCTTTTCTTTCTTCCTTTTATTTAACAAAGCCAAAATTGGGAACGATTGCAACAAATTACATTAAAAAAAACACAAATGACCTCCTTCATTCATTTGGTAATCTATCTTTTCCTTAGATAACCTTCCTGAGGTAAATGGGTTTCTTCTTCATTCCTACTTATGCTTTTGGTTACACCACATTATCTGTTGTCTTGATCTTTCTCAGAAATAGAAATACTCTTGGAATAAACACACCATCAAAACATTTTTTAGCTGTGAGACCAGTGGAGTTGAATCCATGGACACTCAATGACCCTGAGGGGACTTTCTTTTGCTTCTCTTTCTCTCTTACTGTAAGGGGCACTGGATAACACCAATGACACCACTTTGTCTGCCTCACAGCAGGCAGAAGGCAATTTTGTATAGTATTACATGTTCTGTTTAAGGGAATCTTGAATCTTGAATTTTTACAAGGAAAAAGAAGTAGACAGATATCCTCTCATTATAGCCTTGCTGATCGGGTGCCATCCTTGTCAATTCTTTTTCATCCATTCTAAGGCATCTACTTACTCTTTACAATGGCTGCTTGATATCCAATATTCTCATGATCCTCTTGCCCATTTGAATTCCAGTTTAAACAACAGAAAACCATAAAACCTCTTTCTTCATAAAGAACAAAGACTGGTATTTCCTAATTATATTCCTATCATTAAGTAAATTGAAGTCCACTTGTAATTTGTTGCAATCCTCAAATCCTGATATTTGCATTGATTTTCTTTTTACTCCTGTGGGGAAGTGTCTTCCAGCTTTAATTGTGTGGGAGGTTAGGATTTCAGGAATCAGTTACTCTGTGGCACCAAAATACAGTCCTTGTATCCTGTTATTTATAAGAAAATGTTCATTTTAACCCCATCATCCAGGCTTAGAATCATGGCACACAATGGTGCATTTGTCACCAAGTCCAAATTTTGGTGCAGCACATTATTTGTGGGTCATCTCCAATTAGCCAAAAATAAGAAAGATCAAAATCCTTTGGGATTTTAGCATCTGTGATAGGCATGGGATACAACTCTTCAGAAATTACTTATTGGAATATTTTAAGGCAAATGAGTGGGAACCAGATCTTAAGTATTTTTTTATGCTTGTTCGTTAAATATCTGTGGTGTTTCTTTCTCTCTAACTGGTCACTAAATATGAGTCATCTATGCATGGACCTTGTTTAGATACAGATTTACTCAAAGAAGCATTACTTAGTCAATGATTGTGTTTCATTTGCAGGCAACCCAGCCAAAATTGATACTACTAAGTTAGAAAATGTGGAGAAGTCACTACAGATCTTTAAAGGTCAATGGATTAATGAACTTCAATTACATTTGCAACAGTTGAAAGATGCAGCTGGACAGCAGCAACAAATAATTGCAGTTTTTGACCAAGATATTGGTGACATCCTTGGAGATATTAAAAATCTTGAGCATATCAGAGATACTTTACCCAGAGGATGTTTCAACACTGCAGCTGTTGAACGGCCCTAATTGTTTGGTATCCTCTACCAATAATTGTACTGCTAAATATTAATGATGGAAATATCTTATTTTCAGAGAAAAAAACCACCAGAAAAATATGACCTTTCATACAATGCCACCACCCAGAAAGATCAAATAAAGATAAACAAAGCAACAAGCTTTGCAATTTTATCAACTATAACTGATTCTCATATTACTACATTGATCTCAATATTTACACTTTGCTTTATATATTAGAGGCTACTTATAATCTGCCCCTTGAGACCTCCTGCCCAGAGAGGCTAAAATTAAGAACTTTATTTTTTTCATCAGTTTATCTATTTTCAAATTCATAAAATCATTCTGCATTTCAAGTTACAATTTATGGTGATTTAATAACCCAAAAATGTATTAGAGAGACGTGCCGCATAGCAACATTAATAGGTTATTTCATCAGCAAGTTTTACATTGTTTTTGGACACAATCAGTAATATTTGCAATTTTGCAATTTTGATACACCAAAGGTTTAAAAGTCAAAGTTTGACAGAATCAACGTAGAATGGTCTTGTAGTGGCCTTTTCATGATGTGAGGGACTGCTCTGATAGGTGTTATTATTGTTCTGCTTCCATAGCTGAGAGGTTTCCATTCCTGGTTGCTACATATGCAATGATGCCTGAGAACAAACAAATTTAATGACTTTTGCAACTAATTACAATTTAATGGAAATCTACTGGTTGCTAGGAAGCAATAGCCAACTGAGATTCAGGGTCATTGGGACTGAAAGAGGCAAAACTGGAGAGTGCTGTGAAATTGCAAAAGGATATATGAACTGGCTGCAACGTGGCGACGGACATCAATCTAATTGACTGTTCCTCAGTCAACAGAATTTGGCTTTTTTTTAAATGTGGAAAATCGTCTAACAACAGACTTCATATAAAAGGCAATGCCGTAAACATGTTAAGTCACCTCATGTATCGTCCTGACATCTTAATCTTTCAGCATTTCTCCTTGGATTTTAGAGGTGCTTACCTCTATATTCCTCCTTCTGTTGTTCCCAATCAGTTGCTTCTTTCCCAGATGCTAAAGTGGCAAAATATAAATGATCTGTTTTAATCTCTGCTCCTTGCACAGATTTATAGGCACCTACCACATGAACTCATATTGGAATAGAGATCAAACCAGATCAAATGATCAAAGGGTGAATCCTTAATTTTAATTGTGGTATTGAGAGAAAATTATGGACATGGAAATCCAACCTTTGCCTCCAGTAATTCATGCAGGTATTTTTTGTTTTGGTTAGCAGATGCTTAGATGCATACCAACAAGTTTGCCATTTTTTGATTATTATAGGATAAAGAGCATGTTGTGTAATAGACATCATGGTCAATTGGTTGACTCATGTTGTGCATCACTATATTTTTTTAATCACCTGCCATAAAAGTCGCAAAGCACTAAAAACACCACAAAATGGAATGAGTAATTTGAGCCACTTCCTCTCAGTCGTTGACAAGAGTTGCACCAGATCAAACTTGATTGAAGGTTTTTTTTGTGGAGTTAGAGGCATGAATCCAGCAATCTGCTTTAGTGGCATTGGCAGATATAAGAACACACATGGTTTAGAATTTTTTGGTTGCATGACCAGCTTTCACAGCAGCAGTCTTAAATCTCACACATTTTGTAGATTTACCCATTGGGAATAACTGAAATCAAAGTAATTTTGCCCCACACACTGAACTCTGCAATTCCGACCCAAAAAAAAAATTATTTGCAGCTTTCAGAAGTGGTTAGATGCTTGGAATGTCCGAGATTCCTTTAAAATCAGGGCCGATGCCAGCAAACAAAAGGGAAATTACTGCACATATCGTTGGATATTTATACCCTTGTTGCTGAGACACCAGCTACCAGTACATGATCTTTGGTCTGGGACAACTGGATTTTTTTCAGACCAAGTACTTTTCCTGTTATAATCAGTTGCTTGAATATTTCAAGTAGCAAGCTATTTTTACAATAATGTGATCCATTTAGTGTGAAATACTAGACACTTTTGTATCTTTCCTTATTTATTTGTTATGTGTTGTTTAATTTTAACCCTTAATTGTGATTTCTCTGAAGAGCTGGACACTCTTCACCTGTTTCAACCGTCTTACAAACGTTAGGACTAAATTTGGTTGTCTGCAAGATAATTTTATTTGAATTAAACATTAACTGGGAGTACAATGAACAACTAATGTAATGGTATCATTAATGACAAATTTCTGCACTGATGCTTCAACAAAAAATGTTCAAAGCATGGTACAATCACATCCATTATATCTCCATGGCAATTAGAATGAGAAACATGTAAGTGCACCACTTTTCTGTGATACCAATGAATATGAATATGGCTTTATCACCTTGAGGGGTGATTGACAGAAGTACATAAAATTATGAAAGGCATAGGATTGATCCAATCTTTTCCCCAAGATGGAAATATCAAATAGTGGAGGGCTTCACTTTTAAGTTGCAAGGAGGAGAGTTTATAACAGATTTGAGTATGGTTTTTAAAAAAAAAAGAATGATATAGTTAAAATAGATATGATAACAACATCCAAGAGGCATTTAGAAAGGTTCATCAACAGACAGGGGAATGAGGGTCATAGGCCAGGTGCAGGCAGATGTGCAATTTACATTAGCATCATGGCTAGCACACACAAGGCAACTCAAAGAGTCTGTTCCTATTGTTCCAGGTCTTTCTCTTTTCCCATAACTGTAGTCTTACTTTAAATATTTTATAGAATTCTCAGATCATTTGTTGAATACATTAGCTGTAAAATAGCATACTTCCATTTTTTAAGTCATGGATAGATCATTTGTAATAAAACCAAACAGCTATATTTGCACTGCTGATGTCTAACTGTTGTGTTTTCTGCATGAAGTTTATAACATTCCTTATTTAAACATCTCAGTATTAAAACTGTGCTTTGAAGACACTACTGCATCGAAGTATTTGAAGTAATTCATTTGCAACTATTCTTCCTGTTTTTGTATGTAAATTTCATTTTTACAAGTCAAATAAAATATTAAAAATAGTTGTTCACAAGAAAATTCTGTATTTTGATTTCAATGGTGAAATATACGCCAAAAGGCAGAGCCGATGATTTTGTGCATAAATGTGTGTAGTGTGCGTCGAAAAAACCAAAGACTTGTTGATCCAAACCAAGGCTTTTATTCACTAAAAGACTGGAGCATATCACAAGTAGGTCGACCAGTCCAGAATGACCTGGTCTGGCTAGGAGCAATCCTTTAAGACCTGCCAGTAGGTGTGGCTACACTCTCAGCCAATCACAGTCATCCTACACTACCATCTGTACATATGTACATGTACACATTGGTGATAGAATCTGTACTATCACAATGTGCAACTTGGTTTTTATCATTGAACCAAAGAATTCAGATGGTCCTTAATTTGAACCACATTCAAGACTGATTGAAGTTTGCATTTAAGATTTTAACTTTAGCAAGTTGAACTGTAGTCTTCCAACAAGACTTACAACTCTGGGAAAAATGTGAACCAGTGACGTGGGCTCTTTTAACTTCCTTAAGACAGCAATATAACCTTATAACAATTACAGCACAGAAACAGGTCAACTTGGCCCTTCTAGTTCATGCCAAACACTTTCTCCTACCTAATCCCACTGACCTACACTCAACCCACAACCTTCCATTCCTTTCCCTTCCATATACATATCCAACTTTTCCTTAAATGCTAATATTGAGCCTGCCTCCACCACATCGTCTGGAAGCTCATTCCATACACCCACCACTCTCTGAGTAAAGAAGTCCCCCCTAACTTTCAGCTCATGTCCTCTTGTTTGTATCTCTTCCTTCCTTATATATTCCCCTAATAATTTGAAATACCTCAATCAAATCCCCTCTTACCTTCTACGCTCCAAAGAATAAAGACCTAACTTATTTAACCTTTCCCTATAACTTAGACCCTGTAACCCCAGCAACACTCTAGTAAATCTTCTCTGCACTCTCTCCAAATTGTTGATATCTTATACTTTAATAACAAATTTAATGACTTCCCTTGCCCTCTGACTGTAGCGAATAGTTAGAACAAGAGAAACAAGAACAGGAGTCAGCCATCTGGCCCTATAAGCCTGTTCAAGAGATCGTGGCTGATCTGATGACGGACTAATTTCCACATACCTGGCTTTTCCCTATATCCTTTAATTCCCCTACTATGTAAAAATCTATCCAATCTTGTCTTAAATATATTTACTGAGGTCACCTCGACTACTTCAACAAGCAGTGGATTCTACAGATTCACCACCCTCTGGGAAAAGCAATTCCTCATATCTGTACTAAATCTGCTATCCTAAATCTTGAGGCTACCTCCCCTAGTTCAAGTCTCCCCCACCAATGGAAACAACTTACCCAACTTTATCTTAACTATGCCTTACATAATTTTATAAATTTCTCTAAGGTCTCCTCTCATCCTTCTAAATTGTAACAAGTACAATCCCAGATGACTCAATCTTTCCTCATCTCTGGAAGGCCAGTGCATCCTTCCTCAAGTAAGGAGACCAGAACTGCATGCCATACTCCAGATGTGTTCTCAGCAGTACCTTGTAGAGTGGCAGCACAACTTCCCTACTCTTAAATTCTATCCCTCTTGCAATGAAGGCCAACATTCCATTTGCCTCCTTGATAGCTGGCTGTACCTGTAAACCAAGCTTTTGTGATTCCTGCACAAGCACTCCCAAGTCCTTCTGCACAGCAGCATGGCTGCAATCACTTGCCATTTAAATAATAATCTGATCTTCCATTTGCCTTCTAAAGTGGATAACCTCACATTTGCCAACATTGTACTCCATTTGCCAAATCCTTACCTACTCACTCAACCTATCTCAGCCTCTTTATATCCTGTGCACAATTTGCTTTTCCACTCAATTTAGTGTCATCAGCAAACTTAAATACATGGAACTCTGTCCCCTTTTACTTCAAACTATTGGACCTCTGTTGTATGCAGAAACAGATACAGCCTCCAGCCTATGACCACTTTCACCTGCAATATTTCCAAATTGTATCTCGCACTGTTTGATGTCACGTGATCGAAGACAAACTGTCATGTGATCATATCTGTGGCGTTAAGCAGCTGCAAGTTAAGATAGGTGGCAGCGCAGTGGGTAACAGTGTTGCCTCGTTACTGGCATCATTCACTGACCAGGGCAGGCAAGCAGAATAGCTACATGGGCAGTAATTGTTGCATAAGTTAAGATTCTCATAGAGGTGCAGGAGCAAAGAACCAAGAAATTAACAATAAAAAATGACGACCAAAGATATGATTATGGAAAAATGACTTTCATTTTTTTCACAGACATTATGTGTTTAAGAACAAATTTTGAATGCGAGTCCTCGAGATTGCTTGCAACACTCATTGAGATTCAGGAACAATTTATGAACCTCTTCAAGATGAAATCTTAAAGAAAGTTATTTATGGCTGTGGACATTTTTATATGCTTTGTGGAAATTTTTAAGTACATATTTCTTTTATCAGTAGTATAAATTGTAAAATGTCGGATTGGGTTTACACAATGTTGCTTCATTTCCTCCAACAAATTTATTCAGTAGGGTGATAGAGGTCAGCGATGTTTTAAACTGCTGGATTTTCCCTTGCGCCACAAACTTTAATGAAAATTCAAGAATTTAACTTCAAAACTGGGCCATATATTGCCTGTCAGAGCCACTGAGATCCCAAAATGTCTGCAATCAAATATCTTCCCTGATTTGGTTGGAAATTAGCCACATGCACACAGAGGACAAATTAGAAGGATCCTTAACCCAGACTTCATGCTACTGTTAGTTGTTTTACATAGAGTAAGATTACAGGATAAACATTTTTTATTGGTTTAGGATTAATGTAATAAATTTTATATCAAAATTAAAATCTGCACTTTAATGTTCATTGCAATGGATGAGTGATTAACTATGTGGTCACCGAGACTGAGAGTTCCTTTCTGTTTAATATTCAAGGGCTATTTTCTGATCATGCTATGGCTACGGATACTTGTTGTTAGGATTATGTAGATAGAAATTATGGCTACGGATACTTGCTTGTTAGGAATATGTAGATAGAAATATGAGATTTGCTTTCCGTTTAATTATTTTGGATTTGTGTGCAAAATATTTTACCCAATTTTAAAAAAAATATTTGCAATCAAAACAAAATAGCTACAAAATCCAATTGATTGGTTCATTTGTGCAAAACCCAGTCCCCATCCACATTAGATGGACAAAAGCTGTAAGTACTTGGATATTGAAATCTGAAATAAAAGCACGACATGCTGATGGATTAGACACATCTATGGATAAAGAAATGGATTTGGCAGGTCAGATAGATCTGGCATTGACAGACTATCCACCATCCATAGCCACCCCATCTGGAGAGCTGCCCTTGCTGAACTGAAGCCTCCTGGACTCCGGAGGTATGGTTTGAGTGTCAGTGTCAATAGTCTCAAGGGAACAATTAGGAAGCCCGACTGCCAGAAAAGGCCTGAAAGTTTTGACAGCTGGTGACGGTTATCTATAACCTTGTCAGCTTTACCAGGAATCAGTGTTTTAAGTGCCTCTCAATATTTAGAGCATTTTGAAACATTTGTAAGAACATTCAAAATGAAGAATATTTTAAACTTATTATAATAGATTCAAATAATGAATAAAATGTAATAAAATACATTGAACATTTATTAAATAGCTGAAAATATAAAACAAATTGATTCCAAACAAAACAAATTTGCCATCAGCTTATCTGTCTCTCCCTTGCCCTCAATTCGCATCATGCTCTGTAATCCTACATCAGGCATTAACTGATACAGAACCAGAGATGAATTTGCTCCATAAACGCTGGTGAATAACAGAAAGGTGGATCTCTGCATTTAGACCATGGAATCCAGAGGTGAAACAAAGCAATATAGAAACATAGAAGATAGGAGCAGGAGTAGGTCATTCGACCCTCGAGCCTGCTCTGCCATTCAACGAGATCATGGCTGATCTTAAAGTTCAGTACCCCGTCCCCGCCTTCTCTCCGTAACCTTTAATACCCTTATACTGAAGAAATAGATCTAATTCCCTCTTAAATATATTTAATGAACCTGCCTCTACTGCCCTCTGTGGCAATGAATTCCACAGATTCACCACCCTCTGGGTAAAGAAATTCCTCCTCATCTTGGTCCTAAATGGTTTGCCTATTATCCTCAAACCATGGCCCCGGGTTCTGGATTTTTGTTGACTTGTGGCAAATAAGTTTGGGACTGCATGTGGAAGCAGCAAAAATCTGATCCAATGTTGCTATTGAAAATTCAGCTAAAATCTAACCTTTTCTCTTGCCAAAGACACCGTATGAAATGCATTTTTAGTATTTAAGATATTATTTTTGTTTTAGTTTTAAATACAAATGCTGTAACTTAAAGTTCAACTTGTGCCTCAAGAACCCCTGTCAAAGATAACATGTTAGATTTGACTGTATGATAGAGATGCTTTCTGTTGATGCAAAATACTTGCTTAAATACCATTTGCAGCAAAATCTACAGTTAATTTAATCTACCTCATTCACCCTTCGCTCATTCCCATCCAACAAAAGTTTCATAATCTCTTGTTTTTAAGTTTATCATTGCATCAAAAGACTGGACTGTTCTTTGGTAACACCATTTTGGACAGCAAATGTAAATATGTGTAAAGTTAAAAGGTCAGCATTTTCATCTGCATTTTCTTGTCAGCAGCTGTGATGGGACAGTCACCTTATTTATTGCTGACACTCCATTTAGTGTAAATTCTTTTTTTAATTGTAAATCCAAAAAGCACAATCTGAGACCAACTTAATACATTCATTCAGAAAAGACCAACTTGTAATTCTGCTTAACTTGCAATAAGTTCCAAATGGCCATGTGGAGCAATCATGTTAGATTGACTATCAGAACCACACGAATCTAAATTGAATTTACCATAATGAGGATCGACATCAATACTTAAATGTTTAAGTCAGAGTGGGAATAGCCAGGGGTATTTTTATGAAGGCAAACATTATGGAAGCAAAAGGTCTTTCCATTAATAATTAAATTGGGTTCCCACTGTGCAATTGGGAAACTTTTAAACTTTTCTGCTGTGATACAGGAATTTCAACAATGAAAGGGAAGTAACATTCTGAACAATCTGTGGGCCAGACCAAGATGTAAACCATCTTTGCTTTCTCTCTTCTCTGTGACCACTTCCCATCCATTCTAGCCTTGATTCCTCCTGCCCTACTTGGGAGGAGTGATTTAATAATTCAAATATTTATACTGGATATCAGAAAGCGCTTACAATTAGATATTCACTCTCTTTTCTTTCCATTTATTCTATTATTGACTATAAACATTATCTTTGTTTTTTTCTCTTCACAGATGCTATCTAACCTGTTGAGAATTACCAGCATTTTCTGTTTTTATTTTCAGTTTCTGGCATATGTAATATTTTGATTTTGTACTGCCATTCCTAGAGTCATACACCCTGGATATAGGCGCAATGGCATAACAAAGTGCATAAATTGATCAGCATACCATCCATTTACACTAAACAAACAATGAGAAGCTGGACTGGTTCAATGGATAATGGTCACTCAATATTTGTTGTAGCTGAAATATTGAATGACCATTTCTTTACCTTGATTCCAGCAGCTCAGTGTTTATCTTCTTTATCCATTTACTGTATCCTATAACCATATACAGCACAGAACAGGCCAGTTTGGCCCTACTAGTCCATGCCAGAATAAATCCCCACCCTCCTAGTCCCACTGACCAGCACCCAGTCCATACCCCTCCAATCCTGTCCCCTCCATGTAATTATCCAGTCTTTCCTTAAATGTAAATAATGTTCCTGCTTCAACCACCTCCGCCGGAAGCTTATTCCACATCCCAACCACGCTTTGCGTGAAGAAATTTCCCCTCATGTTCCCCTTATAATTTTCCCCTTTCAATCTCAAACCATGGCCTCTGGTTTGAATCTCCCCCACTCTTAATTGAAAAAGCCTATCCACATTGACTCTCTCTGTCCCTTTTAAAATCTTGAACACCTCCATCAAATCCCCCCTCAATCTTCTACGCTCCAGAGAAAAAAGCCCCAGGCTGCTCAACCTTTCTCTGTAACTCAAACCCTGACATCCTGTCAACATTCTTGTGAACCTTCTCTGCACACTCTCTATTTTGTTTATATCCTTCCTATAATTTGGTGACCAAAACTGCACACAGTATTCCAAATTTGACCTCACCAATGTTTTGTACAATTTCATCCTACATAGATCTCACTTTATTGACTCTGTTAGCTTCTGTCAATGTTTCTACCAAGCTGTAGACTCAAGGCAATTCACTGTGGTCAATTAAACTTTCTATCTAGCTTATGCCTTTATATTCAGTTTTCGATTCCTCTTCCTGAGAAGCAAATTATGGCAATTATACAGATTATTTGAAAATTGCTATATATGTTTTTTGGGTCAGAAACACCAACACTCTTTGCACAACACATTAATATTTTCCTACTAACTCTGTTATTTTTATGGTGGTTTTTGGTATATTATGTTTGATTTCAGCATTGACATGAATCAAAAAATATACATCTGGATACTGAATATCCCATGATTAGTATAGATATTCTTTTTAAAATAGGGCGCTGGTGTTATTTCTGAAAACACTTGGCATAGTTCTGCGTGATATGCTCTAAATGGTCCCATTGATATCAGATGTTGATGAATAGAACTCTTTCAAATTCATTTGAAAGTCCATTTTAATGAAAGGATCCTATGTGAGTTCCATAGATCAAACTGCTTACTTTTGGAACTGCCTGAAACTGCAAAACTCCATTCAGAGTTGTTGACGGAATGAACTTCCAAAACTCATCCTGAACAGAATTTGGGCACTGACGTATCCAACTAACCATGTGAAGTTAATAGGCCTGCCTTCTTATCAATGGAGTTTTCAGCCATACTGCTTCAGATCCATATCAATCTTTCCAAACTTCTTTGGAACTCTCCCACCCATCATCCACTGATACTGACGGCAGATTCATTCTGTCAGTCTTGGATGTTATATGGAAAGGATGTAAGAAAGAAAGATAAGAAAAGTATGAAAAATTGTTGCTAAATTAAAAATAGAAGTCTCACAAATTATATACAAAAACAATTTACATATAGGGGTGGCACGGATAGTGCACTGCTGTTATAGCGCCAGTGATCAGAACGGGGGTTGGAATCCCATGTATTCTGTAAGGACTTTGTATATTCTCCCTGTGTCTGTGTGGGTTTTTCCCAGGGGCTCCGGTTTCCTCCCACTGTTCCAAATGGACCTGAATGTGTAGGTTAATTGGGTGCAATTGGGCAGCATGGGGTCATGGGCCGAAACGGCCTGTTGCTGTGCTTTATGACTACATTTTTAAAAAATGAAAAGTTTCAAAATTTAAAAACTAATTTTAAAAAATTAAAATCAAAAACATCAAATATAACATCAAGATGTCTTTAAGAAAGTGCAATGTGGAAGACCAGGAATTGTGCTTTGAGTAATGTGGATTTAGCTAAATGGATGAAATTGTTTTAGGGTAAATAATGCAAAATGAAAAGAAGGGTGTCCTAATCTTCGGCCTTTACTGAATTTTGTGAGTTTGTGGTAATATCAACAGCCACAGCGGTAGCTGAAAACCAATTTTAAAAATAACTGTGTACTCTTGATTCTGAAATGCAAGAATGATTCTTGGGAATATTTGTCATCTCCATTTCCCTACCATTGCACTGTCAAACATGAACATATTACCAACATGATTCAGAGTTAAAAACTGGTAAAGTGGGTGTTATAACCATAAATTCAGTGTTCAAAAGCCCAGTAATAACAACTTTCTCATTGATTGTTACTCATTGAAAGTTAATTAATAATTTCAACCAAATCCACTTATGCTTTTTAAAAGATTAATATGTATAGATTTATTATGTGTGCATCATTCAAGTCAATTTCAATCTCATAAACATGTCCACAGAACAATGCATCTGCTATTCCTTTGCTATCTGTTGTTCCTTCCCCATCTGCTTACCAATCAAAGTCATCTGGACAATCCAGCTATTTTATTCTCAACAGGTTAAAGGAAACATTGCACTGTGGGAACCCACTTACCAGCAAGTGAACTAGCTCCCAAAATGGTGGACATGCTGTGGGAAAACTCAGGAAATTGACCTGCATCCAACGCAGGTTTTTATCTGAGCTGATGACAGCACTGATGATGTCACTTCCTGTCCATGTGAGCTTGGAGATGTCAGTCTTGCTCCAGACTCTATAGTATATATATCAACTTGGCAATGTGTGTACTGATGTCAAAGTAGCTCAGTATACAACCTCATCAGGATTCTTGAACTTAATCAATTTGAACATCTCTCTGCATAAATATTCACTCCTTTAAATTTTATAATTAACATTGTATTTTTAGTTATATTTCATTAATTCAAATGCCATATTGGTTCCAGATAATAAGATTTTACTTAAAGACCTGGATTTGGTTTCCACACCATTAGAAGTTCAAACTATGGCTTCTGCTGCAGATTATTTCCTTTGCCAGTGTCAAATTATTCCTGCTATCTTACAGGATTTATAAAAAGCAACATCTTCATTTTAGTCTGTGCCTTGCCATATCATCTACACATCTATGGTTCACCAGTAAACAATACAAATGACAGGGAAGTGGTTTGGAGCATACTAGGAAATGCGATTACTCCTATTAATAATTCATCAACTTAATATACCTATGTGAATGCCAAACTTTCAAATTTGCAGGCTGAGTTCTGCTTAAGATTTCTGGGGTTCATTCAAACACTGGCCAAGGAATTTTCAAGCTGGACTGGCATGAGGTTAGGCCTGGTGTAACATGAGATTCTCTTCAATTCAGTGAAGAGTCTAATTATTTCAATGGAGGGGAAGGTCTGTGACAGATAAGAGTATTTAATTGTATGTTATGAAATGTCAGGATCATCTAGAAACAGCTGCTGAGTCAAGGACGTTGTCATTTGTTTTCTGGAGACCCACAAGATGGTTGTACTATACACAAAGGGCTGTTTAGGATTTGAATGACAATTATCAGTGTTGACTTCTTGAGACTTGTAAAAGGTAATTGTGCCTGCTCTTGATAGCAAGTTCTGACTCTATGAACTGTTGATCATTACATCCATATTAAAGTCATCCTCTTTGATTCCTGTCAAAGGTTGGTTCTCACTACAAATGTCCTACTCCTAGGATTAACCTCTATGTGGGAGTCAGGGCAATGAGTAGAAAGCTGATGACAAATATCCTGATTCTCAGTCATCTTTGTGCGATTGTTGACTCATGAGCAGATTGAGATGTTTCATTGAGCAATTAGGCTTGATGCCATCATGCAAAGAAACAGTATAATGTTTGTGCAGAAATGTTGGTATTTCGGGTGATATTTAAATGGATATATCCCTTATTGGAGAATATTTTATCACCAACATTGATGAAGTCAGTATGCTCAGTGCTGGAACAACAGAATGCAGTTCATTATTCAGAGCTGATGCTCTCTTTTTTTGGGGCACATACTGATCAGTCCCTCCACAGAATCAAACTGTTTGGGAAAAGCAGAACACTTAGTCCATTGTTGTTAGTTTCTGAGATCATTTACCTCAAGCCATGCAGAGTATTAATACCAGAAACAGAAGTCTAGGCAGAAGTCTAGCATTGAGCAATGTCCACAGATATCCGCAATGGCCACTGAGTTCCCGCTTGCATGCCATTTCAATTTCCCTTCCCATACTGATCTGTCTACCTGAGCCTTCAATGCCAGAGTGAGGCACTGGACATCTCGTACTTCATCTGGGCAGTCAACAGCCCAATGACATGAATGTAAATTTTTCTAATTTCAGGTAATGAGTCCCTTCTCTCTTCTGTACCCTCTCTGCTTCTCCCCATTCTTCCCTTTTGTCCTGTTTCCCACACAGCCCCCACCTATTCTCATTCCCTCCAACCCCCTCTCCCCTCTGGATTCTTCCAATCTTACTTTCCCTTCTCCCTTTGGTTCCATCTGGTCTCCCTTTAAACTAACATTCTCATTTTCCCCTATCAGATTCTAGCGCTGGCAGCTTTTGTCTTCTAATCACCCACTCTACCCTGCATAATTTATCTTCCTCCACCTGATCACATTGTTTCTTTTGCTTCTCTCTCTCTCTCTCTCTCCTTTAGTCTGGCATCTGCCAATCAGCTGCCTCAGTCAGCCATGTTTCACCTCTACTTGCTTCTCTAATCCCACATGGGCCCTTGGCCCATCCAACCTATGCTGTACTCTTTGCACCAGCTTCTCCAACATGTCTTGTCCCCAGTCTCGATAAAGGATTTTGGGTCAAATCATTAACTATTCTTTTTCTCCTATTGATGCTGTTTTGGCTCGCGGAGTTCCTCCAGCAGATTGTGTTTAGCATCCGATTCCAGGATCTGTAGTCTCCTGCATGTCTTTAGGAATTGTGTTTAAAAGTTGAGTTCACCGTGGTACTTATCTCACACATTTACACAAGGATCAGATAACTCTTTCTCCATTGGTATTTGAACAAAATCCCATTTCTTCATAAACCTCCACAACCTATTTCAGCCCATTTTTAGGGTGTGATTCAATTTCCGTCCCAATATGCAAATCAAAGCTTGGTCGGTACTAAACAAAGAAAAGTAGTACATTAAACTCTAACAATAGGCAATGAATCTACTTCCTTTCCTTCGAACATGGTGCAAAATAACATTTGTTATAAATAACCAATCGTCAGTTCTTTCAGCAAGTAATTTTATTAGCAATTTAAGAAATAATCTGAAACTTTATGATACACAAAACAGAATACTTAATTTCTGACTATTAAATCCATCATTACATCATCAGGTATCAATAATTAAAGATAATACACATAAATAGGAAATGTTCAAAAATTAAGAATATTTTTTAGATTTATTGTTACTAAGGGGTCACTTAGTGGTTAATGCATATTCTCTCACCACAACATCGAGACAACAATGTGCGGATGACCTGATCTTTGATCGGGTTGTAGCAAATTGCATGCTATGAACAGTGTGAGATTGGGAGAGCTCCACAACAGAAAAGGAAACAAAACACTGTGCAATAACTATATTAATCAATTACTACTTACAACTCAGTGCATAGCACTCTTAATCATGAAAAATAAATACCACTCTCATTAACTTGTGGCTTGCTTGACTAAAGATCGTGACTTGCCCGAACAATCTCAATGATGTCTTCCTTGTGACAATTAATTGTTCACTGTTGTCTGACTGCTAATTTTTAAACAGGATTTAATGGATTAGCTTTCATGATATAACGATGGAGGTAACAGTAAAATTTCTGCCAAGTGTCAGACTAGGATAAATAGGTGAGAATTAGTAATCATGTAATCTGGTGTTACAAGGAAGTTTATTCTGCTAAAGGGGTATTTAAAATATTACAGACAGAGGTGATTCAGCCCACCTTGGTTCAAAAAGGTATCCAAGATTCTGTCTCACTCAGTGAGCTCATTTTGATGAAGAAACATCCTTTCTAAATGCTCTGAAATACTGAATGATAACAACTTGTACTTGTTTTCTGCCATTTTACTTTGAGTACATTCTGCATAAAAGTTGATACACAAATGATTATTTTAGGTATGCATTTGTGGTATCCAGATTCTGATCCTAGGAAACAGATTTTAGCTCATGTATTCAGTATTCTCAAACTCTTGAATGATGCAGTGTTGGGGAAAAGGTTATTAAGAAATTTAACAATGCATTGAACACTACACTGGATGCGACTTTTTCCCACTGATTCGCCCCAATAAGTATTTCAGTAATGTCAATACATCATGGAAATGTCACAAATACCAGAGGCAAAATTTAAAAAAATAAGCAAAATCAAACTCATTTGTATTGCATCTTTAAACAAACAGGTAACGGATAGCAAAATACACACTGACCACTGAATGACCACCAGAGCAAGGAGAGGGTTGGGTGCACGTGGGCTTTACACGTTTTGCTTGCATATTTTTTAATCATTTAGGTGGAATTTCCTTAATTCATTTCCCAGAACATCATTGGCTGAGTATTTCCAAACAATATAGCTAAATTATGCCAGGGTAGCATCTCATTAGGTTATAGGCTTGTCTTCTCTGCTAAACAAATTTAATTGTGTATTATTTAGTAATGGGATACTTTTTCTAGCGCTGCAAAATACTCCTAATTATTTAGATAAATTTATTAAAAAGAATTCAAACTTCTAGATGATCTCAGGCTTGTATATATAAAAAAAAATATAAAAATGGATTTGCTTTCTAAAACAGTGCAAGTTAGAAACCGAACATATTACAAGCATTTACGAAAGGAATTGCCTGATCTGAAGCTATTTACTTCTTGATTGTACTTGGTTTATGAAGAAAGACTATTTTACGCCAGAAGAAACAACATTTTGATATATTTATGTTTTATGTACAAATGTAATTACATTGATATTTCTGGAAATGAGGAACTTCAAATTGAGAAATCAGCATTTGTTTCTTAAAATACATGGAATTATGACATGGATTACAGCCAGCATTATGCCAGCAAATTAACCATTTTGTTCTGAGTTTTTTTTCCAGGACAAATGGTCTCTAGCTGGAAAATTTTAAAAGCTTTTAAATAATTTAAAGCTCCTAAATAAACACCTATCACTTCTTAAATGGAAAATGGTAAAATGCAAAAAAAAAATGAGGGAAGTGGTATGAAACCCTTTCGTTAGTGTCTGTGCATTAGAGACAACCATGCCACATTAAACTACTAGTGGTGTTGGACACTACATAATAGTGGTTAGAGTCACACACACTTTACATGACAGGATATAGTTGACAGCTATGCGCAATTATTAACAGAAACAGCAGGTATTTTTGACAAGGATCTGCATCAATTTCAAATAGACACAATTTTTATAGCAGGACTTTCAGAGAAGACAAAATTAAATGAATGAAAACTGATCTTGTGAGAAAATGACTGCAAGTGTTTAATATAATGATAGACAGAATCAAAAAATCAATCGTTAGATTCTCTTTTGTCAGTTCAAAATATTGCCACAGTAAAATAATTATATTTTATCTCTAAGATGGTCATTTTGTAGAGACTTACAGTCCTGATGAAATGTTTTACAATTTGATCTCAATGGAGCCAGAACTGAAGAGGAATGTATTGCATTTGACCTGTGAAAGAGAGCTTGAGAAGCTTGCATGCACGTTCTTCCCTTGTATAATAATACATTCTTGAGCTACTTTCTTTCCATTTTCAATGTTTTGTTCAAAATTTCTTTCATTAGATTCACAACTTCTTCAGAAGCTCCTGACCTCCAAAACTTTCACGTTGAGCCTCTCCTAGCCAGGAATGAAGTTGAACTAGATGACAAAAGGTTCACAGTCACATGAAGTGACATTAGAGTTGGATAAAAGATCATTACAAAATTCCCTACAATATCAATCTGAATCTGAGAAAAAATCTCAATGACCTGCAAAGTGTAGAGTTCTAAGAATACAAGTGAACATGAACATCGGCAGAATTCGACAAAAGATTGATAAAATAATTTTCAAAGTACAATAAGTAAAAACACAATGCTGGAGAAACACAGCAAGTCAAATAGTGTATTTTATGTAGCAAAGATAAATATACATCACTAATGACTCGAGCTTGAGCCCTTCATCAGGATATGAACAAGATCATGGTGTCTGCAGACTTTCGTGTTTTTCACCTCTCAATTTATGATGACATTTTACAAAATTAAGATTACCATGTTAAAGAAGCATAAAATTTGAGAGATTTGGATGAAGGGAGTAAAGTAGATTTCAATTCTCAATAAAAAAATCAAATCTAATTGATGTTCGGATTATTAAGGCAAATAACTGCAAATGAAAACACCTGGAGGTTGATCACAATTTACTAACAACGTAACCAAGAAAAGAATGCAGATTTCTTTGCTTCAACCTTTAACCTCCAAAGATGTAAATTGCATTGGTTTATCCAAGAGGATTATTTAAATAACCACCATCCCGTTCTCAAACCTTCCTGAATGCATTGTGGTACAAACATTATAGTAGCCAAATCACTTGCAAAATTTGGGAATATATCTTTGAACATCAGTTGCGTAACAGTGCAGAACATGCAATTACCGATTTCTTTCAGACTGTTTAATTTTTTTCTATGCTTTCTATTGCTGCATATAAATTAAATATTATTCCTAAGTCACTGTGTGATCTTAAACACACTTATTTTGAATTTCACCATTAACATTCTGCAGTTTATATAAAACAGGCTAATGAAGCATGCACAAAATATTGCATTTATTTAAACAATAAGGAAGGTTCTACTTTTTTATTCTCTTTGCTAAGTTCTCGTTTTGAATTATTTTTTCCATTGCAACCAAAATGTAATTTCTTTTCATTCTCCAAACAGAAAATAATATTCATGAATACCAATTTATTTTTACCCAATTCCACCAAAACATTGATGACGTTTTAAATAATTTTTTGCATTTGGTCGCATCAAGAATACCTGCAATATTGTCCAAGTTTTTACTTTGAAAAACAATTGATTTTTTGAGCATTTCACATTGATTAAACACAGAGGCATTGAAGCAATTCTTTGAACGAGACATGCTACTAACGGCAAGTCTTGCATCACATACTCAGAGGGTATATGACCAAGTTACATCAGAGATGCACGCAGCACAGAGGTTAGGAACTTGTTACAAAGAAACATACATAATGCTACTGCTCATGAAAAAAATGGAAATAGTTACACTGATGTTTGGTAATCTGGAATAAGAGGAAGAGGGCAGCACAAAGGCAGAAACACGAGTGGACAGCGAGAAGTTGTATGCAGTTCACACAGTGCATTCTGTCAGGAGAGCTTCAGCTCTTATTGTACAATGAGAATGGCAGACAAGAGAAGCTCTGTACATAGAAGCAGAAGAGCAATGGTACAGTTTTACTGAGAGGGAGACTGTAAGCTGTGCTTTTTGGTCTTCACCAGAAAACTTTATCCAGATGTTTTGATGTAGAGTTGATTCTGCAGGATGTAATCAATAACAGGCTGGCTCAAATATTCTACCACATGGCCATCACCATGTTGCAAAGCAAGTCTGTCAAATATAAAAAGAAATGTTTTAGCCATATTGTTAAGGAAGAATCAAATGACTTGTTTAAACATATTCACCTACTTTAAAGTTGATTTGTTTTCTGTTGTAATTGAGGACAAAAGACAAGAGGTCACCTTCAGCCATTTAATTGCCAACATTTCCATTTCATGATTGGGAGTTTCTAAATCAGCACTAGTTTAAATTTCAACCTTGTTATCTCATGTGTTGCTGAATGTCTCTTTATTCAATCATCCTAATTTTTCTCCATATGAAAAATTTCACCTATCTTTTGTGTGTAAAACACAAAACTAATTCAATCTGCATATTATCACCCTATCAACTCTCTGTCAATTACCACCAAAGCAATAGATATTGTTGCTCTTGATATCATGTAGCATTTCTACCTTCCCTCCTTTGTGGTTACATCAATACTAAATTCTTGACTTTTAAATAGCAAATAGAATAGTTAAAACATGTTGCCCTTGTCAGTGATAGCCAGATCTTGACAAAGTAAAATATATTTTAAAACCCTCATACAAATTGATTTGAAAGAATCATGAAATGCATTAAAACTCACATAAAAACATGTCAGTTATTCAAATACAAGAAGATTGCACACCTGCTCTTGGTAGAACTCACAACAGACATGGGGTGATTAATATCATCCTTTACAGCAAGAATGTTATCCTGTTTAAGAGAAAAAAAAAGAAATGGTTTTACCAGACACAACACATAAATCAATCTATAATCGAAACAACTTTTTGGGATATTGAGTTTACTACTACTTTTAATGGGGCAGAATAAAGTTTGTTGGAACACAGAATTAACATAATTAACACACTTGCTCTCACATCTCCAGAACGTGTAAGTGAGTTGATTTGGTACCTCTTCAAAGATCTTACAAGTTTCATATGAACTACAAGTGAATGCAGCTTAATGGGATTACACTCCCTTCTTTTGGCTACATGTTTTCAAATGACTATGATGAAAGAAATCAGAGAAGGGAAACATTCATGTGATCCTAGGGCCTCTTGTGAAGCTTTGTTTATCACCCTTTGTTTAGATCAGTGGGTCTCAACCTTTCTTTTTTCCACTCACATACCACCTTAAGTAATCCCTTACTAACCATAATGAATTACATAAGATTTCATGTGAGTGGAAAAAAAGTTTGAGAGCCACTGGTTTAGACAAAGTAGTTGGAGCTACTGGGTACAACACTCCCCACCTTATCAATTATTCTTTGCTGGCAAAATGATTCTACTGTTATGGGTGGGCCCCTAAACCCAGCAGCAATAGGAATTCACCAAGACAAATGGTTTCTTAAATAAAAGTTCCTTTTAATTATCTTTAAATATAAAAATAGGATCAAACTTTTATTTATTACTATTAATTTAACTTTACCCCTTTCTAATTCTAAGTGCATATATATATAACGTGTATGTAAGTTCAAAAAATTTATTTGATTCACAGTCCAATCTCACTTCTCACTCCTCCAAGTTCACTGGTATCAGGCATTTCTTATACTATGCACCGAATTTAACATTTATGAAGTTCACCAGGCTTTGGTGCTTGAAAGGTAAATGGTTACCACTCAGGAAGGTTCTTGTCGGTTTTCAGAGAGAGATTTGTTGCTCAATGGACACAAACTGATTCCTTCCGATCAGCCACTTCAGTGTCTTGCCAAAGAAACTTGCCCCATTAGGATTTTCCAGATGACAACCTCTTCCTTTCAGGTCACCACAGAGTTCCTTTTTGTTTCCTTTATTTCAAGTGAAACATTATACAGCTAATCATCTCCTCTTGTATAGGCCACAAGGGTTTTGACCAGGCTGAAATAAGAACTCACAACCGTCTTCAAAATGGGATTTTTCCACAAGCTTGTCAGCTTGTCCTGTTCCAGTCCCAGCTGCTGCTGCTGAACTGTAGAACTGAATTCTCTCAGAAAAAAAATGCTTGTTTGACTCTCTCTCTGCTTGAAAAACCACATGACCTTCTAGAACATTAAACTGCATTCAGACAGACTGTGCTTATGTAAGCACCTTCTGCATTTGTTCATCTGTTGTTTTCCAAAACAATAATCCGTTACTCCACAGCATGTCCAATTAACACTACTTGTGAAGTCTCTATAGCCATTCTTCAAAGTTTTTGCAAAGGCACTCGGAACCTGGACTGTCTGGCTTGATCAGAGCTCTGGCATTTTAAATGAGATCTGCGTTGAAGTGTTTGCATTTGTTTGTGACCTACGCTATATTAAAACCCATAATTTATCTTCCAAAAACATATCTATACATAATATAAAATATATCATAATCTGTCACACTACCTACTTTACAGTTTCTTTGCCTTCTATTGTGACGGAAGATAAAAGAAAGAGGAGATGAAATTATGTCACCCTCATCCATTTAATTGCTATCAATTCCATTTCAAGCTTGTGATTTTCTTTTAGCAAGAAGAATGTGATTGTTCTCTATTTAAAAGAGCGGAAGATAGAACATTCATTCTTAGCTTTCAAATCTTCTTCAAATTTTGTATACTGCTATTGAAGGAAGAGATGTCCTGTACAGTAATATTAAAGGGAAATATATTTGTACAGTAATATCCTGTTCAAACTCCTTCAATAGTTTGTGATATTTCTTTTAGAGCATGAGTTTTTACAGCAAAATACCAATATAGAGACAATGCAGAGACCATGGAGTTTATTGCTTTTACCACGTAGATATCAATCCCCATTGATGGTGCAGGGAAATAAGGTTTTTTCTATCCAGCTCTGAGTCAAGAAATTATTAGAAGATGTAAAGAGTTTAATTCTGCTAAAGAGGTGCTTTGGAGAAAGGGTTATAAATTTTCTTTTAGAACTACAGCTACACGCAGTTCAGTGCAGATGCTGATGGGGTACAGGCCCAAGTCAAGACTGGACCTGTTAACAAACATTTCTACGACTGATTCCACCTGCATTGAATTCATCCATCGTTATTGAATGAAGATCTACCGGGACCAATGCTTGAAGCACAAAATCAGTGAACCGGTGCAGACTCGAAAGGCCAACATGGCCTGTTTCCGCTCCGTAAATGGTTATATGGTTATACCCTTTACTCCTTGTATCAGTACTAATTTTGTTCAGCTTTCTCAATGTATCCATAATGGCTGTTTCAAACATTCTTAAAATTACATTAATAGTTTGCCAGACGCTATGTTCATAGCTGGAGATCAGGGGAGTGCAGTTCTGAGGTATTATGTTCTGTCTAATCTAGAACCTTACATCAGACATTGACTGCTGACAACAATTGTTCAAAGACAGCAATGGTTCAATTTTATTCCATTACATAATGTTCATAGCATTTAAAGCTATGATGCAGTTGTCAATGTTTCTGATGAATTGGCATTGGCTAGCAATGTATGATGCATTCGTTGGGGAACATTCATGTCTGTGCAATCACCTTAAATGTTCTATCAGTTGGCATAAATGAACATCTGAAGTAAGGACAGGCTGGAAAAAGCCCACAAGCCCTTCTGATCTGTTTTATATAATTATATTAAAGACAAATGCGAATACTATATATTCATCGAATATTAATTGAAATATCTCAGATTCATATTGTCTCTCAAACACCAGGTCAAATGGTTGAAACTTTGTTAACACTGGTCTCTAAGAACACCAAATTATGTCAATTCAATGAAAGAATGAATAAAGATAAAATAATTCTCAAAAACAAACAGAACCTGCCTGCTGTAATATCAATGGTGGTTATTGTCTATTGTTACTTGGTTTGAATTCAATGCAGCCATCAATACATTTTTTGTTGCTTGAATATTTGTTTCAAAATAACATGTTATGCTACAAACAATGCCATCATACTTTGATGTAAAATCTGATTTTTTTCATACATAATAGTCAAGCAAATGTATGTAGGAGAAAATCTCTCACAATAAAATGGCAAGGACTTGCCTTGTACTTGCGAAGCAGTGAGGAGTGATTGAGGATCCGGTCTGTGTCTACACTGTCGCGTGGGACGACAACTATTCCAAAATCACCCACTATCACTTCCACCTGGGGTGAGAGATTTCAAGATAAAATTTAAAAATCTACCTCAAGAGAATGAGAAGTGCATTTTATATGACTTCGCAATAGCAGTCAATCCTGTTTCAGGCAGGTTACTGTTGATCCCTAACATTACACGGAAAGTTGTATTCCTAAAATACTGTACAGATTGCAATTTACTGCAAACTGATTTATTGATTTATAAGTTTTGTGAGAACATCTTTTTTCAGTATCCAAAATATTTTTGTACTGATTCATGAATTCCCTTGAGGCTAAATTCTGTGATCCAATCTGCTGTCATGTGGAGATACCCTTTATTAAGAACTGGTGAATTAGAAACTGATGCCAAAATAATTTACAATTTTAAAGAAATTACAATTTTTGTCTTGTACTTATTGTGATGTTTCTTCTATTGTGATAAAGAAACTTGGGTTCTTTCGTATTATTTATATTTTATTATCAACTCACAACCTTGTGGGACATATCCATTTTATGCATCTAACCCAAAGTGGGACATTCCATCTCCAACACCCTCTAGTGGCTAGGAGGATCATCTACTCCCATTCAACACACTTATTCAAGTAGAAAAACCCCCAAGTTAAAAAACCACACTATTTAGAAGCTTTCAATAAATGGGTGGGCTCATGTCTGAGTCATTTCCCCATCACGTTAGTCTGCCAGGAACAGAGATAACTGAAAGCCAGACATTTTCCCGTGGGCAGAATTTTCATTTATTTTCTTTTATGTTGAGAATTAAATATTGATTGTTTTATTTCTAAATATATTCTTTTGCGTGAACAATAGGGTCAAAATTGCATCTCCACAGTAAAACTGCACTCTATAAACTCTACAAACATAAACAACCACATAAGTTAGAGAAGGAAGGGATACTTACATCAACCTCATTCCACAAACCTGGGATACAGAAGGATTCCAGCAAGTCACTGCCACACAACAACAAAATCCGGAGCTCTAAATGGTTTGAAGGTGAAGAAGATACCATTTAAAACTGAGGAAGGCGTCATTCGTAAGACAGGATTAATAAAAATCAAATAATATATGGAAAAGAAGTTTTTTAGAGGCTTGGAAAGGTCAGGGAACTTTAGGAACTGCATTCACTTAGACCACAATATCCATTCTGCTTGATTTATATTTCTTTCTCTCCTCTTCACTGAAGAGAAGTTGAGAGCAATGAGAATAGACCCTGAAGTACAAAGTCAGAATTTGACTTGTTTTTTGTTCATAGTGACACTCATTTCATCGCTAGCAAGATTAACATTCACGGCCAATTCTAAAACATCTTGATACATATTTAAGCTACGGCATTCCTTATGGCATTTATTTTTGCCATAGCAAATGACTGGTCTACTTGGCTGTTTTAAAAGCAGATATTTTTATTTTTATTTTCTTTTTTCAAAAATATGTTGTATTAAAAAAATCTTTATCATCACTCTTGGTTTGTAGGATGTATTCTTGGAAAATTTCCAGTGTATCAGCGGGCATTACCTCCTCCTTCATCTGGGCACAAATAGAGGAGGGGTTAAGCAGTCATGGAGCTTCACCCAGAACCTGTGAATGACCAGGAATAATCAGGTGTGAAGATTTTCAGTAGGTCTGGAATCATTTATAAGCCAGAGAATGAATGGTCATGAATAAACCAAATGGATATTGATAGTCCAAGGGCACATTAATGATGCAAAATTTTTCCAAAAATTGTAGCTTATTTAATTAATTGAATTTAAAATGTCAATAGTTAGTTGCTCCTAGATCTGGAATTAACCACACCATGATTCCCAACGAACTATGTTCAGAGTAGTCTCTATATGTGGTTGTTTTTTAGAGGTAAATTTTTTTTAAATAACAACTGAATGTGCAACATGGCTGTTTCCATTTAATGATTCCAACATGTTAACCTGAGTTTCTGCACTCAGAAAGCAAAACTTGACAGACCAAATCATAATGTAGAGAGCCCTGATTTTTCAACACACACAAAATGCAAACGTCCACTTATTGTAAAGGAAGAATTAATCTTTTGTCCGGGTCAAGATCAATAACACTCAGAGATGGGAATCATGACCTGTAGTTGTTAACCATCCTGAAATCACATTGGTTCCTCTTATGAATGATTGCTGCACAAGGCCTGCTAACTATGGTTGATCACTATATACATCACAAGAGCTTCCAACCTTGGTGAAACCTACCCTGTAGTGCTCAGATTCAGCCAGCATCTCTTACAGGAGCAATTCATTGTTGCTAAAACAGGAGAATATCAGTGCCTGAGAAACACTGAAGGATGATATAAAGAGGGATACAGCAAAGTCTAAGATGTAAGTGCACTGTATTTGAGTCCTTCATTGAAGAGGTATAAGGTAGGAGATAATCCTTGCACTGGTAATTGTTAAAGAGGACTAGTAGGTACTGGAAATGGGTTGCTAATGTAAGCCAATGCCAGTTTTCTGGGCAATGCCCTCGCTACAAAGCTGCATGAGATTCATGCTCTGCATTTAAGGCTCTCACAAACAGGCTAAGTGGAAAAAAATTACATAAGCACAATCTTTACTTGTGGCAATCTTCAACCAAAATTTGGTAAAATGTTGTAACTATAGCCATGTGATACAGAAGCAACCCATTAAATTTGAAGCAGACATACAAGGTAATGGTAATATATGACTATCTTCCTATGCCATATCCTACCAACCACACATGGGAATGTTTGCTGAATGTACCACACTCCATCAACGATCTCAAGGAATTAGGTCTTAATCATTTATAATAAAATGTACACCTCATCTCATTCAGTCCTGACAATTACTGCATGTGCACACTAACAAATGTTGGACAATAAGGGTAGGCACAGCTGCAGATCAACATCCAGAGAGAAAATGTGCCCAGAGAGTCTGTAACTGAAACACCAAACTATTCCTTTTTTCTCATTCAATACCTTGGGTTTTAAGATGCAGAGCCCCTAAATCCTGGCTCTTATTGTTTCAAATATTTAAGAACTACAAGCCAGCCAAGAAAGGAGGAAAAGCAGGAACTCAATGATCAGGTTCTATCATTCACAGCCACAAGCACCATTACTAACAAGGTGAGAGGACAGCACAGAAATGGGATCTACATATGCAAAACTTCTGGGTATATGTGGCATACAGAAAAGATGGGGGCAAGGGAGACATCAGACTACAGAGTGAGGGGTCATACAAATATTATACTGCCGAGGGCTCAGATAAAAACTTTACAACAATCTAATTAAGAAGGTTGCAGGTTATCACATTGATGCATTGGAAAGGCTGCCAGGAAGCCTATGTCTCCATGTGTAGATTTTGGAGCCCATTCTTTCCTCTGTGGGAGTGGTTGCCTACTCTATTTGACCTGTAGATGCCATTCCAACACAAGCTGTTTCCCTTGTGTTTGGCCACTGCAGGCTTAACACATAGATGACTGTGGGCTAAGTAGCATCCAGGAAGACAGAGAAATCTAACCATCTGTCTGCTGAGTTGAGTCACTCTCAGGGAATCACAAACATGCTGCCCTCAGGAAGATGCTACTAATATTCAGCTAAAAGCTTTGCTGTTACCAGCAACGACCACTGTCAACCTTCCAGTCACTGTGTATCTCATTCTTGCAGCCTGCTTGATGTCATCCCCATAGGCCATCTCCAATCTCTTCCACTATATATGTGCCAACAATTTAGGTAGAATTGTGTAGGAGAACTGAAGCAGGCAAAGGTGCATAGCATTGAGGAAATGTTCAGCAAATAGAAATATAGTAACTTTAGGATATTGATTGTGGTAGCTTTTAATTTTGATTGTGATAAAGTGGATGCCATGAGAGTAAATAGTTCTGAGAATTTCCATTACAGAAGAGCAAGTGGGAAACCATAAGATGCTGCATGCATCTCTAGCTCCACCCTGGAAGATATTGGACATTGCCTTGCAGCCACTCACAATGTGGACCCTTCTTCACCCTGAGACTGTAGTGTGGCTGCACCAGCTCACAGACTTTAAGGATGCTATAATTTGTAGTCATGCCACAAATTAAGTCTCCTGCCAGAGATGATGTGATAAATAATTGCTCAAACTCCTGGCACTCAAGCTGAAGACTTTCATATTCAGGTACGCGATCCTTTATCCAGAACCCTTAGGAGACAGTGCATTCCGGATTTCCGATTTTTCAAGATTTGAGAAAGACCACCCGGATTGTTCTTCCGTATCCACCCCCGCCCCCTTCCAGTCGCCTTGCCATCTCCCCCAACCGTGGTACCTCGGCCACCCGGATGTCTCCCCTGACCGCCGGTCCCTCGGCCGCCTCCCCTGGCCGCCTCCCTCTTGGCCACCCCGCAGTCTCCCCAGACCACTGGTCCCTTGGCCGCCCAGCCGCCTCCCTCGACTGCTGGTCCCTTGGCCGCCTCCCTCTCGTCCGCCTGGCAATCTCCTCCGACCACTGGTCCCTCGGCCGCCCGGCAGTCTCCCCTGGCTGCCGGTCCCTCGACAGCCTGGCTGCTTCCTGCGACCGCCGGTTCCTCAGCTGCCTGGCCGCTTCCCCCGACCGCCGGTCCCTTGGCCGACTCCCCTGACTGCCGGTCACCTGGTCGCCTCCCCCGACCGCCTCCCCCAACTGCCCGGCAGTCTCCCCCGGCTGCTGGTCCCTCAGTCGCCCAGCATTCTCCCCCAGCCACTGGTCCCTTGGCCGCCTGGCAGTCTCCCCCGGCCACCGGTCCCTCGGCCACCCGGCAGTCTCCCCCAACCATCGGTCCCCATTTGCCTGATTTTAGAGCTTTCCGGATTTTAGATGTCTAGATAAAGGATCATGTACCTTTATAACCATATAACAATTACAGCACAGAAACAGGCCATTTTGGCCCTTCCATTCCTCACCAAACCAAATACTCTCCTCTAGTCCCACCTACCTGCACCCTGCCCATAACCCTCCATTACCCTCCCATCCATATACCTATCCAATTTTTCATTAAATGACAAAATTGTCCCTGCTGCCACTACTTCTCCTGGAAGCTCATTCCACACAACTACCATTCTCTGAGTAAAGAAGTTCCCCCTCATGTTACTTCTAAACTTTTGCCCCTTAACTCTTAACTCATTCTTTATGAGCTCTCTGTTCTCAGATTCCAGTTTTGAAACTTAAACCAATTCTAGAAAGCACTAACAGTGAGAATCATAGCCAAAGGCCATAGAAATCAAGCAGCAATGGATGATCCCTTTACATAGCACTGAAATTAGGTTGTCGCTGAAACCAAATTTAGCCACGAGGAGCATTAGATGTCAAAAATGCCATTGTCTAAAATCAATATTCCTCTACTCTATTCAGTATTTGCTCTCTCATGCCCTCACCAATATAATGCCTGAATGATTCACCCTGAAATATCATTTTAAATTTCTATATCGAATATTGCATGCATGCAAACATTGGGCATTTACAACCCGAATTTATGAAGGTTTGCGATCAACTTACTCAATGAAAGAAGCTTTCTCAGGATTGTGGTCTTGTAAACCAAAGACTTGAAATGATATAAGGCAAGTTGTGTAAATTTTGCAGTCATTCATTTTGCATATAATCCAAAGGTAGGGCCGAAACCTCATATGAAACTTCTTTATATTGCTAGCTCGCTGATTGTGGATGCTCAATGAGAAATGGCATCAAGAGGATCCTAGTATTGAGTCAGTGTTTTCCCATATATCATTCTCACAATAACAGAAACTGAACTTGTCAATATGTCTTAAAAGTAAATTGCAGCAATTTATTTAAAAAGTCAGCTAGAACTTTTAACACTTACCAATCTCTTCATATCTCATGGCTGTACCCAGGTTTGCATTTTCATCTGAAATAGAGATATAATCAATAAAAGACTATTTGATTGCTGTCAAAGTAATGATCCTCCTACAATACATCGTTGATAGACAAATGCCAATAAGATATGCAGGTTTTTAAGTTCTTCTGTAATTTTATTACAAAAAGGCATTGTGATGGGGAAAGCAAACATCATGTGTTTGTTGCCTTCCGAGTGTTTGAAGGTCGAATAGGCTCTCCTATCTACGGGCAGCTGCCTCATCTTTAGTGATCACATTTTTTAAGTTCCTGATTCTCATTCTTCAGATTATATAGTAAATTGCTAATATCAGAGGCCACTATGTTTTGGATCAACCTTTCGTGGCTCAGCTTTCAAACTGAAAGGCATTGATTTTGTGTTTAATTTGCTGAAGAGATGGTACTTGGCAAGGCAAGATTGAATTCTATAAATTCTTTTTGGCTGAATCAAGACATAGACAGGGTGATTTTTTACAAAGTGACTCATCAGCCAGGTCTATCAGAGGTGAATAAAAGAAGTACTGTATTACAAAAAAAGTGTTTGATTGGAAAGTGCAAATAAGTGTCGATACACCAGTTACTGAAAGGATGCAAGTCAGTTTAGCAAAGCAAATGGTATGTTGGTCATCATTAAAAAGGTTTTAACTATAACTTACCATAATTATACAGGCCTTGGTGAGAGACCACGGCAGCAATATTGTGCCAACTGATCAGATCCCAAAAATGAATTTAAAAGCTTAATTTCATATTAAGGGATTGCTTTGTACTTATTAATCACAAGATTAATGAAATAAATAATTATTTAGATGGTTTGGAATGTTTTTGTTTCATCTTTTTGCCTTTAATGTGATCTATAAGGATTTAGTCGAACAGTTTTTCATGTTCTTGTATGTAGGCACTTGATATTATTGAACAGAGTGAGCAAAGGCAAGAATGAATTGCCAAAATACCCCAGATCTACTTGTCTCCCCATTTAAATGGATGAAATAACAAACAGGCAACACTTTGGAACTTGCAGCACCTTTTATTGATCCAAAATATCAGAAAGTTTGCTCAATTGTTTTCTTGGCATGGTGGCATGGTGGTGCAACATATAGAGATGCAGCTTCACACTTTGATGGCCCAGGTTAGATCTTTCGTATGGCCCCGCTTGCCCAATGGCTTCTGCTGTCCTACCGGCTGCCCCGACAGCTCCCGCTGCCCCAACAGCTCCCAGCAGCAGCACCTGCATTGAGGGGGTCATGAACGGAGAGAGGTGAGTGGGGAGATGGGTTGTGGGCTGACGGCATCATAAGCCCACCCCTAAGCAACTGCTTGCAGCAGCTGTACATTCAGGTCAGGCGGCGGATTGCAGAGCTCAGCGGATTATCCTTCCCTGAGAAGGGTTGGAATCGGTGTCTCGGGGCTGGCCATTCAGAAAGGTATGACTTTTGGCGTATGGGTGAAGAACCTCCGCCTTTACAGACAAGTGTTTATCCTGCTTGAAAGTGCCTTTTATTTTAACATTACATGCACCTGGTGGAAGAGCACCTCATGAAATCCTGGGCGTCAACACCTAATCTTCAATAGGCAAAAACAAATGGCAGAGAAATCTCCTATAATGCATTATTACTATGTGTCAAAGCATGAAAATACTGTATCCCCTTTTGTGTTCATTGTGGAACAAAAAGGTGGATTTGTGTGGATTCTCACAACATGGAAAGTTTGGATGGGAAATCTTTTCTTGTTCCTGATGTGGGTGGTGGTGTGATTATTATGTGAATTTTGAATTGCTCTCTTGTTCCTACATCTGCACTGAAAGTGAATATTATGCAATTCAAAGCAACTGGGTTTAGGCAAGGTCACCATGAGTGGAATGTTGCATAGTTTGACCTTTGCCACAGCTTTCTCTATTACAGCTCAGTCCAATTTGGTAGTTTTTGTTGCAACTGGGGGCAAAATGGCAAAATGAACTGCTTCAATATAATTTTTAAGACTGCAGCTAAAAACCTCCAATGACATAGGAAATTCAACACTTCTTATTGGACACAGTGGACAAAATCGATTTTCCTTCTCAATTCCTGAGTACGTTATGCCATCAAACACTTGGTCTGTGTATCAGCTGCTGAACCCATCACCCTTTATTCATGCAGTGAGCTGGGTAGGACAGAAACAGATGTTTATCTAGTCATTTCATGGGAAGAATGCCTGCAGCTGCTTCAGCTGTATTTGTGTTGCTGGAAACTTGCAAATGTTTGTAAAAAGTTTGAACCCTTATTGCCAGGCTACTAGAATTTGGCCCATAATTTGCTCCTGTCCAATTGGAGTATTCTCTGGAGTATAGCACAAATTCTAAATGAGAGAGAAAAAAAAACACTTGGGGCTCGTGTTATAAAACTTGAATAAATCCAGAGATTTTACAAATGCATCACATTATATCATGATATTTTTTTTTAAATTATGCATTGGTGAGTGGGAGTTCCATAAACTCACAGCCATAAAAGGTAATATAGATTAATTCAGTAGTATTCTATTAGATTGCAGAAAAAAATACTGGGTTTCCATTGTTTGATAAATAATGTTGAAATGTGGTTTGAGAACTGCAGATGGTAACAAACAAATTTAATTTGGCGACTCAAGCACATGGAATCTATGCAATGATTGTGGATTAACCAAGTGCTTGCACTGTGGTAGGAGTTTTAGTCAAAAGGCCAACAGCCTTTCTCTGAGACTTCTTGTCTCTCCTTTAACTCATATTTGTTTGTACTTTGAATCGCCTCCTTTTATATCATCGATTCATCTCCATAGCAATCATTCAGCAAATCGGCAGCACACAACATTTCCTGTTATGTATGGAAATCTTCGTGAATATGTTGCTAATCTCAGTGGAATTATTCAGTGAGTCAGAGGATGCGTTTCTTGTATTAATTGGAACATTCTGCTATCTTACTGTTTTCTCTGTTCTGGATGTTCCTTTCGACTTGAATTCTGATTGATTGTTCGAACAATGGTAAATAAAATCAGACAATTAAAAATGGGACTGGATTGAGGGTAATAGTTGGAACCATTTGTCAGTGTTGGGGAGAGAGTAGCAGATTTTGAATACTGGCAAAACTATGGAAGACTACCAGGGAACCAGGTGTAAGTTAAGAATATTTGTGTTCTGCAGAATTGAATTAAACATTCTGCATGGCCAACTACACACCAGAAATCAATCTAAAAAATGTTCAACTGATAACCTTTAACTGTAACTGCAAGACTTCACATGAAACAAAGTCTCAGGAGCCAATTAAACACACAGACAATTGGGCAGAACACTATAGGATTCACACTTCAGGATGGGTTTCTAATGAATTTGAAGCTCGAGGAAAACATTGATTTGTTGGGTCTATGTGCTCAGTGTGTTTTACTCCAATGTTGTCATCTCCCAATCTATACTGAGCCATAATATAAAACCATAGAACACTACAGCACAGAAACAGGCCCCTTTGGCCATTCTAGTCTGTGCTGAACCATTTTTTTTTGCCTAGTTCCACTGATCTGTACCCAGTCTATAGCCCTCCATACCTCTCCCATCCATGTACCTCTATAAATTCTTCTTAAATGTTAAAATTGAGCCCATATTCACCACTTCAACTGGAACTTGTTCCACACTCCCACCACTCTGTGTGTGAAGAAGTTCCCCCTCATGTTCCCCTTAAATTTTTCCCCTTTCACTCTTAACCCATGTTTTCTCGTTTATATCTTGGTGCAAAAAGCCTATCTACATTTACTCTGTCTTTTCCCCTCATAATTTTAAATACCTCTATCAAATCTCCCCTCATTCTTCTGCACTCCAGGGAATAAAGTCTAAACCTGTTTCATCTTTCTATGTAACTCAGTTCCTGACATCCTAGTAAATCTTCTCTGCATTCTTACCATCTTATTGATCTTTCCTGTAGTTAGGTGACCTAAACTGCACACAACACTCAAAATTTGGCCTCACCAATGTCTTATACAACTTTACCATTACATCCCAATTCCTATACTTTGATTTATGAGGCTAATATGCCAAAACCTCTCTTTACAACCTGATCCACCTGTGACACCACTTTCATAGCATTATGTATCTGTATTCCCTAGTCCCTCTGTTCCATTACACTCCTCAGTGCCCTACCATTCACCATATATGTTCTTTCTTGATTTGTCCTTCCAAAACGCAACACCTCCCATTTGTCTGCATTAAATTCCATCTGCCATTTTTCAGCCCGTTTTTCTAGCTTTGAAAACCATTTTTGCTGCCCACAATGCCACCAATCTTAGTGTCATCTGCAAACTTGCTGATCCAATTTATCACATTATCATCCAGATTATTGATATAGATGGCAAATAACAATGGTCCCAGCACCAATCCCTGAGGCACACTACTAATTGCAGCCCTCCATTCTGAGGAGCAATCATCCACCACTACTCTCTGGGTACTCCTGTCCAGCCATTGTTCAATCCAGTTCACTACTTCACCATGAATACCTAGCGTCCTGACTAACCTCCCATGTGGGAACTTGTCAAAGGCCTTATTAAAGTCCATGTAGTCAACATCCACAGCCTATCCTTCATCAACTTTCCTGGTAAACTCCTCAAAAAACTCTATAAGATTCGTTAAATATGATCTACCATGCACAAAGCCATGTTCACTATCCCTAATCAGTTTACCTAACACTGACATCAGCCTCACTGGCCTAGAATTTCCAGAGTTACTTTTGGAGCCATTTTTAAACAACAGAACAATTTGAGCTACCTTCCAATCCTCCAGCACCTCACCTTTGGTTAATGACACTTTAAATATTTCTGCTAGAGCCCTGAAATATCTACACTAGCCTCCCTCAAGGTCTGCGGGAATATCTTGTCTGGCCCTGGGAATATATCCACTCTTATTTGCAAGCACATCCTCCTCTTTAATCTGTAAAGGATCTGTGACCTCACTGCTTATTTTTCTTTCTTCCCACGACTTTGTGCCTGTTTCCTGATTAAAATAAAACCATTTAAGGTCTCCCCATCTCATTTGGCTCCATACAAAGCCGACCATTCTGATCTTCTAGGGGGCGAATTTTGTTCCTTACTATCTTTTTGCTCTTAATATACCTGTAGAAACCCTTCACATTGTCTTCCAAAGCAACCTCCTGTCTTTTTTTAGCCTTCCTGATTTCTTTTCTTGCATTTTTTTATATATCTCATGTACCTCATTTACTCCATGTTGTCTATACCTGCAATACACCTCTTTCTTCTTCTGAACCAGGTCTCCAACATCCCTCAAAAACCAAGGTTCCCTATGCCTTCTAACCTTGTCTTTAATCCTGACAGGAACATACAAACTCTTTACTCACAAAATTTCCTAATCTCCCTACTTCTGAATCGGGGCAATATCCTTGACATTTGGGATGGCCCAATATTAGTCACTTTTAAAATGCAATATTTTTTGTCAATTTAAGTGCCTAATTGTGATTGTTTAATATTCTTAGTTTACAAACAAATGCTTTGAACAGGGCATTCAATGTAGTGCAGTCCTCTCGATGGAGAAACTTTGCATGTTAAAGTGCCATGGGTACGTTTCTCCGATGAGGAGTCTACTTTTATGACAAAAGTGATTTACTTACCCACAAAAGTGAAGCGTTCCACGTGTGGGCGGACACAGCAGATTTTTCCCAGACTTTCACCCACCTTGCCCAAGATTCGAACTGTAAGGGAAATCCAATAGAAAACTGGTAATAATAGGCAGTGTCAAGTTAATAAAATATAGAAAATGCATCTCCTTGGATGGAAGGAATTTATCTTTTAACAGCAACTTTTGCCCATAGAAAACTTCAAAGTACTTTACAGCCGCTTTGTCTTCTTTTGTTTTATTGTAACCAGAAGCAAATAAACAGAGGAAGAGCTATCAGTTCATCTTTTACTGAAACCAATGTCTCTCAAGTAAAACTTCAGTGCCTGGGTACAATTGTGTTTTGAGAGTCATACCATGTATTACAAAAGAGTTCTTAAAGATATACCATGTGTGTGCATTATAGCGCGCGCATATACGCAAACACCTTTTCTGTATGTGGAGCTCTTCTGTAAGCAATCAATTTGTATGCAGAATACTCAACAAACAGAAAGCAAATGAATAAGAGGCAATATGTGTTTCATAAAACACTTGATTGAGAAATCACAATGTTCTTTGTTAGATAGGGTCAGTTTACTCCCTACCATATGCGTACATTATAATGCGTACATTATATGCATATTTTGCAAAGCAGGCACCCACCCCCCGCATTATATGCATGTGCGCACTGTACAAGAATATTTTTACATGTTGAAAGAATGTGCTAAATTAATAATGGGTGTGGGAAAGTTGAACCAGCAATTTATAGTGGGCTTAGGAATAGCAGCATTGAAAAAACGCGCACAATTTATAGCGGCCATGGGAAAGATACAATTTATAGCAAGCATGGGAATGCTATAGCCAACATTAGAATGTAATATCGGCAATGAAAGAATGTATACAATTTATAGCGGCCATGGGAAATTTTGATCTTGGGAATATCTCTTTGAACTGAATGCCATGATATTCCTATAGAAAAGACAATCTGGCTAGAGCACTGCATCTTATCAATAGGCCCTTTCATACAGTCAAAAAGCCTGAGTGTAAAGGTAGAGATTCTCTGGCCTTATGTCGGGAGACTTACCTCCATGAATGCGCCCTGGCCAGGCTCCAAATCACTAACTGCAATCTCTCTTGGGTCCCGAAGTGCCTAATGTTAATTGCCTAGACCTGTCCCTGAGGGAGGTCAAGTGCCTCTGGTTTGAAACAACATTAGAATTAAAATCCTGCTCAACTCTGAAGCCTGTCTTCGACCTCTTTAATTGATTCCTCCCAAAATTTGTTGCAGCAGGATATGGTCTATATAATGGGCGATTGATACCTCTGGGGAAAGTTGATTGGGTGCTAATTGAAGGAGTTTAACTGTAACAGAATTTGTCTCATGTTCTATTTAAATACAAATTGCTTTTGTCATTTGGAATTTAGAATATGCTACACCTGCGCAGTATATGCTTGTGCGCATTATATGATTATACAATTTATGATTTTCTGTGTGTTATATGCATGTGCACATTATATGAGTGAAAAATACCTTAGTGTGAGAGGTTGTAACTTAAAGCAAGAAAACCTCGTCAGTACTACAATGAAGGATCAGTCCAAAAGGGTCTTAAATCAACAACAGTCTGAGTCTGAGTCTAAGAACAAAATCAATTAATCTATGAAGACTGAAAATGACTGGATGAATAGATTAACTCTTAGCTGCTAACATCAGCAGTAGGAATGGTCAGTGTGAACATGTGCTGTAAAATTCTATGATTCTGTGTTGGGAAATTTGTCAGTAAGTGCAGAGGATAATTTCCAACTTCCTCCCTCGACACCTAACTCCTGACCCTTATATCAAATACAGAACACATTTTGGAAATTACTGGAACTTGTGCAATTGGATGATAAATAATCTTGAACTTGAACTAGAACTGTGTGGGTACAAGTTCATCTTCAGATGGTAGAGAAAAGTTGACCGCTGACTTGGAACTCTTAGATATAAAATCAAGTGTTTAATGAACTGCTAATTTACCATTGCCTGGTTCACAATACAATTTAAATTGATTGTCAACTATAGTATTCTTTAATTGTACAATTGAGGAAGGTCTCATTGTATGAAAGATAAACATTCAACATGTGACTTGTAATTTCTTTTTTTTAATTTTTCAATATTTTTATTGGATTTTTACAGAAATAGAACATAAGTAAAAGCCATTAATCAAAGGTAATATATAAAAATATACAGAAAAATAAAACATATAAACTCAATATCATAACAGTCAAACAGGAACAAAAGTAGTAACACAATTACAACATATGGCTAACTGAAAAAGATAAAAATAAGTAATTATTATACCATACTACAAATTCTAATCCCTACCTTACCATTAAAAGAAACCACAAGGTCACAAACCAAGATCCAAGTGATCTTATAAATTACAAAAATAATTGGTAAAGGATCCCATAAACTTAGAAAATTTAAATCTGTTACAATAGAAGAACATCTGATTTTTTTTCCAAAGTTAGGCCTGCAATCATATCAGATAGCCACTGAGTATAAGTAGGAGGGACGGCAACTTTCCATTTTAGATTGGTTGTGATCTTTCTGATTCGCTTTTTCTTGACAAATATGCAATTCATTTGGTAGCTGACTTGCTATCAAGGCATATCCCAATGACACAGGAGTCAAAGGAACCAGAAATACCACAACTGTATTATTACACCACACACAAATACTTATGTTGTCAATAATCCTTGCACAGTTTTGAAAAAGTGCATTGCATTTCACTGGTCTTGATACAAATTCAATATAAATTAAATAGACAAACATTTTCACGATCTTTCCATTGTTATGGGCATGCACTTAAAATGGAACTATATTGTTCTCTGGTTTGTTGAAAATGTGTAACTTCATTGTTGAGAGTTCTTTGACAAATGTTTGCTGAAAGATGTTAGGAATAGAAAGCAGGAAGCCTAGTTATCAGTGGGAATGATGTGCAGGTAAGTGTGGAGCATCAATACCATCCCTTAAAACTGCGGCCCTATCCAGGTTCAGTAGTTGTGCACATGATCACCAGGTGTACACATATCTTTTGCTTAAGGTATTTGTATGGTTGAGCAACTCCACCCACCTCTGAAGAGCATCCCCAAAACCCCCATCCATTCACTCAATTGGTATAGATGTTTTCTTTGGAGAAATGTCTTCCACCATGAATATTATTATGAATGTGGCAGAATCTGCTCTAAATGATTAACCTGGTAGTTTCTGAAGCAGTCATACCCTGGAGCTTCATAACAATTCCACTGAAATAAATGCAAATTATATTGTCTTCAACTCAACATTATAAACAAAAAATAGCTCTAAAGACTGACGTGCCTTTAATAAGCAGTTACGGATTTCAAATGTAGACATTTAACATCAATTTATTTAAAGTTATTTGAGTTAATCTACATCAAAATAGGACAGATAGGAATATCACAAGAGCATTTTAAACATTCCTAACTGAAGGTCACAATTGTGACGTATAACTTCAAGTGAATTCACCTTGACCAATTTAGATGTTGAACAAACTTTTTGTTTGGCATGGGAATGCAAATAAAAAAAACAGATGAGAACAAAAATAACTACAAACACATGATCTACAAGAACATATAATAACTGAGGTATTGATTTTATATTTAGTCTTGCACTGAACAGTACAAAATTGGCCCTGACGTTGGAACTAATTTGGTTGTCAGGGGTGGTTGGAGAAGGTTAGACTGCCATCTAGAGCACTTGTTGCCAGCTTGCACTTTTGAGTTAATTATTGCTGTTTCTCATCATGAATATACAAAGAACACAAAAATATGGTAAATATTTGCAGCATGCATTTTTAGATCAAACATAAACAACTGGACTGTTTCACAGATGGATTGCACCAGAATTTTGTGATTGGGAGTCACTGAGTAGTTATTCAGGCTAAAAAATGGATTTCCAGTTTCTTGAAGAAACATCTCCAGTGGATGTGCATGTATAGAAAAAGCTCTGAATGGGGAATAGTGTTAAGTGGTAGTGTGTTAGGCCCACATTTGTTTTACTCTACATCAACAATGTTTACTGAAGAGTCATAAGCTCTACTAGACTATTCGTGGACAATTGTTTGGTATACTGTTCAATTAAGTCAGCTGATGACGAGGATGCTCTCCTAAAAGATCTTGATAGCATGGTAAAATGGCCACAAAAATGGAGCATGCAGTTCAATCCTTCCAAATGCAAAACCATGTGTGTCACCAGGAAGAGAAAATCAGACAAAACATCGAACAAAATCCTGGGTGTCACCCTTGATGAAACCAAACAGACCAAATACCTTGGCATCAAAATCCAGAACAACCTGCATTGGAATGATCAGACGCATCATACAAAGGTGAAGGCAACAGGGGTCCTAAAGTTTCTGAGACACAACTTCCATCATTGTTCAACTTCTGTCAAGGAGAAGTTATATTTCACCCTTGTCAGACAACATTTTGAATGCGCAGCAGCTGAAATGGGACCCATAGACAAACAAAAACACTATTACCATCGAACGAGTCCAGAGACAGGCAGCCCGATTTGTCACAAATACATATGGAAGAGAAGTGAGTGCTACAAAGCTCTTGGATTAATTAAAGTGGAGATCTCTCCAAGACAGAAATGACCCACACCGCCTGACCTGTTTTTACAAAATGCCAGCTTGATATAGACAACCAATTCTACACTGAACCCAAGCCCGCTAGGAGCAGACGAGTGCACGCAACCCAATTTGTAGTGCCATCTTCCAAGGCAGATGCTTGCAGCAATTCATTCTTCCGCCGCACAATTAAAGCATGGAATAATCTTCACTCTACCATACTCACACAACCAGACCCAATTAAATTCACGACCGTTCTTCTTAAAAAAATCTCCTCTTTAAACACACCCTCCCCCACTTCCAGATTAAATTCCATATGGAATATTTTGGAGGATCCAAGAACAGAGATTTCTAGTGCAATATCAGGCCACATGGCCACTAAACCTGAGCTGGGGGTCATTCTCCACATCAGCCATCTACTTTAATCCCCCTCTCTTGTTGGCTCTCTCCCCTACAAATTCCTGCTTTGAAACAAAGACCTATTCCACTTTCCAAACATTTCAATGTGCTGTTCATGGCTGATACTTCCACAATTAACCATTTGTGTAAAACCATTTTTTTCAAAATTTGTTCTTGATTCTTTTTGTAAGCCTCCAGAGTCTGTGCCCTTTTATCAATCATTATGACAGACCAACAATACCATGCTAAAGCTACTCAATTAGTTTTCTTCACTTGTGAATCTGCAGGGGTCATCTACTGCATCCAATGCTTGCTTGTGATCTTCTCTACATCGGAGAGACTGGACGCGGATTGGAAAATTGCTTTGTTGAGCACCTTGGTTCTGTTTGCTGCAATAGTGTGGATCTTCCACTGGCCACCCATTTCAATTCCCTGCCCCATTCCCTTGTTGACATGTGTGCCAATGGTCTCTTGCCCTGTCAGACTGAAACCACCTGCAAATTGGAGGAATAGCACCTCATATTCCGTCTGGACACTCTCCAATCAGATGGCATTAACATCAACTTATCTGGTTTCCATCAGATACCCTTCCCTCATCTTTCTCTGTTTCCTTTTCTCTAGCTCTGTCTGTCTTCCTTTTTCCCTCTGTCTCCTTTCACAGAGCCAAAAATAATTCCTCTTCCAATCAATTCTCAGCTTTCCTCTCTCCTGTCCTCTTATCATATCTAATTAACACCTTTTGTCTGTTGGTCTGTACTACTAACCCTTCCCATTCTTCTCTTTCCCCCAGCAATACAGATGCCTGCCTGCTTTTTCTCATATCTTGGAGGAACTCAGGCCTGAAATATTGGTAATATACCTTTACCTCCTATGGATGCTGCAAGACCTGCTGAGTTCTCCAGCATTTCTGCAGACTTTCATTTTTCACTCTTTTGAACACCAGTGTACTCCATTAACTTCAATTAACTCTTGCATGCAAAGGCAGTCTCAGCCTCATACTGTGAGACCCTGATCACAGACAAGGCTTCCAAAACCAATTGGAGATATGCAAACAGTCCAGAACAAGCTGGAGGCCTTTGGCAGATGGCCCACCCAGAGCTTTATGAGATGCCAATGTACACAATGTCTCTCCAGAGTATTAAAATAGTTAATAAGACATTTTAAAATAATTAAATTATAAATAATTTAATTACAAATAACTAAAATTAGTAACCAACCTTATATTTTGCAGACCACAATCCCATTCAGATCAATAGGTTGGGATTTCCAGTGAAAATACTGGCGATTCCAAGCAAGATCCTTCTGTAACGTTGTATTCCAGGGAGATTCAAGCATCAATGGGTAGTTGAGAGGACAATAAATTTGGGAAATTTTTGTTCAGACAGGAGTCTCAAAACCTGCAGGTTCGTAAGCTGAGAAATGCTTGGAAACTCTAATCCTAGCGATTAGTTCAGGCAGACTTTTGGAATTCATGTTACTTAATTTTATCAACACCTCAGTAAGTTTGTATCATATTACTGATGGGATGCATCAAAACTACATAATTCACTAATTTTGCCCTTGATTTATTAGAATGACTTAGCATCAGGCCTGTACACTGCTGAGTGTTTCCTGAAGAGGCAAAAGAACTTCAGAATGTAGTTATGAATCTTTGATTGCAATTATACAGAATGGTTGCCAGACAGAAAAGGGACGCAGCCAATGTTGCATACCCAGATCCCAGAAGAGACCTCATGTATCTAACAGATGCTTTGAAATATTTCTGGAGAGCAAAAGTTATTGGCTAAATGCACAAATGCAAAGTCTATAGATTCAATCCTGAGTCCAGGTAAGACACAAAAATTACAGGGGCTCTGTAATTTGTTTGATATTGCAGAGAATGTGAAGGAAAAATGTATGGAACAAACTGAAAATCTCCAATAAGCTGAGACTAGGATTTATATGGGGATAAGATACAAAAAGGGAATGCAAATAAAGGAACAAACAAGTTGCAAAGTCCAGGGTTGTGGATCATGCCCAGCTGATCAATTGCATTAATATCATGAGAAAAGTAGTGGAGAGACATCTATGTTTGCCGAAGAACCAGTATACAAAGTCCTATCATCTGAAAAAAAATATGGTATTGATGGGAGAACTAGAAGAATTCCCCTAATAGAATTGAGTTCCCCCAAAGAAATGGAGTCCTTACAGGATGTACAATCGGAGGAAGCATAGCCTATGATAGCTTTTGGAGGTTGAAGATGAGTAATGCCATGTTTATTGTTTTCCATCTCTGGAGACAGAGAGAAAGGTACAGAAATGGAAGGGAAGAGTCAGCTACGGCAGGTTAAGGTGAAAGCAGGATGGAAATGGCAGAAAAAAGTGATGAAATTTGAGTTCTGTATGTGCAGGAAGCAATATGGTCGATATGTACTGGAATGAAACAGGCTGTTCCATGTATTCACAAAAGGCAAGCATTGCTTGAGCTCATAATTTCCATTGTTATTATCTTTGATCTGCAGAAACTGAATGGAGTCAAAGGAGATGTTGCTGTTTTCTGCAATTGGAAAATATCTGCCATCCATGAGTCAGGTGCATGTGTACCTCACAGGAGCTTAGGCCCTGAATGGTGTCTTGGTTCATCAGCAGGTTATTATCCTCCTCTAACCCCTCTATTCCCCAATGATAGGCAGGTATGATGTGTTTATAGTGCTAACAATGCCCTTTTCTTTATCTGTAACTGGAAACTCCAAAATAAAGCTGCCTGAAAAGAACAGGATCATTTTTTGTTGTTGTTTGAATAGTAGATTTGAGCAAGAGTAGTTCATAAACATTTTGTACTCTCAGATGTCATGACCACATTAATGGACTGTTAATGCTTCACATCACACATCTCATCTAGACTGATGTTTATAAAAATAAATGTGTAATTTCTTCGCTGCAGTTGTTAGTGTTACGAGCCCAGACAACCCCAAAACTCAGCAACAATAGATATTCACTAAGACAAATGGTTACTTAAACAAAAGTTGCTTTTAATTATCTTTAAACATGAAAATAGAATCAAACTTTAACTTATCTCAATTGACTTACTTAACCTAACTTAGCCCCCCTTCTAATTCTAAGTGCACGTGTATGTAATGTGTGTGTAAGTTTAGTGAAGTTCTTTGGTTTACAGTCCAATCTCACTTTTCATTCCTCCAAGTTCACTGGTTGCAGGCAATTCTTATACTGTTCACAGAATTTAACATTTATAAAGTTCACCAGGCTTCAGTGCTCGAAAGGTAAATGGATACCGCTCAGGAAGGTTCTTGTCAGTTTTCAGAGGGAGATTTGTTGTTCCTTTTTATTCAGCCACTTCAGTGTCTTGCTGAAGAAACTTTCCGTCCCCTCAGGGTTCTCCAGATGATAACCTCTTTCTTTCAGGTCACCACAGAGTTCCTTTCTGTTTCTCTTATTCCAAGTGAAACATTAGATAGCCAGTCCACTCCTCTTGCATGAACCACAAGGCCTTTGACCAGGCCATCTTCCAAAAGGGGGCTTTCCATAAGCTTGCCAGCTTGTCCTGTTCCAGTCCCAGCTACTGTCTGCTTGCTGTAACACTGTACAAGTGATCTCTGTGTGTGTGTGTGTGTGTGTGTGTGTGTGTGTGTGTGTGTGTGTGTGTGTGTGTGTGTGTGTGTGTGTGTGTGTGTGTGTCTCTCTCTCTTTCTCCCTCTCTGAGAGAAAGCCTATTTGATTATCTCTGCTTGCAAAACCACATGACCATCTTACAACAGCCAACTGTCCTCCAGACAATATGTGGCTCCAACAAGTTATTTCATCTGTTGCCTTTTGTAAACAACAATCCATTATTGAAGTCTCTTGAGTACTCTTCAAAGCTCTTGCAAAAGCTCTGAGGCCCCAATATGTCCAGCATTGGGCAGAGCTCCAGGATTTCAAATAAGATCTGTTTTAAAGTGTTTGTAAGTAACCTACTCTAACAAACCTTTCCCAATTTATCTCCCAAAAACATATCTATATACTCTGTCATATTAGTGTCTACTTAATTGCATCACTAGCAAGACAATGCACGAGAGACTGCAAATGCTAAAATCTGGAGCAATGGAGAATTCAAAGTTTAAACTGCCCAATTTCAGGCACCCACAGCCCCTTGCTTCCTCTCTCCCTCCTTCTGACTCTCTCACGCCCTCTCACACATCCTGCTATCCAGTTTCTTTCCCATTCCCCATCTGGCTTCATGTGACCACCACCTCCCTCTATTTCCCCCATTTGTTAGTTCCAGTCCACTCTGCTCAGGAGGAGCAGTTGGGGAATGAGAGGCACCTGTTCATGGGACTGAATCAGGCTGAGCTTTGGGAGTGAACCTTCCTTAGCCCAGGTGTGAGTGGGAGAGAAACAGTCAACTTTGGCCATCCATGTTTAATGGCATCCTGTTCACTCCCCACTTCCTGCTGGAGCTAGATGCCCGATGGTTAGAAGGCACAGCAGATGCTTCTCACAGGAGCCACCACAGAACAAGGGAGAACAAGCCATGTGTAATTTTAAAATGTTCAACCTATTTATGTAGTTTGAGATGTTTCTCCTCCCAAAAACAAATCTGACTGCTATCTTTTCAAATGATTGCCGTTACTCAAGAAAAAAGCAATATTTTTAACAATTTCTTCAGCCTTGTCATCAACTCCGCTGCTAGGTCTTGAAGTTTTTCTTGCAAATTAGACCCTTCTTGATGAACATGTAAAGGAGAAAAAAGATGACAAAGGAGGGGTGATCAAATACCAGAAACCTCATGGTGGAAAGCATGCAAATCAAGCCTGGAAATGAGCATCAATCTTGGCACAAAAGTAAGACAACATTGAAGCTTTAGTTGAGGGTAAGTTGCATTAAATAAAGGAAATAAATAACAGTGAAATACAACAAATTAAAGGATAAAACAGCAGGTCTGATAAAATATATAAAAGAGAAGCAAGAATGCAAATTTTTGCTCCACATAAAATATATCCATGGTTGTTGAAAAATAAGGGGAAAAAAATTGCAAAGGCTCCTTTCATTTTCCAATTCTCTTTCAGCTCAGGTGTGTTGGTGGTGGATTGGAAAACTGCTACTCTGATGTTATTATTTTAAAAAGAAATTGATAGAATAGCCAAACATTAGTGGAGGAGAACAAATTATTGGAGGAAATTCTCAGGGACAGTACAAATAATCATCTATTAACTTATTGATAAACCAAGGATGACCAATATGATCTGTTAAGGTTACATCTGACTAACTTGATTGAATAGAATTATGAGGGCTAGAAAGGATGGTCAAGGAGGGCAGCACATTTGATGTGGTCTGTGTGAATTTTTGCAAGGAGTTTGGCTGAGAAAGGTCAGTGTTTATGGGATCCTGAGGAAATGGCTTGGGGGTCTGAAGATGGAAATTGCAGTCTAATTTTCTTGACTGCATTCAATTAGATTCCACTTTGGTCAGTGGTAAGTTCTTCACTTTTAATGCTAGGTATCAATAGTATAAACTTGAATGAAAGTGAGTCACAATAAGGGAGTCATTGATGATGCAATATTAAGCAAAGTGGGAGGAAGGAAGGATATCATTGGACTAATGCAGAATGCAAAATGTGGTAAATCAACTCAGTCTAGTAAAGTGCAGATTTGCTTTGTGGATGGGCAACAAGTCATGTGATAAGTGTGCTCTACTGAGAGAACTAGAAGGTCTGCAGATGCCAACTGCAGTAATGTTGCACATGCAGAAAATAATCTGGGCCAAAATCAGACCAAATGGTCTTAGCCCAAATTCTTAACCTCCCTGATTAGCTCAGGCCTGATCATCTTTCACCCCCTCCACCCTGCCCTGAGATGTCTCATGAACCTAGTCATGAACCTAGTCAACAGATAGCTACCACCGTTAAATGCAACTAGTCAACCCACCAAGAAAATCCTTGGTCCTGAATGGCACATTTTTTTCTGCTGCAGCAAGGCAGATGGGTATCAGTACTAGATCAGTGTGATGGGGTATTGGAGGAGTGGATTTGACTCAAAGGTAAATGAATGGGACTTAATAAGGTCTCAAACTGGCACAGCTATAATACCATGGTCTCTTGAATTATGTTCATGCTGGAAATGGTCATATTGCATTTCAACCCTTTCCAAAGTTTATTTTCAATTGCACAGAATTAAAATTAAAATGCAGTGCGCAATTCAATTTATTGGTCTTTTCTGTTTTGAAACATTTATCTATTAATAATTAAACTTCGAAAACCTCTTTTGCATCATCACATACTAGGCACTTCGTGGCAATTTAGAATCATACAAGAGGCTGTATGGCCAACCTGTCAGCAGTTTGAGAATCTATCCAATTAGTCACACTCTTCTGCTCTTACACCCAGCTCTACAAATGTTTCTTTTCCGAACGTGAATCTACTTTTCTCATAAAGTAACCAACAGTTGTGGGGGGTGGAGGGGGGCATTATTCAATGACCACTGAACAAAAGGTATTTTCATTTCAGATGTAGGTGCAGGAATTTATAATAGAATATAATTAAGGGTGGAATATACATTAAAATGGGAATGGAATTACATTTGTGGGCCTTGGTACAATTGACAATGATCACAGCCTTAGTACAGTTCCAAGAAATTAGAATACCAGTGTATATTAAAACAATAAAAGGCCACTTATTTATAATACACACAAAAATATGATACTTAAAATCAACAAATCTGCAACAAAAGTCCAGTTACATTTCAGAAAAAGTGACTTATTTGATCACTAATTATATTATCAGATATTATCTTCCATGTTATATTGAAATGGCTGTTTGTCCAGTAATGTAAAATGGCTGTCAATTGAATCATACCATGATGCCTGGGGTTTCAAATTCAAGTAATTAAATTTATCTGGTGTGAAACCCAATGTCAGTAACTGAAAGCATGAGACTGCTTAGATAATTATAAAAACTACTAGTGACCACCTTCTGGGAACCAGATATTGGATCCAGGTATAGTGTCCAGCAGGCCTCCCAAAGGTCCTCGAGTGCCATTGGCCCTAATGCTTCGGGGATTTAAAACCAGAATCTACCTACCAGTCTGTGTGGCTTCAGAGATTACAGGGGTGTCAGAGGCAGGAATGTAAGAGGAGGCAGTGATATCCATGGCCACCTGATGTCTCTGAAAGAACACCCCCTTTCTCTGTCACCTTTTTGTTTTAATAATAGCACTGGATTCATCAGAGAAGAAAGAGAAAACAAAGAAGTGATCTTTGTGCGCACGGCAATACATTGAATCCTGAAACTTGCTCTGATTTACTTTTTCAGAGATGACATCTGTCAGAGTTGAGAGATGTGTAGTGTGGGAACAGACCTTTTGATGCTCTGTGTCCCTGATGACCACCAGATACCCACTTTTACACTATTCCTACCCAAACCCATTTTATTCTCCCCATATTCCACACAATTCCTCCCAGATACTACTTGTAATCTACAGATGACAATAAGTTACAGTGACAAATTAACCTACTAACTCATACATTTTGGGGATGTGGGAGGACCTGCAGCACCCAAAGAAAGTGAGGGAATTTGCAAATGTCACACAGACAGCACTGGAGGTCAGGATTGAACCCAGATTACTGCAGTTATGCATTGTGTTGCCCCATTTCAACCACCTTTACCCATATGATTTGTATCTGACCCAAAGCCACCTAAGTAATTATTTCTGAACTGCCCTCTCAGTTCAGGAGCAAATAGGATTGGACAATAAATCCTGGGATTACCTGCGACACCCATATCATGTGAACATACAAATAAAAGGGGAAAAAAACAGTATTCATTTTACAAAACTGAAAATACTGGTAACAGAAAAGCCAGGCAACTTTTCTGGAGGGAGAAAAAAATGAACAGACTCTCAGGCCAATTTAAAACGAAGTTCATTTTGAGAAGTGAGAAGGGAATTGGTCGATAAAACAGTGGCATGGTCTGTGACAGAATGGATGATGGAAGAGATTAAATGAGAAAAGAGAATGATACAAAGCAAAAGAAGCAGTAGATTAGACAGGAAAATAAATTATTAGGGGTCTAGAGAAGATGTGACCTTTAGATATTGCTGAATTCATTGTTCAATCCAGAAGGTTGTTATATAACTTGCTCACTTTGGAATTTCTGCTGAAACTGTTGGGAAGTCTAGGACAGACAGATTAGTGTGGCTTTGATTCTTCTTTTCTTTGGCTTGGCTTCGCGGACGAAGATTTATGGAGGGGGTAAAAAGTCCACGTCAGCTGCAGGCTCGTTTGTGGCTGACAAGTCCGATGCGGGACAGGCAGACACGGTTGCAGCGGCTGCAGGGGAAAATTGGTTGGTTGGGGTTGGGTGTTGGGTTTTTCCTCCTTTGCCTTTTGTCAGTGAGGTGGGCTCTGCGGTCTTCTTCAAAGGAGGTTGGATGATGGGAGATATTAAATGAGAAAAGAGAATGATACAAAGCAAAAGAAGCAGTAGATTAGACAGGAAAATAAATTATTATGGGTCTAGAGAAGATGTGACCTTTAGATATTGCTGAATTCATTGTTCAATCCAGAAGGTTGTTATATAACTTGCTCACTTTGGAATTTCTGCTGAAACTGTTGGGAAGTCTAGGACAGACAGATTAGTGTGGCTTTGATTAATGCATTTGGAATTGGGCACACAATCTCAAGGCCAGGGAATTAGATTAATATGGTTTAAAAATAAAAGGCCACTCATTTACAATATATTCAAAGTTCTGAAAGTTAATCAACAATGCAGAAGGAAAAATGCCAAAGTAACATATCAAATTAAGTGATTTGTTTACCGGTTGGGAAGAATAAAAGTGTCAAGTGACTGGAAGATCAAGGACACTATTGCGAACTCAATGAAGATATAGAACCCAGAACAGCACAGAATCAGGAATCAGAATTTACTGTCATGAACATGTCCCAAAATTCATTGTTTTGCAGCAGCTATAAATGAAATTTCAAAATAAATAAATAGTGCCAAAAAAGAGGAAGTGAGGTCCTGAAAGTGATTCATTCAGAGATCTGATGGTAGAGGGGAAGAAGCTGTCCTTGTGCCATTGGATGCTCGTCTTCAGGTTCCTGTACCTTCTTCCTCATGGTAGCAGTGTGACAAGGGCATAGCTTGGGTGGTTAGGGTACTTGAGGATATAGACTGTTTTCTTAAGACACTGTCTCTTGTATATGTCCTCGATGGAGTGAAATCTGATGCCCGTGATATCACTGTTAACAGCTCTCTGGAGCTTTTTTACATCCTGTCCACTGGCACCTTTGGAGCAAACAGTGATGCAACCAGTCAGAATGCTCTCTGGGGAACACCTGTAGAAATTTTTGTGAGTCTTTGGTGATGTACCAAATCTCCTCAAACTCTCACAAAGTATAGCTACTGGCATGCCTTCTTCATGACATGAAGGCCCGAGGAAAGATCCTCTGAGATGGATCTCAGGAATTTGAAGTTCTTGACCCTCTCCACTGCTGACCTCTTGATGATGACTGGATCGTATTCTCCTACAACCAGCTCCTTGGTTTTGCTAATGTTGAGTGCAAGGTTGCTGTTGTGACACCACTCAACTAGCTGATCTATCTACAGTACAGGATCAGTCTTTCAGCCCACAATATCTGCACCCAACATGCCAAGGTTAAGCTAAAATGTTGCTGTTTGCAAATAGTCTCGCCAGATCAATAGCAGAACATGAAGCACCATCTCACTGAGCACTGGTGCATCTCAGGGCTGTGTGCTCAGCCCACTCTTGTTCATGCTACTGATCCATGACTGCGATGTCAGAACCAGCTCCAAAAGTGTCATCAACTTTGCAGATGACTCGACAGTAGTTGGCCTCATCAGCAACAATGATCAGTTGCACTACAGAGAAGAGGTGGAAAATCTCATGAAATGGTGCGAGAGTAACACCCTGAATCTCAATGTAGACAAGACGAAGGAGATGATCGTGGATTTCAGGAGGATCAGGAATGACCACCCTCCACTATACATCAACAATTCTGTAGTAAATAAAGTGGAGAACAGAAAGTTCCTTGGAGTTCACTTAACTAGTGACCTGTCATGGACACTCAATATTTCCTCACTTGCCAGGAAGGCGCAACAGCGAATGCACTTCCTGATAAGACTGAAGTAGGCGAGGCTACCAGCTACCATTAAGTTAACCTTCTGTAGGAGCTCTATCAAGAGGTTCCTGGCCAGCTGCATCACAGTGTGGTATGGTTACTGCAGAGAAAAGGATCCGAGATCAATCGACAGAACCATAAGAATGGCAGAGAGGGTCACTGGAATCTCCCTCCCCCACCCCCACCCACATCAATGTGATATACCAGGATTATTGTCTGAAGAGGGCATGCAAAATCAATGAGGACCCCTTGCACCATGCACACAGCTGTTCCCTCAAGAAAGAGATATAGGAGTATCTCTTCTAGCATCACCAGACAGAGGAACAGCTTCTTCACATAGGCAGTGAAAAAGCTGATTGACCAATGGAACTGCACGTGCTAACCATCCGAGACTCTCATGTCCTGCGTATGTATTGTTTGTCTCTTGGTGTGATATGTCAGGTTGTGCGTCTCTTTTTTGCACTGAGGACAAGAGAACTCTGTTTTGCTGGTTGTATTTGTACAATCAGATAACAATAAACTTGCCAATATATAACCCTGTAATATATGCATATTGAGTATGCATCCACCACATCACAGGTGAGACCTACCTGCAGTGGGTTTGTTGTTTGTGATTGTAGAGTTCTGGTAGATAGTTCGCCTTCCATTCTGCGGCTGTCCAATTACAGGTGTAGCTGGAGAGTTTACATTGGACAGGATGCAGCCCGTCACTCTCTAAAAGGAAATTTAAAAAGACACAATTAGAACCTCACTGCTTCTGGTAGCCACCAATATCTGGCATAATCACAGCGGCACTGATTAGCTTCTCAGCAAATACAGTAGCAGTTTGTAATAGCTTTCACCCAAGGAATCCAGTGACTTGTCTTTATTATTACCAATTAGCACTTCATTTAAAAGTGCAATCTCTTTATTTCACACCTCCTGTTGGATGGTGTTTAGTTTATAATGGAAAAATGCAGAATTTATTTCATTCCTATTCGTAGCAGGCTGCAGACAATTACTTTATGGGCTTACATTATCCTTGGTCAAACTACTGGAACAAACTTTACATCATGAGTTAGTATCAAGCATCTGTTAATACATCAGACATTTTTTTCACTAGCGGCTTCTCACCACTGCCAAAAGAAATGATTAGTCCAATGACCATCTTTACTCATTGGAGAAATTGTTGTACTGGACCTTGGAAAGTTTAAAATGGAAAGACAGACTGACTTTCCTCACTGCCAACACCCCATCCCATGCTTCCACAGTAGTCTTTCCTTCTCTTCTCCAGTTAACTCAACCCTACTATAATCACTGCCTACCCAAATGTTATTTTTTTTAAACTTTATTTATTCATTCAAAAAACAAATAATATTTGACATATACAGCAATTAAACATGAACACGAACATTTTTTTCATATATATATTAAAAAAAAGAAAAAAAAGAAAAGATTCCCCGCCCTTCAGCCAACTCTCCTAAGGAGAGCCATAGTTAAATATACATATTAAAATCTAATCAATATAAACTGAAATGTAAATATTCCGAGTATAACAGCCACTTATTAATTGAAAAATTATAATTATCATGCGAAACATACATAATTTTTTCCATTATTAAATAATATTTCATCTCATTATGCCATCCATTAATATCAATCATATTTGTATCTTTCCACATACTAGCAATACATTTTTTTGCTTCGGATAAAGCTAAATATACAAAAGCAAGCTGAAACTTATCTAATCCCAAACCTTTCAGAGGTTGCAAACTACCCAATAAAAATACTGTTGGATCTAAAGCTATTTTAATCTTATACAGGTATTCTAAAAATGATTGAATTTTCTTCCAAAAAGATTGTATACATGACCAAATATCATGAAAAAAAGTTCCAACCGTATCACCACATCTAAAACACAAATCTGATTCATTAAAACCATAATTTTTAAATTTTTCAGGTGTCAAATATAATTGATGTAAAAAATTGTAATTAATCATTGCATAATGTGCATTTATGAATCTAGTTACACTATCATAACAGATATCTAACCAATCCTCTTCAGAAAAAGTAAAACCAATATCCACTTCCCATTTAATTTTAGATCTATCCCAACACTTTTTATCCATATCATCCTGTAATATTTGATACATAAATGAAATATAACCCTTCTCTGGCACCTTCATAAGAGAAGTCTCAACCAAACATACATTTTACCGAAGATCAAATTTGATAATAAAGAAATAAAGAATTCTTATCAATACCAAAATCTTCCCTCATCTGATTAAAAGATAAAAACTTACCCTCTAAAAATCTCTCAAATTTTTCACACCTTTAAATCTCCAATGCAATAAACTTTGATTATGTATTGAAAAAGAAATAAGTTGATTATTATACAAAGGAGTCAAAGCCAATAATTTACCCCTAGAACCTATCATTTTATTTTTCTATATCTATAACTTAATTAAATGTTTTAGTATAGGCACATTATATTGTAACAAATTTATATTCCACCTAAACAAAAACTGATGTATTTCAAATTCAGAAATACTTGCCATCTCAATTTTAGCCCAACTAGGAGGCCGTACCAAATCCATCAATGAACTAATAAATTTAAGTTGGGCTGCCTCATAATAATTTTGAAAATGTGGTAAACGTAGTCCCCCTAACTCATATTTCCAAGTTAATTTATTCAAAGCTACTCCTGAAAATTTACCCCTCCATAAAAACTCCCTAACCATTTTATTTAAATCTCAAAAAAAAATTTTATCAAGTAAATACAGAATAGATTGAAACAAATATTGTATATGCGGAAAGATATTCATCTTAATTGTATTTATCCTTCCCATTAAATTAATAGGTAAATTTTTCCATTTAATCAAATCAGTTTTATTTTTTTTCATTAATGGAGCATAATTTAATTTATATAAAGATTGATAATTAACATTCAAAATTATACCCCAGATATTTAATTCAATCAGTCCACTTCAAATTAATAATATTCTTATAAACTGAATAATCTCCTTCACTTACCGGTAATATATCACTTTTTTCCCAATTAGCACAGTTGATAAGACAAAATATACAGATACAAGGTATGAAAGTTTTAGATGAGGAGTATAAAATTAATTTATTTGCTGATGATGTATTGGTGTATTTAATAAACCCAGCTCAGTCACTTTTGCATTTGAAGGAATGTTTAATACAATATGGATGTCTTTCTGGATATAAAGGTTCAATCACTAACGTAAACAAAGCTGGTGATAAAGGACAACCTTGACGAGTTGATCGAGTTAACTTAAAAGATTCTGAAATCAAACCATTCGTCAATACTCGAGCTATCGGTTTACTATATAGAGCCCTAATCCAACCAATAAAAGAAGGACCAAACTTAAATTTCTCCAAAACTTTAAACAAAAAATTCCATTCAACTCTATCAAATGCTTTTTCTGCATCTAGGGATATCACCATCGGATGATCTAAAGATTGTTGAAATCTATTAATCAAACTAATCATGCGCAAAATGTTACCTGTAGCATATCTATTCTTTATAAAACCTGTTTGATCAATATGAATCATTGGTAAAAATTTAGCCAATGTATTCGCTAATATTTTAGCTATTATTTTATAATCTGCATTTAACAACGAAATTGGTGTATATGAAGATACTTTCTTTTTTAGGAATTACTGTAATTAAAGCACTAGAACAAGACTCAGGTAAATCATAATGTTCTCCAACTTGACATAATACATCCCCAAACACTGTAGATAAATCATCATAAAAAATTTTATAAAGTTCAACCAAAAATCCACCATCACCAGGCGATTTACCGTTCGGCATTTCCAGCATAGCCATTTTAATTTCCGAATCAGTAAATGGTTCTTCTAACTCCTGTATATCTCCACCCTCTACAATCGGTAAATACAACTGTGATAAAAAAATCAATCGATCCAGTTTCCTGTTTTCCTTCAGATGTATATAACTTTTTATAAAATGAATAAAATTTATCATTAATCTCACGAGGTTTATAAGTAATAAGGGAATTCCATCTAACAGCATTAATAGTCCTTGATATCTGTTCTTTCTTTAATTGCCATGCCAATACCTTATGTGCTTTCTCTTCCCATTCATAATACCTTTGATTAGTCCTATTAATCACACATTCAAATTGATAAGATTGCAAAGTATTATATTTCAATTTCAGCCTAGATAATTCTATTTTCTGATCATCTGTAGCATCTTTCTGAAATTCCTTTTCTAACTCATCGATCTGTTTCTCTAATTCAAGACTCTGATTAAATTGATTCTTTTTTTTATTTTAGAAGTATAACTAATTATTTGTCCTCTCAAATAGGCTTTCATAGCATCCCATAATACAAACTTACTTTGAACAGAATTAGAATTTTCTTTCAAAAAAAAAATTTGTTTTTTCAAAAAATCAATAAATTCCATATTTTTTAACAACATTGTATTAAATCTCCAACGATAAGCTATTTGAATTTTCTCAGAAGTTTCATATGTAAAATATAAGAGAGTGATCTGAAATCACCCTACTTTTATATTCCGCTTGTTGTATTTTCCCTTGTAAATGTGCCGATACTAAAAAGTCAATCTTTGAAAACGATTCATGTCTAGATGAACAAAAGAAAAAATCTTTCTCTGTCAGATTAAGATGTCTCCAAATATCTACTAAATTAAGATCTTTCATCAACGCTTGGACTTGAATTGCCATCTTGGATTTTTTAACTTTCTTCAGAGATTTATCTAATAAAGGTTCCAAAACACAATTAAAATCATCACCAACTAAAATATTATCATTAGCTTGACCCAAACATAAAAATGCATCCAAAATTAATACTTCATCATCTGCATTTGGAGCATAAATATTAAGTCCAAAATTCACTAAAAATCTTACAATTCAATTTAAGAATATATTCTGCCTTTTCCTCCATTGATTGTAATTCAAAAGATAAATTTTTATGTATCAAAATTGCTACACCTTTAGCTCTAGAATTAAATGAAGAAGAATATACATGCCCAACCCAATCCCTTTTTAATTTCACGGTTTCCTTCACATTCAAATGTGTTTCTTGTAAAAAGGCAATATCAAATTTCATTTTCTTAATATATGCCAAGAATTGCTTACATTTAATCGTACTATTTAATCCTCGAACATTAAAAGTAGCAAACCTCAACTTTGACATATCTACTATTATTACTAAATACCAATAATATCTTTATATAAAAACTCAAATCAACGTATATAGGCCCTCCAATTAAAAAAAATCACAAATTAAAAACTAAAAAAAATAAAAAATAATAAGGAAAAAAAAGAAAATCCCCCCCCCCCAAAAAATCTACCAAAAGGTAGTAATCCCCTAAACAATAATTGGGTGTGGGTCACCCACCAGTGGCTGATGACGAGTAAAGAACAGTGCAAATCTCTCCCTCCCCAGACAGTCAGTAACATCAAAATATCATAATCACAAAAGAAAAAATAGAATAAGAAAATTCTTCTTTTCATCCAGAAGATTCCAATCTCGAAGATCCCATTTCGGAAGGAGGTAGACTCTTTCCATTCCCGTTTTTCCCATTTCTGTCATTTCTTCCATTTCCAGAGCTACCAAATTTTTCTTTAGGAGATTATGGTGGACTACGTCTTTGTCCTCTTATATCTGGCAATGAATCAGCAAAAATCATTGCTTCACGATCAGTCTCAAAAAGCCAAAATTGATAGTCTCTGTAAAACACCTTCAATACTGCAGGGTAACGAAAAGTAGACTTAAAACCTTTATGCCACAAAACTTCTTTAACTGGATTGAATCAACGTCGATGTTCAATGACATCTTGACTCACATCAGGATAAAAAAAGACTCTGCTATTCTGAATCAATAATGGGGTTTGTCGTTGTCTCGCATTTTGTACTGCAAGTCGAAGTATTGCTTCTCTATCCAAATAACTCAAACATCGAATTATTACTGGTCTCGGTGGTTGACCAGCTGAGGATATTCTTCTTAAAGCTCTAAGGGCTCTTTCCAGTGCCAATTCCCCCAGAGAAAAATTCTTGCCCTAATATTTGCGGAATCCAGTCTTTAAAAAAACAAAGAGGATCTTGCCCTTCTATACCTTTTGGCAAACCAACAATTTTCACATTATTTCTTCTGCTTTGATTTTCCAAATAATCTATTTTTATTTCTAGCTCTTTCTCACGATCTCCCAATTCTATGACTGATTTTTCCACTTTCAATACTTTTTCTGTGTTAGAAGTCACTTGTTGTTTACAGTCCAAAAAAGCAGTCTGAAGTTTTTTTAAATTCTTCATAAGATGCATCCACACGTGTCTTAATCCTATTTAATTCTGAACTTATACCAGCATTCATCTGAACCATTTCATTCATTTGAGATGTCAACATATCCATTCCAGGTTTTATAACAGCTTGAATAACTGCATTCATTTGCATACACTGTGATTTGGTAAATCTCAGCTCTGCTCTCTCTGACATAGTGGCAGAACAAGGAAACTGCAGCTCCTGCTGCAATGCAACAGAAGTCATTTTAAAAGTTTTACCTGTGGGTCTGGACTCCCAGCGACAGCACCCCGACTTCCTCAGGGGGTCGCCACTGGTCTCCCCCCGTATCTCGTTGTTTTCTCATCAATTCGCGAAGAAAAACGATTTCTTCAGATTGAAATGCTACCTGATGTATTTCCAAAAATGGAGTCGTCTTCCTGCGTGCTCCCTCCATTGAAATCAAAAGGCTTTCCAAATCGGGGTCCACTTCTTGGGAACACGCTCCTTCTTCTGGAGAACGGGTAATTGCAGCGCCATCCTTCATTTGGTGAGCAATAGGTATTTTTTTAGCCCCCACAGGCGATCTTTGGGATTTAGGTAATGAAGAGATTGAGCCTGGGGCTGTATCAAGTCGTCTAGGCCCCAAATCTTCAGCACTTCAAAAATGTAACTTCTTTTGAACTTGAGGTTTAGTCTTTTTACCATTAGTGGCCATAATAATTCCTTAATACTTTAAACTAAAATGTAAAAAGTTTAAACTTGAAAACAAAGGGTTAAAAAATAGGTATTTAAAAGTCTGGCCAGAGAGGTTGAGATTGCACATCTAGACTCTATTCCATCTTGCCACGCCCCCCTAAATGTTATTTCAATGTCACCTATTTCATGGTCATCATAAACTGAACCTATTTCATGGTCATTATAGTCAGAGATGGTTGTTGACTTCAAGAAGGCCAAGAGACCACGCTCCGCTGACTATTGACAGCTCCACCGTTGAGGTCGTTAAGAGTATCAAGTTCCTTGTAGTGCACTTGGCGGAGAATTTCACATGGTCCTTCCACACAAGCTCCATAGCCAAGAAAGCCCAGCAGTGCCTTTACTTCTGACGAAGGCTGAGGAAAGTTAATTTCCCACCCTCCATCCTCACTACATTCTACAGAGGATGTATCGAGAGCATCCTGTGCAACTGCATCACCACCTAGTTTGGAAGCTGTACCTTCTCAGCCTGCAAGACCCTGCAGAGGATAGTGAAGTCAGTGGAAAAGATCACTGGGGGCTTTCTTCCTACCATGAGGACATTTATAATACTCAATGCAGGTGAAAGACAATAAAGATTGTGAAGAACTCCACACATCCCCTCATGTAAATTGTTCTCCCTTCTGCCATCTGGTAGGAGGTATTGTAGTCCTCAGGCCCTTAGGTCCATATTGGGAAACAGCTTTTCCCCCAAGCCATCAGACTCCTGAATTCCCAGAACATTTGATAGTATCACAACCAACCAATCCCAGTTTCTATTTTAATGCAAATTCACACAAGCTAGAATCCCTTTTGCGTGGACATGATGGCCCAATGGTTTTAAGGCCTACTCATAATTAGCGGCATTTATAATATCTGGCGCCTAAGCAAATGAGTAAAATGAGGCTGGCCCCAGAAACCTGGACAGGGTCAGTGTTCATTAAATAGGGCAGGCATGAATCATGCTTTGCATATTTTCCAGTTGGGTTTGCGCCCAATCAGAAAATTGAGGAATTATGATAAAGTCTCAGTAACAGGAAGGTCAATCATTATCTTAAGCAAGTCAGCAAGACGGACATTACAGTATTTCACTGTGCTTCACAATGATTGTACAGTTCAACACTGTGCAGATGGTTTCCCTGGAGATGAGATGGTTCATTAGAACTGAAAGGATCATTGTCAGGCTTTGGAAAGAATCACAGCACATTTTAAGGAAAAGAAAGCAACAGGCATTTTAACTCATTCCACCTCAAAACAAGGTGTCAAAAAGGCATCAGATCCTGGGTTATTTGCTAATTCCACATACAATACTTCCTGCTCTGTGCTTTTTTATTTAGTCTGAAATATGACAGACAATAATCCACACCTAAGGATTTTATTCAGTTAATATCTTGAATATACTGCATTGTAACAGAATGAATATTAATTAAATCATAAAATAGGCAATTCTGAGTCATTTACTCAACAAACATGTCAAAACATGCAATCCTGACCTGAAGAGTGGTCACTTAAGGAGTAAAGAGCCTATGAGGTTGCAAGGGTTGTAGACAGGAATTGGTTTGGACTTTATAATTTGTATCCATAAAACAAAATGCCAACTAATGGTTTATACTTGTGACTAAAACTCTCTGTAGAATAAATAGAAAGTTCAACCAAAGATCAGCCAAACTGCACAAAAGACCATGAAATTTTAAGCACAAATTACAATTGCTGAAAGTAAAGTTTACATTATTGTTAAAAACACTATGTTAGAACATGACCTATGTACATCGATGGTCACATTGGCTCAAATTAATCATGTTTGCAACTTGGAGTAATTTGAGTCTTACAAGTGTACATGTCTGCTCAAAGTTATGACAGTTCTTTTGACTGCAAGAACAAGTAAAAAGCCTTCAATTATTTTTAAATTTACTGAACAAATTTTATTTTCTGCACTAAAGTCATGAGAAAATTGTTTAGCATAATTTAAGAAAATCATATTCACTTATTTCAAATCTGGTTAATCCCAAAGCGATGAATTAAATGCTGATTATAAGCAATTAATTTATATGGGAAATACTATTTTCAATCATATTCATAAATAGAAGCAGAAATAGATCAGTCAGTCCCATATGCCTGTTCCACCATTTCATAAGATATTCTTTCCCTGCACTAGTCTATATCCACTTTCTGCTTCTAATCACATGGATTTTCCCCACTTTCCTCCTGTATCCTTAAGATGTTCCTGTTGATGGTTCATTAGCTGCTGTAAATTACCCACATGCAAGTGGTAGGAGAACCAAAGAATGTGAGAGATTTTTTTTGTGGGAGAATAGGATTCATGGAATTGCTCTGGACATTTGCATGGAGTCGATGGGCTGAATGGTCCATGTTTTGTTGAAATAAGAAATATTAAATACTTTGATTCCATAAATATCCAAAAATCCATTGACCTATATTTCTTTAACTGCATAAAATTACCATTATTTAAATTAATAAGAAGCACTTGAAGCATTTTTAAATCCAAGTTTTCAACAAAAAATGCTAGCCTATTAAAATGGAAAATCTTATATTCAACAAAATGGAAATGAGTTTCAGCAAAAATTAAGGTGAAAAAAAATCTTAAAATCAGACCAACTTTGGCACAGTTTGCATCTGGACTGCCCTTGTAGTTGAAAAGGAAATTTCAGTTGAATTTAGTTATTTCAGTTGAGTAAATATCCAATAATCACCATACGGAGGAAAAAATGTTATAATTAAGATATTGCATTATATTTCGAGATAGCTCAAGCACAGCACGGGAGGTGCAACTGGCAAGAGGATGGCTGACAGTTTGGTGTATTAGAGTAAAGCACAGAAATGCTGGAGGAACTCAACTGGGCCCATAGTGGGGGTAAAGATATATTACCGATGTTTCGGGCCTGAGCCCTGTCACATTTGTGGCCCGAAATGTGAAATTGATAACACCATCAACACATGATTTATCTGTTGAACATCAGCATGTCTTTATTTCTCTGCTTCCATTATTCTACCATTTCGCACCTGCATACAACGCTCGCATGCCCTTTTACTTCCGGTCAGGTTAATAGCTCAACCTCTATCTGCATACATCTCATGCCTATTCATTATCATGACATCCCTCCTTTCACCGGAAATAAACTTTATATCTTTATGTGTCTTAACCTTCCAATCTAAGTGTATATCTCGTATGAATATCACCGAACATAATACATTGCTGTGTTTCTTTCTGTTTAAATGCAAACACTTTAACACTATCATTTTTCTGCCTTCAAACCAACAAAAGCAACATCAAATTCCCTCTTCACAAAATGTAACGTAACCATGTTATAACCCAATGTAATATAATGGCTCAACATTTCTTCTGTAGTTACACTAATACAATGGTCACCTCATATGCAAAATGTACACGTTTAAAATTATACTTTTTTTTCATTTAATACCAAATAGTTGACCAAAACAAAAATGCAATTCTTACATCACTCATACATGTACTTTATGATGTATTTATCAAAATCACTGTCCAAATGTTTGCCTTATCATTCCTCTTCCTGCATCAAAATACTTCTGATTGTTGGTTACTGCTACTGATGGTCCAAAGTCAAACCACGTCAAGTATAAAATAAATGTTCAGCGCACAGTTTTCTTTTTCTAATAATGCTAAACACAACAAAACAGCGATGATCCAGGTAATCATAGCACAACTTCGCAAAGGTCTCTTTCTCGGAGTTCGCGATGGTTTCCTTCCTGACGTCCACATATACACATTCGCTGCGTGTTTCACAAGGGCAGCGTTCGGCGTACACCCTTTTCATTATTTCTCTTTTTTTTCACAATCATCACACATTTCCACTTTTCCTTGGTGTGTATCATTACTGCGCTTCCACCATATCAATGCACTTTTTTTTTCTCAATTGAAACTCATTCCAACTATCACAAACTTTCACTTTCATGATAATGCGGGCATGATTAGAAATATGGCACAAAATCTTCATATCGCTTAGGTGGTTTACTGTCCCGTCTCAGCCTTCCTGCAATGCTACTGTCGTGACTTGGTTGCTCACCCTCAGCACCAGAAACACTGCTCACTACGGCCTCTGGTGTTTCTGGTACTCTGGCCACTTCATCAGGAAAACTGGTAACTACCTCTGGAACGTCATCTGGTCCCTCAGGTTGAGCAACTCGTACTGGATTTCCAAACACTTCACTCGGTGCTGCTCTGGATTTGTACTTTTTGACACCAGACACGTTTCTTTTGTAGAGGACTCCAGCTGGAGACCTGACTGTCACCATACTGCCGCTTCTGGATACAACAGTGTAGGGTTGATGGTAATAATGTGTGTCTAGCTTGCCACCACTCTCTTGCCTCACAAGAACATTATCTCCAGGCATGATGTCTGAGTACCTGGCCCCACGCCTCGAGTCTGCATCCAGCTTTGCTGCCCCCTTCTTTTCAGCATCATGGTCCCTCATCTCCTGGTCATCCTTGATTTCCTTCAGTTCGGGCATTTTTGTGTGGATTTTCCTCCCAAAGAGTACTTCTGCTGGACTTTTTCCTGTGGTTGCATGAGGGATTGCCCGATAGACAGCTACATAGGATAGCAATGCTTCTCTCCAGTTCTGTCCTTCTGCATGAGTGATCCGTAGTCATTTTTCGATGCACTGGTTTTGTCTCTCTACTTCTCCGTTGGCTTGCATCCATTTAGGAGTTACTTTGTGATGGTGGATGCCTGTGGTCCTCATATATTCAGCAAATGTCTCTGAGATGAACTGTGGACCATTGTCAGAGTATAGCGTAACAGGCAATCCATGTCTCGCGAAGATCTCTGCCAATGCTTGTATCATTTTTTCAGTGGTTGTTGACCTCATCACAGAGTACTCATAGTATCTGATGTAGTAGTCCACCACTACCATGATTGACTCGCCAATTGGTAAAGGTCCGAGAAAATCAACAGCTACATCGATCCACGGTCCTGTCGGGAGTTGCGTACTCTGGATCGGTTCTGGGGGATTACTCCTACTTGTGAGTTGACATCCATGGCAGGTTTTGACAAATTTCTCCGCATCTTTATCACAACCTGGCCACCATACTTTACTCTTGAAGTTTTGCTTGGTACCAACAATACCTAAGTGTCCTTCATGAGCTAATGATACGATCTTCGGTCTCAACCTCTGTGGTATCACCAATCTACAACCCCTCAACACACACTGCCTGATGCAACAAAGTTCGTCTCTAATGGGAACATATGCCTTGTGAGTGCACTTGTCCCATTGTCCACTTCGGATATGTTCTCTAACTTCCATGAGTTCAGGTCATGTTCGGACTCTCTCTCGACTTCCCTCATTGTCACAGCTCCCGGTGTCGACTGGATAGCTATGAAGCTTACAAAGCTCTCTGCTTCTGTCCCCAGTTGTGACTTGGATTGTGGGCATCCATCTTTCAACAATCTGGACAGTGGATCAGCAATGTTCGCTTTCCCAGCCATGTGGACTACTCTGTACTTGTACGGTTGGAGTCTGAGCACCCATCGTTCCATCCTGGCACACGGTTTGGACCTGGCGGCATAGATCACCTCCAATGGTTTATGGTCCGTGATGAGTTCAAATTCAATGCCATACAAATATGCATGGAATCTCTCGCAGGCCCATACAAGTCCGAGTGCTTCTTTCTCTGTCTGAGAATATCTCCTTTCAACATCTGTCAAAGATCTGCTGGCTTAGGCAATGATTCTTGGTCCTTCATCATGCGTCTGGACCAATACGGCTCCTAAACCAACAGGGCCAGCATCCTCTATGACTTTGGTTGGTGCATCCGGATCATAATATCCAAGAGTATCGGCATTCGTCAGACTTTGTTTCAGAGCTGTGAATGCTTCCTTCTGCTCAGGGCCAAAATGGAATGGTACACCTTTCCTGGTTAGTTTCCTCAGTGGTTCTGCCAGTGTAGCAAAGTTAGGGATGAACTTTGCGCAATAATTGACCAATCCCAAGAAACTCTTCATCTCCATTGCATTCTGGGGTTCATGTGTATCGGCAACAGCTTTCACCTTGGCATCAGCTGGGTTCAGTCCTTCCCGTGTAAGCCTGTGTCCCATGAAGTCCATCTCTGAGACACCGAACTGGAACTTGTCTCCATTCACAGTAAGGCCTGCCCCTGTAGTCTGGATAGCACAATCCTCAACCGTCTGTCATGCTCTTCCTGTGTAGCCGCATGGACTATGATGTCATCAGAAATGTTGGCGACTCCAGGAATGCCTTGAATCACTCGATGGATTTCGTACTGGTAGATCTCAGGAGCTGCATTGATGCCGAATGATAGCCTCTTGTACCGGTACAATCCACAGTGAGTCACAAATGTTGTCACGTCCCTGGATTCTGGGTCCAGCTCTAGTTGACGATAGCCCCATTTTAAATCGATTTTTGAGAACACCTGACTGGTTGTTAACTCCTGGAGTACTTCTTCTACTGTTGGTATGGGGTGTTGTTCTCGAATTATAGCTTAATTGGCCATCCTCATATCAACCCACAGTCTCATGTCACCATTTGGTTTGGGCACGATCACTACTGGGCTGACCCATTGCGTTGAATGTTCTACAGGTTCAATAATGTCTTGCTCAATCATCTCTTAGATTTTGGCCTCGACTTTCCCACAAAGTCCAAATGGGGTTCTGCGCACTGGTTGCGCCTTGGGTTTGACCGCTTTGTCCACTGCTAGCTTTAGTTGTCGACCTTTTAGCTTTCCTACTCCCTGGAAAACTGCAGGGAATTCTTGCTTCATATCCTCGTATGACTGAACTGAATTGACACGAGCTCCAATATGAAGTATTGCCAGATCTTGCGTCGTGCGTCTACTCAGCAATGGTTCTCCCCTCTCATCTATGGCAACAAACTCTGCTTCGGTGTGCTTGTCACCAGCTTCAACAGTCGCAGTGAAACATCCAATGGTCTGCAATGGCTTGGTTGCTGTGTATGGATACAGTTTCTTTGAACACTTCTTTGACGTACAAATTATCTTTTTTTTTCAATTTCTCCCGTAAGTGTCGGTCATTTACATTACTGTCACTGCCTGAGTCTACAATGACCGGAACTGTCACACCACCAATTATCATGGGACTTTCTCATGATGGTCATCATTCAATGTAAACTGATAGTATTTCTGCCCATCCTGGTTGTCGTCATCATCGTCACTTTCTGGGTCACCTTCTATATGGCGAATATTGCCTTTCTTTCCAGGAGACTTTCCTTTCCACCAAGCTTTGCCCTTAGAAGCTGTACTCTTCCCATTCTTGTTTGCATTTGACTTGTTTTTGCACTTCTTTGCAAAGTGGTCTTTACCTCCACACTTTCTACAAACTTTGTCTTTTGCTGGGCAGCATGGGTCTTTTCCAAAATGACCTCTGTCTCCACATCTGTAACACTCCAAGTCACATGTCGGCATATTTCTTGGCTGACTATGGCCATGTAAGAGCCTATTTACTTGTTGACCAACTTTGTCTTTACTGGGCTGGCTTGAGTTGTCTTTCAGTTTCATGGTATGAAATTGCCCCTCAACAGCCTCTAATGCAGCAGCAATTGCTAAAGCATTGGTAAGTTTCAATTCACTCCCTTTTTCCAGCAATCGCCTTCTGAGTTTGTCTGATCTGCAGTGCTGCACGACTTGATCCAATAACTGGTTGTCCAAATCAGCTGCCACGTCATTGCATCCAACAGCCAGTTGTCGCAATCTCGTCACGTACTGGGCGACCGTTTCCCCATCTTCCTGTTTTGTTTTGCGAAACAAATGGCATTGAAATGTGGCATTCGGTGTCACTACATAGTGTGCGTTCAATGCATCTACAGCTTTCTGGTATTCCTCCTTCCTTCCAGTATTCGAAAGCGTCTTAAAAGTTTCCCGACCTGCAGGTCCTGTGGTGAAGAGAAGTAACGCCCTCCGCTGCACTTTCTGCTCCGCCGTACTCCCATCGAGAAATAGGCCATGACTGTCGGTGTAAGCTTCGAATTCTTCAAGCCATGCCTTCCACTTCACGCTCACAGTGCTTGCATCGCCAGTCGGGTCAAAATGAGGAACACCGCGAAGTGCTAGAAATTCAGCTCCAGTGACTGCCATGATGAAACGTTCCAGCTCAAAGCCACAGATTCAAAATCCAAAATGTTTCTCCTCATCGCCAATGTCACATTTGTGGCCCGAAATGTGAAATTGATAACACCATCAACACATGATTTACCTGTTGAACATCAGCGTGTCTTTATTTCTCTGCTTCCATTATTCCACCATTTCGCGCCTGCATACAACGCTCGCATGCCCTTTTACTTCCGGTCAGGTTAATAGCTCAACCTCTATCTGCATACATCTCATGCCTATTCATTATCATGACAAGCCCTTCTTCAAGGTATGATTAAAAAGCAGGCAGGGACCTGAATTAAACGATTGGAGAGAAGGAAAGAAAGGGCAAGGGGAGGAGTACAGACCAGCAAACAAAAGGTGTTAATTGGATATGGATAGGACAGGAGAGAGATGACTTGGGCTAGAGTGGGGTTGGATTATGTATGCAGAGCTGTGGGACAGGAGATAAGGGAAAAGGGAAAAAGGGAGACCAAACTTGAGGAATTGAGACACAGGGATAGATGGGGTGGGGGGGGGGGGGGGGGGGGGAAGGGTTGGCTAACAGAAACCAGAGAAGGCACCTGGTTGGAGGGTGCCTAGACAGAATATGAGGTGTTGTTCCTCCAATTTGTGGGTGCATGGATTGTCTGGATTGTGCCTTGCTTAGAATATTTTAGCAATGGGACCTGATAGTTGAATTAAACCAGAAAAGTAGGTGAAACGCACACTGCAGAAATCAAAGAGATATAGAACAGTGCAGCTCAGGACTGTATGTATATAGAACTGTTCAGCCCATGATATCTACAGCAACCTGATGCCCAAATTAAATGATACATATCCCTTTGTTCCCTGCACCTTCATGCATCCTATCTAGAAGCCTCTTACTCTTATATCTGCTTCCACTACTAACCCTGGCAGCCTATTTCAGTCACCTACCTTGCTATGTATAATAAACCTGCCCCTCTCTTCTCCTTTAAAATTTCCCCTCACCTTACATGCAGATCCTTTATGTTTGACATTTTTACTCTGGGAAATAGATTCTGTCTACATGTCCACAACTCTCCTAATCATATAAACTTCTATTAGATTAATTTTAATGTACCTCTGGCATGCACCCTGACCAAATTTCTATCCATTATTTGAACAGTTTCACTAAAAGTATTTAAGGCGTGCGCATTGAGGTTTCTGCCTGCCAATTTCAATCACTCATATTGCAAAAAGAATTTACCAACATCACCAGAGAACACACAAATGGATTCCTAAATCATACATTTACTAAAGCATTAAAGAATTGATCACAGAAAAAAGATGATTTGGCTTTCAGACTGTTATTTATATTTATCTTTTGAAATTTATTTTTCAAGATGAATCAAATAACCACAGTAAAGGAAGTCTGGAATTCCTTTCCGAACATGAAGGAATCAGCTGATAAATCAAATCAACAATAACCCATGATAAAGCTTCAATCATGCAGGGTTTATTCCAATGTAGTGTCTATCCAGTGCTGTGTTCCTTGAGCTATTTATAATCACTTCAATTTCTTGTGTGCATATTTGAAAACCAAGTAAATCATTTGTCTGATCACACTAGTCAAAATCAAATAGGAGTTCCCAAGGCACAAGATTTTTAAAAAAACTACCAATCTCAAATTCAAATATTGTGTCAGTAGAGATTTGTCAATTATATGCCCATGTCTTCTTGAGTGAAAATCGCATTTAAAATGTTATAATCTGATTATGTCCAATTTATCCATGTTTGTCAATATTTGAGACACCTTAGCCATATTCCCTCTTCAGTCCTTTATTCTGAAGTAAAAACCAACCTAAGTCTATCAGCAAAAATTAGCTATGGTATGGAATCAAACCAATTCTCCTCTCTCAAAGTCTTTACTTTATGTCTAATTTCCAACAGCTTGAATGCTGAGGAAATGATCAGATCTTTAGTATTTGTAACAAAGGTTGCTTCTTGTTCAGTCATGAGAAGGGTACTGTGGTTCAACACGGAGACCTTTGTATCTGAAGGCGCAGCTTGATTGGGGCCTCAGACTAAAATCAATGATTAATTCATGAATAGTAGACGGAAATGTCAAATAGCTAATCCTAAATTTAGCTCTAGAAGGATTATGAAGTAAATGCTTTATTCACTCTTTTCTCATTGATAAAGATTTGGTACTGTGATCTCAATTTTATCTTTTTTTTTAAGTTCTAGGAGACATTTATTTCAAATCCTTTTGTCTTAAAAGTAAGTATATTTCATGATGGCATTGCTATCACTTTGTCCTGGATGAAGCTGACCTTGAGTATCACTCATTCATGTGAGTTACATACACTTGTAAATGGTGTAGAGGGCCATTAGATGTGACACTCACCTCAGAGTGGCTAACCTCTGTCTCCAGTTCTTGTAGCCATAGTGTTTATAATCTAGTTAGTTTTGTTGTCAATCCCCTGAATGTGAAGATTCAAGTTCTTGGCAAAGATTATGGCATTTAAGATCAGGAAGTGTTGTTTGGAGTTTCCCCAATGGTTTTATTCCAGGTGCGGATATTACACGTCATATCAGTCATACATAGAAGCTGTTCAAAATTTGATGTAGGCAATCATGGATTCATTATCATTGAAATCAGACTCCCTACAACTTGAAGGATAGAAGCTAATTATAAAGCATCCTAAGTTTGTGGGACAGCATTGAGGAATTCTTATAGCAATGCTAATGGAGTCAAGTTGAAAATTTCTACACATTACTTTATGGATCCAACCATTGGAGAGAGTTTCCTTTGACTCGCATGTTTATCAGTTTTTACAGATTCCCAGTGATGTAAAATTAAGGCCCCTTATCTTGAATTGGACAAAATGCTCACTCAGATTCATGAATAAAATTGAAAAAATATTTGATTTTTGATTTTCCAAGACTCACACAAATCTAAAACAACAATACGATCTTTCTCAATAATGATAGATTGCATTCAGAGTCCACTTTTCCCCTGCTTGCCTCTCTCCTTTCCCTCCCATACCCTAATACTACAAGGAAAAGATTCTGTAAATTAAACAAACAAAGAACCAAATATTTATAGAGTCGCCAAATATAAATAGAAGAACCAAATATAAACACAAAGTAACATCGAGTAAAATGATAAAGATATGAAACAAGAGCACGTTATCTGTGCCACGACCCACTTCATTTATCTCAATCGTTCCACTATTAGTACAGATTTTTACCTTTCTTCTATTTAGAAGGGGTCTAACTGTATCTGCATACCTACATGTTGCAGATAAGGCTGCCATACCCTAACGAATGTGTCATATTTTCTCCTTAAATTGTACGTGATTTTCTCCAGGGGAATACAACTCTGTATCTCTGTATTCTATTGTGTAATGTTTAGTTGAGAGTCGGACTTACAGTGACCACTATACACTTCCTGGCTACTGACAAGGCAACCTTCACAAACTGAGTTTGGTATCTGGACAGTTTAAAACACACATCCATAATATTTCCCAAAAGGTACAATTCCAGATCCTGTGGAAAATCCACTTTTGTCATTTCTTTCAGAATGTCCCCCAGCTCCTCCCAGAAGGATCTCACCTTTGTACACAGCCAGGTGGAGTGGATAAATGTTCCAATCTCCACACCACATCTGAAGCACATTTCCAGAATTTTTGGTTTAGATTTATGTAGTTTTTGTGGTGTGAGTTACAATTGATGAAAAAAATCTATACCTGGCATTAATAATTGCTGACATGCTGTCCAGACACCAGTCTGACCAGCACTGCTCATGGATTGGTGTGACCAAGTCCATCTCCCACCTTTTGCTTGACTTGTGTAAGCCCAGCTTTGGGCCCTCAATTTGGAATAGGAGATGAACTTGCGTGTATTCCCCTTTCAAATTAGACTCTGCTTGTCACTACACACAGGCAGGGCCGTAGTTGGTCCCAAATATTCCTTAAAAAATATCTTAGCTGGAGATAGCAGAAGAAAGTTTTATTGAACAAATCATATTTATTCCTTAGTTGTTCAAATGACATAGGTTGCTCATAACAGTCCCCTTCTGACACCAGGTGTCCAGAATTTTATTATCCAGAGTTAGGGATATTAATTTATTCTGGGTCAAGGGCACTTTAGGAAATATCCTCCACCTTTATATCAATACATTGATTAATTTTTGCCATGTCTGAATTCTGTGTTTTAATATGGGGCTATCTATTTTCTTTTATATCAATTTTGTGTCCCATTTATATATGAACTCACCTGCTATCTTTTCTCCTACCTCAAAGTGTGAGGCGATAAACCTCGAATGGGTCATCCAATATTTTTTTAAAATCTGGCAATTTCAGGCCTCCCAATTTATAGTCCCAAGTCAATTTTTCCTTGGAGATTCTAGCCACTTTACCATTCCATAAGAACTTTCTGCATCTGCTGAGCATCTTAAAGAAGCCCTGGGGCCACAGAATGGGCAAGGACTGAAATAGATATTGTAGTTTTGGCATTACCTTCATTTTAATGAAACTAACCCTGCCCACCAAAGTTATGGGCAGGGTTTTCCATCTATCCAAATCCTCCTCAATCTTCTGGAGCAAAGGGAGATAACTGAGTTTATATGAATTACTCAAATCCTTATATACTTTTATCCCCAAATATTTAATGCCCTCTTGCGGCCATTTAAACTGGCTCTCTTGTTGGTACTGTCTGTAATCCTCCTTTGTCACAGGCATGATTTCACTTTTATGCAAATTTATCTTTTTACCAGAGATCTTGCCATAATCTTCCAGTGTGATCCCCAGATCCACAAATTAATTGGTTTTTTGCTCCTCCTGGCCCATTTTGAACCCCTTTATTTCTGGATCTTGTCAGATGGCCGATACCAGTGGGCAATAGCTAATATAGATAATGCTGGGGACAGTGGGAAGCCCTGCCTACTGGACCTATCCAGTGGGATCACTGGTGACATGTGCCCATTTGTCATAATTTTAGCTTGGCGCTTATGGTAGAGCACATTTACCCAATTAATGAATGGTTGTCCCAATCCAAATTTATCCAGTACTTTGAACAGAAAATCATATTCCAGTCTATCAAAAGCCTTCTCTGCATCCAAAGCTGTGGCCATGCCTGGATCCACCCCAACTGTCCCAAATGCACTATACTGACTGTCTCTTTTGTACAAATTAATCTTGATCTGGATTCGACAATTTTGGCAAATGTTGTGTCAATCTATTAGCCAATACTTTTACTATAATTTTATAATCTGCATTCATTAAGGAAATGGGCCTATAGGAGGAGGGATTCAGTGGATCCTTATTCATTTTGCGAATCACTGTAATAATTGCTATTGAGAAAGACTTCGGGAAAGTATGCGTCTCCGCTGCCTGATCCATCACCTTCATAAAAAGGGGCATTAAGAGATCTTTAAATTCTTTATAAAATTCGGCAGGGAACCCATCCTCCCCTAGTGATTTGTTGGTCTGCAATGAGCCCCAAGCTTTCTCAATCTCCTCTCTTGAGCAGGGAGCACTCAGCCCCTCTCATTCATCCTAATCCAAACTTGGTATTTCCAATGTAAGCAAGAAATCTATTTTAACAGATTCCCCCCCACTGGTTCTGATTTATTAAACTTTCTAAATGTTTCATGTACCTCCTTTGGTTTATGTGGAATCTTGCCCCCTGGTTGAATTGCTTGAATTAATTGTTCTTGAGACCTTTTCTGCCCTTACCTGACAAGACAAGACTTTATGGGCCATTTCCCCCAGCTCATAATACTGTTGACTGGAGCTTTAAATCATCTTTTCCATCTTAAAAATTTGCATTGTATTGTATTTGAGCTTTTTCTTAATCAAATTCCTGTATTTTTCCTCAGAACCTGATCTTTGATAATCTTTTTCTAATTGGGTTATTTCCTGTTCAAAATTGTTTATCTCTTTCATATACCCCTTTTTGATACCCTTTGTATATCCAATTATCTGGTTCCTTAAATAAGACTCTAGTGTGTCCCATAATAGGAAACTATTTAAATTCTTGAATAATTCATGCATTTCCTAAGTTTTTAGTGGATGTCTTCATTGCATTACTCATCAGAAACAATCCTTAATCTATTTATAAGTAACATTTCAACATTCTTTCTTTGGCTTGGCTTCGCGGACGAAGATTTATGGAGGGGGTAAAAAGTCCACGTCAGCTGCAGGCTCGTTTGTGGCTGACCAGTCCGATGCGGGACAGGCAGACACGATTGCAGCGGTTGCAAGGGAAAATTGGTTGGTTGGGGTTGGGTGTTGGGTTTTTCCTCCTTTGCCTTTTGTCAGTGAGGTGGGCTCTGCGGTCTTCTTCAAAGGAGGCTGCTGCCCGCCAAACTGTGAGGCGCCAAGATGCACGGTTTGAGGCGTTATCAGCCCACTGGCGGTGGTCAATGTGGCAGGCACCAGGAGATTTCTTTAGGCAGTCCTTGTACCTTTTCTTTGGTGCACCTCTGTCACGGTGGCCAGTGGAGAGCTCGCCATATAATACGATCTTGGGAAGGCGATGGTCCTCCATTCTGGAGACGTGACCCACCCAGCGCAGCTGGATCTTCAGCAGCGTGGACTCGATGCTGTCGACCTCTGCCATCTCGAGTACCTCATTAAAATGATCATAAATATATGACCAAAAAAATGCTTATTTATAAAAAAAAACATATTGAATTTTTTGACTCTAGTAATTGCTCAAGATTTCCATTTGCATCGTCTGCACCTTCAAGGCAACCACATTTGGGTTAATGTCACACTGTTTGAAAAACTAGCGGTATTCTTGGAAGGGATTGAAATGCATCACTAGGGAATAATGGTATTCAAGGCCGAGCTGACATGTTGCCAAACTCTCCAACAGCAGATAAACGCAACCAACCTGAAAATGCTAAAAAATAATTTTTTTTTAAAATAGGCAATTCATTACAAAGGGAATCTCCAAAGGCAATAAGCAACAGTTAGCAGAAGCAAAGCTGTTGGTAACTCCAAATCCAGCATCTGTGATCCTCTGGTGACTGACTATCCAGAGGGAATGTTTAAAATAGCAAAACAATGACAAAATAAATTTTTATTGTGGAATTCCTGTTGATGCAGGATGGCATTTTCTTAAATGAACATGTAAATCAAAGTAAAAGGCTATTGGAACAGACGACATAGTGGATGAAAACATGGGGCAGCACAGTTAGCGTAGTTTTAGCCCAACACTGTTTCAGCACACCAGCAAACTTTTGCCCCATGTCTGTGTGGGTTTCCTCCAGGAGCTTCGATTTCCTCCTATCCTTCAAAACATACTGGCGTTGAAAGTCAATTGGGTGTAATTGGGCAGCATGGGCTTGTGGGCCAAAGGGGCCTGTAACCATGCTGTATGTCTAAATTTAAATTTAAAATAAAAAAAAGGGAGAAATGTACAATCTATTTCTCTCATTATATCATCCAATAACTGACAGACTTATGCAGTAAAACCGCTAGATTGTCATTGAAAGCGGCAGCGCTCCTGGAGCCGCTGTAACGGCAGCACTTCTGCTGGTGTGGACCCATGAGGAGCGAGGAGTGGAGATACAGTGCTGCCACGGGGTCAAACCGCCCAGTCAACTGCCGTCAGCTCTGCACTAGCTTTGAATGGCCAATTAAAAGAACTAACGGTAGTTTTCATTTAAAATCCCATGACTGCGGGGTCTGGACACAAGATGATGGCGCCTCTGCTCGTCAGCAGCCACGAGGGGTTTTAAACCCCAGGGGAGTGGAAGACTAGTGCAGGGCACTAGAAAACAGGGAGACCATCCCCTGTCTGATAAGGAGAAGTGGAGGAGATGGCCCACGGGATGGTGACCATGGCAGCGGACCAGTGAGGGAGCTCTGTGGCGGAAAGATCAACATATGCAGGATTCTGTTGCTGATTTGAGGCGAGGAACCCACAGAGGCTGTGGGGTGCTGGAGAATGTTGCCAGGGGACTCACACTGGGCTGTGGAATGCTGGAGACTGGCTTGAAACTGGCTGAACCAAGTATCGGAACCAGGATTCAAGGGGGTACTGAAGATGTTGAAGTATTCCTGACCGTGTCGGATTGGGAGCTCGGGTTGCCAATGTTTTGGATTGGTCTCTGCGTGGCTGTGAAGGCTGTGGAAGTGCTTGAGGCAAATCTGCGGACACTCTATGACTCTCTTTTACTTCTCTTTATCTGACTATAAAGAGGCGCTTCAGTCAATTTCTGCCGACAGCAAAATTGTCTACCTTACAGCAGGCAAAAGCAATTTTACGTAATATGACACTGTTTTATTACAATGACAATAAATTGAATCTTGAAAATACTTGTTTTTTCGATCCAATTAGTCACATTTGTAATCTAACATAAATGATATTGAAAAATTAATGTGGACTAAATGGACAACTGAAATGTTCTCTCAACAGTGAGAGAAAGTAGGACTCAATTTCAGAAAATGAGGACTAATTATTCAACCACATTGATCGATCGAAATGAAATGTTTTTATATTCCATGTTATTAGTTGACATTTCTCACCAAAGGAGCAACAAGACTTCAGTATTTCTGGTCAGAAGGAAAAGAAGGTTGCAGGTAAGGCAAAGAAAATCTTAGGATTTCGGAGGTCTTGTTGGTATTTACGCCAAAATCTGGAACAAGCTTCCTGAAGAAGCTAAAGAAGATGGTATGATTTTGATATCCAAGAGGCATTAGAATGTGAATAAGAATGGTTGAGAAGGATGTGGGTCAAATGCAGGCAAATGGTCTTAGCCCAGAATGGCAACTTGGTCAGTATGGATGAGCTGGGCTGAAGGGCCTGTTGTATGGTGTATGGCTCTGTGATTCTATCTCAGCTTTCTCATTCTCATCTCCTGCTTGGCCACCAGGCTGTTAGGTAGGAACATATGTGGTAGCAATCTGCAGCTAGGGGCTGTAGGCAAGCCCTGCAGATTGAACGTGATAGAGGAGGCATTGGTCAGACCAGTAATCAGGATAGAGGGCAAAGGGGGGAGTGGGTGGGGAGGAGATTCAATAGCAAGGTCATGATGGGCAAAACATTCCCAATTTTCCTTGTCCACTGGCTGCTGCCTCCCCTCATCCCCCCACACCACTTAACTTTTCAGTGGTTAGAACAATGTTTTCTTTCCTGTTGCCTGCATATTAACATTTCAATGCAGCTGTTTTAGTCTCCTCATGTATGAAGGCCAGAACACAGTAGAATCAAACCTGTTATTCAGATTTCCTGCTAACTATAGTACTGCATCTTGCAGTCCTGTGAACCGACTTGAATAAACTTTGCAGCAGGATCAATGATATCCTGATAGTCTAATGTGGATAATGCTGCCTGTCCCGCGTCGGACTTGTCAGCCACAAACGAGCCTGCAGCTGACGTGGACTTCTACCCCCTCCATAAATCTTCCTCCGCGAAGCCAAGCCAAAGAATGTGGATATATATTTCTTGATCTATGAAGGGAGACTATAAGAGCCAATGCTTGTAGATAGAAAACAGATGTTTGTTTGTTCCAATTACATGCCACTAAAAAGTAAACAGTTTTCCAACATTATCTCTGAACAAGGGTGTAATGAAGGGTATATTATGCACACTACATCACTTTCAATATGCCCTTCTATTTGACAGTGCATCAATTTTTAATTTTGAAGTTTATGGTCATAGATCTGGCAGCATTAGGGTGAAATTTACCATTTTGTAATCAGTTACAATATTCTCTGTAATTAACTGATTAATTGATTATGGGCAGCACGGTTAGCGTCAGTGACCAGGTTTCATCCCGCACTGTCTGTAAGGAGTCTGCATGTGTTCTCCGTGTCTTTGTGGATTTTCTCGGGGTGGGGAGGGGGCTCCAGTTTCCTCCCACCATTCAAAAATGTAGGTCAATTGGGTGTAATTGGGTGGCATGAGCTCGTGGGCTGAAGGGGCCTGTTATCGTGCAGTTTGTCTAAATCTAAATGTAAAAAAAATCTAAATCTATCTTCCAATTAAATAAATTGAACCAAACTTATCAGTTTTGGTCACCAAATTATAGGAAAGATATAAACAAAATAGAGAGAGTGCAGAGAAGGTTCACGAGAATGTTGACAGGATTTCAAGGTTTGAGTTACAGGGAAAGGTTGTGCAGACTGGGGCTTTTTTCTCTGGAACGTAGAAGATTGAGAGGGGACTTGATAGAGGTGTTTAAGATTTTAAAAGGGATAGACAGAGTAAACGTGGATAGGCTTTTTCAATTAAGAGTGGGGGAGATTCAAACTAGGGGAACATGAGGGGAAATTTCTTTACGCAAAGGGTGGTGGGGATGTGGAATGAGCTTCCGGCAGACGTGGTTGAGGCGGGATCATTGGTTACATTTAAGGAAAGACTAGATAGTTACATGGATAGGAGAGGACTAGAGGGCTATGGACCGGGTGCTGGTCAGTGGGACTAGGAGGGTGGGGATTTGTTACGGCATGGACTAGTAGGGCCGAACTGGCCTGTTCTGTGCTGTAAGTGGTTATATGGTTATATGGTTAATCGAGGCAGCATTCACACGCCGAATGATACTGTATCATGAGTTTGACAGAGTACAACTTTCTACTCACCTCCTGAAATGATGTCCTTCCTGACAATATTTAACTTGACAAACTGATGTTTGATTAGCCTGTCCCTCACTGTGAACAAAAATATCATTATCCCAAACATTTAAACATTCCCCATCTCACTTGCCAGCCTAGTCATCACCACAGTCAAAAATTTAGGATTGTTTGTTTTGTCGTGCCTTGGCGTGTTCATAATAGCTTGAACAGTTTTGTGTAGTTTCTAATGTTTGCAAATGATAATGATGGTAATTGCCTTGATTCTGGAAACATTACTGCAACATTAACATGGTGCCCGTGATTTACACTTACATGAAATTTTCACATTTTTCTACTTACGGCAGCAAGTCAAGAGAATATATAATATATATCAATCCAATTCTGTAACTGATGCCTGTGAATTGGATTGTGTAATGCTAATTTTTTTTCAGCATTATTCAATTAAAGTTCTATTTTCCAAGAGTGAAAATGTAATAACCTCCATTCAATCTGGCACATGGATAACAATGTCCATCATGCATTCCACGAGAGAAATGTTCCAGGAGTCAGGGCTGACTATTGCTGGCCAGTCTTGAGAGAACAGAATGCTCATGTGGAATGTGCCCTTTCAATCTTTCTTACCTCCATTCGCACAACCACTTGACTTATGTCAACCTGAAACAGCCCAGCACAGTCCAGGCCTCTATCTAACTTCAAAGGAAGGCCTGATCTCCAGTTAAACCACACACCCTAACCACCATTTACTGCACCAGCACCCCTACCAACCCTTCACAAATCTCACCACTTAACTCTGGCTTTGCTTATCTTGATTACATCTCTTAATTCCAAGCCTAATTCTAGACCTAGATTTGTTGTCCTCATTCGCTCCCCCCACCATCCCCCCTGCCAAATCTTGGACACAGGAAACATAATTAATATGATACCTTTTCAGTAACAGGATGGGTCACAGGACAACTGAAATTTGCAGATTTGGGTCCATGAGTAAACATATCATTAGTGCCTTGTGGATCCAGCACACCTAGCATATCTCTGCCATGTTATTTCCAGCAGTTGTCATTGAGGATTAGCAGGGAAGGTTGGCTAGTTCTCTGTTCTGTAGCACAGTGGCATGGAAGCAAACTCCAACTCTGTGTCACCTGCTCCTCAAGCTGAGAACAAACAGTTCCCTTTTGTTAATGCAGAATTAAACCAAAGAACTTAAGTTGCATAAATAAGAGAATGCATAAAAACCAGATCAGCTATGAAACAGAGTGAAACTGGCCTTGAGGTGCTGAATAACCATTTCTGTTCCAATCTTCTTCCGACATCAACAAGACTTAATGTCCCCTCACTCTGGCCCAGCACTTGAGCACTCCATTTAACCATTGAGAAAATGTGGATAGTGAGAAATGGTATGCTCTGAGGTAGAAAAAGTGTTGAAGGTCACCCTCTCATGAAAGAGTATGTAAGTGCACAATAATTTCTTTAAGCTTCTCCTCTTGGACTGTACAAAAATTTTTAGACAGAGCAATGCCAACAGTGAGAGTGCTCTTCATCCTGTTCAGCATGAGGCACAATGCCAGGAGACCAGTAAAAGGAGAAAACTCAATACAACTCTCAACAATTTACAATGAAGAAATGCAATTAAAATACTTTGCAATATCAATTCCAAAAATAGATCAACTTTCCCAGGAGAAACCTATGCTACAAAAACTCGCACTTGAACAGCAAAGGAGAATACATCAGGGTGTTCTTTATTAACTACAGTTTGGCATTCAACATCTCAAAACTAATCAGTAAACTCCAAGACCTAGGCCTCAATACCCCATTGTGTAATTGGATCCTGGATTTCCTCACTTCCAGACCCCGCTAAGTGCAAATTGGTAAGAACATCTCCTCCACAATCTCCATCTGTATCAAAGCACCTCAGGGCTGTGTAGTTGGCCCCCTGCTCTACTCGCTTTACACCTATGACTGTGTAGCCTTGGTAAGACAACAGCGCCATCTACAAATTTGCTGATGATACTACGGTCGTGGGCAGCAAAAAAAGGTGTGATGGATGAGTCAATATACAGGAGGAAAATTGAAAACTTGGCTGAACGGTGTACTAAACTTTGCACTCAATGTCACAAAAACCAAGGAGCTGACTGTAGACTTCAGGAAGGGAAAATCAGAGGTGTTCTAGGTGTGCAATATGAAAAGGGGTCACGCTCTAGGAAAAGGAAACCAGTGCTTACCCGCTGATAATTTTCACATCAAGCCAAACTAGAAGAAAGATCAAAAGACCTCACCATATTTTGCACAGCAATTTTCATGTGTCTGAGGACACGATGCAATCTATTTAACTCATTGATGCATTTCAGGAATTCTGTATTAGTGAATAATTACCCATTTCTCGAATCCTTTCAGGATTTGAATATCCTTTCTATCTGTAACACTGTTGCACCAACTGCTGTCCTGAAAGTAATTTCCCCTCACTGTTGCCTTTAGGAAAAAAGGTTTAGCTTTCTCACTTTTCTGTAGATGAAAGTACAAGTATTTGAAAAACACTTTAGTTACAATTTAATGAAAAGCCTAAATTAACAGATTTACTTTCTAATTTGATGTGACCATTGTAAGTAGGCATTGTGGTTTATTGTAAAGTTTAGTTGAATCATCCATCTTAGAACAGTGGTTACTGGTTGATTTAGGCTTTAATCTTTTAATTTGCGTTTGCCCATGACCTCCTCATGATGATAATGCTCAAGTGGGGTAGAGGTCAAGCATGAGTGAAACAGATGGAGATAAAGATAAAAGTCAGTCTTAATTATTATTTATTCGAGTCATTAAGTAACACACTCCCTTTAATTTTCAACTTCCCTAAGGGGTCTTGGAATAACAATGGCAGGATGTGCAAGGTAGAGGGTGTGTGTGATGTGCTGGGTGTGAGAGTTAGGGAGGGGTGTGAGAGGTGGAATGGGTGAGCAAAATGTGGAAGAGGTGGGGAGGGGAGTGCGTAGGGAGAATTGCACTTGTGGGAAGGGGTTCTGCGAGGTGGGGAGGGGTTGTGCAAAGTGCGGATGGGTGTGTGAGGGGGAGAGGGTGTGAGCTGGGGATGTGTGAAGGGTTTGAGAAGGCAAGGGGTGTGAGTTAGCAAGGAGGTATGAGGTCAAGAGGAATGTGAGGTGGTGAGGGGATATGTGAGTTGGGGAGGGATGTGAGAGGTAGGAGGTGATGGTAAGGTGGGGAAGGGGTATGAGGTAGGAGGGGATGGTAAGGTGGGAAAGGGTATGAGGTAGGAGGGGGTGTGCGAGGTGGGGAGGGTGAGAGAGTTGGAGCAGTTGAGCAACGTGGGAGGAGGTGTGCATGGGGAGGGAGTATGCTAGGTGGAGGGGTTGTGAAAGGTGGAGAGGGTTGTGTGAGGTGGAGTGGTTGAGGTTGTTGGAGGTGGAGGGAGTGTGAGAGGTGAATAGTATTGCAAGGTGGGGTGGAGTGGGTGCTGGTGGGGGCGGGGGGGTGCAGTTAGATTGTGAAGTACATCTGAGATACAGGAAACCGTTAGAGAGAAAAAAATAAACTGTTGGAGAAGCTCAGTAAGTGCTGTTTTAAGGTCTCAACCCGAAGTGTTGACTCTTTTCCCTCCATACGTGTTCTCTTGATTTGCTGAGATCCTCCAGCAATTTGGTTTTTTTTTGCTGAAATTCAACTGCGTTCATCTGGTTAATTTTCCAGATAGAGAACAATTCATTAATTGAAAGTAATTAAAACATTATTCAAAATCATCAAAAGAACAGAATAAATGTCTTAGTTTTCTGTGGCAAGTTTATTTGTTTCTGCACAATTATAACAAATGAATAATATTCCATGCATTTTATTGGTGAGGTAGACAGCGAGATCCTGATTTTTTTTTAGCTCAGAGCAGTGTAATTTGAATGGTGCCATTTAGATTTCTGTACGTAAATGAGTATTTTCCCTTTCCTGAATATGCTGAAACACTGTTGAATAAACAGTGCATAATAATATATAATAGTGTATGGTAATAGTGAATGCCATTAGCAATTATTATTTTAACAATACTCGAGATGGCAGAGGTCGACAGCATCGAGTCCACGCTGCTGAAGATCCAGTGCGCTGGATGGGTCACGTCTCCAGAATGGAGGACCATCGCCTTCCCAAGATCGTGTTATATGGCAAGCTCTCCACTGGCCACCGTGACAGAGGTGCACCAAAGAAAAGGTACAAGGACTGCCTTAAGAAATCTCTTGGTGCCTGCCACATTGACCACCGCCAGTGGGCTGATATCGCCTCAAACCGTGCATCTTGGCGCCTCACAGTTTGGCGGGCAGCAACCTCCTTTGAAGAAGACCACAGAGCCCACCTCACTGACAAAAGGCAAAGGAGGAAAAACCCAACACCCAACCCCAACCAACCAATTTTCCCCTGCAGCCACTGCAACCGTGTCTGCCTGTCCCGCATCGGACTTGTCAGCCACAAACGAGCCTGCAGCTGACGTGGACTTTTACCCCCTCCATAAATCTTCGTCCGCGAAGCCAAGCCAAAGAATTATCACTTTGGTGAACTGAAGTCTGGAAGGAGACCTCAAGGTCATCTACGCAAGCGCAATAAAGATGCAGTGAAGGAGATCCTACGCTACTCTGACATCCAGCCAAGAGATCCCCTAGAAGCTGCAGCTGCTGACTGATACCGTTGGCGAGTTCTGTGCGATGAAGCCCACATCAGTTTTGAAGACAGGCGCTGCCAAAAACTAATGGATAAGTGTGAATGGTGTCACAAAGCAGCAGCCATGGTTATTACAGAAGTGGACTTCCAGTGCCCCCATTGTGCTAGACTCTGCATTTCCAGATTGGGTCTGCAAAGTCACCTTCATGTCCACAGATAAGCTGCACAATTTGTCTTCTTCAAACCAAAGAACAACCTGTAGTGGCTGCTACACACAGAAAACACCACTGGACTTGGTGGGGTTTCCAGTAGAACTATTTATTTGAATTTCGCGCGTGTCCCTTTAAGGCCAATGGGAGTTCACCCAAGCGCAGCGGTGACATCATCACGTGGCTCAGCCACGAGGCAATGAGCAAGCCCTGCCAGTGCAGCGATACAAACGGGGCCGGTTCGCTCACAGAGATGTGCGCTGCCACACAACCCCCCCCAAACCGGCTTACGCGTCCCCCCCGCTTGGGCGGCCGGCCCCTCCGTTTAGGTTGTGCTGCCTGCACGGGCTGGTTTAAGTCTAATTGTGCCGGCTTTAGTTGGTTGACTTTGAAAAGTTCCTCCCTGCCCCCAATGTCCAGAGTAAAGGCTTTTCCCGATCGCTGGAGGACTTTGTCTGGGCCCTCATACGGGCACTACAGGGGGGCCAGGTGCGGACCATGCCGGATGAACACGAATTCTGCTGAGTCCAGCTCTTTGGAGATGTTCACCGGGTGCTTGCCGTGGTGGGTAGGTGGTGGGGGTGTTAACGAGGCGAGCTTGCTGTGGAGGTCCGCGAGTAGTGTCGGGGTCTCACCTCCAGGCTCGGCGTCTGCTCTGAGAAACTCCCCTGGTAGCGACAGCAGTGCACCGCAGACAAGTTCCATGGACAAAACTTGGAGGTCTTCTTTCGGAGCTGTTTGAATGCCAAGCAGGACCCACGGCAGCTCGTCTGTCCAGTTGGGTCCTCTCAGCCGCGCCATGAAAGACACCTTGAGGTGTCGGTGGAAACATTCTACGAGTCCGTTTGCTTGGGGATGATAGGCCGTGGTGTGATGGAACTTGATCCCCAAGCGGTTCGCCAGATGCGCCCAAAAGGTGGAGGTGATCTGGGTACCTCTGTCGCTGGTCATGTGGGCTGGGATGCTGAAACGTGCGTCCCAGTTCGTGAGCAGTGCTCTGGCGCAGGACTTGGCAGAAGTGTCCCTGAGGGGGATGGTTTATGGCCACCTCGTCGTCTAGTTGACCACAGTCAGGAGGTAGCGGGAGTCCCTGGACACCAATAGGGGGCCCACTACGTCGACGTGGATATGGTCAAACCTCCTGGCTGGTGATTCGAAGTGCTGTATCGGGGCTCTGACATGGTGCTGAACTTTGGATGCTTGGCAATGTGTGCAGTTCTTCACCATCTGGGCCACTTGTTTCTTTAACCCATGCCAGATGAAACGTTCCGCCACTATGCACACCGTCGTCTTGACTGAGGGGTGAGCAAGGTTGTAGATCACCCGGAATACTTCCTGCCTCAACTGGACTATCAGTCACGGCAAGCCTGTCGAGACATCGCACAGGACTGTGTCATGGCTGCCCGGCAGCTTCAGGTCCTTGAGGCATAGGCTGGTGATGCCGGTTCAAAGGGCCTGCATCTCTTTGTCGTCCCTCTGATCCTGAGCTAATTGGGCGTAGTTCAGGCCAGGGGACAAGTAGTGGATGGTAGGTCTGGAGAGCGCATTGGCAACTACATTGTCCTTACCTGCCCAGTGTAGGATGTCGGTGGGAACTCTGAGATGTCACTGCTGGCATGCCGACCAGGGGTCTTTAGCCATGGCGAGGGCCTGAGCGAGTGGCTTGTGGCCCATGAAGGCGGCGAATGGTTTTCCCTGCAGGAAGTAGTGGAAGTGCCTGATCGCGAGGTACAAGGCCAGGAGTTCTTGGTCAAACACACCGTACTTCAACTCGGGTGGTCGGAGGAACTGTCATTATACGTGCGGTCCCGGGATGGAATAGTGGTAGAAGTTGATCATCCCAGTGAACTCCTGCAGGCCTTTGAGGGTGTCCGGCCTGGGAAATTGTTGTATGGCCCTGATTTTGTCTTGCAACGGCGCTGCCACATCCACAGTGATGGTATGGCCCAAAGACTGTGGCGACTCCTTCCCGAACTGACATTTAGCCACATTGACAGTGAGGCCGAATTCAGCCAGGCGGGTAAACAGCAGTGTGCGGAGGTGGATCTTTTTCTCATTGTGATCTCGACTGGCGATGAGGATGTCATCGAGATAGATGAACACGAAGCCCAAGTCTCTGCCCACTGTGTCCATGAGCTGCTGGAAGGTTTGGACTGCGTTCTTCAGGCCAAAAGGCATCCGAAGGAATTCAAAAAGGCCAAACAGGGTGATGATCGCGGTCTTGCCAATGTCATTGGGGTGTACAGGGATCTGGTGGTAGCCCCTGACTAAGTCGACCTTGGAGAAAATCTTGGCACTGTGCAAGTTGCCTGTGAATTCCTGGATGTGGGGGATGGGGTATCGATCAGGTGTAGTCGCATCATTGAGCCGGCGGTAGTCCCCGCAAGGGTGCCAACCCCCGGAGGCCTTGGAGATCAGGTGCAGGGGAGATGCCCAGAGGCTCTCTGTCCTGCGGACTACACCAAGCTCCTGGACGCGGGAGAACTCCTCTTTTGCTCCGGCGGCAGTTGTCTGGCCTTGGCGTGATGTGGAGGGCCCTGTGTGGCGATGTGGTGGCTGATACCATACTGGGGCATGGTGGCAGTGAACTGTTGCCATAAGATGGCGGGGGAATTTGTCGAGAATGCGGGAGTACTCATACCTGGGCATGCAGACAGTTGCTATCCCCGGCCTGTGTGCGTTGGACAGCTCTAGATGGAAGGGCTGGAAAGTACGGGCATGCACGAGCCTCTTACCCTTCAAGTTGATCAGCTGGCTGTGTGCACAAAGGCAGTTTAGACGGTGGCCAGTAGGAACTTCCAACAGTATTTATCCTGCCCGAAGTGTACCTGAACAGTCCGCGTGCCGAAGGTTTTTATATCAGTGTTGTCCACTGCCCACAGGGTCAGGCCTCATGCTCTTGTGTGGGTCTCAAGGGCGGTCGGGGGCAGCACGCTCAACTCTGCTCTGGTATCCACCAGGAAATGTCATCCGTTGGTCTTGTCCACTGGCTGTTCTTGTGGCCAGCCATCAGCAGCGGCTGGGCTAGTTGTTTCCCTGGTACAAGCAGGGTTGGCGGCATTTGCGGGCTTGTGGGTTTTGAAGTTGATGTACTTGCCTTCTTCAGGAGGATCATGGATCAGGTCATCCACTATGGCCGCCGTTTCTTTGTCGAGGACACTCACCACATGGTAGAACATGGTGGAGTCTGAGGCGATCTGCCAGAGTCGAAACTGCGCCTCCACCTGCCTGAAATATGTGCGGGGTCAATGGGTCTAAAAGAGGGGAGTTTCACAAAAACAGCGCTGATCACTGATGAATCCATGTTTTGAGACCAGATATTGTTGGTGCTCTGTGGCGTCACCAATGTAGCAGCTGCTACAACACAGAAACACACCACTGGACTCAGTGGGATTTCCAGTAGAACTGTTTATTTGAATTACGCGCGGCCCCTTTAAGGCCAACGGGAGTTCCACCACATGCAGCGGTAACGTCATCACATGGCCCAGGGCGTGAGCTGTGGCCTAAGCCACGAGGCAATGAGCAAGCCCTGACGGCGCCATCTTCTGCAGCGTGGCAGTACAAACAGGGCCAGTTCGTTCACAGAGTTGTGAGCCGCCTCAAACCAATGAAAAAAAAAAGATCACTTAATTAGGAGATTAGTATCATTATTATTACCAACTGCTGCTTGCTTAGCTTGTAATTTTAGTGCAAAATAAATCACTCTCGATTAAATCAATTAAATGATGTGATATGAACATACTGTTTGTATTTACGCCACATTGTACACTGATTTCTGGAATCATGTTTTATTTTTATCAACAAGCAGTATAGCTAGCGCAATCCTAATGTAGGGCCTTGTTGTCTATTCCCCCACCTACCTCCTTCACAGATGCTTCTCAATTCATTTGAGTTCATCCATCAGTTTGTTTATTCGCTTTAAGTAGTTTAACTAGATGTTAAAATATTTTTCTGGTTTTAATTTTTTTATTTCATTAAATTTTAAAATACATTATTAGCTTTTCTAATTCATACTAAACAAAAGATGATTATTACCTATTTTTTCAGTCCAAACCTCAGACATTCTAATTAAACTTTGTTTAATGAGAATTCTCTGGGTTTAGCAAAAGTTTGAAGTAATTATGATTTTGATAATTAAAAACAAACATATTTCACTCCATTCCTTCAAAGTGAAAGTTAAAGGCCACTCTATGTGCCAGAGCTAAAACTGGGTCAGTGCCTCCCAACAATGGACATGCAAGTAAATTCAATTGCAACAAACCACAAGCCGGTCCAATCAACAGTCTCCAGCAAGATTAAACCTGTGCAAAAGTGGAATGTGTGCATTTTATAAACATTGTTTAGGTTCATACCCCAAGAGAGACCTAAAGCAAAGAGGTTGCTGCCTTCTCCATCTTGCCAACAGGAAAATACACCATGATACATGTTTTAAGAACTTTATAGCTGGGCAGAGAATAAAGATGAATCATCAATGTTCAATGAGGTGATATCAAACTCAAGTTTTAAAAATTCAAAGATTGCAGGAGAAATGAAAGAAAGATGAGGAAAACTAAAGGTTTTAGTGGCTGAGATGCAAACAACACTCAGGATTTGGAATTCAGATAACAAGACCAAGACAGACAACAAATATCAACAACAAAGATATATAGTCGAAGTTTTGGGTCTGAGCCCTTCTTCAAGGTATGAGTAAAAAGCAGGCAGGCGCCTGAATTAAAAGAAAGAGCAGGGGAAGGAGTACAGATCAACAGACAAAAATGATAATTAGATATGTATAGGAGGACAGGGGAGAGGAAAGGTGAGAACTTACTGGGGAGAGGGGTTGGCTCTGTGAATGCAGAGCTGAGGAAAAAGAGTCAGAGGGAAAACAGGAGAAAGACAGAGCAAGAGCAAAGGAAACATAGGAATAAATACGGGAGGGGGGGGTGTGGTGGTGACGTGGGCTAATGGAGACAGGAGAAGTTGATGTCATTTGGTTGGAGGATGCCCAGTTAGAATATGAGATGTAGTTTCTACAATTAGCAAATGGCCTCAGTCTGGCAGTGCACGAGACTATGGACCCACATGTCAGCAAAGGAATGAAGCAGGGAATTAAAATGGGTGACAACTGGGAGATTCCTGCCATTGCAGTGGATAGAGTCAAGGTGCTCAATAAAGCAAACTTCCAGTCTGCGTTCAGTCTCTCCAATGTAGAGGAGACCATAACAGAAACGTCAGTTATAGTAATGACCCCTGAAGATTCACCAGTGAAATGTTGCTTCACTTGAAAGGACAGTTTGGAGCCCAAAATGGTGGTGAGGGAGGAAATCTGGGCGCAAGTGCAGCACCTCCTGCGATCAAAGGGGTAGGTCCCAAGGGGCGATTGGTAGGAAAAGAGGAGTGGATGAGAGAGGAAGTGGTCCCTGAGGACAGCAGAGAGGGGACAAGAAGGGAAGATGTATCTGGTGGTGGGATCAATGGTATCAGGGGGAAGATCTAAATTCAGCAAATTTTAGCTGTTTTCTGAGTATAATATGAACTGCTTTTGTACATTTGGCACTGGTGATCTGAACCCAACTCATAGTATGAGACAAATTAAGTTTGGACTCTGTTGTCCCACTATATCATGCAAACAATTCTAGATGAGATGCTGTGTTCCATCATGATACATTCATCACCATTTGCATCTTAACAGTTTTATCCTTCATTAATTTATTTCCACATTGTTAGAAACATTAATTCCCTTCTCCATTTACTTCTCAGTATTTTTGCATCATTTTCAGCCACAACAGCATTTACCCAGATCAAAGTACCTCATGGATCCCTACACAAGTCTCGTCAGTCTCTATGATTTATAATTAATTTTAATTAGCTGAATGTTGACTTCTTACCTTCATTAGATCCCGGTGGTGTTCCAGGACACTGCAAGTTGTCTGCCAAGTCTCCTGATAACATTCCCATGGATCCACCCTGTGGAAACATCATAAATTCATTTAGTGATTACATTAATAATCACTTATAATAAATACTTCTCACAGCAACTTATGCTTTAAATGCATGGGAAATAAAACATTTCTTTACTATACCATTGGAACTTACCATGGGTGAAGTGGAGTGGAAGAGGTTTGCTTAAATTTGTAAAAAAGTTGTCGACACGAGAAAGTGTGTAAAGAAAGGGCACAATTGAAAACAATAAGCTAAAATAGAAAAAATTTAATTAAATAATGCGTTTCCCTTGGATAATACATAGAGATGTTCTGATAGCACCTCAGCAAATAAATGCTGGTGATATCGATTAACTGAGAATTTAACATAAAAACCTATAAAATAGATCAATTGCTGATCCTCTGCAAATGCACTAGATAGCTACATAACACTAATAAAAATAACCGAAAGTGAAGCTTTGTTCACTGGACCTACTTATTAATAGTCATTGCTATTGATTTGTTTGATGTCTTAGACAATTATCCTGTTGATAGCAGAGTTGAGCAGATTAGGATGATTGCAGATTCAATCCAGGGTCTATGTTGCAATTAAAACTTTCGGAGAGCTCAGTTTCCACATGTGAGGGAAGAGAGAAAATTAGATAAGAGTTCTGGCTCTGACAGGTAACTGGTAAGGACTGGACTGGACCTTACTGTGAATATGCAGTTCTTGACTTGGAGCCTACAATTCATCTTTAGATATTCATGGCCAAAGGTTAAACACGAAAAGCAGCATTTGGATTATGAAATAAAGAAAAACTTGAATAAGCTTAGCAAAAGCCTCAAAAACATAGAAAAGAAAGTCAGCAGGTTTTCATCTAACTCTGAAAGAATCAATCTAAATAGAACATACTCTAATATTCATAAAATCGCTCTGCTGCAGACATATTGTGCCTCATCTGATCCAAATTGAAAGGGAGCAAAAACTGCCTATCTCCAGTAATATTTAATGAACTTGGTCTGTGGGATCTACCACTTGCCAATTAAACTGACAAGAGACATATTTCATGATCTCTCATCTTTTAACAGCATGGAAAGTCCACATCCTGTCAACAAGCTCCATAAGGTCCTACCTTCCGGTGCTAAAACCAATAGCTCCATACAGGCTTCAAACAGCCTGCTAAAGGAGCCCACAGAGTCTTTTTAAATTCTGCAACTCCAGGGTCTGTGCCAAAGATGGTAGTCCCTGTGCTGGATAGCATTCCATGAGAGTTGCAGACTCTGGAGGAGCAACGGACTGGTTCGGGACACAAGAAACAGGGAGAACATTCCCTTTTGAAAAGCAGAAGCAGGGGAGATGACTCTACAGGACAGTTAACTATAGACCAACTCAGACCAATGAGGGGGCTCAGCAACAGAAGAACCCACCAGGCTGTGGGCAGTTGGTGACTTGCGGTCAAAGGACTCACACAAACTCTGGGCTGCTGGAGACTTGCATTCGAAGGACCCACACAGATTACTGGCTGCTGGAGACTGGATCATGGGAACCAGATATTGGAAACAGAATTCAAGAAGGCTTTGAGAGCAAGAAGGGCTCCCGAAAGGCCTCAGGCGCTGAAGGTTTCCTGATTGCATCAGAGATTTGGATCTGGAGCTCATATTGGTGATGGTTTGAAATGGAGTCTGTGCGGCTGCAGAGGTTGCAGGAGCGCTGGAGGCAAACCCATGGACACTTAGTCTCTCTGAAGGGACTCTCTTTTGCTTCTCTTTCTCCTATAGCTAGAAGCACTGGGCAATGCTCATGGTGACTCTTTGCCTTATAGCTGACAAAAGTTGAAGTATTTCATACATATTATATTTTCAATTATATGTGAGAATAAAAAGGAATATTTGAATTTAGAAAAAGAATGGAGTTTAAATGTTATTGTTATGGCAAGTTTAATTTTTAAATTTTTAAATTTACATTACTGTAGAAGCTGATTCCAGCCATTGAATCCCGTGCTTCCCAATTACACCCAATGAAGCTATTGGAGGGTGGGAGGAAACCAGAGCACCCGGGGGAAACCACACAGGTCACAGGGTGAACATACAAACTCCTTGCAGACAGCACCAGATTCAAACCTGGGTCGTTGTTCTGTAATAGCTGTGATTGTGCTGACCAAGTTGTTGGATTTATCTTTTTATGCTAATGTGCTCTCCAATGATTGTATAAAGTATCCAGTGCTTATCTCTCAGCATTTTGTTGACGGTGATAAAGAGGCCTCATCGAGGAAAAGCTGCCAGTGGCTACAACTGTACTTATCTGGCCAATTCCCTTAGAGGGTATCAAACGTAAATGAGCCAGAAATAAATGTGACCAACAGCTCCCTGTTGGAAAGTAATGTAAATAAGCACATCTAAGGCCAATTAGAAGCTAATTATTGTTGCTCAGCTTTTATCTATGAGCATTCTCAGTTGTTCCTCACTCGGTGGCTTAATTTTGGGTTCAGATAGATGCAGTGGGATATAATTTTTTTCATGAGGCATGGGATGTAGGTGATTAAAAAGAAACATAATCCCAACAAATTGGCCATAACATTGCTTATGGTGATTGGCTAATAAAACGAGTGCTGACATCTGGTGCGTAAAACAGAAAATATTACAGGTTGTGGCAATTTAAAATCATTCTGCCAATCTCCACAAAGCACACATGGCAGATGCTCTTTGCTTTTCTCATTTAACAGCAAATGTTTCCTACAAGCTAACTCCCAGTTGGTTTATGCTGAATTAAAATTACCGGTTTCTTGCAATAAAAAAGATATTGAGACAATTAAGTACAGTGCATATGTTCATTCCATTCTCCAGAACTTGAAGAAATACTCTCTCAGAAAGAGATAATTCTTTAAATCTGATCCCAGACATTTGGAGCAGTAGAGGTGTTAGGTATTTTCATCATGGTAATGAAGGAAATGCCTTCTCTTTTTTGTACTGTACCAGAACAAGCATTGTTAGACCAAGAATTGCGTAGGTTATCTGAATGGTAAAGTCACAGACCATTTCTGCCCATGGATGCTACCTGATCCACTGATTATCAAGATGGTGTCAATGACGCAGCTACTATTCGGCAGCTCTACTACTGATGCAGATGTGAGAGGAGTGGGGGAGGAAAGTTTTGTTTTCCAGCTGCTCCATGGGTCCTACTACTTGCTCAATTGACCAACACAGGTTTAACAGCCTGTAGAATGGAGACAGCGATTTTTTTTTACATTGGATACCCAAGCAAGTCTGCGCCCAAGATGGTGGATCCCATGCTCGGCAGACCAGACATCAAGGGCTATTGGCTTCAGGGGAACAACAGACTAACACATGGATCAGAAAAGGAAAGCACACCTCGAGACTGGGATTCATCAGGGTGCCAATGGTGAGCAGGGAATACTGACAGTTTCTTAATTGTACTGAGGGTTTGGAACCAGAACGAGAAGGGTATCTTGGACGCCTCAAGCTCAGGTTCTCTGCTGGACCAGAAAAGAGGCCATTCACGTACGGAGATTATGGAGTGCAGGAGGCTTTGGCAATGGAGGAGGTGATGGGATCCATGGGAACTCCATGTCACTGAAGGGACCTCTTTTGCTTCTCTTTCTCATCTTGAGAGAGACGCTGAGCTAGTGGCATCTCTTTGTGTGCTTTTACAGGGCCAACAAAGGAAATCAAATTTTGTACACATTATATACATGACAACAAAAGAATCGAGTTTCTCCAGCATCTCATTCTTTGCTCCCTTTATTCTACTTCTATTACTTCAGTATTATGTTCTCTCCATTTTGCCACACTTTCACCTCCATACAGCTTCATTGATAGGGATGTTCTGTTTAATGCTTCATTTAACAAGTTATCTGGTATTTCTATGCCAAAGAATATTCACAAATAAATTCAGTGTATCTAAATAGGATCAAAATGTTTAATTTCAGCTTAATACATGTATAAACATTATAAATGTACTTTATGAAGAACTTTGGACGCAACATGCTAATGTCATTGTGAAGAAAGCACGTCAGTACCTCTTCTTACACAGGAGTTTGTGGAAGTAGAATATAACATCTGAAACCTTGCCAAGTTTTCACAGTTGTGTGGTAGAAAGTGTGCTAACCGGCTGCATCACGGCCTGGTATGGGGCACCAATACCTCTGAGCAGAAAGCCCTGCAAAATGTAATTGATACAGCCAAGTACATCACAGGGAAAACTCTCCCCACCATTGAGAAAATCTACATGGAATGCTGCCATCGGAGAGCAGTGGCAATCATCAAGGATTCATATCACCCAGTTCATGCTCTGTGCTCACTACTCCCATCAGGAAAGAGGTATTGGTGCCACCAGGTCTTGCACCACCAGATTCAGGAACATTGCTACCCCTCCACCATCAGACTCCTAAACCAAAAACTCAATCTGAGACTCATTTAAGGACTCTAACTTTACACATTATTTATTATTAAATATTTATTTTCTGGAATACACAGTCAGTTTGTTTACATTTCTTTTATTGTTTACATTCCAGTCACTTCACTCTGTCCTGACCCACCAGGAGAACATTGCCTCATACACTAGGCTGCTGTTCATTGACTTCAGCTCAGGGTTTAACATGATCATTCCCCAGTGGCTGGTGGAGAAGCTGTCCTCGGTGGGACTCAACACCCCTCTCTCCAACTAGATCCTAGATTTTCAGCCAGCAGAACATCGAGCATCATCTTGCTGAGCACTGCCACACCTCGGAGCTATGTGGTCAGCTCAGTCCTGTATACGCTACTGACCCATGACTACATCGCTAGATCCAGATCCAACAGTTTTATCAGGTTTGCAGATGACACAACAGTAGTTGGCCTCATCAGCAACAATGATGAGTCGCACTACAGAGAAGAGGTGGAAAATTTCATGAAATGATGAGAGAGTAACAACCTGAGTCTCAAAGTGGACAAGATGGAGGTGATTGTGGACTTCAGGAGGACCAGGAATGACCACCCTCCACTGCACATCAACAATTCTATAGTAGAGTGTGTGGAGAACACCAAGTTCCATGGAGTTCACTTAACTAGTGACCTATCATGGACATTCAGCATCTCCTCACTTGTCAGGAAGGCGCAACAGTGACTGCACTTCCTGGGATGGTTGATGCGGGCAAGACTGTCAGCCACCCTTATGTCAACCTTTTATAGGAGCTCCATCGAGAGTGACCTGTCTGGCTGCATCACAGAGTGGTACAGTTGCTGCAGAGAAATGGATCGGAGGTCAATCCAAAGGACCATAAGAGTGACATAGAGGATCACTGAAGTCTCCCTTCCCCACATCAATATGATCTCCTGCGATCATTGTCTGAAGAGGGCACACAAAATCATTGAGGACCCCTTCCACTCTGCACACAGCATCTTTCAGCTGCTCCTGTCAGGGAAGAGATACAGGAGTACCAGAGCAAGCACCACCAGGCTGAAGAACAACTTCTTCCCATGTGCAGTGAGAATGCTGAATGAGCAAAGGAACTGATCACACTAACCACCTGAGACTCTCATTTGTACAAATCAAAATTTAATATTTATTTGTCTAGACAAAATACTTGTCCTACATATGTACTGTTTTCTGTATGCGAGTTATGTCTGGTTGTGTGTCTGCATGTTTTGCATCAAGGACCAGAGAACGCTGAATTGTAAGATTATACTTGTACAATCAAATGATGATAAATTTGACTTGATTTTACTTGATGTGATTTCTCTCTTTTGTATAGATATCTTTTTCTTGAGTACAGTTACTGATAAGTAGAAATTCTTCCTGGCTTGCAGGAAAAAGAATGTGGTGTCATGTATGTACTCTGACAATAAATCTGAACTTTGAATTTTGATCTAATAAATTTAAGAAATTCAAGTACAAATTGCATTTGTAGAACAAAAAAAATCAATGTTCAAAAAAATTTCAAGATGCAGTGATCAAAACAAATATTACAGAGAAGTAACTAAAAGCTTGGCTCAAAGGGAGAGGTTTTAAGCAGCAATTATAATAGGGCAGGGTCACATGTTACATGTGACCCACAAAGGCAAACATAGAATGATATAAATGTGATCTGATAAAGGTGCCTGGATTGAGTTGGTTGAAACTTTTTTGTGCCCTACTCATCGACACCTAGCACCATGTCTTTCCAACCACTATTCTAATTACAGACTAACTCAAAGCTATTTCAAGAGATAAGATCAAAGTTTTATTCTCCAGAGCAAAGTGGAAATAATATGCAGGTTTTAAGTCTTTAGATGTAAAGCAGTCAGTTCCCAGGCAGGTCCTACGATTGAACAACTGGATTTAATTGTTCCCTGAAGGGATGATATTCTGATGTGCAGTGAACAGGCTTTCTTTAATGCTTGACTAACAAAGCACAGTATAAATACTTCAGAGAATGAATAGCTACAAAATCTGAACTCATTCAAAATGACATGTCAATCTATTTTCAGTTCCATGTCATTTCCAGACAGTAGTCAGTGCACCAAAGGTCAAGCTGCATTCTAAGCAGCAACATTTCAAAAGCCATGGATCACAGGAGAAGGCAATAAATCAAACCCATAAAACAATTTAGACATTTTATTAAAAATAAATGAAGATTTTATTCCAAATAAGGTTATGGGAGTTTTGGAAAAGATTGAACACTGAAAAATGTTAGCATTTTTTTAATACAATCAGCAAGGTGATTAATCCTACCAGATCAATTGGGAGCACGATGACTGTAAAGATTAACCTTTGGTGTACCATTATTTCACCTCACTGACAAAAGGCAAAGGAGGAAAAACCCAACACCCAACCCCAACCAACCAATTTTCCCCTGCAGCCGCTGCAACCGTGTCTGCCTGTCCCGCATCGGACTTGTCAGCCACAAACGAGCCTGCAGCTGACGTGGACTTTTACCCCCTCCATAAATCTTCGTCCGCGAAGCCAAGCCAAAGAAGATTTAATGTATAACAGCAATGAGTGAATGAATCTTGATGCATCTTTGCTTGAGCAGGAGTTTACAAAATGGATGATAGTCTAGATTATCAAAGTGGATGAGCAAAGATTTGGCTTCCAATAGCAGAAAAACTAACTTTGGAATTGTGTGTATTGGACATGAGGTTTGCTTATGTACCCATTAAGCTAGGTCTAGCTGTGTGGCAGGAAGACAAAATCAGCAGTAAGGATATGGAATTTCTGGTGGGACCAAAGTTGATGCTTTTGGTCTTCCTGAAATTTAACTTGAGGAAACTGCAGTACATCTAAGATAGGTGTGTCAGAATAGTGGTCAAGTTGCAGGAGGTAGTGGAGAGACAGTGAATATCTGAGCATCTGGAATTAAAGGGAAAAACTGATCTTATCACTATCGTCCCCTCCCCCAACCCCAGCTCTGGCATGTCTGGTGCAGGTCTCTCTGCAATCAGCTCACTCCATAATTAGAACTGCACCCTCCTGCCTCATGAAACCACTTTATATATGAAATGAAATTCAAGTTCAACTGGATCTAGGGGTGCATGCGACAATTGACTTGAACTTGAAGTGAGATTTTTTTTCGCAATACAGAAGTACAATGTATAAATGCACCAAAATTTATACTTGCTGCATCCACACAATAATGTTAGAAACACCAACAACAATACTATAAATTATTGTAAAGCATTATGAGGCAGAAAAAGAGATAACAAATATAAAAGTTTTACTTTTTGGCTTGGCTTCGCGGACGAAGATTTATGGAGGGGGTAAAAAGTCCACGTCAGCTGCAGGCTCGTTTGTGGCTGACCAGTCCGATGCGGGACAGGCAGACACGATTGCAGCGGTTGCAAGGGAAAATTGGTTGGTTGGGGTTGGGTGTTGGGTTTTTCCTCCTTTGCCTTTTGTCAGTGAGGTGGGCTCTGCGGTCTTCTTCAAAGGAGGCTGCTGCCCGCCAAACTGTGAGGCGCCAAGATGCACGGTTTGAGGCGTTATCAGCCCACTGGCGGTGGTCAATGTGGCAGGCACCAGGAGATTTCTTTAGGCAGTCCTTGTACCTTTTCTTTGGTGCACCTCTGTCATGGTGGCCAGTGGAGAGCTCGCCATATAATACGATCTTGGGAAGGCGATGGTCCTCCATTCTGGAGACGTGACCCATCCAGCGCAGCTGGATCTTCAGCAGCGTGGACTCGATGCTGTCGACCTCTGCCATCTCGAGTACCTCGACGTTAGGGGTGTGAGCGCTCCAATGGATGTTGAGGATGGAGCGGAGACAACGCTGGTGGAAGCGTTCTAGGAGCCGTAGGTGGTGCCGGTAGAGGACCCATGATTCGGAGCCGAACAGGAGTGTGGGTATGACAACGGCTCTGTATACGCTTATCTTTGTGAGATTTTTCAGTTGGTTGTTTTTCCAGACTCTTTTGTGTAGTCTTCCAAAGGCGCTATTTGCCTTGGCGAGTCTGTTGTCTATCTCATTGTCGATCCTTGCATCTGATGAAATGGTGCAGCCGAGATAGGTAAACTGGTTGACCGTTTTGAGTTTTGTGTGCCCGATGGAGATGTGGGGGGCTGGTAGTCATGGTGGGGAGCTGGCTGATGGAGGACCTCAGTTTTCTTCAGGCTGACTTCCAGGCCAAACATTTTGGCAGTTTCCGCAAAGCAGGACGTCAAGCGCTGAAGAGCTGGCTCTGAATGGGCAACTAAAGCGGCATCATCTGCAAAGAGTAGTTCACGGACAAGTTTCTCTTGTGTCTTGGTGTGAGCTTGCAGGCGCCTCAGATTGAAGAGACTGCCATCCGTGCGGTACCGGATGTAAACAGCGTCTTCATTGTTGGGGTCTTTCATGGCTTGGTTCAGCATCATGCTGAAGAAGATTGAAAAGAGGGTTGGTGCGAGAACACAGCCTTGCTTCACGCCATTGTCCTCCTCAGCGACAAGATCTCCATCCTCAACCGATGGTCAGAACACTTCCAATCTCTTTTCAGTACCAACCGCTCAGTCCAAGATTCCGCCCTGCTCCAGCTCCCTCAACAGCCCCTAAGGCTAGAGCTGGATGAGGTTCCCACCCTGGATGAGACATATAAGGCAATCGAACAACTGAAAAGTGGCAAAGCAGCAGGTATGGATGGAATCCCCCCAGAAGTCTGGAAGGCTGGCGGCAAAACTCTGCATGCCAAACTGCATGAGTTTTTCAAGCTTTGTTGGGACCAAGGTAAACTGCCTCAGGATCTTCGTGATGCCACCATCATCACCCTGTACAAAAACAAAGGCGAGAAATCAGACTGCTCAAACTACAGGGGAATCACGTTGCTCTCCATTGCAGGCAAAATCTTCGCTAGGATTCTACTAAATAGAATAATACCTAGTGTCGCTGAGAATATTCTCCCAGAATCACAGTGCGGCTTTCGCGCTAACAGAGGAACCACTGACATGGTCTTTGCCCTCAGACAGCTCCAAGAAAAGTGTAGAGAACAAAACAAAGGACTCTACATCACCTTTGTTGACCTCACCAAAGCCTTCGACACCGTGAGCAGGAAAGGGCTTTGGCAAATACTAGAGCGCATCGGATGTCCCCCAAAGTTCCTCAACATGATTATCCAACTGCACGAAAACCAACAAGGTCGGGTCAGATACAGCAATGAGCTCTCTGAACCCTTCTCCATTATATAAAAGTACTATAGATAAATAAAGAGGGAGTTAATGGAAAAGTGACTTCTGCAGTGCAGACAGATCTTTTGGTGTTCCTGAAGTAGTTTATAGTGAGGGTCAGTGCTGGAAGAATCAATGGCCTGATAGCTGTTGGAGAAAGACTATGAAATGATCCTCCAAACTCCGGGCAGTCCCAGCTGGGCCGTAAACAAGATCAGACAGACATAATATTGCATATGCCTCCTGGGCATCCTCCAACCAGATGGCATTCACATCGAATTCTCCGGCTTTTGTTAGCCCCACCCCCTCCCCTTCTATCTTTCCTCTGGCTCTGTTATTCTCCCTTTTCCTCTCCCTCTGAACTCCTTTCCTCCAGCTCTGCACTCACTCCCTCCCTTGATCAATTCTCACCTCCTCTCCATATCCAATTATCACCTTTTGTTTGTTAGTCTGCACTCCTCCCCCGCCCTTTCTTTCTGTCTTCCGAGCCTTTTAATTCAGCCACCTCCCTGCTTTTTACTTGTTTTTGAAGATGGCCTCAGGCCCAAAATGTCAGCTATTCATCTTTACCCTCTTATGGATGCTGTGAGACCTGCTGGGTTCCTCCAGCATTTCTATGTTTTTACTACAATTACAGTTGGCACTGTTAAGCTGCAGCACCTGGGTGGCCCAGATGCGATTACTGGGGCAAAAGTGCTTGCCAACCTGGCAATTTAAGGGGGATCCCGCCCTCGCGATGATGCAGTAAGTGACGTGTCACGGGTAACTATTGGTATGTCTCCCCTGCATCCCCTCTCACTGGCTGTCAGTTGTCGCCCCATCAGTCCTCACCAGCCCAGTCAGTTACCCTCCCCCTGTTAGTCGTGACCCCCATCATCAATTAACACACACCCCATCAATTGCAACCACCCCCAGCAATGTCCCGTTGTCACGAATATTGAGCTCTCACAACTGGAGTGGCGTTTATATCAGCGGAAGTTCATGGCCTCCTCACTCTTCCCACCCCCCCCCCCACTGCGGCAGCGACCCCTCTCCTCTCCCCACTGCGGCAGTGACCTCTCCCCCCCTGCAGCAGCGACCTCTCTCCAGCTGATCATAGCACCCTCCCACCCCCCCCGCAGCAGCAACCTCACTCTCCCCAATTGTGACCCCCCCCCTCCACGGCAGCAATTTCTCCCCACCCTCCATCCCGGACTCCGCGGCAGCGACCCCTCTCTCTCCCCAGATCACAGCAGGCACTTCACCCAGGGGTTTCTCTGTGATGCCAGCACTGAAATCACAGGAGTAACAGGGTTGGCTATTTTGCTGTTCAAGCCACTGGTGGATGCAACCTAGTTAAGTTTAATTGGGTTCCCTGTCTACCTCTGAGATAGGTCAGGGACCCAGTTGGATTTGCACCACGCTGACCGGGTTGGACCCTTTCAAGTTGCCACGTGAATGGGGCATTTTACATGGCAGCTTGAAAGGGCCTACAAAGGTCATTTCATGTCAGACCTCTGCCTTGAAGCCAGCTGCACGAGCAGATGGAAAACTATGAACTTACCTTTCAGACAGCAGCCCTAAAAGACTGCTCCAGTGTCTCATTCATATCCAGAGACGCCTCGTAGTGCCCTCCAGAGCTGATGGAGGCAGGGCGACTGGTGCCTTAGCACCACCCGTCATAAAAACGCAGCAGAGCAATGGCTCTGAACAGTTCCAGCTGCATGGGGCATTACGAGTAGGGAAGATGTCCATTGCTCTGCCGCATTTTGAGCCACAGAGAGTGCCCCTGAAGGCCAAAGCAGCCCGGAGTGGCCGTCCAAGCTCACACCGGCCTCCCCTAATGGCTCCCTACTCCGCAAGCCCCCACTGGCCCGACAGCTTCAGCTGCATCGCCGGCCCCAGCTGACAGCTCCCACTGCCCCCGCTGGACCCCACTGATAGTTCCCGCTGGCCCCCGCTGACAGCTCCTGCTGTCCCAAGGGCTCCCGCTGCCTCGCCACCCCTGACTTGGAGGGAGAGGGATGCGTGGGGAGATGGGTCGCAGGCTAACAGTATCATCCATCTGCCCCTAATCAGCTGCTTAGCATGTCTGTATGTTCAGATTGATCAGCTGAGGGCTGTGCTGCAGAGATTATCTCTCTCCGAGAGGGGTTGGATTATGCACATTCAGAGAGGGTATGTCGTTATGTGTTTTGGCAGAGGTTCTCTGCCTTTCCATTTTAACTTTTGTCCTATCTGGAAGACCCTCAAATGAAATACAAATGTCTATAGACACACTAATACTCCTGTTTTACTAGTGCAGAAAGCTGGGTTAAATAGCTTATGCTTATTTCAAGCTGATTGTGGAACATCACCACCATCTAGTGACAAAATATAAAAGTTGCAGCAGGCATCCTTGGCTTGAGATGAACAGCTTGGAAATTGTTGACCTGAATGTGTTTTACTCCTCCCTGAACCCAGCTTCATCAACACAAGTTATTAAACAGCAAATGTAGTGGCCCTATGGCGGCACTACAACTCCCAGAAGGCATCAAACCAGCTATGACGTTAGTGTGGGTCAAGCGTGTGATTCAGGCTTTTAAAAGGTTACGCAGGTGATGAAGAGTAAATCCTTTTGATTCACTCTAAAGACGCCTTGTGTGGTTATTTCATCATGTCCACTGTGATTCCAATGGCCACAATTGGTGACCCCACTGAGTCCAAAAATATATTTTTGGATAACCAGGGACTCTGCAGCCATTTCTGTGAAGCTACCACCTCTCTGGATGGCTGAGCCTGAACTGTGGGTCCAGCACAATTTCACCTTCGCAAAGTTGAATTGGACACCACTCATTATTACGATCTCATCAGTGCCATGGACTAGGCCATCGCTAAAAGGGTCAGCGACTTGCTACAGGATCCACTGCATACCAGCAAGAATTCTTTCAAAGCACTTTTATTACATGTATATGGAAAGTCCCGTAGGGAAAGGGCAGCCAAACGACTACATTTCAATAGGTTGGGAGAACGTGCTTTTTCAGAACTAATGGATGAAATGCTGTTCCTGGCAACTGGTGAAAGGCCCAAAATGTTATTTGAGCAGCTCTTTTTAGAGCGAATGCCAGATGATATTAGGCTCTTGATATCCAAGTGTTCATTCGAAGACTCAAGAGCTGTGGTGGCAGAGGCAGACATTCTTTGGCTGGCTAAAAAGCACAACAAGGAAAGACAAATCTGCACAACCAAACCCTCCCATATTGACCCCATGTTACACTCTAGTGCTCTTAGCGCATCACTCCCTACAAGCAGGCAATGCCCCAAGACTAACAAGAAGCCTGTGGACACCTCGTTGTGCTGTTATTACCACAGGTGTTGAGGTGTAAATGCCCGCAAGTGCCTTCCACTCTGTCCGTTTGCGGAAAATGCCCAGGCCAACCGCCAGTATGTATGTATGGGACCAGTTGTCCCAGCGAAAATTTCTGGGGGACATGGGTTCAGTACTTCCATCCACCAGTTTTGACACATGCCATCCAACCCCAGACCTGCAATTATGAGCAATTAACAGTTCCAATATTCCGACTTTTGATGAATGTCAAGTTCGAAAATCATCTCTACCTTTGGCCATTTATTATAGCAGCTGTATCCTGACCTTTACTTGGTGCAGATTTTCTTTGGGCTCATTCATTCCTCTTCGACTTAAAAGGGCATTAGCTGATAGATGGAACTACTTTTCAGACTATTCCTCTGCTCTGCATCTCCAAACATTAAGTAAATCAGTGAATGAATTCTCTGCTGTTGGAAGATTTCCCTGAGATTACTACTCTACAATTTTCTGCCTCCACTGCAAAAAGGGTCAGTGACTTGCTACAGGATCCACTGCAACTATCCATCGTACTAGCAAGAATGATTTCAAAGTACTTTTATTACATGTATATGGAAAGTCCCGTAGGGAAAGGGCAGCCAAGGACACAATTTTTATGTGTTACTCATCACAGTTGTACAAAGGGCCCTTCTATCTATTCTAAAGCACGCCGCTTGCCTCCAGAGAAGCTACATTTAGCTAAGGATGATTTGACAAGATGGAAGAACTAGCCATAATATGTAGGTCCCTGGGCATCTCCATTACATATGGTCCTGAAACACAATGGAGTTTGGCGAACTGGTGGAGATTACAAGCGGCTTAATGACGCCACCATTCTGGATCGTTATCAGATACCTCATATTCAGGATTTCTCGGCTAATTTACATGCAGCGAAGATCTTCTCCAAAATAGACTTGGTGCATGGATATCAGTAGAGCCAGAAGACATTCCAAAACAGCAATAATTATCCCATTTGGGTTGTTTGAATTTTTATGAATGCCATTCGGATTAAAAAATGCTGCTCAATCATTTCAACGGGTGATGGATGCTTTAGGATGTGGTATGACCAATATCTTCATTTACCTTGATGACATTTTAGTGGCCAGTGGGACAAAGGAAGAACATTTGGAACATCTTCGTACATTTTTCATTCGTCTTCAAAATCAATCCGGATAAATGAGTTTTTGGACAAAAAATTATTGATTTCTTGGGGAATAGGATGACTCAAGAAGTTGTGACTCCACTGGCATCCAAAGTTGAGGCCATTATCAAGTACTCAAGACCTGCTATGTTTAAAAGCCTACAGAAATTTTTGGGAATGGTAAATTTTTACCATTGGTTTCTTCCAGGAGCTGCTCATATCATGAAGACTCTTTTCCATTTATTGTCTGGAAATGCCAGAACCATCCATTGGGCTGAAGAAGGAAACAATGCCTTCTTGAAGACAAAAGATTTGCTGACTCAAGCCACCATGCTCAGCTACCCAGTTTTAAATGCACCCAACGCCCTTTCTACAGATGCTTCCAGTATGGCCATAGGAGGTGCACTTCATCAATATGTCAACAGGCAATGGAAACAGTTAGCATTCTTCAGCCACCATCTTTGTGAAGTAGAGAAGAAATACAGTGCTTTTGATAAGAAGCTTTTGGCCATTTACTTGTCTATTTGACACTTTGGAGGGCAGATATTTTACTACGTACACCGACCATAAGCCCTTAACATTTGCTTTTTCCAAGGTTGCAGAACCCTGGTCAGCTAGACAACAACGGCAATTATCATTCATTTCAGAATTTTCCACAAAAATACTACATATTTCCGCTCTGCTCCACTCATAGTTTCATTTGTAGATCAAGGTATTGACTACACACTTTGGCCACAGTCCAAGAACATGACTAGGAGACAAATTGTCCATTTTGGAGTTAATGGCAAACTACTCCTCTATGATATATCAACAGGAACCCACGCCCAGTAATTCCGGCATCATGGAATCGTTGAGTATTTGACTCTGCATGGTCTCTCACATCCATCGATTAGATCAACCGTTCATATAGTTTCAAACAGGTTTGTGGGATACAGTCTTAAAAAAGATGTTACACAAATGGTGAGTTCTGCATTGCCTGCCAGAAAGCAAAAATTCAGTGGCATTCTAAGGAACCACTCCAGTCCTTCCCAGCAGTTACTCAGTATTTGACTTGTCCACGTGGATATTGTTGGTCTGCTTCTTGTTTCAAGAGGATACCGTTATCTTTTTACAGTAATAGACAGGTTTATGTGGTGGCCCAAGCCCATGCCTATGGTAGATGCTACTACAAACGCTTGTGCTTGGGCATTTCTCAGTTCCTGGGTGTCTTGTTTTTGTTTACTGGCTCACATTACTTCAGATAGAGAACAAAAATTTACTTCCTTGCTGTGGATAGCTTTGTCTCGCTGGCTCAGTACAACAATTCATCATATGAACGTCTATCATCTCCAGGCCAATTGAATGGTGGAAAGATTTCATCAACATCTCAAATCAGCCTTGATGGCTCAGTTAGAAGGCCTGAACTGGGCTGATGAGCTGCCCTGGGTATTACTGGGCATAAGAACAACTACAAAGGTGAACCTCCAAATTTTATCTGCGGATCTTGTGTACTTTGCACCATTGGTGGCTCCAGGGCAGTTTGTCTCTTACCATTCCAATTCCAGCAATAACCCAAAGGAACCCTAAGGGAGAGCGTAGGAAAATTAACCCCTATACCACCAACATCACACCGAGAACACTCTTATGCCTAAAGACCTCAATAACTGCGAATACGCCTTCATCCAAAGGGGAACACTTAGTCAACCTTTACAGATGCCCTATGAAGGACCTAATAGGATATTCAGACAAACTAAGTCAACTTGTACATTGGACATTGGAGGGAAGCTGAAGTCTTTCATTATTAACAGGCTTAAACCAGCTCATGTGGATGTCTTCCCCACTGCAGCAGCCAACAGTCTGTTGCAGAGGTCAACAACCTAAACGACTGACAAACTTTTTTGCCGGTTCGGGGGGGGGGGGGGTGGGGGGGGAGGGGCATGTAGCAAAGCTATGGGGGCACTACAACTCCCAGAAGGCATTGAACTGGCCATGTGACATCGGAGCGTGATGATGTCAGCATGGGTCAAGCATGTGATTCTGGCTTTTAAAAGGTTACGCAGATGATGAAGAGTAAATCAGTTTGATTCACTCTAAAAACACCTTGTGCGGTTATTTCGTCAAGTCCACTACGATTCCAGTAGCCACACAAACATGTAAACAAAGTACAATGTGAAAATCTGACAATTAATGAAAAGATAATGGGGGAAATGAGCTGATATTTTTAAATTCAGTGAGATATCAGGATCTGAAACAGATTGTCTAAGACTCATGAAAGTAAATACAACAGGAGCTAAGATTCTAGGCATTAGATTGACGGCAGAGGGCATGCAGAGTTGGTACAGATAGCACAGTGGCACAGTTGGTAAGGCTCTTAGATTCAGCAAGACAAATTCAATCTTCATTATGATTGTTACTGAAGGGCCTGTTCCTGTGTTGTCTGTTCTATCTCTGGTGCTGTCAATATGGAGTTTGCATGTTTTCCATATCACTATGTGTTCCATTTTCCTCACACTTCCAAAGATAAGTGGATTGGTAGTGTAATGGGCAACTGGAAATTGCCTTTAGAGCTTAGTTAAGAGGCAGAATCTGGGTCAGAGGCAGTTGAGAAGAATGTATGGAGAAACAAAAGGTTTAGTGTAAATGGACTGCCGCCGAGACATTAACTGTCTCAACTTCACCAATCCCCTCACTTATTCTAATCTCAATGTTCTGAATGCTCTGCCCTCCACTCTCTCCTCACTATCAAATCCATAGACAAGCGTGGCGCTGCTGTGGTCTGGCACACTGACCTTTACCTGGCCAAAGTCAGACAACAACTCTCAGACCCCTCCTCTTATTTACCCTTTCAACAGGACTCCGCCAAAATTTATCACACCACCACCTCACGCACTATCTCTCAACTCACCACTTCCTGTCATCTCCTTTCCAGGATTCCAACCTCATTGTTTCCCAACCATGCACTGCCCAATTCTACCTCCTACCCAAGATTCATAAACCCAATTGTCTTGGTGGACCTATCATTTCCATGTGCTCCTTCCCCAGTGAATTGGTATCCACTTATCTCAATTCCATTTTATCTTCCCTGGACCAATCCCTCCCCACCTATATCTGCAATACCATATGCCCTCCATCACTTCAACAACTTCCAGTTCCCTGAACTCAACCGCTTCAACTTAACTATGGACATCCAATTGCTATACACCTTCATCACTAATACTGAAAGTCTCAAAGCCCTTTGTTTTTTTCTCAACAACAGATCCAACCAGTCTACCTCCAAAACCACCCTTCTCCAGCTGGCAGAACTTTTCCTTGGTCTCAATGACTTCTCCTTTAACTCATCCCACTTTCTCCAAGTTAAAGGAGTAGCCATGGGTACCCGCATGGGCCCAAGCTACGCCTGCCTTTTTGTTGGCTACATGAGCATGGCTCCATGGTACAAGCCGATACAGGCAAGGCTTTTTAACTTTTCTTCCTGCTTCATTGATGACTACTTTGATGCTGCCTCATGCAACCATGATGACTACATCAACTTTATCTACTTTGCTGCTAACTTCTACCCTGACCTCAGATTTACTTGGTTCATTTCGAGCAATGTTTTAGCCTTACTTAGCGTTGCTGTCTCCATCTTGTGAGACAAATGCTCAACAGACACTTTCAACAAACCCACCAACTCCCACAGCTACTTCAACCACACCTTACTGGATGCAGACTGGGAGATTGCTTTGTTGAGCACCTCGCCTCTGTCTACCACAGTGGCAGGGATCTCCCAGTGGCCACCCATTTTAATTCCCCATCCCAAACCCTTGCTGACATGTTTTTCCTTGGTCTGGTACACTGCCAGACTGAGATAAGCTGCATATTGGAGGAACAACATCTCATATTCCATCTGGGCACGGTCCCAACATGATGGCATTAACATCAGCTTCTTCAATTTCTGATAGCGCCTGCCACCCCCACCCCACTTCTTTCATGCTATTTTCTTTCCTCCAGCTCTGCTTTCACAGAGGCATCCCACTTTCCCGATCAATTATCTTTCCTCGCTTATCCTTCTATCCATGTCCAATTATTGCCTTTTTCCTGTTGGCCTATGCTCCTCCTCCATCATCCTTTTATTCAGGGGCCCGTCTGCTTTTTGTGCATACCTTGACGAAGGGCTCAAGCTTGAAATGCCAGTGCTCACAAACAAGTAGCAGGACTTGGCCTGGATGGCGGTGAGTGGAGCCCTCCCAGGCAGATCTTTCCTGTACAACCACAACATATTCAGAGGCTATCAAAGAATTGTCACACTCCGGTGCCATTTTGATAGCAGTGCAGCAGACCTCAGGCTCCCAGCGCCGGCAACAGCGCAGCGGACCTCAAACCCCGGTGCCGGCAGCAGTGCACCTCATGCTCCTGGTGGTGGTAGCAGTGGACTTCGGGCTCTTAGCAGCAGCAGGGACCTCAAGTTTCCAGGCAAGAGGGGGACCTCAGTGGAGAAGTGTCAGAGGAGAAGAGTCGGTGATCGGTGGTGGCCAGCATATTTTTGGTGAGTGTATATGCAAGTGATATGCTGTTGCTACTGGGCTGTTTTTTTTTTAAATGACTAGTTCTCTGAAAAAAAACTGTTTATCTGAAATGGACCAGACCATTTCGGATAATTGGAGTTGTACTGTAATACAGTATTTTGTTATTATCAAATGAAGGTGTATTTTACATGATGAATTTGGTCCAACAATTTTATTAGCTGAAAGGAATGAAATAGAAAGTTTGATTTCTAATAAATTTACTAAGAAGTTTATATGAGCAATATTTTCTTTATTACAAAAGGGAGTGCATAAAAAAGGAATTCATAGATCTAGACAAAGGTGGGAAATGATTTAAATATTATTATTGGAGAGAAAAACTGGTTGGAATTGTGGCACAATAGTATGATAAATACAATAAATGTTAGATATCGATTGCTAAAGACAAAGTTTAAAAACAAAATTTGTGCAAAAAAGAAAAAAGTTAGTGCCCTTTCATTGTCCATTCAGAAATCTGATGGTGGAAGGAAAGAAGATGTTGAATGTGCATCTTCAGGCTCCTGTACCTCCTTTGTGATGGTAGCAGTGAGAAAAGGTCATGTCTTGGATGGTGGTGGCCCTTGATTTCTTGAGCTGCTTTCTTGAAAAATTTCTTCTTAAAAATGTCCTAATGGAGTGAAGACTAATGATAGCGCTGACTGAGTTTACAACCCTCCATGGTCGGCATAAAGAGAGCATCCACAGGCATTGGCCCCACCCCCAAACAAGGTGCTTTGCCCCCCCCACCCCCACCGGTGCAGCCATCCCTGACCGTCAAACCTATCCCTTCTCCATCCCACATCACTAGTATCAAGGTTGATGCACACTAGTGACTACTTGCCCCAAGATTGAGTAAAAGGATCACCCTCATGTCCCACATTGGAGGGGCAGATGGTGTTAACAACAGGTAGGTCCTGCTGCACCCCCCTCCCCCCAACTGAGCTATCGCCCCACTAACATACATTCTGGCACTGACCCTGCAACCCTCTGAAGCTTTTCCTGTCATGTACATATATACTTCCATAGTAGACAGAAATGCAACCAGTCAGAATGGCCTCCATGGTACATCTGTAGAAATTTGCAAGAGTATTTGGTGACATACCAAATTTCCTCAAACTGGCAAGCCTTCTTCATGATTGCATCAAAAAATTGCTCTAGGATAGGTCTTCAGAGCTGTTGACACCCAGGAATTTGAAGTTCCTTACCCTCTCCATTGCTGACCCATTGATAAGGACTGGTTTGTGTTCTCCTGGTTTCCCCTTCCTGAAGTCCACAATCAGAATTCCTTAGATTTGCTAACATTGAGAGCAAAGTTGTTGATGTGAGACCACTCAACTAGCTGATTGATCTCACTCCTGTATGCCTCCTCATTGCCGTCTGTGATTCTGCCAACAACTATGGTGACATCGGCAATTTGCAGATGGCATTAATATTGTGTCTAGCCACATAGTGTAGGGAGAGCAGAGCAGTGGGCGAAGCATGCATGCTGAAGTGCACCTGTGTTGATTGTCAGTGAAGAGTTAACATATTAGCACAGGGTCAATGACCCTACCTAAATCAATATGGTTGCCATTCACATACTTTTAGAGCAAAGTTTAGGGTTGAGGTGCAGAGCATATCATTGTGCTACTGCTTGCTCAATGAGAGGAGAGCAAAGGAGAAAACCATCAGGTGCTCTGGAATTTGATTTCAAACTCATCTCCATCTTTCGTCACATGCATGTGAAATTTAAGTCCCACCAAGTTCTTTCAGAGGCTGGTAATGGAAAATTCCTTTGAAGCTTTTGGCTATCAGTCAGTTCATTTTGGACCAATGCATTGCTCTCTCCTATAGTCTCTTTATGCTTTAACTAGAACTTCTGACACCTCAAAGATCCTGTCTTACTTCTGCCCAAGAAACTGTGCAATATTTTAGGTGCTCCTGAACGGTAATTCAATTTCCATTGTGAACCTAGACTGTGCATATGAACAATCACAGATGCTGGAACTTGCAACAGCAGGCCAGGTTCCACCAGTGTTCTTCAGATAAATCATCCAATAGTATTTTTTTAAGGATATGATCAAGAGATCTTTGGAGACAAGGAACATCGACCATTTGATAATTCATCAATAAATTATCTTATCAGATTTATGCCAAGCTCACTTGAAGTATTTATCAACTTTAAGATCAATAGAGTCAGATCAACAAGTCAAGCTGACTCTCCACCTGGCATATGGGACTGCAATATTGTATTCTAAACACATTTATCTACTCATACCATGCCTGCATCTTTAACATAGGTGTCCTTTCCCGATCCTGCTGCTGGATTCCACTTACTCATCCTCCTTACTACTTCTTACCTTTCCCTATCCCCCTATATCTTTACCTACTCCACTCCCATCTCCCCCTCTCAACTTCCCTCTTCTCCCCAACCCCCTATCTCCCAGATCTCATCTCTCCCCCTCTCTCTGGTTAACCCCCTACCCTCCTCACCTCCCCCCTCTGACTTCCCCAACCCTCCCCTCCTCCCTTCAACTCCCCCAATCATCCATCTCTTCCATCTGACCTCCTCCACCTTCCATCTCCACCCTCTGGCATCCCTAACCCTCTACCTCCCCACAACACCCTCCACCACACAAATTCCCACTCTGACTACTGCTTGGTCTTTATTATCCTCTCTGACCTTCCCCTCTGAAACGGAGTGCTCAATCCTCAGCAGAGGCCTTACCTTTGTCCACCTCCATCCACACCTTAATGAGTTCAGTGCATGCCACAATTCTTCTTTCGCCTCCATCTCCAGGCCTACTTCCATGACCGTAACTCTCCACACCCCCCACCAAAGACCCCTTTTCCCATTTTAAGCTTTCTTCCTCCTCCTGGACACTTCGTCCTGGCCAGCTACTCACTCTGGATCTTTTTATTTCTAACTGCTGCAAAGACATCAACTTCACCACTCTTCTTTTGTATTCTAATCTTACTTCCTCTGAATGCTCTGCCCTCCACTCTCTCCGCAATAATCCCAACCTCACCATCAAACCCGCAGAAAAGGATGGTGCTGTTGTGGTCTGGAACACTTACCTCTACCTTGCTGAGGCCAGACGACAGCTATCAGACACCTCCTCCTACCTACCCCTCCCACAGGACCCCACAATGGCTCATCAAGCCACTGTCTCCAACACAACCTCCAACTTCATCACCTCAGGTCACCTCCCTGCCCCCACCCCCACGACCACCAACCTCATTGTCTCCCATCCCCGCTCTGCTTGTTTCTACCTTTTACCCAAGTTACACAAACCCAACCATCCAGGAAGAGTCATTGTTTCCATTTGATCTTGCCCTACTGAACTAGTTTAATCTTACCATGACTCTTTCTATGTAATTTCTTCCATTTCTGGAAACTTCTGAAGATATATCAATGATTTCCAAAACCTGAAATATTAACACGCCACAGTGTTAATATCCTTTTTCATAGCTAAATCAGTTATGATTTCATCTGAAAAGGCACTATGCACAAGAATTCCTTCTCTTAAGCACACTCGTGCTCCCAGTTCATTTTCATTTGAGTGGGACTATCACTTTAAGAGAACAAATCAAGCTGCAAGCCCTGCATGCTTTCGAGATTGACTGTGGGCTGACAGGCTGGGAACAGCATGTACTCAAATTTGCTACTTCTGAAAGAGAGGAATTATGCCAGGAACACAAGTGCAGAGACCATGTGACCAACATATTAAAGAAACAGTACACTGTTTGATCAGGGTCTATTTTAAGGAAGCAGTTCAGGAGCTGCAGGTCTTTGAGGAATACTGTGCTGAAGTGGCTTCATGTGATGAAAGAAAAGGTCACTTTTGAAGGGGACTTGTTGAATCCCACCATGACCAAAGGAAAGATCACTTTGAAACGAAATGTTGAATCTCACTGTGACTATAGAAAAGGTCACTTGAACTTACCCATAAAAGAGTTCTAGAAGTCTAATTTCCCCTACACCAAATAAAGGGGAGTTTTGACAACCACTCATCTGAAAGGACATTTTTTTGGAAGCACCTTGACAAGGATTTTGTGAGTTTCAAACACTCTGTCACCTGGTCTCTCCCATCTCATTCGTAAACACTTCTTTGCATCCATTTAAGTCTTCATGTCAACACTGGATTTCTGAAACTGAATTTTGAACTGACGTTCCAGAATTGTGGCGAAGCTGGTAATGGTTTGGGATATTTACACACACACGTATGTAGATTTGCCCATAGTTAGGGTTAAGTTTAGATAAGGTGTTATATTATTGGTAGTTAATAAATTAAAAATATTATTTCAAATATAACACTGTCTTGGCATATTTCTATTGCTGCTATTGAGTATGTGACAGCACTAACAATTTTAGTAACCTTTGAGAGACCTTGGGGCATTTTTTGCTGCATTATATAGTTGCTATGGAAGCGGAAATTCTCATGCTGGTTGCAATCTATGAGTCAGAATGCAGTCCTAGGTATCAAGAGATGAAGTGACAGATTGCTAATCTAGTGAATCATCAAATTGTTCAGGATATAACTGATTCAAATCACATAGGTAGACTGGATATAATGGTTATGATTTTACAGTTATCTTAATTCATTTATGATGATATGACATGCCCCTTGCCAGACATCGTGTTCAACATGAGTTTTGTAACAGTTTTCCAGTTGCTACAAACTCCAGTTAAATGAGGAATGACCACTTCTGGGATCTGCTATCCAATCTAAAATAACACAAAATGCTAGAAAAATATACAAGGGAGATGCTTTATGCAAAACCATTTTTCAAAATTGTCCATGCAGATTTAACCCTGGGCTAAACACTATCTATGAATGCTAATTCTACTCCTTCAAATCATATAGCCTTCCAAGTCAATTTCTTATTTGTGATATACCTGGAAATCTTACGTTGTGGTTGTATTAGTTAATCAGACCAGATAGTTTAAAACAGGGTGACCACATATCTTTCTCTCATTAGGATAATCCCAATCCGGTCCTGGTTTCTCATTGCAGGTCTACCATGAACATGATCCACGGAAGAGAATATGGTATTAGACAAGTTAAATTTTTAAAGATTATGGAAATACAGGGAGATTGGTATTGTATTGGAAAGGATATAAAAGGAACAGCAATGAAGGGAGGGTGAAATTAGATTGGCTAGGATTGGGATTAAAGAATAAAAGCCTCTATAGAAAGAAATTAAGAACTCAAAAACAGATTCTTTAGGATGAGTTAAGGAGCTAAAAGAAGGAAGAAGGATGACTACATATCCTTATTTGGAGTGGACAACCTGGAAACTGTCTCTGATTCTGTATTAAAAACCTGTGGAAACCAACAGTGAGGCAATGGAGGGAGCAATTGTGTGGAGAGCAGAGCAAACAGCTGTGAAGTTTGAGGCTATGGGATCTGCCAAAGACAAGCCTTAGCTTAAGCATTCACTTCCCTTTTTGACTGAATGCCTTACCCACTTTCATTCTGTAGCTTAGTGCCAACCTGGTCACATGGTGTAGAACATAGAACAATATAGCACAATGCAGGTCCATTGGCCCTCGATGTTGTGCCAACCCATATACCCCTTCCCCAAAAAAGTACTAAACCCTCCCTACCCTGTAACCCTCTATTTTTCTTTCATCCATGTGTCTAAGAATCTCTTAAATGCCCCCATCCCCACCACCATCCCCAGCAAGACATTCCAGGCACCCATAACTCTCTGTGTAAAAAACTTATCCCTGATGTCTCCCCTAAACTTCCCTCCCTTTACTTTGTACTTATGTCCTCTGGTGTTTGCTGATCTTGTCCAAGGAAACAGGTACTGGCTGTTCACCCTATCTATGCCTCCATAATCGTGTAGACCTTTATCAAGTCTCCTCTCATCCTTTTTTGTTCCAAAGAGAAATGCCCTAGCTCTGCTAACCCAGGCAACATCCTGGCAAATTTCCTCTGCACCCTCTTCATAGCTTCCACATCCTTCCTATAATGAGGTGACCAGAACTGAACACAATATTCTAAGTGTGGTCTTACCAAAGATTTGTTGAATTTTAATATGACCTCTCTACTCCTGAATTCAATCTCCTTATTAATGAATTCCAGCATTCCATAGGCCTTATTAAATATCCTATCAACCTGTGCAGCGACCTTGAGGGATGTATGGATTTGTACCCCAAGGTCCTCCTGTTCATTAATCCTGTACTCAGCCTTCTGATTATTCCTTCCAAAATGCATCACCTCACACTTATCCAGATTGAAATCCATCTACCACTTTTCTCCCCAACTCTGCATCCTGTCTATATCATATTGTGACGTTTGACGACCATCAACAACTCCTCCAACCTTTGTGTCATCTGCAAACTTACTGACCCAGCCTTCCAGGTAATTTATTAAAATCACAAAGAGCAGGGGTCCCAGATCAGATCCTAGTGGCACTCCATTAGTCATCGATCTCCAGGCAGAATACTTTCCTTCCACTACTACCGTAAATATTTGTGTATAATGCGACCCCCCCCCCCCATTTTTGAGGGGAAAAATGTTGTCCCTATGTATAATATGACCCCTCCCCTCACCCGCCTGAGTCGCGTTGCCGTCTCTCACGACCCCCTCCTCTCACCCGCCTGAGTCGCATTGGCGTCTCTCAAGACCCCCCCCCACCTGCCTGATTTGCGATGTCATCTCTCACGACCTCCCCTCCCCTCCCTTCGGCTGCCCGGGTTATGCTGCCGCTCGCCTGCTCGCCCGCCCAAATCACGCTGTCACTCGCCCGCCTGAGTTACACTGCTGCTTGCCTGCTTGCCCGCCCAAGTCGCGCTGCCGCTCGCCCGCCTGAGTCGCCTGCTCACTCATCCGAGTTGCACTGCCGCTCATCTGCCCATTGCACTGCCGCTCGCCTGCTCACCTGCAGAAATTTTTTTAAAATTTTACTCTCAAGTATAATGTGACCTCCCTATTTTTGAGGGTAAAAGTTTTTTGCATTATACACGAACATTTACGGTACTTTCTGCTTTCTTCCTACAAGACATTTTTTTTTATCCATACAGCTAACTTTCCACTGATCTTGTGATTCATGACTTTCTGGTTGAGTCTCTCAAGGGGGACCTTATTAAAAGCCTTGCTAAAATCCATGGAGACTACATCTACAGCCCTACCCTCATCAATTTATTTTGTTATCTCATCAAAAAACTCAATTAGACTTGTGAGGCACAACCTTCCCTTCACAAAGTCATGCTGACTAACCTTGAGTATACTGGACTTCTCCAAATGCTCATAGATCCTATCCTTAAGAATCTTCTCCATTAGTTTACGCACCACTGATGTAAGACCTACTGGTCTATAATTCCCAGGATTCTCCCTGTAACCTTTTTGAAACAAGGGGACGACATTTGCTATTCTCCATTCCTTCAGCACCTCCTCTGTGGCCAAAGAGGATTCAAAGATCATAGCTACTGCCCCAGATATCTCTTCTCTCACTTCCCACAGCAGCCTGGGGTATATAGCGTCCGGCTCCGGGGACTGATCAATCTTGATATTTTTAAGAAAATCCAACACTTCCATTTCCTTAGTCTCCACATTGTCTAGCACACAGGCCTGTTCAATTTCGACTGCACTGTGATCAAAGTCCTTTTGTCTTGTGAATACAGAAGCAAAGTGTTCATTTAGGTCCTCCCCAACCTCTTCACCTCCAGGCACATGTTGCCTCCCTTATCCTTTAGCAGCCCCTCCTTCATTCTCGTCATCCTTCTGTTCTTCACATACACAAAGAACATCTTGGAGTTCTCCTTAATTCTACATACCAAAACCTTCTTATGCTTCTTTCTAGCTCTCCTAAGTCCTTTCTTAAGCTCCTTCCTGGCTACCATAAACTTCTCATGAACTATTCCAATTTTCTGCTTCCTGTATCTAATGTATGCTTCCTTCTTCCTCTTGATTGTTGCCAGACCTATTTCATCAGCCATGGTCCAGTTTCAGACCATCTTTTCCTTGTCTCAGTGGGACAAACCTATCTTGAACCATGCACAAGTGGTCCCTAAACTTCCTCCCATTACTTCTGTGCTTTCACCCTAAAACACCTGTTTCCATTTTATTCTCGCTAGTTCCCACCTCATCCCTTCATAATTAGCCTTTCCTCAGTTAAACACTTTCCCAGTTTGACTGTTTATATCCTTTTTCATAGCTATATTGAAGCTCAGAGAGTTGTGGTCACTTCCACCACAGAGAGGTCCGTCACCTAACCAGGCTCATTCCTGTGTATCCAATGCTGCCAGACCTTTCTTGTTGTCCAACGACTGGGCCTGTTACTCTTCGATCACATTAGGGACCCAGGCAGGATATCACACAAAGTCTTTTCCCTCATCCCATTTGCTTAATGTGTGATTTCCAGTAGAGTTTGAGGATAAAAGTTCTTTCTTTGCAAAACTAAATAACTTAGCAGAACAAAGACCAGCTCAATCCATGACAGAGAGGCTCTGTATATCAACTGAGGTTCCCATACAATAAAGCTTTTGAGTGAAGTAAATCAAGTTCTGCCCAGAAATTTAACACAGCTAGGCAATGATTTCAGCTTCCTGACAGCAGCTAGCCATATAACCCATGCTTACTTCATTGCAGAGCTGAATGAGTGCTGATATGTTGGAAGAGTCAACTTTTGCATTATATATTAGACATTAGATTCAATATTCAATTAATAATTATAGCATAAGATTCCAAGCATTGTGGGGACTATGTTTGAATTATTATCACAATCATTAGATATAATTTATAACCTGAGTTTTGTTGGCTTTTTTCATTTCACATTTAGGAGTGAAGTTTATTGTTGTTTCTTTATGTCATGCAATGTTTTTAGGGGGTTGGGTTTTGATTAACTTTTATCTTTTTTTCTTTTGTTGCTCTTATTGTTTTTATATGTTATTTTTACCTCAGTTATGTTATTATGGATACAATGTAATATGTTAATTTGTGTAATTTCTTACTTACATTTTGCATTTCCATATGAACTATGTACTGATTTTTTTAATGTATAAAATTAAAAAAAAAAAATTTTACAAAAAAAGGTATTAGTCAAGTTCCTGCTCCAATGAAAATCAAGCGCACAAAATGGTGTGTGGAGTTCTCTCCTGGTACCCTTAGTAATATTATTCTCCCCAAAATAAGGATTAATTGCTATCAATTCATGCAATTGTTGGAGCAAATTAGTTTCCGCATTACCCCACAGAAGTGACTTTTTTATTGGTTAAAAAGAACTCGGACACATCTACTGAGCTTGATGACGCAGCAAGTAAGAGTAAGGTTCTTAATGCGAAAATGCCATTTAACTTTCTACATGAAAATGCATACGAAAGACATCAAAGGGAATGCTTGGATAACATAGAACATTACAGCACAGTATAGGCCATTTGGCCCATGACATTGTGCTGACCTATATATAACCTAAAAAAAACTAAACCCTCCTTACCTCATAACCCTCTATTCTTCTTTCATCCACCTGCTTGCCTAAGAGTCTCTTAAATGCCCCTATTGTTCAAGCATCCACCTCCAACCCTGGCAAGGCACTCTAGGCACACACACCTCTGTGTAAAAAAAACCTATCCCTGATGTCTACCATAAATCTTCCTCCCTTTACTTTGTACAGATGTCCTCTGGTGTTTGCTATTTGCACACTTTTGGAAAAAGACTCTTATCTGTCCACCTTATCCCTGCCTCTCTTAATCTTGTAGACCTCTATTCTTATCTCTCATCCTTCACTCCAAAGAGAAAAGTCCCAGCTCTGCTTACCTTGGCTCATAAGACATATGCTCCAATCTAGGCAACATCCTCTGCACCCTCTCCAGAGAGCTGCAATATCACCTCTCTACCCCTGAACTCAATCCCTGACTAATGAAACCCAGTATAAGCAGTAGATAAAGACGATGTGGTCAAACAATAATCATGGCTTTTATTAGCAGAAACTCATGGTACAATAATGAAAGACAATAGGTGCATTTACAGTTATATCCAAGGGGAGTCTCCTTAACAGTAGAGATAATGCACAGCCAATATTAGTACAGCAAGGCTTGCCAGAGGGGAGACAGGCATGATAAAAGCCATGATTATTGTTTGACCACATCGTCTTTGTCTACTTCATCAACTGGCACTTCAATTTTATTAGCAGAAATGGATGCAGCACTCAAGCCAGAGCGGCTGATAATCGACCAGTCTGCCCCGAGAACCAGAGAAATTTTCAACCACTGGATTGCTTGTTTCGATTACTACATGGCTCGAAACAACGTGGTCGATGAGGCGATACAGTGGGGCCACTTGAACTCTCTGCTGGGCGAGGTCCTTTTCACCGTAACACAAGGAGCTACCACTCTGGCTATAGCCCGAGAACGTCTAACTGCTTACTATGCGGCGCCACGGAATGTGGTGCTTGCTCGACACCAGTTGCTGACTAGACGCCAGAAACCCAGGGAAAGTGATGCTGCCTATGCACTGGCCCTCGACTCACTGGCAAACAAATGTGATGTCAGGGCAGTCAATGTACAACAACACCGCAATGCCTTGAAGCTGGATGTTTTTGTCAACAGGATTGACTCCAGTTAGATTCGACAAAGGATGCTGGAGACGGAGCCCTTAACCTATGACCGGGCAATCACTCTAGCCAAAACACTGAGAAATGCCATGCAGTCCAGTGAAATGCTAGAAACCGTAAAGGAAGCATCCAGGAGTGCCGGAACCACGAAGGAAAGAAAAGGGAAAACTCCTAAAAAATGTTACTTCTGTGATAAGAGCTGGCATCCCAGACAGAAGTGCCTGGCTCGATTTGCTACCTGCAGTTATTGTGGGAAACTCGGCCACTTCGCTAAAGCGTGTAAGGCGTAAAGTACTCCCACTGACAAGAAGAAGAAGAGAAGCACCAAGAAAATGCATCCTGGAGCTGCAGGAATGGAAGACAACTGTGAAAAGGGGGGAATCTTCAGACGACCAGGCTGAATCGACTTCAAGTAACTGCAAGGTGAGATCCCCTGTGATAGCTCAATTGACTCCAAAGCTTGGGGGATGTTACGGACTGGAATGGTCAACTATAAAGGGGGAGGTGAATGGTGAGACTCTTGATTGTCTAATAGACTCAGGGAGTACTGACAGCTACATCCACGAGAGAGTTGCCAGAGCCTTAAATTTGCAGAGATATCCAGCGAACCGAAAGATATCGATGGCTTGTAGTGAACTTACAAAAACTGTACGGGACAAGTGTAAAGTTACCTTATATTTGCAGGAACATTGCCTGGCTGATGTGTGACTCTTTATTATGCCAGAGCTCTGCGTCCCTGTGGTACTGGGGTTAGATATTCAATCTCAGATGAACAGTGTAGTGTTAAGTTTCAGTGGGCCACTACCCACAGTCTCCAGTACTAACACAAAAGTAAAATCAAGAACGATAAGATGGCACGTTGGCGAATAGAACTCTCAACTTATAATTATGAGATCCAGTAAAAACCGGGCAGGTTAAATGATCCCTCTGATGCATTGTCACGATCTGCTAATAAAATTGAAGTGCCAGTTGATGAAGTAGACAAAGACGATGTGGTCGAACAATAATCATGGTTTTTATTAGCAGAAACTCATGGTACAATAATGAAAGACAATAGGTGCATATACAGTTATATCCAAGGAGAGTGTCCTTAACAGCAGAGATAATGCACAGCCAATGTTAGTACTGCAAGGCTCGCCAGAGGGGAGACAGGCAGCTTGGCAGACATTCACCACACAACCAACCTTGAGATATTTATGGATTTGAACCCCACGTTCCTTCTGTTATTCCACACTGTTAAGTATCCTACCATGAACCAAGTACTCTGCCTTCTGGTTTGACCTTCCAAAATGCATCACCTCACACTTATGCAGTGTGATTTCACAATATGTAATACGCTATCAACACTTTTGCAGCAAATTCAGCAAAAATGATGAACCTACTGATCACCATGAAAAGAAATGAAGAGTTTGTTGTAATATACACAAGTACATGTGCAACAAAAATCTTGACTATTCTTCTTCTCCCATTAATGCTGCTCAACACTCTGAGATACTCCAGTAGATTGGTTTTTGGTATGAAAGTCTAACTTGTTACAGCTTCCCAGGTACATAAATCACATTAAGAACAATTTAAGTACAGTTATCACATAAGAAAAGAGATGAAATATTAAAGAAAGGAGGGGGAAATATTTACAGTTGACCGATAGAGCTAATCAATGCTGTGTCAGTAGTGCAGACTGATCTTTGGTGGTCTTGAAGTAGTGTTATAGTTTGGGAGGTTCAAAAGCCTCCCTAACTATAACCTAATGCAGGTACAAGTTGAGAAAAAAAATCTCTCAAGCGTAGCAGTGCAGGACTTTAGGCTTTTGTATCTTCTGCCAGAAGGTAGTAACAAGAAGAGAGCATGGCCAGGGTGATGGGGGTCTTTTATGATGTTGGCTGCCTTCTTCAGGCAGCATTTCATGTACTTGGATGTCTGCTACTTTCTGCAGTCTTCTATGTTCCTGAACATACAAGTTTCCAAGCCAGGTGTTGATGCAAACAGTCAATAAACTTCCCACAACAGACCAGTAGAAGTACAATACCATATTCGACAACACAATGAATCACCTCAAACTCCTAAGAAATTAGAGGCATTTGTGTGCACCAGGAGAGGTCCTCCAATATGTATTCTCATTGTAAATTGAAGCTACTAACCCTCTCTACTGCTGTCCCGTTGTCCCTCAGCTTCCCCTTTCTAAGGATTGTTGTTCTGGTATTGCACAATCAGATTCTCAATCTCCATCTTATATTCTGATTCATCATTTCCTATTATTTGGCCAACAACAGTCATGCCATCATCAATTTTGTTGAATGCATTGAAGCCAATCTTGGCTATGCAATCATTGGTATGGAGTGAATATAAGAACATAAGAAATAGGAGCAGGAGTGGGCCAGCTGGCCCATAGAGTCTGCTCTGCCATTCATTTGTGATCATGGCTGATCTGATGATCAGCTCATCTCCACCTATTTGCCTTTTCCCCATAACCCTTCATCCCCTATGTTGAGACCTATCCAACCTTGTCTTAAATATATTTACTAAGGTTGCCTCCACTGCTTCCATTCTGCAGATTCACCATCCTCTGGGAAAAGCAGTTCCTCCCCATCTCTGTCCTAAATTTACTATCCCTGAAGCTTGGGGTTATGTCTGCTAGTTCTGGTCTCCCCACCAATGGAAACAACTTACCTACCTCAATCTTATCTATGTCTTTCATAATTTTAGATGTTTCTATTATTTTAAATTCCAGTGAGTACAGTCCCAGATGACTCAATATATCTTCATAGGCCAACCTCTTCATCCCTGGAATCATCCCTGGAATCTCCTCTGAAATGAAGGCCAACATTCCATTTGCCTTCTTGATAGTCTGCTGCATGTGAAAACCAATCTTTAGCTATTCAAGCACAAGCGCTCCAAAGTCCTTCTGCACAGTAGCATGCACCATTTAAATAATATTCTGATCTTCCATTCATCCTTCCAAAGCAGATAGCCTCACATTTATCAACATTGTATTCCATCTGCAAGACCCTTGCTCACTTACTTAACCTGTCTATATCTCTCTGCAGCCTCTTCATTTCCTCTGCACAATTTGCTTTTCCACTTAATTTAGTGCTATCAGCAAAATTAAATGCATGGGACTCTGTCCCCTCTTACAGATCCCTTATGCATACTGTGAACAGTTGCAGGCCCCACACCGACCCCTGAGGCATCCCGGTCACCACTAATTGCCAACCAGAAAAACAACCTTGCGCTCCAATTCTCTGCTTTCTATTGGTTAACTATCCATGCTAATACATCACCCCAATTCCATGATCAGAATTTATTGTCATGAACAAGAAATATAATTCAGTGTTTTGTGGCAGCATTATAGTGCAAACATACATATTATAACCATCTTATGACATTACTATAAAAAAATAAAAATAATAATGCAGGAAAAGTAAGGCAGTGACTTTGGTTTATTGATCATTCAGGGATCTGATGGCAGTGGAGAACAAGCTGTCCTTGTGCCATTGGGTGCTTGTCTTTAAGCTCCTGTACGTTTTCCCTTAAGGTAGCAGAGTGAAGAGGGCATGGCCTGAGTGGTGGGGGTCTTTCAGGATAGAGGCTGCATTTTTAAGACACCACTCCATGTAGATGTCCTTGATGGAGTGAAGTCTGGTGCCGTGATGTTACAGGCTGAGATAACAACTGCTCATCGTTGGGGTGCACCTGTGTTGATAATCGGTAAGGAGGAGACGTTTCTAATTTGTACTGATAGTGGTCTTCCAATGAGAAAGTCAAGGATCCAGTAGCAGAGGGGGGAAATAGAGGCCTTGAGGTTGTAGTTTCTTGACCAGCAATGAGGGAATAATGGTATTGAAGGCCAAGCTGTAGTTGATGAAGAGCAGCCGTATGTATGTATTGCTGTTTTCGAGGTGATCCAGAGCTGGGTGGAATGATATTGCACCTCCTGTGGAGTGTTTGTGACAATAGGTAAATTGTAGTGGGTTCAGATCTTTGCTTAGGTACGTATTAATTCTGGCCATGACCGGCCTCTCGAAGCATTTCATCACAGTAGAAGTAAGTGCTACTGGGCGGTAGTCGTTGAGGCAGCTCACATTACTCTTCTTGGGTACTAGGATGATTGATGTCCTTTTGAAGCAGGTGGGAACCCCTGACTGCAGCAATGAGAGGGTGAAAATGTCCGCGAACACTCCAGCTAGTTGGTTGGCGCAGATTTCAGCATCCTGCCAGGTACGTCATCAGGGCCTGATGCCTTGCGAGGGTTCACCCTCTTGAATGATGTCTGACATCACCCTCAGAGATAGATATCACAGGGTCCTCAGCATTTTCAGGGACTGTAGTCGGCACAGTTTTGTTGTTCTTCTCAAAGTGGGCTTAGAAGGTGTTCAGCTCATCGGGTAATGAAGCATCACTGCCATCTATAGTCGGCTATAATGGCATGCACTCTGCCATAGCTGGCAAGCATCTGACTCTGTCTTTCTCCAAAATTACAATAGACAATAGGTACTGGAGTAGGCCATTTGGCCCATCAAGCCAGCACCGGCATTCATTTAGATCATGGCTGATCCTGTCCCTGCCTTCTCCCCATAACCTTTAATTCCCCTGTCCACAAGAACCTTATCCAACTCCCTCTTGAACTTATCCAGAGAACCTGCCTCTACCACCCTCTGCGGCAAAGCATTCAACAGACCAACAACTCTCTGAGTTTAAAAAAATTATCATCTCTCTCCAGTCTATCATGTCCAATCCCTTAATAACCTTATATACCTCAATCACATCTCCCCTCATCCTTCTAAATTCCAATGTATACAACCCCAGTTTATCAAACCTTTTGGCATACGTCAATCCTGCCATCCCGGGAACTAACCTTGTGAATCTACGCTGCACTCCCTCAATAGGAAGAATGCCCTTCCTCATATTAGGAGACCAGAATTGGACATAATACTCCAGGTGTGGTCTCACCAGGGCACTGTACAAATGCAGAAGGACATCTTTACTCCTATATTATTCCCCTTTTTATGAAGGCCAACATGCTATTTGCCTTTTTCATAGCTTGTTGAATCTGCATGCTTGCTTTTAATGACTGATGTACAAATACACCTAGATCACATTGCACTTCCCCACTCCCTAACTTGACTCTATTTAAATCATAATCTGCCTTCCGGTTCCTGCCACCAAAGTGGATAACCTCAAATTTATCCACAAAGCTACCACAGAGTTCCATTCCTTCCTCTATTTCATGAGAAACATCAGACAGATAGCACTTCCAGCCATCTACTGCTCTGGAACTTGCTTTCATCAGTTTCAAACAGTTTTCCCTGGATTGCACTTTTCAGTTACTTGTCAGTGTCTCACACACTGACTGACTGACTGAGATGATAACTCTCTCTCTCTTTTCCAAATGAAGCTCCAAAGAGAGCATGTGACTCATGTCTTTCAAACCTCCCACCTTCTCCAACAAGCAACAGGAGTTCTTTCTTCCGCTCCATCTGGTGTTATCTTAGGTGAACAATCCAGAATTGACCTTTCTGTGAGCACTTTGCAGAAAGGATACTGACAGACAGCATGACTCCAGCAAGACAATGATCAAGCATTTTATGATGTCAGTTCAATTAACACCTACTTGTGAAAGGTGCTTACATTCTCCAGAGATCTTGCAATGTGAATTTTTCAGTCTTTCAAATAAGATTTGATTTAAAATGTATGTATGTATGTGACCTACTCTAAATCTTATAAATTCTCCCCAAATATTAATATTGTTATGCCAGTCTTAAAAACCCTTGTTCTCACCCTCAGTAGAAGGCGAGAACAAGAAAGTGAGAAGTTCTTGTCCTTATCTTACGGATAATTCTTTTATGAGGCACCTTATCAAACACCTTCTGAAAAGCCAGATAAATGACGTCCACCTGCTCCCCTCTATCTACCATGTTCTTTTATACTCAAAGAACTCCAGTAGGTTTGCCAAACAGGACCTGCCTTTGCTGCATCTGCCTGATGTCTCACTATTTCCTCTTTAATGATAGCTTCAAGCATTTTCCCACCCACAGATGTTATACTAAATGGCTTATGTTTTCCTGCCTTTTGCCTCCATCCTTTTTGAACAGTGGCATGACCTTTGCCATCTTCCATTCCATCATGACCTGCCCAGAGTCCAGAGAATTTTGGTAAATTATCTTTCCTGAAACTCACTTAGACCAAGGCACATGTTCAAAATGCAATGATTTTTCCTCAGCAATTTCTCCAAAAGAATGATCCTACCACTCACTGGTACTGTGGATGCCAAAATACCTAACTAGTTTTACAATTTCAAACTAAATCAGGAGCTTCACTTCATAACCAGCAAAGTAACCACACGATGAGTTGGTGCGAGAAAAAGTCTGCTTTATAGAAAGTACACTTTTTGGCTCTGTTATTTTTTTCATCACAATTTTGAGCAGTAGCAGACGCTGTCTAGACAAGGTCTGAAATATCCAATTAAATAATCAACAAACATTCAATTATCTTATCTGATAAGTAATTATTTTTCTAAGTTGAATTGGGTGTTACCAAGCATTTCAGGATTCACGAAACAGTGACTTCAACATAATAATTTCTTCAATGACTCAGATTCCCTTTCTGGATGATGGAAAACAATGATAATAGTTATAATTTCTTATAAATTGTAGCTGAAGTTGGAAGTTTTTTAAGCTAATAGACTTCCTTAGATGATGTAATTAAAAAGAACACTATCACATAAGCTGAATACTGTGCAGAGGTTGATTTCCAATTATAAACAAGAATGGGGATGTTAAGATTTTATCAAATGAAAGTAAAACTTGCAGCGCAGCACAAACCAATAAACCTACAACTGAATTTAATGTACCAACAATGCCAGCCAATTATACACCAACATCAATTAATGGTTATAGTTGCATTATTTACAACATTCGACACATGCCTGCCTATCGATGAACTGTTTATGGATAAAGCTTCACCAACCAAATTAAACAAAAAACTCTATTTACCTGATCCAATCAGATGACTGAACAGCCAACTGGCACATTGTGAGGCGGTGTCGACTGGAGACAAGGCCCTGCAATTAAGAAACAGAAATTAAATACTGATAATAATACATAGTCTAAAAATTAACATGGGTGTACCGTATTTTTATGCATATAAAGCAGGCATTATATGCAAATTTTAGAAACCAGGGACACCCCCCCCCCCCATGTGTTATATGTATGTGTGCACTATACAATAATATTTTAACATGTTGAAAGAACATGCTCAATTAATAGCAGGCGTGGGAATATAATAGTGGAATTGAACGGACATGGATTTTATGTGCAAATCATGTATAAAAGATGACATTATCCTGTCTTTAAGTATTTATGGCCATTTTCACCCAGTGGGAAATCAGGCTAAATACATGTCATAATTCACCCAAACACAGGTTTCATTTGTCCATCTTACTTCGTGTACACAATGATGTCATCAACATTGGTACAATGCAAATTAAAATTATAATAAATAATGCAAATTAAATTCAAAAGGTCATACCATTGTCCTTAGAATTTACTTACAAGAAAGCAAGAATATTATACAAAAGGTTACAAATTCCATATAAGCCAAAGAGGCACTGCTGGATATCATTACATTTTATAAATTATGCAACACTTCCCTCATGATTGAATTAAACATATTATCCATTCATTGTGAGGGTGGGTTGGGATCATGGAGTCCAGTTCATTCTCAACAGAAATTCAACCTCAGTTTATTCCCAGCCTTACACACAGTCCAGCCTGACAGGGCTGCATCATATTATGACTGAATCTCTCCTTTTTTTTCCCACCTACATCACCTCTCCATCAATGCCTGCTCTGATTTATCCAAACCCCTGAAATTGCCCCCATTTGGTGTCCCCCAACATTCTTTTCATCACCACTCAAAATGTTGGGTATAAGCCCACCCTCTGCTGGACATCATGACGCCCACATCATGATGTCACCCTTCCATATGTATATCCCTGTGAGGCAGTGGCCATTTTAGTCTAATAGAAGTAAGTTATGAGAAAGCATCATGTCTCCGTGTCCTAATTGTGTGAGTGCATATACAATAGTGGCGACAAAGAACGAAACGAACCCTACATATACTCCATGCACCAACTGTGAGAAAGAAAACAACAGAAGGTAGAAAATGACTACCTAACAACCCCAACAAATTCCCGCTAAAAAATCAAGGCGAAAACATGTCAAGATGGTGGAAGGAAAGTTCAGGGAATTCAATGAAGTAGAAGAAAGTTGGGATAACTACGCAGAACGGTTCAACTACTACTGCGTAGCCCACAATATTGTGGAACGTCCAGTAAACCGCAAATGTGCCCTCTTCCTCAGTATAATGGGCAGCAAAGCATTTATCCTCCTAAGACCTTGTTGGCCCCAGAGGATCCAGGGACAAAGACATTCAATGAATTATGCACAGCTCTAAAGAACTATTTCAGCCCCAAACCACCAGTTATGGCAGAAAGGCAATGATATTATGAAAGGAGACAAGGACTAGGAGAAACAGTAAGTGAATACCTGGCATCATTGCACAAACTGGCGGAACACTGTCATTTCGAGCAGTTTCTAAATCAGGCACTGTGAGACAGATTAGTGATGGGGCTGGCAAATCGCCAAGAAAGGCAAAAACTATTAGTAATGAATGAAGATGTTACATTTCATATTGCATACAGAGTTGTTTGCAAGTCTGAAATGGCAGATAAAAACTTGGATGTGGGTCAACTAGACCTACTGGTTGGGAGGTCTTCCCACCAACAATGCTTTCGTTATGGAAAATACAACTACTGACCAGAAAACTGTTTCTTCAAAAATTCTAAATGCAACTATTGCAAAACAGAGGACATATCAAAGCTAAATGTCTGCTTCTAAAGCGCAGGTGGCCTGCAGATAAGCAGGCAGCTAAAGTCAAAACAATTGCAGTGAGAGAGAGAGAGGGGGGGGGGTGCAATCTAGCAAGGATGATGATAACAGCCCAATGGCTGACCTTCAAGCTCCTGAGATATTACATATCCGAGGAATAAATGGAGGAAACACAGCAATCTTTATACAGCTAAAAATAAACGGACATTCCCTGAAGATGGAATTAGACACAGGGGCAGAGGTGTCCCAGTAAAGGAACGCTTGCTACCACACCTCCCAATTAAAAACTGAAATAAAATCGGTTACAGGGGACAGAATCAAAATGTTTGGAAAATATACGGCCCAAGTTCAATATAAACAACAGCAACCAAAAACATTCTCTCTCTCTACATCGTAGATACCCAGGGACCAGCACTTTTCAAACTGGCTACAACACATTCTCCTAGACTGGCTGGAAATCAGTTCAATACTAAATGGACACCTCCCAGCCAGAACTCAACCAAATCCTCAACAACCATGCAGTGGCTTTCCAACAAGAATTGGAAAAATAATCAAAGGTGTTCAAACCAAACTGCAAAAGGAAAGTGAGAGATAAAATTGGTTCAATAGAAAATCATAAAGGACAAATGTGTGTGGAGCCAAAAGAGATGGGGGAGGTCTTGAATGATTTCTTTTCCTCAGTATTTACTGAGGAAAAGGATATTGAACTGTGCAGGGTAAAGGAAGCAAAGTGGGTATATATGGAGACTATAGTGTTTAAGAAAGAGTTAGTACTGGAGCTTTTGAAACATATAAAGGTGGATAAGTCTCCAGATCCCGACAGGATTTTCCCCAGGACCTTGAGAGAAGTTAGTGAAGAAATAGTGGAGGCTCTGGCAGTGAATAAGGAGTGGGGAAATGGAAATAAATGGGATTGCTCCCCTGGAAGCCCCTGTGAACCCATATACCTTCTCTCCGCTGATTTAGATGTGGACTATAATTTCTTGGATATGCAGCAGATCCTCATAACTTCCCTGTGAATAACTCAACATTGCTTGTTCTTTTTGAAATTGCCACAAAAGGTTCAAACTGGAATGTTTACAGAGTGAAGTTATTGGAGTGCAAACAGGCTCATTGGAGACGTTGGGCTGAATAGTTTGTTATTCTGTGTAAACAAGGCTCTGACATTAGAAATCTATATGCTATTTTGGCACCTTACAATCTCTTTTGCAAAGACACCATAATGTTGACCTGAAAGTTGATATTGGTTTCTCTCTCATTTGATTTAGTTCAATTAACTCCTATGTCAGTGTTGGAGGTCAAAATGAGGGCAGCAAGCAAGTGGTGAGGAAAAAAATAATTACTACCACTGATGATACTCTTTGAGGTACCAAAGAAGATTTTCCATCTCCCATTCTTCCAAATTCTGCCATATTCCATTCCAGAACCTTCATTTTTGGCAATTTAGTTTCCAATTCAGACTTCATATAATGATTCCAAGGATAAATTCAGAGAAACACAGAATGATTACATATTGGAAGAAGGCCATTCATCTTATGAAGAATAATCTTGGGTGGGGGGGGGGGAACCAGAGGTGTACAATGCAATGATCATTGGGGAATCAAAGGTGGAGAGTGTGAGCAGCATTAAATTCCTGGGAGTCATTAACTTGGAGGACCTTTCCTGACCCAACACACTAATGTTATTGTGAAGAAAGTATGCCAGTGCCTCTAATTCCTCAGGAGTTTGTGAAGGTTTAGTATGATATTGAAAACCCTGCATGTGTGTAGTGTAAAGTGTGTGGACCGCCTGTCTCACGGCCTGCTACGGGAATGGGAACACCAATAGCTCTGAGTAGAAATCCCTGCAAAATGCAGTCAACACAGCTCAGTACATCACAGGCAAAACACTCCCTACCATCAACAAAATCTACATGGAACATTGCCATCAGAGAGCAGCAGCAATCAACAAGGATCCACACCACCAAGGACATGCACTGTTCTCACTGCTACCATCAAGAAAGAGGTATAGGTGCCACAAGACATGTACCACAAGGTTCAGGAACAGATATTATCCATCCACCACCAGACACCAAAAACATAAATGCAACTAGAGACTTATTTAAGGACCTTTATTTTGCACATTATTTATTATTGAATTTTTTTGTATTGCATAGTCAGTTTGCTTACACTTCTTTCTTCTTTGACACCTTTCTCTCTTTTGTATACAAAGCTTTTTTTTTGAGTACAGTTTTTTGCAGTACTGTTAAGTAGAAATTCTGCCTGACCCACAGGAAAAAGGATCTCAGGGTTGTAAGTGATGTCATGCATGTTCTCTTGACAATAAATTGGAATGTTCAATTTTGATGAAACAAACTAATTCCACATCCCTGCAATCTCATCTCCCTTATTATTTTATTATGGTGCAATAATGTGTGATTTTAAACTAGTACATGTTAAAATGCAGTGTAGATCATGATAAATGTTTACATTACTGAACAGATCAATAATTAGTAACAAGCTCATCACAATGGTCTGATTATAGTAGACTTCAAAGAAATACTGTTTCTGTCCTGTACTTACTTGCTGCAGTCAGACATGTACTTTAAAATGGGTAAATATAATTGAATTAAAAAGAGAAGATAAGTACAAAAGATGGATAATATTCAGTCACAGTTGTGCAAAAAAAACCTTGCAATAGTGCAGACAATCCTTTTGTGCTGTTGGCGCAGAACATGATTAATGTAACAACAAAGATACAGCAGCCGACTAGAGAGCCCATACTGGATCTAGTATTGGGTATTGAACCTTGTCAGGTGAAAGACCTCTCAGTGGGGTGCATTTCAGCAATAGAGACCACAATTCCCTGAGCTTTACCATAGTTATGAACAAGGATAAAAGCAGACAAAATGGTAAAGTGTTAAATTGGGGATGAACTAATTATGATGGGATGAAGCAGGAACTAGGGAGAGTAAATTGGAAACAAATGTTCACAGGAAAAACCACAAAAGTAATAAGGAGAATGTTTAGGGACTTCTTCAGTGGGGTTCTGGGTAGGTTTGACCAACTGAGACAGGGAAAAGATGGTCAGAAAAGAGAACTGTGGTTGACATAACAGGTGAGTCAGCTAGTTAAGAGGAAGAAGGAAGCGTACATTAGGTTTAGGAGGCAAAAAAACAGGATGGGTTCATGAGAATTATATTACAGCTAGGAAGGAACTCAAGAAAGGGCTTAGGAGAGCACGAAGGGCGCATGAGAAGGCCTTGGAAAATGGCTTAAGAAGAATCCCAAGGAGTTCCATGTGTCCATGAAGAACAGAAGGATGATGAGAGAGAGATAGGGTTGCTTTAGGATAAAGGAGGCAACATATGCCTGGAGGCAGAGGAGGTTGGGGAAATCCTAAATGAATACTTTGCTTCAGTATTCACAAGAGAAGAGGACCCTGGTTAAGGTGAGGTCAGAATAGAACAAGTGTGTGTACTGGATCATGTTGAGGTTAGGAAAGAGGACGTGCTGGATCTTCTTAAAAATATTAAGATTGATATGTCCTCAGGGCCAGATGAGATAGATCCCAGGTTGCTGTGGGAAGGGAGGGAAGAGATGCCTGGGGAGGTGCTAAAGGATTGAAGAATGGCAAATGTGGTCCCCTTGTTTAAAAAATTATAAGGAGAAACTTGCATTTGGAGAAGTAATGTCTTCTCAGGAATAGTCAGCATGGTTTTTTTGAGGGGAAGTCTGCACCTCACAAGACTTATTTAGTTATTTGAGAAGGTTATGAAAGAAATTGATGAAGGTTAAGTGGTAGATGTAGTGTATATGATTTTTAGTAAGGCATTTGACAAGGACCCCCATGAGAGACTTGTACAGAAAGTCATGAGGCATGGGATCCATGAAAGCTTGGCTTTATGGAGTCAAAATTAGCTTGCCTGTAGAAAGCATAAAGTAGTAGTGGATGGAAAGTATTCTACCTGGAGATCAGTGACTCGAGGAGTTCTGCAGGAACCTGTTCTGGGACCCTTGCTCCTTGTAATTTTTATAAATGACCTAGATGAAGAAGTGGAAGGATGGGTCAGTAAATTTGTAGATGATACAAAGGTTGGAAGAGTTGTGAATGGTGTTGAAAGTTATTTATCATAGGTTATAAAAGGATATAGACAGGATGCAGAGTTGGGTGGAAAAGTGACAGATGGAATTTAATGAGGTGATGCATTTTGGAAGTCAAAAGAGGCTGAGTTCAAGGTTAATGGTCGGATGCTTACCCTTGAATTGAGAAGTGTCCAGGCTATTTTGAGGACACTTAATGGTCAATTATGTGGTGGGTCAGAATCTCATTCAGATGAGACAGGTAAGGTTTCCTTCTTGGAAGACATGAGTGAACCAGATGGTTTTCGTGACAATCTGGCATTTTCATGGTCACTGTGGTGTTTGAGGTTTTTGGTAAATGCACAGTGGAACGTGATATAAATCTACATGGGTGCAGAGCATCAACAGAACATGTCCTTATTGTGGTAGTTGATTGTCTAAACTCACCTTAAGCATGGCAAATGCACCATTTCTAAGTTAATCATGTGACATGGCTTTCTAAGGCACTTCCACCATCCTCATAGAAGCAATTACACACAATAGATGGTATAAACAAGGGCCAACTAATATAGGCAGTCCCCAGATGATGAAAGACCTAACTTACAAATTTTCACCTTCACGAAAATTTTTTTATGTTTAAAAATTATTATTTGAAACAAATTTAGCTTCCCTAAATTTATAGCAGATCTTCACAGTTGAGTCTGTGAAGGATTGACTGTCTTACTCAGAATTAGTGAAAGCAGCTAGCAGCTGCTCTTGTATCTGCTCACTCTCTAGACACTCCTGCTTCAGAAATCCTGTTCATTCCCAATTTAAGAAAAATTGAGCTGACAACCAGTTCTCAGGATCAGAATCCTTTCATACTCCTGGGGCTGCCTGTATACACTCAGCATAGTCACCACTCTTGAAAACATCCTTATGTATTTAACTTATTATTATTTATTATTATAATAATTCAAACTTGTGTAATTACTTCAACATGAAAAGGCCAGATGTAATAGTGGGATTTGAAATCCATTTGTTGTTTAAAATCTCATATTTACTAGTAGCTCTCAACATTCATTGCTGGCATTGTACTGCCATCTTTAATTCATTTAATTCATGCTGTGAAAAGGAAAGTATGTTTGGCAACACTTTGCAAATTGCAAAAGGATTATAAAGTCAAATATCACAAGCGGCATTAATGGTCTCACTTGTTCGTTGATTTGTTTACTTTAAAGTAATTAATTGATGAGAAATTGATGTTAATAAGACCTGCAGCTCAAAAGCTTCTTTTGCCCCAACCAGTGCAAGCACAAAGTGCATCAACATTGTTCCAGGAAAAAGCCACAGCAGGCAATCTGCCTTTTTCCCAGATTTATACAGGGAATCGCCTACAAGTTCAGGTTCCAGATTGCACAGCTGACCTGGTTAGATTGTGTTTTTCCCCCAAACTTCCTCTCTTTTAGCAGTGCTGCTATATTCTGGGGTACAGTTTGCCCTCTTATGGAAAGTGACTCAAGTGAATATTCTTCGCATGAACTGAATCAGTGTGTTGTCACAAAATATTCAAATATAAGCAACATTAATGCCAAACTGCTTTCCAAAAAAAAAAACAAAATTCTGAAGAAACTCAGCATCAATAAAGGGAAACAAACAATTGATGTTTTGGGTTGAAACCTTGTTTCAGAACTGAGAAAGGAGAGGGAAGATGGGGACAGTAGGTAATAGGTAGACTAAAAGATGAATGACAGATGGAACCAGAGGGTGGAGTTGGGATACAGAGAGAGTTGAGTGATGAGTGGCATCAGATCAAGGGGGTACTAAAAATGGGGAGCAAAAGGCATATTGAGCCAGGAGGAGGAGTGTAAGTGGGATGGGCGGGGGGTGGGGGTGACGAGGATAGGCCAAACAAGGGGTCATGGAGAGAGAGAGGTCCCCACGAAAAACAGGAAGGGATGGGGAGCAAATTGTGAGTGGTGGTGGGATCACATTATAATTGATTGAAGTGTCAAAGAATGATACGCTGGATGTGTAGGATGTTGTGGTGAAAGATAGAGAGCAAGGGAACTCTCTCTTTGTTCTTTCCAAATGAGATGGATGAGAGCAGAAGTGCAGAAAACAGAGGAGATATGAGAAAGGGCTCCCTCAACCACAATGAGAAGAGAAGGGAGAGCAATCATGGTTTCTGAAGAAGGAGGATATTTCAGTTGTCCTGAAAAGTCTCATCTCAAAAACTGATGCCATGGAGACAGAAATTGAGAGAAAGTGATGGGGTCCTCACAAGAGCCAAGGGAGAAAGTGCAGTTTAGGTGGCTGTGGGTGACTCCTTTACTTCAAATGATATAACTCAAGGTTTTGATCTTCTTGTTGCAGTTGACATCGTTGTAATAGATCCAGGTCACCCCATCTGCCATTTAAATTCTGGATGAATGTATGGTAATTACTAAAAGACAAATGCACATTTCCAGCCAAAGCCAATTATTTCATTCATTGCTGGCATTCATTCTATTACCTTTCAGATATTACAGCAGCTATATGACTATATAGATGGCTAGAACAAATTCAATACAGATATAAAGTAACCACAAACTGTTTTCCTCAGGTTCTGAGTTAGAGAGGCCCTGAAAACACTAGCCTTCTACTATTTATTGGCTGTAAAAACACATCTGCTTATCTCTAAGGCAGAATAGATCAGACTATTGACAAAGACTGATTGAAAATAAAAATAAATGAAGTTTCTGGAGGAAAAACTGAGTCCATCTGTGCAGCAAAAAAAGAACTGCAGGAAGAACTCAGCAGGTTTGAGATCATCCATGGGGTAGATTTACCTGATCCTCTCTGACTTGCTGAGGCTCTTGCAATTTTCAAGATTCTAGCATTTGCAGCTTTTTATTTCTCACATTTGTGTACCAGTTGGGTGAGGCTTGGACTTGTTGGCCAGTTTAAATCTAGTCTGGCCCCACTGTATTTACTGATTAATATTTTATGCCCAGCACAAGCCTACTTCTGAGATGTTTGTGGTGAAAAGAAAACTCATAACTCTGCATTTTCAGTCTAGTCTTTTCTGCGATAAGACAAAATCTACTCAATCTTGCTTAATTCAGTTTCATCAGGGTAATAAAACTGCATGGACAGGTAGGATAGCACGAGACAGAAGTGATTCCAAGAACACAAGAGGGTAGCAATACAATGAATCTGGCCCTTTTTCCTGCAAGATTTTATCAGAAATTTCTTTTTATATGTCTTAGGAGAGGGAAGATGGGGACAGTAGGTAATATCTGAAATCGGATTCTCCAAAATCCTCTGAATTTAAAAAAAAAATGAAGATATCCCAAACAAATCAAAATCCAGATTTATCCAAAACATTTTTTTGGAGCTAAACTGATTTGTTTGCTCTGTAAAGACACTCAAAAGGCACCAATATTCCAGCACTTCTGTCAAGGAAAAACACAAATGCTGGAGAAACTCAGGAGGTCTCACAGCTTACACTGGAGGTGAAGATACATAACTGATGTTTTAGGTGCTTCTTTGAGGTACGAGTGTAAAGCAGGAAGGTGCCTGAATTAAAAGGCTGGGGAGAAGAATAGAAAGGGCAGGGGGAGGAGCACAGACCAGCAGACAAAAGGTGATCATTGGACATGGACAGGAGGACAGGAGAGGAAAGGTGAGAATTGATCGGGGAAGGGGTAGCTTTGTGAATGCAGAACTAGAGAAAAAGAGACAGGGAGAAAAGGAAAGAGGGAGAGACAGAGCTAGAGGAAAGGGAAAATTAGGGTTAGATGAGGACGGGAAACTAACAGAAACCACAAAAGTCAATGTTAGTGCCACCTGGTTGGAGGATGCCAGATGAATTATATGTGCACCCATGATGAGCACATTGATTTTATTCACTTTGCTGCCAACTTCCACTCCGACCATCTCTAGCAACACTCCCCATTCTTGATCTCTCTGTTTCCATCTCAGGAGACAAACTCTCGATAGTCATTTTCTACAAACCAACCAACTGTCACAGCTTCCTCAACTACACCTCTTCACACCTTGTGACCTACAAGGATTCCATTCCTTTCTCACAATTCCTTCATCTCCAACTCATCTACTCCCAAGGCAAGGTCTTTCAAGCCAGGTCAGTTCAGATGTCCTCCTTCTTCAAAAACTGAGGCTTCCCCTCCACGACCTTCAACTCAGTGATCAATTGCATATCCTCCATTACCTACACATCTGCCCTGGCATATGCAACATTGTCAGGATTTCCTCATCCTCACCTATTGCCCCACCAGCCTCCCCATCCAACATAGAATCCACTGCCATTTCTGCTCCCTAATACATGATCATATGAAGAAAATTTTCAAGTTGTCTATCAGTTTCATGGGAGTTCACTCCAATCCTTCATCCTTATGAGACAGCATCGCCTGACATCTTCATTTGATAGCACTGCCCTGAGGAATAGATCTCAGAAATGAGGGCTACCTAGGACTATTGACTCATGTGGACATCCTCACCACATCAGTGGAATATCAATTCAAATGACAGCCACAGAATAGGAAGTTCTGTGCTTTTACTTCAATTACAATGTCTGCAAACTTCTGTGTTTCATACCACTACTATCAAGACAAGAACGGAAAGTAAAGAGTCCCTTCAGAGACATCAAGTGTCTATGAATCCGGCCACCTGCTACAATGCCACTGCCTTCTGCACCCCCATAACATCCCCAGCTGCATGGCTTGTCCAGTCCAGAGGTGAACCCAAGCTCGAGGCATCCAAGTTACCCTCTTTGGTCTCTGGTTCTGAAGTATCAAAGTGATCAGCTGTCAATGCATGGGGGTTTTTGTGAGCCCTGCACCCTCACAAATCCCTGGTTCTCAGAAGCAGGTCACCAGCAGCCTGTAGTCTTTGGTCATCAAACTCCACACTGATCTTCTGCTGTGGTTTCCTATGCTGTGCTATCTTCCCCCATACTTTTCCTTCTTGGTAGTGGGTGGGTGTTCTCATGCTCTGGTCTCCTGCAACATCCAGCTGGTTCCCCAGAGTCCACAACTTCCTATTCTGTGGCTGTCATTTGAATTGATATTCCACTGATGGGGTGAGGATGTCCACATGAGTCAATAGTCTTGGGTAGCCCTCATTTCTGAGATCTATTCCTCAAGGCAGTGCTATCAAATGAAGATGTCAGGCAATTCTGTCTCATAAGGATGAAGGATTGGAGTGAACTCCTATGAAACTGATAGACAACTTGAAAATTTTCTTCATATGATCAATAATTATCTGGATATTGAGGGAGCAGAGACCCTTGTAACTGATGATCTACATTTTTGTCTTCAAGGGAATCATTATGGGTATGTGAATACAGTCAATAGCAACCCAGAGCTTGGATAAGTCATCAATGCTGGCAAATCTCACTGCACCAAATGCCACCCATTCCTCATTAAAATGAAAATATATGAATTCACTTCTCCATGAGTAAAGCTGGGATGTGGTAGGAATCAGTGCTGGCTGCTTGAAATAATCCTGAAACCAGGAAGCTGAGAGTTACCATGATGTTGACCTGCATTGTGAGTGCTGATTAGGCCCAAGGGGTGGCTGAAATTAACTGCAGAATATCACATACCTGAGTGATTAAAATCTTGAACACTCTGGATTGGGGTTTCATGAGTGTATCTATGCATCACCTGCCTTGATTTCTCCTCAACCCATCCAAGTTTCGTACAAAGGCAAGCAAAAAGTTCTATTGAAATTCAGCTTCCAGTAGTTTGACCCTTCAATGCAGCCCTAAAATCAATCCCTCAGTTGCTGACCAATAAGCAATCCTCAGGAATTTGAGAGGTGCTTTACAGAGTGCCATTATATTTGGGAAACACTAGATCTAATGGCATTCTGCAAAGCACCTCTCAATGTTAGTAGAACCATCCTTTAAAAGGAGAAATGAACCACATAGTGCTACTTTCCCAGAGCTTGTTAAACAATAGTTGTTTCCTGAGTCACATGAAGTTTACAAATGGTTTTGGTGAGAAACCAATCAGTTACATAGATCCAAAAGGAAGGTCAGGGAAGCCAAAAAACCTCAAGATGCCTATTCAATATAGTCTGATGTTAAAGTTGTTGCAGAGTTGGTCACTCTGCAGAAGTGTATATTAAGAACAGCAAATCAGGTGGTGGTTTCCATACGTACCTGAGGAATAAGGCAACTTTGAACAATAAGAACAATTTGGCTATTCACAAACCTTGAAAGTACACAGTTCTGAGATAGAGTCTGCAATTTAATTGCGGAGTACGAGACAGCCAGTTTGCAGAAATCCAAGAAAGCAGCTGCAACCAGAGACAAGTTTGGAAATAACATTCTCTGGACAAAATTACAAAGCACTGTGTAATAGAATGACATCGATAAGTTTGCATGAATTCACAGGAAGACTTCAATGTCTGTATCGCTCTTACTGAAAGGGGCTGAACAGGCAAAGACTGACCTGGATCTATTGGGAGAGGACTGCATTGCAATGTGAAGACAGTTTACAATCTCTTCCTGGCATTAGCTGTCTTCATTAGACTGCCTGCCTTAGACAATAAGGAGGCCAATGACTCTTGTCAATAACTGATGTCCAGGGCAGCTTATAGTGAAGAGATCAATGAATACAGAGACCAAAAAATTCATCCTTGGTTGAACGTAAGCAGCATATTAACATCACCAGTTAATTGATCTTAGAACTTCCGATATTGTAAATAAAGGTAAAGGTTCCTTTATTAGTTTAATTCATTCTGAGTTCATTGCTGTCCTTTGGGGAAACTGCATCAATAACTAGTTTATATCATGTTTTACAACTCAAAGATATTGTTGTACAAATGCACAGTGAATTGTAGCCTTTTAATTAAATTTTTTTTAGAGATACAGCAAGGTCACCGTCCCTTCCAGCCCACAAGCCTGCGCAGCCCAACTACATTCATGGGGCCATTTAACCCACTAACTAGTATGTCTTCCAATGTAGGAGGAAGCCAAAGGGCCCAGAGGAAACCAACATGACCACAGGAAAAATATTATTTAAATCCATAATTTTTTCAATTCTCTAATTAAAAGAGATATTTAAAATGAACTCTTAACGACTGTTAGGCTGGTGCTGGGGTGGCATGGTCTCAGGATGCAATGCCTGAGTATGGCAATGTGGTGCTGCAGTCTGCAGTTCATGTAACTCCAGCGATCTTGGTTCAATTCTGACTTCAGGTGCTATGTATGTTCATGCAGGTTCTCCCATCTTTCATTCCAAAGATGTACTAATTGTTAGGTGAATTATCTACTGTAATTGATCCAGGTGCAGGTATATGCAAAGTAACTTGGAGAAGTTATTAGGCACGTGAGAAAACTAGGTAGGATGATGGAATTGTTCTGAGATTCAGCATTGACTTAATGGGCGGATTAGCTTCTTTCCAAACAGTGAAAATACATTCACTAAAATAGGAACAGAGGCCTAGATTTAGATGACAGTCATGACCTGTTCTACTTGCAGGACAGTCACAGAAACAAAGACTCATGGCTTGGTGTGACTCTGGGTCCAGTGGGGTTGGAGATGAGGACAGAGAAGCAGCAGGTTAGCTTGAGCATAATCAAGCTCACAGAGTGCTGTTCTTTGGACATCAACTCCCTTTGTGTACAGCTCTGGCTCCAGATGCACTCTAAATCAGCTGAAAACCAGCAGTTGGTAATATGTGAATAGATTTTGTACAAAAAAATTGTTCTTTTTACAGACCAAAGTTCAGCCTATTATCTGACATTGGAAATCTTCAGAACCATTTTTTATGATCATTTGTACTCTATATAGACAATAGACAGTAGGTGCTGGAGTAGACCAGTTGGCCCATCGAGTCCGCCTCAGTGCTGATAATGAAACACCTCTATCATCTAACAAGGTCTTCACAATATGCAGGATGAAAAGGCAAATATCTGCCTGAATAGCTAAAAATTTTGTATTCTATTTCACTAATTGGTTATAAGTTAATTAGTATTTTTCTATTCAATTTTTAATGTTACTTTGCTCTTCTCTTTTGAATCCTCTTTTTACTCCCTGATGACCATATAGGTAGGTGGGTGACCAACCTTCAACCTTTGCTAAATATCAGCCCTCAAATAGCTACATCCTCAGTTTGGTACAGGAATGCAGTGAAGGAATGGTGCTTTTCTTTGATGTTTTTGGATGTGGGCACCATTGTCAAGGCCAACATTTAATCACCATTGCTAATTGTCTTGGAGAAAGTGGCCATGAGGCATCAGCTTGAATCATTGGAGGCATTAGCTGGGGAATTTTAGCATTTAAAATGCTTTAAACATAATGGAATCAAGAGATCAGCTCCACTACTTACTCCTTGAATTGCTCTGACAGTCACAGTATTTGTGATGCAGTTTCTATTATATTTTTAGCCAGTGATAAACTTAAAAATGTTAATGGTGTGTGTGATTAAATGATGCTTACCAAAAGCACTGAAATGCTGGAGGAACTCAGCTAGTCATTTCAGCATCTAGAAGAGACCAAGATAAATTGCCAATGTTTCAGGGCTCAGGCCAGAAACATCGGCAATATATCTTGGTCTCCTCTAGATCCTGAAATGACCATCTGGGTTCCTCCAGGATTTCAGTGTTTTTACTACAATCACAGTGTCTGCAACCTATTGTGTTTCACTTAAGTGATGCTTAGACCATTGAATATCAATAAATAATGCTTGGTCATTGGCTGACACCAAGGTGGAGCAAATATTACTTTGCTGCCCAGGCCATTTCATCGTTTTGGTGTTTCTGCAAGCAGTCATAGATTGGTTCATTATCTGAGGAGTTGTGAATGAAAGTAAACACAGTGCATTAATTGGTAAATATCCCCACCTCATTTTATGATGGAAGGAAGACCAACAATCAAGCAGCTGAAGGCAGCTGACTTAGTACATGACACTTAGAAACCACAGTCACAATATATTAGAATTGGAATTGTCAAACTCCAACAACAATCACCTTCCTTAATGTTTCCAGACAATAGGGAGATTTCCCCTCACTTCCTATTGACTTGAATTTTACAAAGGCTCCTTGCAGCTACAGTCAATGAAATGCTGATTAGTCATTCGCATCCTGCCTTCGACCTTTCGACATTTTATCTGTATTTGAACTTATGATGAGATCTGCTAGGAATATGAAATGGAGGAAGTAATTTTTCACTAAAATTGTTGACATAAAATAGACCCTCACACTGTTCAAAATAAACTCACTGTTCAGGGCATCCTGGTCAACTTCTCTCTTAAAGCAGGCACCATCAGAATGCAACAGTTAATCTTGTTCTCATTCAGTAAATTACACTTTCACTTTTGCAGCATGAGGGCAAAATGGATTCAACAAGGGAAAGCTGATGTTTTTGAATTTTTATGTAACACTCAAATTAGCTACAACAGTTGTGTACAAGAGGTACCATATTGGATAGGTGCATGGAGATTAGAAAAAGAGAGGGCTAGTAATTTCTAAGGAAGGGTCATGCTCGGCACAACTTTGTGGGCTGAAGGGCCTGTATTGTGCTGTCAGTTTTCTATGTTTCTACGGTGCAGAGGACTGCTTTGTATCAATAATCCAATCAGTAGAGAGCATGAGCAAGACAGGTGCACTTGAATTAACTGATCCTGTTTCTGCAAGCAAGCTTGGCCTCTTGTGAACTGTTCTGCTGAGATGCAGCATCTCAATTTTTTTAAATTGGTTTTGAGTATATTTTGTGTGTCAAGGGAGAATTTGTAGGGTTAAGCAGAATCAGCTTAATAGAAGGTGAATTTCTAATATTAACAGCAGTAGTGCACATTGTGTTTTTAAAGATACACATAGTTTTTTGTTCAATATTACAAGTGAATCAAAATTATTATTTCATGGGATATAACAAGGAAATGCCATGCCCCAAATTACAAAATATAAAAGATTTATATTGGAATTTAAACAAATATTCATAGAACAAACAAAAGAAATGACATGTACTTAATATTATCAACATCCTGTGTCAGCATTCCATTTTGTTATGTCATTGACTAATACATCTGATTCTTTACAAAACAGAACCATCATGTTAATCATGTTCATTAATTAAGTTACATTGTTTGATTTACCATTAGTATGATAGTTAGGGGATGATTCAAGCAAGATGTTTAGTATGATAATAGAATTTGAAAAGGGCATGTTCAGAGAAACTATTTCCTGCAATGCAGAGAAAGGAAAAGAAAGCAATCAGTTGTTACTTAATATCTTTTGCCACTTAGGTTAAAGTGAAATCAGGAAACTTTTAGTCCCCCAAATATAATGGAAGTATGGCTGATTGTGTATCCACAAATACCTTTAATCTCTCCATGCATCAGCCATAGTTCCCATTTGTTTAAAAAAGGCCACCTTCTATACAAAACAATTACAATTCTATTACCAATACCAAACACAAAGTTACAGGCTTAAATACTTATTAAGCAGTATCTCTGACATCCATCCTCATTTAGTGCTTTGAGATCAACTCTAGCCTACCAGCCAGTCTTGAACCACTTCAATTTGTCTACTGTCCAATCAGGTCCATAGCAAAATTCAATTTCCTGGCCATCCACTCACCCCTGAAACACCTGGACACCAAGAACATTTGTGTCAGATGACTCTTTCTCAACTATAGCTCTGCCTTCAATATCATCGTCCCCAGTAAATTTATCCCCAAACTTTGGGACCATGGCCTCAGCACCTCCCTCTGCAAATTGATCCCTGACTTCCTGTCAAACAGACCACAATCAATGAAGCAAAATCTCCTTCACGACCGTACTTAACACTAGCATCCTGCAAGAATATGTATTCAGCCTCCTACTATAATCTCCCTAGCATACGGCTGCACCCTATTACTGCTCCAGCTCCATTTGACAGCATCACAGTCAAAGGCCAGATGTTAATGCACACTTGCAGAGTGCCCATATGGAAAAATCAAATGTTGGTTCTCCAATTTATGGGTGGCTTTGGTGGGACAGTACATTACGCCATGGACAGACATGTCATCTTGGGAGTAGGGTGCAGAATTGGCTGCCGGGAGACCTCTCCCACTGATGCAGACAGAGTGAAGGTGCTCAGAGAAGCAATCTCCCAGTCTGTGCACAGTGTCTCCGATGTCGAGAAAGCCACAAAGGGAGCACCAGGTGCAGAAGGTAACTCCCGTGGATGCATAAGTGTTGCTTCACTTGAAAGGACTTTTTGGAGATGATGGTGAAGGAGAAGATGTGGGTGCAAGTATGACATTTCCTGTGACTTTAGGGGAAGGTGCCAAGGGGGTGATCGGTGGGAAGAGATAAGTGGACAAGGGAGTCACGGAAGGAAAGGGGAAGATGTGTCTGGTGGTGGGATCATGTTGTAGGTGGCAGAAATTAAGGAGGATAATATGTTTGATGTGAAGGCTGGTATGATAGTAATTTAAGGATAAGGTGGATCCAGGGTTTGTTATTTCTGCGGGGAAAGGGGGTCGGGGAGATGAGTGGGAAATTGAGAAGGTAAGGGCTGAGTTGATGGCAGTGGAGGGAAAACCACGTTTGTGGAAGAAGGCAGACATTTCAGATAATCTGGACTAGAAGACCACATCTTGGGAGCAGATATGGCAGAATTGGAGAAATTGTGAGTAGGGAATAGAATCCTTGCAGGGGACAGGGTGTGAGGAAGTGCAGTTAAGGTAGTTGTGGGAATTAGTGGGTTTGTAATATATGCTGGTGGAAAGCTTCTCTCCCAAGATGGAGACAGAGAGATCCAGGAAGGGGGGAGTTTTGCCAGAGATGGATCAGGTGAATTTGCGATCGGGGTGGAAGTTGGTATCAAAGTGAATGAAGTTGATGAGCTCATCACAGATGCATGAGGCAGTCCCGATGTAGTCATCAATATAATGAAGGGAGAGTTGAGGGGTCTTGCCTGTGTAGGCTTGCAACATGGATTGCACCACAAAGCCCACAAACAGGCAGGTGTAGCTGGGACCTATGTACCCATGGCTACTCCTTTGATTTGAAGAAAGTGGGATGAGTCAAAGAAGAATTTATTAAGAGTGACAGCAAGATCAGCCAGGCCGAGGACTGTGGAAGTGGAGGGTGACTGGTTGGGTCTCTTGTCAAGAAAGTAACGGAGGGCTTTGAGATCTTCTGTATGGGGAATGGAGATGTAAAGGGATTGGAAGTCATTAAAGAGATGGAGGGCATGTGAAGTATTGCAGATGTAGGTGTGGAGGGATTGGACCAGGGAAGAAAAAATGGAATTGACGTAAGAAAATACTACAGTAATTCAGTGGGGAAAGAGCATACAGAAACAATGGTTCTACCCAGACCATTGGTTTCTTTTCCACAGCCACCGGGCTCCTGAGTAAATTTCACAGCAGTGCCCTTGTTATGTATTCCCTTTCACTATTACACTACACATTGTATTTTGCTTTTAATCTTCTACTTTGTATTTCTGTACGCAGACAGAGCTGACTTGATGGACTAATTGCAGAACAAACCATTCTCATTGCACCAGGTATAACATGACAATAAAATTGAAATTGAGCCTCTCGATAAAAGGATGTGCAACTGAGGTCCAAATGGACCATCGAGATTGAAACTAGTATTGTTTAAAGAGGGTTTAATAGGATAGGGGAAGAAAGGCAGCGACAGTTCCGATGCAGATCCAGAGTAAGGCACAGTGGGGCAGCAGTGGTGGTGCATGGGTTCAAACAGGTCCTTTGGTGTTGCTGTGTGAAGTTTGTATGTGATCACAAATATGTGGTTTTCCTGGGTGCTCATGGTTGGGAGGTTCATTAGCTATTTTAGTTACCCATAGTGTAGCTGGATAATGCAAGATGTGGAGTGGAAGGATTGTGTGAGAGAATAGGTTACTGGGAAATTAGTGGGAGAATGTAATTGATGGAATTGCTCTTGGCAATATTCCACTTCTTACTGGGTCAAAGAGAGTGCTCCATACCAAATGACTCTGGCTCTATAAGTTAATAGTTATTGGGGAAAAAATGGCCCACTTATTAAGAAAAGATCCATTTTGAAAATGAAATGTGTTCTGGACTGAATTAGCCCTCTGGACTGGAAGAGTTCAAAATACAATGATCCTTCTTGGTATTACCTGTTTTCCATAGGAGTCATGAACTGGTGAGATGATTCCACCAATCACAATGTAGCGCCCTGTCTTGTGCAGATAATCACGGGCTCTCTCTGAAAGCAGAAATAGGAAAGGTGAAATTACAATAAGCACAGAGTCATGTGCTCATCTATAGCTCGAGCTCAGTTTTATATTTCACTGGCCTAACCATTTCCTGTTCATTTCTACGACATGCAGCCCCTGAACAATGGAGGAAATTTAAATGCAATTTCAGTACTAAATTCCTGCTGTTTCATATTTGACCACATATTGCAAGTTTACATAGAAATGCAGATCTCACATTACAAAAAAAACCTTTCAGATAACAATACATCCTCAGATGCAGTCTCAAAAAAGGGACCTGACTTGGAACTTTGACTGTCCATTTCTCTCACTGGATGCTTCTGACCTGCCAAGTCCCTCTACTTCCTCTTTGATAGGCTCAAGATTCCAGAATTAGTAATTCTTGTGTTTCTTAGGTTGGCATCCTTTAATGCTTTATCTGTTCTAATGTCTATCAAAATGCCTCTTAAACATAGTGATTGATGTGATTCCACCACCTCCCCAAGCCGTGAGTTGCAGATATCAACCTGACTGTGTAAAAAAAACATAAATCCCCTTTAGAACTCTATCCTCTAACCTTAAACCCATTCTTTAGTTTTTTACTACCCTATCATGGGAAAAGATTTCTGACCATCCACCCTATCTATACTCTTATAATTACTGAACATATACTTCTTTCAGGCCACCCCTCAGCCTCCTTCATTCAGGCAAAGATAGGCCCAATGTATCCAACCTCCATAACTGAAGTTCTCTGATGCAGGCAGCACCCTGAATCTCCTCTGGACTCTCTTCAGGGTGATCACATCCTGTTGGACAACTATATGTTCACGGATCTGAAATGGGGTTACTGCAGACCATTAAAAAAAACTTTACAAAGCTTTTCTAGTGATCTGCAAAATAAATACTTCCAAAGGGAGCCTTCAGGATGTACTCTCTGCTTTGCTACCTAGCATTAAAAGGCAGGTGGAAGAACTTGAACAGAGGTTTAGATATGTTTAGTATAGTCTAGGTTTAGCAAAATGTCTGCTGGAGCGGTACACCAGTAGCAAGCTCCAGGACCATGCAAATTTTGGAGAGAATGCAGTAGGTAGAAAAAAGGCTTAGAAAACTACATACATTCATCTGACACCCTCACTCTTACCAAGGTCTGTGCTCTAAAGGTTTATGGTCACCTAAATATAACATATTCTCCAAGTTTAACAAGAATGTCTCTTAGATATCTTTCCTCTTGTCCTTTGATACATTAGCACAGACTCATTTTGGCTTTATCTCTTTCTTATCTTCAAGACAAAGATTTCCCTGTTTATCTATATACTCTGGCTGATCAGGACATCCACATATTTATCTTACTGCTCTCGCTATGCAGTTTAAAAAAAATTAAAAAAACACACAATGGTTAAGAAATGGCTCCATACTTGATTTTTTTTTCAAACATTAAAACCATGTTTAAAGTCTTACTAATACAGCTTGTGAAAAATCACACAAAGGACAACATTGATTGTGAGGACTTCAGCACAATGTTAAGTTACCCTGTGTAGCACTGTTGGTTTCAGATGGCATTCTCTATTAATGTGTTAAAACTTCTCACAGCTGCTGACATGTTGATCCAAAAAGTATAATTTTTTATTGCAAATCTTGAAAGAACACACCCCAATAAAAGCAACACATTTCCACTGACTGTGTGAATGGATGCTACAATTTTTTTTTGGGGGGGTGGGTGGGGTGGGGGAAGAGGGTCTCAGAAATGGACAGAATAATACCCACAGGGGATAGATTCTCTAAGCCACAGAGACCTTTCATGTCTATTGCCAAATATTACTGGCAGGAGATTTCCCTGTTGCTGAGGAGGCGAGTGCAGTGTGTGAGTGGACAGTGGGGCTGCCTGCAATATATTCAAAACCTATGTGGTTGTGCTTCTGTCACAGATCTTCGTGAGGACAGGTCAGTATTTAAGTAAAATGCTGGGGTAAACACTTCCTCGGGTCATATTAATGGATGCATTTACATTAAAAAAGTGCTTTAATTTGAATGGCATCGTAAATTTGCTTCATGCTCACATCCCTGCAAAGCCCCATGTATTCACAGTTCAGATATTAACTTGAACCTATCTGCTATGGCAGCTGATGGGTCAGGAGACCTATACCTGCTGAACATTGGAACCATGTCCATGCCACATCTGGAAAGTCCTCATTAATTAGGAGGAGCTGAGGTCATTGCTACCCTACAAGCCCCTCCTGGTTGACCAGGTCTTTTAAAGAAATTGTTCCTGAGCCTGTGGTGTTTCTTTTATTCCAATAAAGGAATTTGGGTTCTTTTTAAAACAACTAGATTTATTAATTAAGCAAACCCCACTTAGGACAGAACATAAACATACCAGACCTCATGTGGAGGCATCCGTCTTGAATCTACCCAAGGTGCAACAGCATTCCCAAGATGCAACATTCCCCAGATGCTACACCCTGTCTCAGACTCCTCCTGGTGGTAGCACTCTATCACTACATCCCCTTTCCTTGAAATGTTTAATCAAACATAACACATTAATATAGTATTTCAATTTAAAGATCAACACAAATGTAACTTGAACATCAGCAGCACAAACTTTTAAGTGTGCAGTTCTTTTTCTTTTATAGATTCATTCTGTCAGTTTGACAACTCATGTGCAGGTGCTTGTTTTGGCTCTGCAGGTCCACTACTGTCTAGCACGGTTGTGTTTCCCCTGTTTCTGTGCTCCTTCAATTCCTCCTCAGTATTTGACCATCCTCTGTTCTGACTGTGTAGGATCTTGGATTTACTTCCTCCAGAACATTGGCTTTTTTGTCCCAAGTTTTCAAATCTCAGAGTCTCACTGTGTCACGTTGTGCCAGTGGCCCTAAACTTCTTGTTGACTTGTCATCATTTGCCTTTTGTCTCCCTTGCAGACGCTTTTGTTTCTGTTCCACATCTCGGTTGTTGTTTGGGTCTGCAGAATAGGGAAGTGTGGTGCATAATCTACAACCCATCAGAAGTTCATAGGGTGACGTGCCATGTTCAAGTGGTAAAACTCTAGAGCTAGATACAGGTCTGAGCCACTGTCTGGTGCTTTCTTGAGCAACTTTTTAACTATATGAACTCCTTTCTCTGCTTTGCCATTTGACTGTGGATGCAGAGGACTTGAAATCACATGTCGAAAATGATACTGTTCTGCAAAGTTCTGGAGACAATTTGAGGAATTCCGTGTCTTGCAAAGATCAATTCCATGTATTGGATCACACAAGCAGCAGACATGCTAGGAAGAAGCCCAATCTCTGGATAGTTCGATAGATAGAACTGTGTCCTTTTCTGTTTCAGCTACAATCTGCTTGGATTTCATGTCAGATACAGGAAGCGATTCAGTGATCCGATTCATGTCTGTCTCTGTGGAACTCTTATTGTGTGCTTCACTCTGCATCATTGCTCTGGATAGTGCATCAGCTAAAACAATAAGTTTACGTGGTGTGTACACCAATTCAAAGTCATAACATTGTAGCTTCATCATCAGTCTTTGGATTCTCGGCAACATTTCACTGAGATTTTTCTTGATTATTGCTATTAATGCCTTGCAGTCTATCTCTGCCACGAATGTTGGTAGACCATGCACATAACTGTGGAATTTCTCAAGTCCATAGACCAGACCTAGACACTCTTTCTCAATCTGTGCATATCAACATTCAGATGTTGTCATCGTCCTTGATGCATATGCTTCTGGCCTCCAATCTTCTCCTATAGCCTGAAGTAGTACAGCATCTATTCCATCCTTTGAAGTGTCCACGGATATTTTTGTCCTTCTGGATGCGTCAAAGAATGTCTAAAGCATTGGTTTTGTAGTTACAATGGTCTTCAGTCATCTCCATTCTTCCTTTTGATTAGCCATCCACTTGAATTTGTCCTGTAACAACTTCCTTAGGTACACTGTATGAATTTACCAATGAAATTAATAATTCCCAGCACTCTTAATATACCATATTTTTTTGTCAGTGAATCTGGGCATCTCTGAAATTACTTTCACCTTGCTCTTGTCTAGCTCGCTTTCTTTGGCTTGGCTTCCTGCCTCAAATGACAATTTATCTCCCAAAAAGGTGATTTCCTTCACACCAAACTGACATTTTTCTCTCCTTAACTTTAATCCGATCTTCTGGATGTGTTGTAGCACTTTGATGAACCTCTTGTTGTGTTTCTTTTGTGTAGATTGGATCATGTCGTCCATATACATACGTACCTATTTATGCTTTCTATGATATGCTTCATTGTTTTGTAGAACACTTCTGGAAGTGAGGAAATTCCAAAAGGCCAGTATTTTGTGCTATCGTCATGCAGTTTTATTTGCCAGAAGCCCTGGGATGCATCCAATTTAGTGAAAAACTTTGCACCGGCCATCTCACTTGCAATTTCATCTCTGGTTGGAATTTGATAATGTTCCCTCTTTATATTGGCATTCAAGTATTTTGGGTCCATGCACAAACATAGGTCACCGTTCTTTTTGACACACACTATTGAATTCACCCAATTTATGGGCTCCTCCACTTTCTTTATGACCCCTAGTGTCATCATTTGGTCGAGTTCCAGCTTGAGCTTGTCTTTTGGTGGTGCTGGAACCCGCCTCGGGGCATGCACTACTGGCTGTGTATCCCCTTTTAACTCTATCTTATAGGTGAATGCAGTTGGATAACCATGTTGAGGAACTTTGGGGGGCATCCGATGCGCTCTAGTATTTGCCAAAGCCCTTTCCTGCTCACGGTGTCGAAGGCTTTGGTGAGGTCAACAAAGGTGATGTACAGTCCTTTGTTTTGTTCTCTGCACTTTTCTTGGAGCTGTCTGAGGGCAAAGACCAAGGGCTTTGGCAAATACTAGAGCACATCGGATGCCCCCCAAAGTTCCTCAACATGGTTATCCAACTGCACGAAAACCAACAAGGTTGGGTCAGATACAGCAATGAGCTCTCTGAACCCTTCTCCATTAACAATGGCGTGAAGCAAGGCTGCGTTCTCGCACCAACCCTCTTTTCAATCTTCTTCAGCATGATGCTGAACCAAGCCATGAAAGACCTCAACAATGAAGACGCTGTTTACATCTGGTACCGCACGGATGGCAGTCTCTTCAATCTGAGGCGCCTGCAAGCTCACACCAAGGCACAAGAGCAACTTGTCCGTGAAGTACTCTTTGCAGATGATGCCGCTTTAGTTGCCCATTCAGAGCCAGCTCTTCAGCGCTTGACGTCCTGTTTTGCAGAAACTGCCAAAATGTTTGGCCTGGAAGTCACCCTGAAGAAAAATGAGGTCCTCCATCAGCCAGCTCCCCACCATGACTACCAGCCCCCCCACATCTCCATCGGGCACACAAAACTCAAAACGGTCAACCAGTTTACCTATCTCAGCTGCACCATTTCATCAGATGCAAGGATCGACAACGAGATAGACAACAGACTCGCCAAGGCAAATAGCGCCTTTGGAAGACTACACAAAAGAGTCTGGAAAAACAACCAACTGAAAAACCTCACAAAGATAAGCGTATACAGAGCTGTTGTCATACCCACACTCCTGTTCGGCTCCGAATCATGGGTCCTCTACCGGCATCACCTACGGCTCCTAGAACGCTTCCACCAGCATTGTCTCCGCTCCATCCTCAACATTCATTGGAGTGACTTCATCCCTAACATCGAAGTACTCGAGATGGCAGAGGCCGACAGCATCGAATCCACACTGCTGAAGATCAAACTGCGCTGGGTAGGTCACGTCTCCAGAATGGAGGACCATCGCCTTCCCAAGATCGTGTTATATGGCAAGCTCTCCACTGGCCACCGTGACAGAGGTGCACCAAAGAAGAGGTACAAGGACTGCTTAAATAAATCTCTTGGTGCCTGCCACATTGACCACCGCCAGTGGGCTGATATCGCCTCAAACCGTGCATCTTGGCGCCTCACAGTTCGGCGGGCAGCAACCTCCTTTGAAGGAGACCGCAGAGCCCACCTCACTGACAAAAGACAAAGGAGGAAAAACCCAACACCCAACCCCAACCAACCAATTTTCCCCTGCCACTGCTGCAACCGTGTCTGACTGTCCCGCATCGGACTTGTCAGCCACAAACGAGCCTGCAGCTGACGTGGACTTTTTACCCCCTCCATAAATCTTCGTCCGCGAAGCCAAGCCAAAGAAGATAGGTGAATGGTAGAACTCCAAACCCCTTGAAGATGTCGGGAAATTGATTCAGTATTTGAATCCTCTGTGCTGTTCTGTGCATGGTCACTGTTAATGCGCTACACACTCTTGACTAGGTTTGAGTTGTCACATGCTTTGTCACTAAGCAGTGAATAATATCCATCTGGGACTACTATGAATCTGAGGTGGTGCTCTTTATCTTTAACTTTAACCTTGATTTTACATGTACCTTTTGTGTCGATGCTCTGTCTATTGTATGCTTTGAGCTGCATAGGATTTGCATGGATGTACAGCTTTATCTTCATTGCTTTGTCACACTCAGAGATTAAATTGACCTTTGCCCCTGTTTAACTTGAAAGGAATATTTGTTCCATTTGTATGCAATGACACAGTCCATTTATCCTGCTCGACACTGTTCACTTCCTGCACCCCCATGGCCACGAAAAATGTATCACTGAAAGCAGTGTCTTCTATAGTGTGTTCAGTGTCTTCTATAGTGTGTTCAGTGTCTTCTATAGTGTGTTCAGTGTCTTCTATAGTGTGTTCACTTTTACTTCTGTTTAGCTTCCATTTGGAAAAACATTGCTTTGCATAGTGATTCTGCTCTTTGCCCTTGTTACAGATTTTCCCATAAGCTGGGCATTGCTTTGGCGCATGTTTAGTGCCACATCGTTTACAATTGAATGTCTCTCCATCTTTTTGTGATTCCTGTATCTCTTCTTTTGTTTGTGTGCGTGTGTCCAGATACTGTGGCTACAACTATGCCTTCATTTTCACTGGCTTTTACACTATCACCAAATTTTTTCACATGCTGCAGAGCTAATTCACTGGTGTGGTATATCTTCACAGCTCCAGCTAAGGTAACCTCTCTCTCGCAGCAACCTCTCGCTCATTTTCTTATCATTAATTCCGAACACAATTTGATCACAGATCAATGAATTTTGTAGCAGTCCAAAATTGCATGTTCTTGCTTTTAATTTTAAGTCTGTTTTTAAAAAAGTATCAAAGCTCCCTTCCTGCATCTGCGTGCATAAGCAAATCACACACCTCTCGAAGGTTTTATTTGGTGAACAGCATTCATCAAACACGTTGATAAACTTGTCAAAATTGGTCTGGTCTTCTTTCTCGGCAAAAATAAATGTACTGAAAACCTCTAGAGCTTGAGGTCCTGCCATGGTACGTAGCAGTGCAATCTTCCACGTATCCGGTTCGCTATCGATTCCAATGGCTTACAGGTACATTGTTTAAATAGCCTCCCTCGTGGTAGACATTTCCAGTCCATTTTACAGCATTAGGTTTTTTAAAACTCTCCATATTATACTGCTGATATCGACTGTTACTCACTATGCACACTTTGTGTTTCTTTTTTTCTTTCTCTCCTCTGCACAGCAGAACTTGGTTGTTTCATCCACTCCAGGCTGTTTCTTCCACTCCTGGTACCATGTGATATTTCTTTTATTACAATAAAGAAACTTGGGTTCTTTTTAAAACAACTAGATTTATTAACTAAGCAAACAGCACTCAGGACAGAACATACACATGCAAGACCTCATATGGAGACATCCATCTTGAATCTACCAAAGATGCAATAGCATTCCCAAAATGCACCATTCCCCAGATGCTACACATTCCCTCGCCAACTCCTCCTGGTGGTAGCACTCTATCACTATACGTAGAATCTTTGTCAACTGGAATAGGTGAGTAGATAATGGATTTACCAATCCTCCTCAGGCTAAATAGAACACAGGGAAACATGCCAGCGATTTAAAGTGGGCTGAAGAAAGGAAAATACAATGTAACCTGCAGAGAACTTCAATTTCTCAGACCACAGTTTTCATTCTGAGCGCGAGTGGATTGGGCTGAATATTACTTTTCCTAAGATTTTTCCAAGCACTGACTTGCCATTTCAATCAAATGCTATCTTCGTCCATGTGTTGCAGGCAGAAGGTGGAAGGGATCTGTATCAGGATTAAATGTTATTGTGTATCAGAAACAAATCCATCTGAATGACACGCCTGCTTATCCATTCCTTTTATGGAGCAAGATCACTGTTAAATAATCTTGGTAGTTTCTATGAATAATTGTTTACTTTATTTGAAATATGTTTGATAAAATATAAACTATTATGCAATCAAACACATAAGCCATGGAGAGGGTGCAGAGGAAATTTACTAGGATAATTTTATAAAGCTTTTTCTTCTACTCTCTCTCCCTGGCTGATTAAGATGTTTGATGAATCTATCACATTGGGTAAACTACCACAATCATTTTACAGAGCTACGATTTCTCTAATCTTGAAAAAAAATAAAGACCCGACCGAATGTTCTTCTTATAGACCTATTTCTTTGTTGAATGTTGATTCTAAGATCTTCTCTAAAATTCTAGCGACAAGGCTAGAGAAGATATTACCATATATTATCTCTGAAGACCAGACTGGATTCATTAACAATCGTTATTCCTCCTTTAATATTAGAAGATTGATGAATATTATTTACACTCCTTCACATAAGTCTTCAGAATGTGTTATTTCACTAGATGCTGAGAAGGCCTTCGATAGAGTAGAATGGCCTTATTTATTTACAGTTCTTGAAAAATTTAATTTTAGTCCGATATTTATATCTTGGATTAAACTTCTTTATAATTCCCCAGTTGCCTCGGTTTTTACTAATACCCAAAGATCGCCATATTTTCGATTATTTCGGGGCACCAGGCAAGGGTGCCCCCTTAGCCCTTTATTATTTAACTTAGCTTTAGAACCTTTGGCAATTGCTATCAGAGAAGCACCCAATATTACTGGTATTATTCGTTGCAGGGATATTCATAAAGTATCACTATATGCAGATGATTTATTGTTATATATTTCCAATCCTGAAAATTCTATTCCTGCAGTTTTATCTTTATTAGCCCAATTTAGTAATTTTTCGGGATATAAACTGAACTTAAATAAAAGTGAATTATTCCCTTTTAATGGATGGGTTCCTATTTATGATAGTTTGCCTTTTAAAATAGCTAGAGACCATTTTATATATTTAGGGATTAAGATTACTAAAAAACATAAAGATTTGTTTAGGACTAATTTTTTCCCTCTATTGGACCTGATCGGCAGTTTACTTACCAATTGGTCACCATTATCCCTATCCATGATAGGCCGAATTAATGTTATTAAGATGATGATGTTACCTAAATTTTTATATATATTCCAAGCTATACCTATTTTTGTTCCTAAATCTTTTTTTGATAAGGTCGATTCTAAATTGTCCTCGTATATCTGGCAAAACAAGAATCCTAGATTGGGGAAAAAATATTTGCAGAAATCTAAACTAGAGGGAGGGTTGGCATTACCCAACTTTAGAATTTATTACTGGGCAATTAATATTAGTTACTTAAGGTATTGGTTGAATTATTCAGAATTATCTCTAAATCCCCATTGGGTAAATTTAGAAATTAAACCGATACAAAATTTTTCAATTAGCTCTATTTTGGGAGCTGCTCTCCCTTTTACTCTTACTAAATTATATAAACAAATTGATAATCCAATGGCTAAACATACACTACGTATATGGTTTCAATTCCGGAGATTTTTTGGCCTAAGTCATTTTATCTTGGAAACTCCTATTGTACTAAATTTCCTTTTTCATCCCTCTCTAATTGATCAAGCTTATTTACTCTGGAAAGTTAAAGGTATAACATGATTTTCGGATTTATTCTTGGATAACTCTTTCATGTCATTTGAACAATTATCCATGAAATATGATTTACCTCGATCTCATTTCTTTCGATATTTGCAGATTAGGAGTTTCTTAGTTTCGACTTTACCCTCTTTTCCCAATCGGGAGACTACGACTGTTTTAGAGGATATACTATATTCAAAATTCCCTCCAAAAGGTGAGATATCTAAATTATATAATATAATTACAAAAATAAATTCTGGGACTTTTGAAAAGTTTAAAAATGATTGGGAAAGATTCATATTTCCAATGAAAATTGGAATAAAATTCTGCGACTGGTAAACTCTTCTTCTCTATGTGCAAAACATTCACTAATATAGTTTAAAGTTGTTCATAGAGCTCATATGTCTAAAGATAAACTCCATCGCTTTTATTCTCATATCGATCCTATATGTGATAAATGTCAATTGGAAATAGCTTCCCTTACACATATGTTTTGGTCCTGTCCCTCTTTACAGAATTATTGGAAGGAAATTTTTTCCATTATATCTACTGTTTTGAATATTGATTTACAACCACATCCCATTACTGCAATTTTTGGATTACCTATGATAGATTTGACTTATTTATCTCTTCCTGCGGATCGTATGATTGCTTTTCTTACACTAATGGCTAGAAGATCTATACTATTGAATTGGAAAGAGGTTAATCCTCCCACTGTTTTCCAATGGTTTACCCAAACTATACTATGTTTAAATTTAGAGAAAATTAGAAATTCTGTCTATGAATCCCCTTCTAAGTTTGAGTTAACCTGGCGACCATTTATTCAATATTTTCATTTGTGGTGAGTTGATCTGGCTCTGTTTTCTTTCTATGATTATGTATGATAATTGGGCTGTAAGATGAGATCGGAGTGATCGGCGTGGTTTAGCTATATCTGTAGGTGTTTTTTTAATTCAGATTTGTTTTTTCTTCTTTTTTGGGGTTTTTTTTCTCTTTTTTCATATATTGTTATTAATTATATCTTTTTTTTTAGAGATAGTTCACACCCTAAACTGATCTAAAATTTTTTTAATGATATATTTTTATTCTGTAATATTATTGTTTAATATCTCTGTATTAATTCATTACTTACTATCTATTTTTTATATCTCTTTGAACTGTATGTGTTTATAAATTATAATAATAATAAAAAGATTGAAAAAGAAAAGAAAGAAATAAAGGTTTGGAGTTTAAGAATCAGGAGGTATTGTTACAGTTGAGCAGAGTGTTGGTGAGGCCACATCTGGAATGCTGTTCAGCTTTAGTCCCTTTTCCTGAAAAGGGATAGAGTAGTATTGGAGGGAGCCCAAAGGAGATTCACCAGGCTAATCCTATCAAGAGAAGCTAAACAGTTTGGATTTGTTTTCCTACAATTTAGAAGAATCAGGGTGACCTAATTAAAACATACAAGATCCTTAGATGGTTTTAAGCGAGTAGATGTTGATAGTTTTTCACTGGAAGGGGAACGAAGTTAACAAAAATCAAGAGGTGGTAATTTAAAATTGAGATGAGGATTTTTTTTTCCTCTCTCAGAAGATTTTTTAATCCAGAGGATATTCGAGGACAGATCATTCAATATATTAAATGTAGAGATAGATAAATGTTTGAAAGTTTAAGGAATTTAGGTTTAGCAGGAACGAGGACAGAAGAGGATTTTACCCATAATCACACAGGAGAGACTTGAGGGACCTGGTGATCTACTACTGCTCCAATGACATTTTTGTTTGCTGCATGACACTGCTCATCTTTTGATATTGTCAGCTCATCTATAATGCAAAATATATATTTTGTTTGGAGATGAACAGAAATATGCATGTGCTATTCCAAATTAAATTCAGAAATTTTCTGAATATTTAAATGAATACATAAAGGTTGGCAGTGCTGGAGCTGTTAAGTGCGATGATAGAGTTGAAGTGCTGATGCTTTAGCTCAAGAGGCTTTGCCAAGCATAGGCTGTAGAGCTAGAGCAGATAAAGTAAAGGTAATGTTTGCCTTTGCTTTTCTTTTCAGTGGTTATTGCAGATGAACAGACAGTTGGGGTTGTCCAGTGCTCCAGTAGAATATAGAAATCAAGGAATGTATCAGTGTCCCTGACAACCAGCTGCAACTCCTGTCTGACCAGATCAAGAAGCTGGAATTCCAGCTGCACGTGCAGTGGATCACTTGGGATACGGAGGAGATCATAGATAAAAGGTTTAGTGAGGTGGTCTAACCAAAGGTACAGACCAGAAAATTAGAGGGTGTAGCCTGAGCGGAGAGGAATCCCCTATGGACAACCCCCTCAGTAACAAGTAAAGCACCTTGGATTCTGTTTTTGGGGGTGGGGGGTGGGGGAGGGGTTAGAGAATGACTTACCAGGAGGAGGTCACAGCAGCCATGTTTCTGCCACCATGTGTGGTTCTGAGGCCAAGAAAGGAAAGGAGGAGTAAAGGGACTCAATAGTATGAGGCACTGACAGATCGACACTCCCAGATGATTTATTGTCTGGGTCAGGGCCATTTCAGATTGAGTCCACAAAGGGAGCAGCCAGAAGTCATTGTACACATTTGTACCAAAGCATATGTAAGAAATGGGATGAGGCACTGTAAAACAAACATCATGAAGGTTAAAAATAAGGCCCTCCAAGGTGGTAATCCCTGGATTACTTTCAGTGCCATGTACCAGAGAGAGTGGGACTAAGAGGAGAGAGAGCATGAATGCATGGCTGAGCTTTTTGTAAAGGGAGAAGGATTAGGGCTATGAGCTACTGGGATTTTTTTTTCTGGGGTAGAGGTAACCTGTACAAGAGATGGGTTACATCTGAATTGGAGGAAGACCAATATTCTGGCAGGGAAATTTAGTAGATTCACCTAAGAGGCTCTAAATTTGACATGCAGAGGTTGAGCATCCAAGGAAAAGATAGAAGCACTGAAAAGGTTAATGATAGTGAACAAGGCAAAGGAAGTTCATTGAAGCAGAAGAGGATATGGAGGATGTGTGGGTAAACTTCATTGTATTTAGTTTAACAAAAGAAGCTTGACAGAGAAAGCAAGTGTGAATAGGTACAGAACAATGAGATATTGTAGCCATCACAGAGACATTGTTGAAGGAGGATTATGACTGGCAGCTGGATGTTCTGGGGTAGTGTGGTCACCTGTGTGACAGGAATAGTGAAAGGAGAGGTAGGGAGGGTATTGCTGGAGAACTATCATGTGAGGCAGTGTGGGTGGAAATCAGGAGCCAAAACATAATAGTCACCTTGATGGGTGCATATTGTATGCACCAGTCGCCAGGAACTGGAGGAGCTAATATGTAGTTAAGTCAAGTTTTTAATCATATAGCCCGATGAAACATCATTCTCTGGTCCTTGGTGTAAAAACATGCAAACATACAAACAGACATAACACACATACAGACAAATAATACATATGTAGGACAAGTATTATATCTATGAATAAATAAATATTGTTTTGTACAAATGAGAGTCTCGGATACTGATGTCTATAAAAATGACAAAGCTGTTATTGTAGGTGATTTCACCTTCCCCAACAATGACTGGGAGTCTGAGAGCGGTTAAAGAGTACAGTGTTTCAGACTGAATGATCATGAACAGTCGTGTACCTCAGGGTTTGTACTAGGACCCTTGCTCTTTATGGTATACGAAAGGATTTGACAAGAATACTCGTGACACAGTGAGGAAGTTTACTGATGATATGAAAATATGTGCTACAGTGGACAGTGAAGAAGGTTATCTAGGTTTGCAACAGGACTAGACCAGATGAGGAACTGAACTAAGGATAGGTGGGTGCAGTTCAATTTGGTGAATATATGGTGCTGTAGTTGGGTAAATTGAACCAGGGCAAGACTTACTCCGTTAATGGCAGTGCGCTAAAGAATGAGGTGCAGGTGCATGGCACTTTAAGGATGGCAGCATAGGTAGTTAGAGTAGTGAAAAGAGCTCTTGTGATGCTTGCTTACTTTGGACAAAGCATTGAATACAAGTGTTGAGACATCATATTTATACAAGACATTGGTGAGATCACACTTGGAATAGTGTGTACAATTTTGGTCACTTCACTAAAAAAAGGACATTGTAAAGTTGGAAAGGGTTTACAAAGTTGTTGTCAGGATTAGAGAAGTTGAGTTATTGTGAGAGATTGAGAAAACTAAGCCTTATAGTCTTAGAGCATAGGAGGTTGAGAGAAAATCTTATTGAGGTCTCCAAAATCGTGAGGGACATTTATAAAGATGAATAGTGACAGTCTATTTCCTAGAGTAGGGGATTCCAAAACGAGAGCTCATAACAATAAGGCAAGGGGGTGGGATTTAAAAGGGAATGACAGGACAGTTCTTCAGCAGAGGGTGGTGGGCATATGGAATAAGATGCCAAAGTAAAAGCAGGTACGTTAGTTTCCTTTCAAAAAATACTTCTATAATTATCTATAAATACATAGATGGTTTGGAGAGGTTTGGAGGGGTAATAACCGAAGGTGGACGTGGATCTAAAACAGGAGGGCATATTATTCAGGATGGATTGCCTGGGTCTGTGGACCAGTGTCAGTGGTGTCAGACCATGACTATGAAATCATTTGGGGCTGAGGTTGGGTTGCTTGCAGTATGAGAACTCTTGTGCATTGTTCTCAGTTTTACTGGCACTGAATCAGTTCATGCTTGCGTCTAAACAAATGAAGGAATAATTGTGAAATCTTTCTCACAAAGACTGCGCTCCATTGTGCAAACCTTAATGTTCAATTGGCTTTCAGAGACGATGCAAATTGTGTTCATTTATAGTCATTTCCAATCTGCTTTGTTCCAGTTTCCCTGAGTTGAAGCTCCCTAGAGAGCAGCACATGGCTGGACTTAAAAGAGCTTGTTACAACTTAAATGACAGAAGATGGTGTCTAATGGTTCAAAATGACCTTTGTCGATCATGATCTATTTTGTGGAATCTTATTGCATAAAGGAATTTGAGCCCTTAGTCATTGTGCTGGCTCACCGAAATACATCGCAGCCGAGCCAACACTTTCTCTTTATTTATAGCCTATCAATATGATTGAGTCTTAATTCTCTTAACTACCTCCGCAGTTCAAAGATAATTGACATTTCTACAAAAGCCCCAACATTTATTGTACAATATTCTTCACCTGGGAATGAATAAGAAAGCAAGTTTCTCCTCCTTAAGTGTATAGTCAATTCTTTGAAAATTATTATTAAATCTGTTTCCACCAAATTTAAGGGTTTTGCATTCTGGATTATACTTTGCTGGATCAAAAATTGTCTCCATATTTTCATATTTTTTATCCAATCATTCCAAACTACATAAAAAAGTTGTGATGCAGGTCTTTAACCCGAACTATTAACTCTGGTGCTTTCAGACCTTCTGCATATTTTCACTGTTCCCTATTATTTACAGTACCCTCCATAATGTTTGGGACAAAGACACTTTTTTCCTTAATTTGTCAGTGTCCCACATTTTTAAGTTTGTAATCAAACAATTCACTTGTAATTAAAGTGCACATTCCAGAGTTTATTCGAGGTTATTTGTGTACATTTTGGTTTGACCATGTAGAAATTACAGGTCTTTTTATACATAGTCCCCTCTTTCAAGGGCACCATAATGTTTGGGACATTTGGCTTCACAGGTGCTTGTGAGTACTGCAGACTTCATGAACAAAAACACAGAGGCTGCACTGCAAGATGGAAACCATGGGAAAGATAGAATGTTTTAGATCTTGGGCAGTTCCTTTACTCCTCCACACTTTGCTCTTGCCATCACTCTGACACAGGTTAATCTTGGTTTCATCTGTCCATAAGACCTTTTTCCAGAATTCTGCAGACTCTTTTAAATACTTCTTGGCAAACTGTAATTTGACCATCCATTCTCTGGCTAACTAGTGGTTTGCATCTTCCAGTCTCTGTAATTCTGTTCATAAAATCTTCTGCGAGCAGTATTCATTGACACATCCACACCTGCCCCCGAAGATGAGAATTTTTCTGTTATCAGCAGTGGACATCTTCCTTGGCCATCCAGTGCCATTGTGATAACTGAACTTACCAGTACACTCTTTCTTCTTAATGATGTTCCAAACAGTTTATTTTAGTTAACCTAAAGTTTGCGCAATGCCTCTTACTGTTTTATTCTTGTTTTTAAGTCTCATAATGGCTTTTTTGGCACAACTCTGGCCCTCGTGTTGAAAAATGGCAACTAGACTCCAAAGGTGATCAAAAGCTTAGAAGCTGAGCTCTGTTATACCTGCACCTATGAAGCAATTAAACCTACCTGAGTACTCTCAGACACCTGTGAAGCCAAATATTATGGTTCCCTGAATGAGAGGACGATGTGTAAAATGTGCTGTAATTTCTACATGATCAAATAAAAATATATAGAAGTGAATTGTTTGACTACAAATTTAAAACTGTGGAGCACAGGGGCAAATAAAGGAAAAAAGTGACTGTCCCAAACATTATGCTCTCAAAATATATTTTGTGAAGACGTGAAAATATTTTCTTTACCACAAGTCTTCAAAGTTAAATCCTTCTAATAAATTCTCTCTTTACCAGGGATGTAGGCAGGTTCTAATGTTAGGGGGAGTGAGCACATTAAAAAGACGCTATGACACACACCAGATGGTGAGTCAGTGGTTGAATGGCGGGCTCCACTGATTTTTCGGCACCATCAGACCCGATGTGGGGGGGGGTGGGGTGGTTGGTGGGGCTGTAATAAAGTGCAAATTCCTCCAGAATAACTCCAATAAACCATGCCAATTTGCTCAACAAATCATGGTCTCCTTGTTCAATGTGCTCCCAATGCTGTAAGCAATCGCAGAGAAAAAAGGACACGCACTGTCATGCAGAGGCCTGGGGTCCTGCTGATCAGAGTGAATTTGATATGTCCCAGTCTTTGTGTAGTTGATTAAAAAGAACAAGTATTATATTTCTGAATCAAGTTGCTAAGTTTTAACATATTTTAATATTGACCTTAACTATTCTCTTGCATCACCAATACTCCCATAATTATTCCTGAATGTACCCTAGGCTTGCTTACTCATTTAAAAATTAGACCAACTCCAGCAGTTATTTAATTTTTTTTTAAATTTAGACATACAGCATGGTAAAAGGCCATTTTGACCCATGAGTCCAGGCTACCCAATTAACACACAATAACCTACATCCCCAGTACATTTTGAACAGTGGAAGGAAACCGAGGCCCCCAGAGGAAACCAACACAGACACGGGAAGAATATAAAAACTTCTTACAGGCAGCACAGGATTTGAACCCCGGTCCAGTCCCGATCGCTGGTGCTGTAAAGGCGTTGCACTAACCACTGCACCAACCATGCCACTCATATACAATGAAAAGGAATGGACTCATAACTGCAATGTTTGACATCCAAGGACCGCAAGGACATGGAACTGTTACCCCTCCAAGTTGCACAATACATTGGCCTGGAAATACATTGGAATTCCTTAGTCATTGTTGAGTCAAGAATTAGGCAAGGAAGACACAACTAATGCAGGAATCCCAATTCTCAGTAATGACAGGACAAGATTTTAATATAAAAGACAATGAAGGTGCATTTAGAAACACTTTCAGACAATAGAATAGGATACTATAGGTACACTATCCTTTATTCAGACATTTAAAATCCAGAAAGCTCCAAAATCCGGCAAGTGGGGAGAGAGATGGCAGCCCGAGTCGGGAGGACCCCGGCAGCCCGAGGGGGGAGGCCCCCGGCAGCCCGAGGCGGGGGAGGGGGAGGCCCCCGGCAGCCGAGGCGGGGGTGGGGGAGGCCCCCGGCAGCCGAGGCGGGGGAGGGGGAGGCCCCCGGCAGCCCGAGGCGGGGGAGGGGGAGGCCCCCGGCAGCCCGAGGCGGGGGAGGGGGAGGCCCCCGGCAGCCCGAGGCGGGGGGAGGAGGAGGCCTCCGGCAGCCCGAGGCGGGGGGAGGGGGAGCCCCCGGAAGCCCGAGGCCGGGGGAGGGGGAGGCCCCCGGCAGCCCGAGGCGGGGGAGGGGGAGACCCCGGCAGCCCGAGGCGGGGGGAGGGGGAGACCCCGGCAGCCCGAGGCGGGGGGAGGGGGAGACCCCGGCATCCCGAGGCGGGGGGAGGGGGAGACCCCGGCAGCCTGAGTCGGGCGTGGGGGGAACGGCAGCTCGAGTCGGGCGAGGGGGAACGGCAGCTCGAGTCGGGCGAGGGGGAACGGCAACTCGAGTCGGGCGAGGGGGAACGGCAGCTCGAGTCGGGCGAGGGGGAACGGCAGCTCGAGTCGGGCGAGGGGGAACGGCAGCTCGAGTCGGGCGAGGGGGAATGGCAGCGCGAGTCGTGGGAAACGACAGCGCGAGTCGTGGGGGACGACAGCGCGAGTCGCGGGGGGGACGACAGCGCGAGTCGCGGGGGGGACGACAGCGCGAGTCGCGGGGGGGACGACAGCGCGAGTCGCGGGGGGGACGACAGCGCGAGTCGCGGGGGGGACGACAGCGCGAGTCGCGGGGGGACGAAGCGCGAGTCGCGGGGGGACGACAGCGCGAGTCGCGGGGGGACGACAGCGCGAGTCGCGGGGGACGACAGCGCGAGTCGCGGGGGACGACAGCGCGAGTCGTGGGGGGACGAAAGCGCGAGTCGCGGGGGAGGGGAAATCGACAGCTGAGTCGGGAGGTGGGGGGGGAAAACGACAGCCGAGTCAGGTGGGGGGGAAACGACAGCCGAGTCGGGGGGGGAAACGACAGCCAAGTCATGGGGGGAACGGCAGCGTGAGTCGTGGGGGGAACGGCAGCACGAGTTTTGGGGGAACGGCAGCGCGAGTCGTGGGGGGAACGGCAGCGCGAGTCGTGGGGGGAACGGCAGCGCGAGTCGTGGGGGGAACGGCAGCGCGAGTCGTGGGGGGAACGGCAGCGCGAGTCGTGTGGGGTGAACAGCAGTGCTACTGAAAGGGGTGGGAATGGATACCGCAGCACAATTTGGGTGGGCTTAAATGTGGCTTTCCAAAATCCAGAAAATTCCGAAATTCGAAACACACTGTGTTCCAAGGGTTCCGGATAACGAATCGTGTACCTGTAGGATCAGAGGAAAACTCTCCACTGACTGGAGCCATCAATGACATCGAAACATTGGGGACTCAGACAGAGTCCAAGGGAGGGCATGTGATATTTTCAGGATAAGACAGAAAGCTGAAGCCCTGTCTGACCCTTTAGGTGGGTCAATAATAAATCTAATGAAACTAATGCAGTGGAATTATTCCAAAATCTGAGCAATTACCAATTTCACCTCACTATATTATCTAGTTGTTACCTTACCATTTTCTGAGCAATCTTGCTCGTAAATATGCAACCATATTTCTTACACTGAATAGGATTTATGCCTCCAAAGTAGTTCAGTTGTCGTGTTGCTGGTCATGAAATCCAATGGTCAGGAAAAGCAGTAAATTTAAGGCTTCTCTGACTTCATGACAATATTCATCCTTTCTTTTCTGGCCCAAGTTTGAAACAGTCATCATTTCCTATCTTCTGATTGTTAGCTGGGCTCTGCTGTTGGCATTATAAATGTCCAGTTTGTAAAATTTGTCTTGGAATAGTTAATATAAGCCTTCTCTATTGGTTTCAGAATGGAAGCAGCTCTCGTCAATATTCTGATCATCATATATTTGCTGTTGATGAAGAGAGCCAGGAAAAATCACTCCTGGATAAGAGTTTGCATTCTAATGAAGTTGCCATAAATCATGCTCCATGACCATGTACAAAAATATAATGACCTAAAATGGGATCAGACAGGTTTGTTTGCTTGTGCATAATGTGACCGAGTGAAACAGGGTAACTTTAACTGGAAGAGCAGGGAAGAGAAAGTGGACACTATTTATAAATTTATGTCGCTAGAAATTTGAATGATTTTGTCACATATTAAATAATGTCAATCCTTCAGCAAAGCTTGCTGAGGAATTTCCTTTGTTTTGGGACCACCTAAGGGATACGCAAGTTTTAAAAGCATTACTCCAGATTAAGAACCTATTAGGGCAACTCCCTGTCCTCCAATCCATGATGCATCTATTTCTATCCGCCTTCTCCTCAAAGATTGGTCTAGCCAAACCAACTCTCCTCTAACATCCTCACCCCATCACCTCCTCACCCCACCATCAAGCCCTTGGTATTTTCCCCCCATCATCCTACACAGGCAGCCAGAATGTGTAAAACCTCATTTCAGTTTCCAGAAAAGCTCAGCCCTATGTAACTGAACACACTGTTACTAAGAGCCTCTGATGCTTGGACCCTTCAGACTCTGATTGAACCTTTGATAACTGTCCCAATCAAAGGGAAAACATATATTGTTGGTTGAGTTGTTTCTGAAGTCTCGGTGTAATGGGCCCACAGTTGAAATGATCTTTGAACACAATCAAAGTAGCAAACCTTTTGTGGTGCATGTTAGTTTCTAGGCCAGTCTGGGAACCAAATCAATGTTAGCATTGAAATTTTATCTCCTGCATAAGCTAACTTTGTAGTTTATTTACCTTTCCTAATAAACATCAGAGCCATGATGCATGGCTTCCAGTAATATCCTAAGGTTCGCCTAATCAGTGCTCTTTGAATAAGTGAGGTGAATCCTCCATCACTGGTTGAATGGGATGTCTGCTGTTATAAAGGTAAAAGAGTAGAATAAACAGATGAAACCTGACAAAATGGAGCCCTGCATCAGTTGATAAAGAATCTCCACATTATATTTTAAGAATTGCTTATCAGATTATTCATCTCCCAGCAGAAACTAAAATGGGCACTAGAATTTTAGCACAACATCTGATACATTATCATTCCCTTCCTTCTGCAGGGCAAAACTGAGTTTATCAGAACATGTAGCCCAAATACAAAGATATCTTTCTTTGGCTTGGCTTCGCGGATGAAGATTTATGAGGGGTATGTCCATGTCCACTGCAGGCTCGTTGGTGACTGACAAGTCTGATGCGGGACAGGCAGGCATGGTTGCAGCGGTTGGAAGGGAAAATTGGTGGGTTGGGGTTGGGTGCTGGGCTTTTCCTCCTTTGTCTTTTGTCAGTGAGGTGGGCTCTGCGGTCTTCTTCAAAGGAGGTTGCTGCCCGCCGAACCGTGAGGCATCAAGATGCACGGTTGGAGGCGAGATCAGCCCACTGGCGGTGGTCAATGTGGCAGGCACCAAGAGATTTATTTAAGCAGTCCTTGTACCTCTTCTTTGGTGCACCTCTGTCTCGGTGGCCAGTGGAGAGCTCGCCATAGAACACGATCTTGGGAAGGCGATGGTCCTCCATTCTGGAGACGTGACCCACCCAGCACAGTTGGATCTTCAGCAGTGTGGATTCGATGCTTGCGGACTCTGCCAACTCGAGTACTTCGATGTTGGTGATGAAGTCACTCCAATGAATGTTGAGATGGAGCAGAGACAGCGCTGATGGAAGGGTTCTAGGAGCCGTAGGTGATGCCTGTAGAGGACCCATGATTCGGAGCCAAACAGGAGCGTGGGTATGACAACGGCTCTGTACATGCTGATCTTTGTGTGTTTCTTCAGGTGGTTGTTTTTCCAGACTCTTTTGTGTAGTCTTCCAAAGGTGCTATTTGCCTTGGCAAGTTTGTTGCCTAACTCGTTGTCGATCCTTGCATCAGATGAAATGGTGCAGCCGAGGTAGGTAAACTGGTTGACCGTTTTGAGTTCTGTGTGCCCGATGGAGATGTGGGGTGGGTGCTGGTAGTCATGGTGGGGAGCTGGCTGATGGAGGATCTCAGTTTTCTTCAGACTAAGTTCCAGGCCTCCATCAGCCAGCTCCCCACCATGACAAAGATATATTGTTGCAATATAACACCTGTGGCCAAAGTTGTTAAATAATTTAGACTAATGTAATCATTTAAAAAAAATTTAAATTTAGACATATGGCCTTCTGGCTCATGAGCCCATGCCACCCAAATATCCCAATTAACCTACAACCCACATACATATATTTTCACTAAAATGCTTTTTATCTCAATGGACAATGTTATACATCTTTCTTATATACATCTTGACCTTCAATAGTCCCCAAGTTATGAACTTTCGGGTTCCAAACAACTCCTACTTATGAATGGGCTGTTCTCGAATTCATACATGCACATAATGTGGCCTCACAAATATCAAATTGGAACCACAAGTACCTGTTCCACCTTAATAGAAATTCAGCTTATGGATAGACCCATGTAACTGAACTCGTTCATAACCTGTGGACTCCATATATGCATGCACAAATTGGGAAACAGCCTGTTCGTAAGTAAGAGTTGTTTGTAACCCAGGGACTGCCTGTACTCTGAATTGTCACACTATCAATACTTTCTTTGATCAAGGCAGTCTCAATTAATAAATTAGTTTTGATTATTCACATCTTCTCAAGATACATGTTTAGGAAAGGTTTAGACCAGTGGTTCTCAACCTTTTTTTTCCCCACTCACTCACTTTAAGTAATCCCTTTTAACCATCGAGCACCTATGGCATCCTAATGTTTAAAGGACAGCTGGAGTACTATGAGCTATTCTGGTCACCACACTATAGCAAGGGATTGATTGCACTGAAGAAGTGCAGAGGAGATTCATAATGATATTCCCTGGGATAGTGCATTGGGAAGGACTGTGGCTGTCATGTAACAGCCCTGCCCCCTACCTAGTCAGAGGACACACCAGCTGCCAATCAAGATTGGGTTCCGCCCTACCCATTAGTGCACACCTTGCTGTTGGCCACATGTAAATTACCTAGACTCCACTCTCCAGCCTGCCTGCACTTGGCCTTGGGTCAATGGCTGTTGTAATTAAATTAACCTTCCTGCCACTGAGCTATTGGCCTCCAGTAAATGATGTGGGCTTGTCCCCTCCAGCACTATAAAGGTGCCATGTGCTCTTTGTTCTCCCTCTTTGCCAGCTTGGGACCACCCTGCTTCACTTCAGGCCTAGAAATGTGGAAGGGTGCTGGAGAAACTGTTAGTAAGATGTGCACTGTTAAAAGGGTTGGGAGTGTTTAATTAGTGTCCCTTGTAGCATAGAGCCGTGTCTGCACGGAGTCGAGGGGTGGTGGGGCATCATAGTGATTTTCCCTGATCATTGTATGTACCAGTCATTGTGTGTGTGTCTCTGTCTGTCTGTGTCTGTCTGTCTGTGTCTGTCTTGTCTGTCTGTCTGTGTCTGTCTTGTCTGTCTGTGTCTGTCTGTCTGTGTCTGTCTTGTCTGTCTGTGTCTGTCTGTCTGTGTCTGTCTTGTCTGTGTCTGTCTTGTCTGTGTGTGTGTGTGTGTGTGTGTGTGTGTGTGTGTGTGTGTGTGTGTGTGTGTGCTCTGCATCAGTTGCCTTCTGTAAATAAAATCCTTCCCTATAATCGAAACTGTGTTCAGAGTCCTTGCCTTTGAGACCCACCAAACCTGTTTCCTCACTCACAACAGATAGGACCTTTCAATTCCAGGGAGAGATTAACCATTTACTTTCTTATGAGTAGGGAAGGATAAGGGAGAACTTAAATGAGGTTAGAAAAATTATGAAGAGCACAATTGGGACAGAGATTGAGAGTTAATCATTTATCCAGATGTGTCCAAAACCAAAGGACAAACATTCTAGTTAGGAGGTAGGACATATACCAGAATTTTCTTAACTAGAGGATGGTTGGAATCTGGAACATGCTATCTGCTGGGTACTGGAGACACAGAGAGTCATAACATTTATGAGATAGCTAGATAAGCACTTGGATTGTCAAATATTTCTTACTGCATACCTCTCCCATTCAGTTTCTTCCTTTCTAAAGCTTTTATAAAATAAAATAATGTACTTGCAGGAAAATTGTTTTTTTTTCTCTCTCATATACACAATCAACCTTTATCAAAAACACACTCAGGAGAGCAGTCTCAGGTCATCTCAATCTTCAGTTCTTCCTCAGCATAGCATTTGATTCGAAATGCAAGGTTTTACTTGGATTAATAGATTAATCCATTTATCCCTGACCGCATATTCATTGTTTTAATTAGTTCAGATTGCCATTACACAAAAGTTCCCAGCAAGGATTACAAACTGTTTGCTACATGGTAGTATAATGTAGCTTGGCTGAGAGAAATTATTCTCAAAATGATTAAAAGCAATAAGGTTGCAAACCTCTCTTTTGCTCGACTAAGTCAGTCAGGTTTAGTGTTTGAATAAGATGATCAAAATCTCCTAACCTGTAAACATCATTTGAAATGTTAAAACATCTAATTGAATGCCTTTTTTAAAACAATGACCGAAATCATAAGATTTCACTGACTGGATTAAACACATTAAATCTAGCTCAATGAAGATGATGGATATAGAAAGTTTTGTGCAAATCTAAATTGACCAGCAGATGAGAAATCCATACATCATACCAGCAGTATTTGTGCAAATCTTTTATCCATTAATTGTCCATTTCATCAGTTATACCTATCACTTCAATATGGTGCACAATTGCTGATGTTTTCCAATTAAAGCACATAAAATGTTGAATCTTCATGCAAATGAAAAGTTTCTGATGATCTCACCAATGTTGGGATGACAATTACAGTGAAGCTAGAAACTTAATCAGATACTTGCCAGCAATAGCAGGGCTTGAAGACTATTACATCCTTCAAGGTGAAGCCTAACATCATAAATGGCTGCGATACTTCACTCCCTGATGAGCTGAACTTTGAAAAGGTATATTCAATGGTACCAATGAGAATCCCTGCAGAAACTGGTGACATCAGAACATCTTCGTGGAGGGTGAACCCTTGCAAGGCATCAGGACATGATGGCGTATCATCCATTAGTTGTTGAGAACACAAACCAGTCCTCATCAAGGGGTCAGCAGTGGAAAGGGTAAAGAACTTCAAATTCCTGGATGTTAACAACTCTGAAGATCTATCCCGGGGCCTTAAAGAAGGATTGCCAGTGGCTATACTTCATTAGGAGTTTGAGAAGATTAGATATGTCAACAAAGACTCTTGCAAATTTCTACAGGTATACCATGGAGAGCATTCTGATTGGTTGCATCAGTGTCTGGTATGGAAGTACCAATCTACAGGACAGGAAAAGGCTACAAAGAGTTGTGAACGGCCAGCATTTGCATTATTTTTGGTGGGAGGGGGTGGTATTTGGTATCCGTTGGCCCTTGTACCTGCCTCTCGCCCCAGAGGCACTTCAATTCATTAGGCATAATTCTTCACTCCATTAAGAACATCTACAAAAGGTGGTGTTTCAAGAAAGCAGCCTCTATCATCAAGGACCCCCACCATCCAGACCATGCTCTTTTCTCACTGCTACCACCAAGGAGGTGGTACAGGAGCCTGAAGACAAACATCCAAGGAAACAAAAACAGCTTCTTCTCTTCTGCCATCAGATTTTTGAAGGAACCACAGGCACTAGTTCACTTTTTTATCTTCTTTAGCATCAATTTTTTTTTTAAAAAGTATATTTATGGAAATGTAATTTATATCTATTTTTGCAGTTGCAAAACAACAAATTTCATGACCTGCTCGCAACAATAAAATTCTGATTCTGAGAAACTGTAAACATTTATCGATTCTTACGGAACAGAGACGAGCATGAGAGTAAGAAAAGCAGCAAGGACTAGAGAATAGCAGGTTTTACTCAGCCTAATTTGTTTGCTTTTTTTAAAAAAAAGAAAACAAGTCAAATTCTAAGTCTGCATCCATTCCCTACTAAGGACTTTCCTGACATAGTACTTTGAAACAGATACAAAAAAAATAGTAATCTAGTTATTTAATGTTGATCTGAACTGGATCCTTAAAAATGAAGGCCTTCTTCCAAATGACATTGCTTGTCATGACTTCTAGACCTATTTGCCTAACAATTTCATTTGTTTACCAAAAATGGCAGTTTCTACTTAGCATAATAATAATTTAATATGTTACATAACACATCTGAAATTGTAAAACCATTCATTGACAGAAGATTCAATCAAAAGGAAAGCAATGGATTTATCTGACATTCATAAGCTTCAGTTATCATTAAGATGCCTCACTGGTTAGTGAAGCATTCTTTTTGCAATATAGTCGCTGATGTCATAGAGCAGACAATCTGCACCCAACAAGCTCCCACATGCAACAATGCACTAACAAGCTTATAATCAGCTTTCAGTGATGTAGGTTGAAAGATAAGCATAGTCCCGTATAAGGATGACTCTGTGCTCTTGATTAAAGTGCCTTAAATCTTTTAGCACTGGCTAGTTCTTAACCATGGTATTAGAAACCCAAGGTTAACAAAAGCAGATAATCCAGAGTTGAGATTAATGTCAAGAATAGGAACGAGATATAAATAAAATGAAGCAGTTTTCCTCAGAGCAGTTATTCACATATTTCTTAAAAAATAAAATTATATGAAGCCAGTTTAATAGATTTGGAGAGGGTCATAGAACATTACAGTACAGGTCCTTTGGCCCATGATGTTGTGCTATATATTCCTACCAAAAAAAACCCCTAAACTTTCCTACCTTGTAACCCTCTATTTTTATTTTATCCATGTGCCTGTCTAAATTTCTTTAATGCCCCTAATGTTTCAGCCTCCATCACCATCCCTGGCAATGCACTCCAGGCACCCACAACTCTGTAAAAAATTATTACCCCTGAAGTCTCCCCTAAACTTCCCTCCCTTCACTTTGTAGAGATATCCTCTGGTGTTTGCTATTCCCACCCTGGGAAAAAAGATGCTGGCAGATTCTATGCCTCTAGAATCTTGTAGACCTTTATCTTTTCATCCTCTCATCCTTTTTTTGCTCCAAAGAGAAAACTCCCAGCTCCTCTAACCTTGCCTCATAAGACTTATTTGGAAATCCAGGTAATAGAAAAATAACAAGCAAGACTAAGCTAAAAAGAGAAAAAAAATGAGAGTTCATCAGGTATGCACCATCCACCTTCTGGACCTTAAAGTATCTAGATTTTCTAGATTTAGGGAAGGGATATAGACTGGGGGGGGGGGGGGTTACTCCAAAGCAAGGGGGGAAACTAAGATTTACATGTGACTCCCTCCCTTCTCTGAATCCCATCCTATTCCATTTAAAACATCTTAATTCCAATGCCTGCAATTCTCTGTAGTGGCCAAAACATTGTAATTCCATGTACTGATCCACATTCCAAATTAATCTTCTATTTTCCTAATACACCTGACACTGAAATAGACACATTTCAATCCCTCCAACTGACTACGTTTATGTTTCCTCCCCTGCCTGTCCTTCCTCACAAACTCACAACACATCACATCATGCTTTTGACCTCTGTCCTATTCTCTGCACTCACATTCTGGTTCCCACTCCCCTGCCAAACTAGTTTAAACCCTCCCCAACAGCTCTCGCAAACCTGCCTGCCAGGATTTTGGTCCTTCTCCAGTTCAGGTGCAGCCTGTCCTTTTTTTTTTAAACAGGATGGACCTTCCCCAGAAGAGATCCCAATGATCCTCAAATCTGAACCCCTGCCCCTGCACCAACTCTTTAGCCACGCATTCATCTGACACCATTTCCTATTCCTACCCTTACTGGCACGTGGCACAGACAGCAGTCCTGCTTTTCAGCTTCTTTCTTAACTCCCCATATTCCCTTTTCAGGTCCTCATCCCTATCTATGTCATTGGTACCAATGTGGACCACGACATCTGGCTGCTCATCGTCCCACTTGAGAATGTTGTGACTTGATCAGAGATATCCTTGACTGTACGACCTGGGTGGTATCATACCATCTGGGAGCCTTGAGTTCATTCACAAAACCTCCTGTTTGCCTAACTAGCGAACCCCCAAATCACTATTGCTCTCCTCTTCTCCCCCTTCCATTCTGAAGTGAAGGGCCAGATTCTGTGCCAGAGATATGACCACTATGACTTGTTCCTGGTAGATCATCCCTCCCAACAGTATCTGAGATGGTATACTTATTGTTGAGGGGAATAACCACAGTGGTGCTCTGCACTATCTGCCTATTTCCCTTCCCTCTCCTAACAGTCACCCAGCAACCTGCCTCCTGACTATTGAGGGTGACTTTCTTCCTGAAGATCCTCTGTCTCTCGAATGATCTGGAGTTCAACCAGCTCCATTTCCTTAATTCAGTCTGTCAAAAGCTGCAGCTGGGTGCACCTCTTGCAGGTGTAGTTGTCAGGGATAATTGTGCTCTCCTAGATTTCCTGAATTCAGAGCATTCTTCTGCCCTAGCTGCTGACTCCATGTCCTATTCTTTATTCATATGCAAATATCTTACCTGGCTTTAGCTTACCAGAAACAAGCTCATTCTCAGCCTCTTCACAGAAGCCTTGAGAACCAAAGCCTCAGTCCCACTCCTACTCTCGAGTCAATGCCTCAAAGTCCCACTCCTGCCCTGAGCCATTCACACACTGGCTGCTCTTACACTGGCTAGTCTGCTACACGGTTCCTTACTTTCAAATCCCAGCCATGAAGTAAATACATAATGGTTGCCATATGGATGGAGGGCATTGTGATTGTGGAGCTTTTGATGCAACTTAAACAATATTGCCATAGTGATGTCTTATTACCAGCTGCTGCACCCACCAGGAACCGTCTTAAAAAGGTTGAAACACTCAAAATAAATTCAAGACTTATTTTTAATCACCCACGCTGCAGCATATTTGTAATCCATTTCATAATTCATTTTACATTTTTATAAGTGAATTATAATTATTTCTTGCAAACATCTGAAAGAGATAATTAATGGAATGCTTCCTGCGTTCTGTAGATAGCAGGCATAAATCATGGAGAGATGAACATAAATCATGGAGAGATGAACACAGCATCTGTGGAGCCTTCAGAAATTACTGTATATTTCGGCATACAAGTCAAGTCGTAAAACTCTCAAAATGGGGTCAACTTATACGCTGGATATACCATAAAACCATTAAAATTAGGCTTAAAAAAAGGGGGGCTCTTGATGAAGGGTTCAAGCCCAAAATGTTGGTGATGTATCTTTACCTTTGCTACATAAAGGCACTGTTTGACCTGCTGAGTCTCTTCAGCATTTGTGTGTTTTTACACTTTACCACAGAATCAATGTTTTACCCCTTAAAAAAAAAGGGGTCGACCTATCTGCCAGTCAATTTATATGCCAAAATATATGGTACATGCTCAGCAATTTATTATGCCTTCCTATTTACATTTACACCTTTTCCCTTAACCATGTTCTTCCAGCTAGCTCCTGTTAAGAGATACAAACTGCATGAATTGTATCTGAAATGGCCCATAGATGTCAGAAAGCTAAAGGCACTAGAAAGAGGAATGATTGACAGAGCTCGTGTTCAGACCAGAGGAAAACCAAGAAATGTGATTGCCACCTTTGTAGATTTCAGCAAAATCTCTAAAACAACCCTATGCTCTGTAATAGTACAGATCTATCACCAATGTATATAGTGTATATAGTTACAGCGATTGGCTGAGAGCTTAGCCACGCCTACTGTCTGGGCCTTAAAGGGTTGTAAGACTTTTTCATACATTGCCGTCATCATCTTCTAAACTGTACTGCATACTATTTGGATAAGGATAGCTATTCTGGAGACATGCTGATGCTAATAGCCCCAAAAAAAGTTAGGAGTTGCATAGAGATCAGACAAATTAAGAATGGAAGGTGTTCCTCTTCATGGAACATGAATGACCCAAAGTTCAAATTTATTGTCAGAGTACATAAATGACATAAAATACAACCCTGAAGCCCCTTTAACTCTTGCATCCCACTAAATTGGCCATTCAGTGTCCCGAGATAGGAATGGGGGTTTGGCTTTTCACACTTGACCACTCCTAACTGGGACACTTTCACACTTGCAAGGAGCCATCCACGGGGTTAGGACTGTTCTACTTTCTATTGATGCAATTATCCATTTCACACTTGCCTGATTGCAACGCCAGCATCTGCAGACTCCGGGGATTGTACAAGGGGTCGAGGCCGTCAATCCCTGATAGGAGAAGATGTCATCTGACACCGACATTGAGCTGATTTTTCTTTCACAATTGGCACTTTAAAGCTTGATTGGTGTTTGATTCCTGAGATCACTTGCAAGTGTGAAAGGGGCTTGAGATTCTTTTTTCTTGTGGACCAGCCATAATTTCTACTTATCAGTAGTGAAAAAACCCACTCAAGAAAAAAATGTATACAAAAGAGAGAAATGTAAAGAAAGAAATGTAAACAAGCTGTGCAATGTAGAAAATAAATATTCAATAATAAGTAAATGTGTAGAGCAAGAGTCCTTAAGTAAGCTTATGATGGAGCTTATTTTAGTGTTCCTGAACTTAGTGGTACTAGTCTTATGGAACCTCTTCTTCTTTCCTGATGGCAACAGTGAGAACAAAACATGTCTAGGGTGATGTAGACCCTTGATGGTTGCTGCTGCTCTCTGATGGCAATGTTCTATGTAGATTTGCATGAAAATGGGAAGAGTTTTGCCTGTAATGTACTACCTTTTGCAGGGATTTTTGCTGTGGGTTTTGATTTATTTTTAGTTTCTACGTCTTAGTGAAAAAGTTTAAAAACCTATTTTATATTCTAAACAAAAACTGTGGTCTAGTGTAGTATACAAAGGTGCTGGAAAAACTCAGCAGGTAATGTAGCATCCATTAGAAGCAAAAGGCAGTCAATATTTTTGGCCTCAGCCCTTTATCAAGAGTGCCAAAAGGAGTGGACCTGCCTGATTGCCTGAAACACTGATTACCTTTTACTTCCTATTAATTCTGCATGATTGTGGAGTTTCTCCAGCATTTTGTTTTGCACTGCAAGCACATTCTAAGTTGCACAGAAGGAGGGAGTTCGAGGACAAAAGGAATGCCTGTGATACAGTAGAGACTGAGTGATGCAAGTTGAGGTGGCACTGGCTGAAGGCGTGTTAATTAGTGTGCAGGAATTGAAACTAGAAAGAGGTGAATAATTTCAGAGAAGAAATTAAAATGCCAGAATTGTGAGAAGCAAAACTTTGCATTTGCTGGAAATCTGAAATAAAAAATGCCATTGCAAACACCCAGTCAGTCTTATTTCTTTCTAAAAAAAAACAAATCTATTTGAAAGCATTGGAACTGCTTTGCATGCTCCTATCATTGATATTATTCCTTTATCTCTCAGCAATCTTTAGTTTAACCATATTGGACAAATTGCAGGAAATGAGCTGTTGATTTCACTTCAGTTGAGCTGAGGGCACTTTCTCCAATCAAATCAGAATCAGAATTTAATGTCATGAACAAGTCATAAAATTCAATGTTTTCTGGAAGCATCATAATGTAAATGTTAATTTTATTACCATCTTATGACATCACTATAAAAAAAATAATAGTGCAGTGTCTTTATTATTCAGAAATCTGATGGCAGTGGGGGAAAAGATGTCCTTGTGCCGCTGAGTACTTGTCTTTATGCTCCTGTACCTTTTTCCCCGATGGTAGCAGAGTGAAGAGGGCATGGTCTGGGTGGTGGTGGGTCTTTGAGGATAGAGGCTGCTTTTTTAATGCACCGCCTCATGTAGATGCCCTCAATGGAGGGAAGTCTGGTGCCTGCGATGTTGCAGGCCTAGGTAACAACTCTCTGCAGTTTATTCTTGTCCTGAGAGTTGCCACCTCCATACCAGGCAGTGATGCAAGCAGCCAGAATGCTCTTCACAGTACACCTGTAGAAGTTTACAAGAGTCTTTTGTGACATAATGAATCTCTTCAAACACCTCACAAAGTATAGCCACTGGCAAGCCTTCTTTGTGATTGCATCAATGTAGAGGCTCCAGGACAGATCTTTGGAGATGTTGACACCAAGAATTTGAAGTTCTTGACCCTCTCCACTACTGAGCCCTTGATGAGGACTAGGCTGTGTTCCCCTGACTTCCTCCTGAAGTCCATAATCATCTCCTTGATTTTGTTGACGTTGAGTGCAAGGTTGCCATTACACCATTCAATGAGCTGATCTATCTCCATCCTGTATGCTTCCTCATTGCCATTTGTGATCCTGCTGACACTTGTGGTGGCATTGGAATTGTGCCTGGTCACATAGTTATGGGTGTATAATGAGTAGAGCAGTGGGCAAAGCTCGCATCCTAAGAACACCGGGTGTGCCTGTATTGATCATTGTTTCCAATTCGTACTGGCTGTGGTCTTCCGATGAGATAGTCAGGGATCCAGTTGTAGAGTGGGGTACAGAGGCCTAGAGTTTGTAGCTTCTTCACCAGCACTGAGGGAAAAATGGAGTTGAAGGCCGAGCTGTAGATGATGAAGAGCAGCTGTATGTATGAGTTGCTGTTTTCAAGGTGATCCAGAGCGGAGTGGTGAGCCAGCGATATTGCATCATCTGTGGAGCGTTTGTGACAATAGGTGAATTGCAGTGGGTCCAGATTTTTGCTTAGGTACATGTTAATACTGGCCTTGACCAGCTTCTCAAAGCATTTCATCACAGTAGAATTTAGTGCTACCTGGCAGTAGTCATTGAGGCAGCTCACACTATTCTTCTTGGGTAGTGTGAGATGCCAAATATGAACCAACATACTGCTCCATCAATTTCTGTTTTGCTGGAGATGGTTTATTTTTTATATCATTAAAATCCATCACAGAACAAATTGCAGCAGATCAATTCTAATCAGTTTGACAAATAACTATTTTTGTAACAGGATCTACTTTTGCTTTGTCTTCCTGAAACAAAGCCCAAGGTCAATAGTCTCTTGTGTTATATGGAGAATAGTTGCCACTTTCTAGCTTCTAGCCAAACTTTTCAAAAGATTAGAATATAACCAGTCTTTATCCTTGATCCTTCCTGACAACTATGACTCCATATTCTATTTGAATTAAATTACAGAAGAACTGTCCAGAAGGACAAAGCAATACTTGATTGAGCAAGTGAGTTCAACAATTGAAGACAAAGTGGTTGTAAAGGAGAGACTCTGCAGATAAAAGTTGATTGGACAATAGAATTCAACAGTTGAAGGGCAATTGAGATCAAGTAACCCAAACATTACTATAAGCATCGGAGTGGACCGAGTCACATTGGAAAGGCTTTGGTGAATGGGGCTGAGGTGGTGGTGGTGCAGGAGTTGAAGTCAGAAAGGGCCACCTTATTTGAGGAACAAAAAGGATTCAGATTTCAGATTCGTTGTCAGAGTACATACATGGCATCACATACAACCCTGAGATTCCTTTTTCCTGTGGGCACAGCAGAATTACCTTTAATTGGTAGTGCAAAAAATAAACTGTACACAGCATAAAACATGTAAATCAGTGATTCGCAACCTTTTTCTTTCCACTCATATACCACTTTAAGTAATCTCTATGCTATTGGTGCTCTGTGATTAGTAAAGGATTTCTTAAGATGAAAAGAGACTGGGAAGGGAAGGTTGAGAACCACTGCTCTAGACCCAATAGTCACTGAAATATTTTAGTTGAAAAAAATTGTTATTGGCCCTTTTCCTTTGGAGTTACGAAACTGTGAACATAACGAGTCAATTAGGTACGATTAAAACAGTGGTTTTCAAACTTTTTCTTTCCACCATATACCACCTTAAGCAATCCCTTACTAATCACAGAGCAACTATGGCATAGGGAATACTTAAAATGATGTGAGTGGAAAGAAAAAGGATGAGAACCACTGATACAAAGAAAGTACTGTAAATAGATAACAAATGTAAACAAACTGACAGTAATACAGAGAACAAAAAGAAAATCAATAAAGTGCACAAGTATGAGTCTTTAAATGAGTCTCTGATTGAGTTTGTCTTTGAGGAGTCTGATGGTGGAGGATTAGCAGCTATTCCTGAACCTGGTGGTGAGAGTCTTGTGGCACCTATACCTCTTTCCTGATGGCATCAGCAAGAACAGAGCATGTGCTAGGTGGTGTGAGTCTTTGATGATTGCTGCTGCTCTCCAATGGTGGCTTTCCCTGTAGATGTACTCAATAGTGCGGAGGGTTTTGCCTGTGATTAAGGAATATAACAAATGCAAGATGAACCTCAAGAAGGAAGGCTAAATGAAGATATAAGGTTGCTTTGGCAGACAATATGAAGGAAAATCTCAAGAGTTTCTCCAAGTATAATAAGAGCAAAAGGATAGTAAGGGACAAAATTGGTCCCCTTGAAGATCAGAGTGGTCGGCTTTGTATGGAGCCAAAAGAGACATGAGAAATCTTAATTTTTTTCCCCCATTGCACAGAGTTATGGGAAGAAAGGAAAACAAGCAGTGAGGTCTATACAGATTAAAGAGGAGGAAGTGCTTGCCATCTTAAAACAAATAAGGGTGGATAAATCCCCGGGGCCTGACAAGATATTCCCTTAGACCTTGAGGGAGGATAATGTAGAAATTGCAGGGGTTCTAGCAGAAATATTTAAAATGTCCTTAGCCATGGGTGTGATGATGGAGGATTGAAGGATAGCTCACATTGTTCCATTGTTTAAAAAAGGCTCCAAAATTAACCTTGGAAATGATAGGCTGACGAGCCTGATGTAGATAAATTATTGGAAGGTGTCCTAAGAGATAGGATCTAGAAGAATTTGGATAGTCAGGGGCTTATTAGGGATAGTCAACATGGCTTTGTGTGTGGTAGGTCATGTTTAACCAATCTTATAGAGTTTTTCAATGAGGTTACTGGGAAAGTTGATGAAGGAAAGGCTGGAGATGTTGTTTATATGGACTTTAATAAAGCCTTTGACAAGGTCCTGCATGGGAGGTTAATCAGGAAAGTTCAGATGCTGGGTATTCATGGTGTAAACTGGATTTAGCAATGGCTGGACAGGAGAAGCCGGAGAGTACTGGTGGATGATTGCTTCTTAGACTGGAGGCCTGTGACTAGTGGTGTGCCTCAGGGACCAGTGCAGGGACCAGTGCAGGGACCATTGTTGTTTGTCATCTATATCAATGATCTGGATGATAATGTCGAAAATTGGATCAGAAAGTTTGCATACAAAATTAAGATGGAGGTTTTGTGGAGAGCAAAGAAGGTTTTCAAAACTTGCAGAGGAATCTGGACCAGCTGGAGAAATGGGCTGCAAAATGCAGATTGAATTTAATGCAGACAAGTGTGAGGTGTTGCATTTTTGAAGGAATAATCAAGCAAGGACATACACAGTAAAATGGTAGGGTGCCAAGGAGAGTGGTAATACAGAGGGATCTAGAAATACAGATACACAATTCCTTGAAAGTGGCGTCACAGGTAGATAGGGTTGTTAAGAGAACTTTTGGTATATTGGTCTTCATAAATCAAAGTATTGAGTATAGGTGTTGGGTAGTTACGTTATAAACATTGGTGATGTCATATTTGGAGTATTGTGTGCAGGTCACATAACTACAGGAAAGTTGTCAATAAGATAGAAAAAAATGCCAAAATTTACTAGGATGTTGCCTGGACTTCAGGAACTGAGTTGCAGGGAAAAGTTAAACAGGTTAGGACTTTATTCCCTGGAGTGTAAAGGAATTAGGGTGAGATTTTATAGAGTTTTTAAAATTATGAGGGAGATAGACAGTAAATGTAGGTAGTCTTTTTTCACTGAGGGTAGTTAAGATACAAAGCAGAGGATATGGGTTAAGGGGAACACAAGGTAGGACTTCACACAGAGAATAGTGGGAGTGTGGAATGAGCTGCCAGCTGAAGTGGTGAATGTGGGCTCAATTTTAACATTTAACATTTAAGAAGAATGAAAGCAGGTCAGAGCTACTAGGCAGAAAAATGGTTTGGCACAGACTAGAAGGGCAGAAGGGCCCTGTTTCTATGCTGTAATGTTCTATGGTTCCACATTTTTGAGATTTGACCTTCAAAACAAGAAATTAGCAGATCAGATAGTTGTGTCCCAGTGCAAGAAAAATGCTTATTTATTCCATGCTCCCACTGAAGGAGACTGAGCCATGGGCAAGGTGTTCAGGCAGGGTCAGAATTCCATTCTGCTAAAGAATTGAAATCACTCAGCAAAAATGAAAATCTAGTTTATAGTCCAGAAACCTTCCCAGGAACAGTGGTGGAGGCTAAAATATTGGGGGCATTTAAAAGACAGACACAAGGATGAAAGAAAAATGGACAGTTAAGAGGTAGGGAAAACTTAGTACTTTTTTTAATCAGGAAGGAAAATATGGGGTTGGCACAACATTGACAGTTGAAGTGACTGTACTATTCTATGTTCTATGTACCCTTTAGTTTCTGAACCAGTGCTAAATTTTTGAATGATCACACCAGACTATTTTAAATGCTGTGATTTAACACAGCCTAATTCATCGATGTTCAGTCAAAGAATGTAAAAAAAAAACTGAAATCTGCTAGTGTTAGGTAGTGTTGACTGTTATAAAGTACTATCATTGGTGTCCAGTGAGGATACAAGAAATTTGCTGGTCTTGCACAAAAATTTCAGAGGTCAGCTTTAAATTTAAACTCAGACCCTATCAGATTGATGTAAAAACTCCTTCTAAAAGAACAAAAGGGAATATTTCTATTCTATTCATCATAAGTACATTTAAATCCATTTTAAAAAAAGCTATTAACCTATTACATTTTCACCAGTAAAAGAAAGAAATTCACATTTACAGCATATGAAGTAGTTTTGTGTGTAGTGGCTGAGTTATTCCGCAGGCTAAATTGTTGATGTTACAGAAACCATTTTCTGCTGAGGTTTCACTTTTGTTTGTCAAGGACAAAAATCACCTTTGTAAAGGATTGGAACTATTAAGAACTTGCAGTGAAAGCGCTGGAATAGTGAAAGGGAGACTAATTCCAAGCATAAAGTAAATGAGTTGTGGGAAAGATTAAAGAAGCTTATTCTCCACAGTCCAAAGAGCAAATGGCCAAGAAGAATACCAACAGTAGGGATATCCTGATTGTTTCTTCAGAATTGACACATGTGCAGGTCTAATGAACATCAATGAATATCGTGAAATAAATATGAGGGAGAAACCAAGATAAAATGTCAATAAAAATGATATCAGGATCTTGCCATATTCATAATCATGGCCTTTAGCGTAATCCACTATTTTTCAGGAATTCTATGATCATTTGCAAGCCATTCCAAAATTACACTGTCAACAGCCCAAGAATATGCTGCCAAAAGTCTTTGAAAATTGCTGTGGTTATTGAAATAATTTTTAATAGGTTGACTTATGAGAATTTTGTTCCATCAAGCAGAATGTGTGTAAAATAAGTTAGTTTAAGGTATTATGAAAATAATGTTCCCTGTGAAATTTATCAGAACATCAACTACTTCAAAATCTAAATGAAAAATTGAATTAATACAGAATTTTCCAAACTGCACCTCATGAAGTAGCATTAAATTAGGCTTCAAATTTGGCATTTCCAGTCCCATTCATATCCAGAGGGCCAACTATGCAGATGGTGCATGCTGTGTCAAAGTAACCATCCTATGTTAGCATAACAAATGCTATGATAATCAAAACAATTTCTTTAAAATTTGCCATAGAGACTAAAAGATATATCAAATCTCATAATCCGAAAATACTCAAAATGCAAAAGGAATGCAGACTTGAGAAATATTGAAATAAAACTAAAATGCCAAAAGTGCATCTATGGAGAGAGAAACAGGGTTAATATTTTGGGTCAGAAACTCTGAATCAGAACTTCTGCTGAAAAGTCATTGACCTGGAATGTTAACTCTTTTTTGCACTCAAACTGCGCTGTATTTCCATCATTTTCTACTTCATATTCACCTTCATTCTAATCAAGGGCAAACTTGAAAACGGATCCTATCTTTTTACTTTAAACCGTTAAACTTCATTTTTGCTCAATAATAAACATCTTTAATTTTAAATTGGCATACATTTTGTACAACTTTCAATGCCCATGTACAAAAGGCATAATAACAGAGCAGCAATCCATTTCAGAGCAAGGCAACACAGAGTAAAATTGGCCTTGGTTTCAACACTCCTCCTCCCCCACATGGTTCCATCTACAGTGGATAACTTGGCTTCACTTTCTGAATCACTCACCCATCTTCAACATTAGCTCATCTTGATTTTTTTTCCTTTCTTTTTTTAAAAATCTCTCTGGGAGAGGATAACATGCCAGCCTGACCTGCTGAGCTTGAACTCCAACTCTGCATTTCACAACCTACACCTTGTCTATATTCTCACCTTCTAACTACTCCCATTCACTCACTGACCAAATAAAGATTGTACCTCTTTAATCTGGTGACATTGGAACCTGGCCATTGCCGGACCACAGAAAATGCTGGAAAACAGAAATTGACCCCGAAGGGAAACCCTGATGGAAAACATATCAAAGGTGGAACAAAACTTAAAACAGGAAATAATACTGTGGTGTGGTATGGTTAGCATAGCAGTTAGCGCAATGTCTTTAGAGCCAGTGACTGGGACTGGGGTTCGAGTACCATGCTGTCCATAAGGAGTTTGTACTAATGGCGGCAGATTCAAATGTTCAGGACTATGGGAGTTGCCAGACCACAGAGCGCCAGAGACTTACAACCCATACCCTTGTTTACAGCTTATCCCCAAGGTCACCCTCATTATAACCAAGACAAATCTCTCGTCCACCCTCCATGCTGCTCTTCAAGCTTCTTTCCTCTCCTTTTCTATTCCAAAGAAGCAGATTCAATCTTAAACATTAATTCTGTTTCTCTTCCCACTCAACCTGCTGAGTTTTCCAAACATTCCCTGTTTTTTTTTTTAGCTTTGCATTATACACATGTCATCTGATGACATATTTTGGGATCAATTAGATCAGATAGTAAGCAATTTTGAAATAGCAACTGGATAAGAATAATGATGGAGAATGTTACAGAAATTTGTGATTGTATATTTTAGGAGGAAGTTATGAAGTGCAGTTGGAAGGAAGAATGGTCTCAGGGGAATCAAAGTACCCTCAGGTTCCATGCAGCCTTCATAATTTATAGACATTGCTACAATTGTTAAATAATTAATCATATCAGTGGCTGTGTTCCATTAGTTTCCAATTAGTAGCAAGCCAATATTTAGGTTCCATCTGCCTCTGCAACCAGCTGTGCACTGCACATGTCTTTATTAAGACAGACCAAAGGATAGGTTTTCATCTTCACCACCTGAACGTTAATCAGTTGAGCAGCTCAAACTTTCATTAATTTGAATGAAATAAAAATCATGAGTGGTCTATAAGAAATCTGTCATCTGTTCAATAATTTACAGCTGGAAAAGAGAAAACTTTGCCTCATTTAATTCTGCAGTATTAACATAACAATGAATATTCACACAGAATCTTTTTAACTATCTACAATAACATAAAATATCAAATTTCAGGTAAAATCTCATTATTTTTAACAAATCACAATACTCTAAGATACTGATTCACACAATTTACTAAAGAAGACATGAAAATTAGTCTGGGGAATTAATATTGAAAAATACACAGATGGCAATTGAATTGAACTGGTATTTTGCAGTAGTAGAAAGGTTGCTTCTAACTATATAACTATAAACTGGGAATTGAAAGCAAGGGAGGAAATCAGGAAAATTATAATCAAAAGACCAGTGGGACTCATCAGACTGATGGATATAAAGCTTACAAGTGGTCAGGTCCTGATGGATTTCATCACAGGATCTTAACATAACCGGCTTACTAGTCTGGGGGGGGTTTAATATTCTAAAACTCTGAAGATATAGAGAAGGTTTCATCACATTTGCAATTGTCCAATGTAATTCCTTTATTCACAAAAAGTGGGAGGCATAAAACAAGAAATTAAAGGCCAGCAGCGAAACATATTAAAAGCTATAATTGAAGAGATTATTCCAGGACAAGGAGAAATTCAATACAATTTTGCAAAATCAACATTGTTTTCTGAAAGTGAAGGAATATTGTAGGAAAAGGAGGGGAATAGCCCATGATGAGGTAGAGTCAGGAAGTGGAAATCTGACTCTCCCAGAAATTAATTAAAAAATGTGCCAAATAAGTAAAGTACTCTAAACCAAAACAATAGAAAATTGCTCGATAACTATTTTATAATGATCTGAGAATGTCACCTAAGAAAGAAAAGAATGTCACTGGCCCAACAGAAATGCAACAAGAACATCGACAAGAACAAGAAAGAAGGCCTACCGCTTCAATCGATCTGGATATTTGAGGTGAAAGCTCATCCCTGGGTGACTCAAGCCCTTATAGAAGTGCTTCGCAACCTTTTTCTTTTCACTCACATACTACTTTAAGTATTCTCTATGCCATTGGTGCTCTGTGATTAGTAGGGGATTGCTTAAGGTCGTATGTGAGTGGGAAGGGAAGGCTGAGAACCACTGCTCTCGACCCAATTGTTACCAAAATATTTTGCTTGAAAAAATTGTCATTGGTCCATTTCCTTTGGAGTTATGAAACCATGCACATAACTAGTCAATTAGGCATGATTAAAAGAGTGGTTTTCAAATTTATTTCTTTCCACCCACTACCACCTTAAGCAATCCTTTTCTAATCACAAAGGACCTATGGCATAGGAAATTCTTTAAATGGTATGTGAGTTGGAAGAAAAAGGTTGGGAACCACTGCCTTACAGGGATCATTAGATGTTCTACAGTGCCATCACAGCCACTTCTTCAGGGTGATGGTGTTGAAGATGAAGACGTCACAATGCACATACACAGGAAGACTTACATGTGCAGATCAAAGAATTTTGAGATGTTGCTGGAGCAGGCAGTATTTTTTATAGCTTCAGCAAGTTTCAACTCTTACAACAAGAAGAAACTTATTTATCTGAATCCCAGGCCAGCAATGAAGATGAAGAGGAGGAGGAAGAAGATCAAGGTGAGGAAGAAATAATGCAAGTAAAAGTTTCCAAAGATAAAGGTTGGAAACTTAAATTGCAAAGAGGAGGATTGTACAAACGCTGAACTATTGAGAGAGCTGGGAGCAGAAATGAAAAAAAAAACATAAACAGATGAAGAAATATTTTGTTATTGTAAATAAAATGCAAAATAAATTGGATAGTGTGAATGATAGAGTTAAAACTGTGGAGACTGGTAGGGAGGATATACAGGACAGAATGGGAAAATGGAAAATGTGACAGATGCAAAGAAAAGAAACAACTTTGGAGAAAAATAGACTTATTAGAAAACTAGTAGAAAAAATAATATTAAAATTGTTGGCCTTAAAGAAGGTTAAAAAGGTGATGATCCGATAAAATTTTTTCAACGTTTGATTCTGGAGATCTTGGGAGCAAATAAATTTGAAGATATTATCGAAATTGAAAAGGCACATAGAGCTTTGCTACCTTGGCCACCCACCGGATCAGAAACCATGATCTTTTTTTGATAAAATTTCTTCACTATCACGATAGAGAGAGAATATTAGCTGTAGCTAGAACAAAAAAAAGGTGAACTGGAGCTATGTGGAAACAAGATTTTTTTTCTATCTTGACATGAGTTTGGAATTGTTGAAGAGAAAAAAATTTAACACAGTGAAACATGCCTTGTGGCAAAAGGGTAACAGATTTGTCCTGCGTCAACCTGTCACTTTGAAGATTTTCTAGCAAGGAGGAGAGAATAAGTTCTTCACAGATTATGCTCATGCAGAAGAATTTGTGGACACACTGCCGGTTAATCAGCAGGCAGGAATATGAGAATGTTTTTATTAAAAGAGTGGGTTTTCTTTTTTCTTTAAATCAAAGATGAATTTACATAATAATGAACATCTGGGGGGGTGGTAGTGATATGGATTGACTGCTATGGAGTCACGTGTGTTACTGTGGCAGACACTGCAACCCATAAAATGGAGGGGGGGAAGTGTAATGATGCATAATATTTAAGCAACATTAATTTTGGTTGGGGGAGGGTTGTTATCTTTATTTTTATTTCTATTTCTATCTTTTTGAAATCTATAAAGGTTATAGTTGTGAATTGACTTTGTGATTCTCTTCTTTTTCATACCTGGATTGCCGAGAAGGATATGCCTTAACCTGGTAGAAACAAATGCTCTAATTGTCAGTGAGGTGCAAGGACAGAGGTGAAGGGTAAGTATTGGTTGACAAGAATTAAATTTTACACCAATAAGTAACACACTGAATGTTTAAAATTTTAATGTTAATGGGCTAAACAGACTGGTGAAGAGAAAAAGGATATTAGTACATATTAAGAAAATGAGAGTAGATATAGCTTTTTTGCAAAATTTAATTGAAAAAGCATCAGAAATTAAAAAGAGATTGAGTGGGGTATGTTCCAGCTTCTATATTTAATTCAAAAACAAGGGGTGTGGCAATTTTGATTAAAAATACCCTTCTGGTTAAGAAACAGAATGTAGTAATTAGCCCCATAGGGAGATACATTATTGTACATTGTCAATTTTTTTTGGAGTTATGGACTCTTATGAATATAGATGATGAAAAATTTATACAAGAAACATTTCTTAATTTGGCAGAAGTACAGGAACAGACACAGTCATGGGAAGTAAGGAAAACAAGCAGTGAGATCATGGAATCTGTGGAGAATAAAGAGGAAGATGTGCTTTCTGTTCTTAAGTAAATAAGGGTGGATAAATCCCCAGGGCCTGACAAGATATTCCTGTGGACCATGAAAGAGGCTAGTATAGAAATTTCAGGGGCTCTGGCAGAAATATTTTAAATGCCCTGAGCCACAGGTGTGGTGCGAGAGGATTGGAGGGTAGCTCACATTGTTCTGTTATTTTTTAAAAATGCTCCAAAAGGAACCCTGGAAATTATATGCCGGTGAGCCTGATGTAAGTAGTAGGTTAATTATTGGAAGGTGTTTTAAGAGATCAGATATACAATTATTTGGATAGCCAGGGACTGATTAGGGATAGTCAACATGGCTTTGTGCATTTTAGGTCATGTTTAACCAATTTTCTTTGAATATTTTATTTAAGTTTTCCATACATGTATTTATGTCAAAATACAAAGTGGTAATAATCATATCAAATCCATTATACATGATGGTTTGTATACCCCAAAAAAGCCCACCAACCCCTCATCCCCAAATAATAACCCCACAAAAAAACAGAAAAACAGAAAAAGAGAAAAAGAGAAAGAAAAAGAAATAAGGAAGAAATAAAATAAATTAGTAAGGAAAGAAAAGAAGCAGACCTGGTTGCTAAGGTATCACCACCATTCATTCAATTGTAGCCTTTTCAGTTTTATTTATTGCAAGGAGTTGACAAGGTTTTGTGAAAGCCATTTATAAATTTATACATACAATATGGAAATATGGGCACCAAATTTTCAAAAAAATATCATATTTATACTATAAATTATATATAATCTTCTCAAGAGGTATACAACTATATATTTCTGCTTGCCATTTTTTCAAACCTAAATGCAAATTCAATTTCCAACTGCTAATTCAATTTTCACTAATTCTTTTTGATATAAATTCAATTTTGGTTATAATCGCTGAAATATTACCTAATAAAAACAACATTGGATTTTGTAGAAATTCAACTCACGTAACATGTTCCAAAAAAAGTTCCTAATTCTATCCAAAATGGTTTGAATTTTGGACATGACCACGTAGAATGTAAAAAAAAGACCCAGTCTCTTGACTGCATCTAACACATATCTGACAGATCTGACTTCAATCTATTTAATTTTGTATGGTAAGATATAATTGATGTAAAAAGTTATACCAAACCAATCTATATTAACATTTATTGTATTTGTCCTACTATCCTATCATAATTCCAACCAATTTTCCTCCCCAATAATAATATTTAAATTTGTTTCCCATCTCAGTCTAGATCTATGAATTCCCTACTTTTGAGTTTCCTTTTGCAATAATATATACATGGTTGAAATAAATTTCTTAATAAATCTATTACAAATCAAGGTTTATATTTCACACCTTTCAGGTAATAACATTGTTGGACCCAATTTATCTAACCACTCAGAATTTTTTGAGGAGGTGTAATGGAAGATTTAAACCATGTTTTTTTACTTTTGCAGCCTTTGTTTCTGCAAGACTGAGAACCTGCTTGTTTTTTTAGAATCAGCAGACATAAGCTAAATTCCACCGAGGGGCCAGAGATGCAGTTATCTGACGAAAGGACATCTGTGTACCAAGAACATTTAATCTTCCTGCTTGTTTTGGTCACAGACTGTCAGAGGCCTAGCCTTGATGCAAAATAAACCAATGTATTCAAAGTGATAAACTGAAAATTATGTTATTCGATAGAAGCTTATCTTTCTTGCTCTGCTGGGAATAGGGGCTTGGGTAAGCAGTTTTTGGGTAATATAAGCCATGGTCCCACTGCTGAAGTTTGAGACTCTCCAAGAGGTGGCAACATCTCTCAGCAAGAAGAAGAACTTCTAGAGCTTCTAGAGTCCAGCCAATGTCCCGGTCAAGAGAGGTGGAGAAGCTGCTACCAGTGCCCTGACAACCTACTACAAGTGTGCAGTCGTTGCCTCGCTTCGGTAGTTGGGATCAGTCCAGGCGTTGATAAGTATAATTGGGAAGGGCTTGCATATTGTAGTTTGAAATCAGCTTTTGAATTTGTAATAAACATTTGTATAAACTGAACTGCTCTCAGTGTGTGTGTCTATTTTCTTTCGGTAGCTCAAACACGGTGACCAATCTAAAACGAACAAAATGAGAGGTATAAGTTTACCCAAGACAATTGGCGCTGCGAGCAGGATTGGTCTCAAGATGCTTCACCGAAAAAAAAAGGTGAGCCCTGAGCAACTCTTGATTCCGGGATGGACTTCCAAAGACGATGGGTTTGGAATGTTGGCCAATACCCTGTCTTTGTTGGGACCACCCATTAGTTGGGATGAGAAGTTAGATTCATCAAGTGCGCCTCTGGGAGAGCAGGTTGCCACTCTCCTTCGAGAAAGTAAATTTCCTGTTAAAAAGGGGACGCTGATGGACGGTTTTTGGCTGCTGGCCACAGCCTTACACCACTCCGTTCAGCGTGAAGCAGAATTAGTTCAAAGAGAAGTAGAATCTCAGCACAAGAGAGAGCAACTAGTGGAGGAGCTAGAAGCCATGTGACAATGCTGTTCCATGATGAGCGAGATTGTTTGCACCAGTCAGGACCGAGCCAAAGAATGGGAGAATAAACATGTCCAAACAATCTGTCGTAATATTAAACTCCGGCAGCAGCTCTGTGCAGATAAGAAAAGGCATGGAGTAGAACCCGATCCATATCGTATTTATGCCATGATAAGGAATGGCGACGATCCTGATGTAATTGATCAATAGGACGGGAATATCTGGAATGATGACAATGGTAATATTGCGGATAGTCCTCAGCATGTGCCTAACATATTACCCTCTCCACCCGCTGTTCACACCCGCCCCGTAAGGCAGCAGACTTCCCAAACAGACAGAAGGGGGGGGGATGATGCAAGGGTAGAGATTGAAGGGATAGATACCCCGATCTCCCAAGCGGACCCAGGGGAAGATACCCGAACTCCTGCTTATGCTCTATGGCCTACTCCCTCTACGGGATGGCCCCGACCTCCTCCCCTAGACTGGGTGGAGGACCCTGTAGGCCAAAGTGGGAACAGGGGTCGGAAACAGTCAATGATCCGTGACTTCTCTATAAAAGAGCTGGCTGCCATTGGAGATCGATTTAGGCAAAAGGCAGGAGAAACTCTGGCGGCCTGACTCTTGCATGTTTGGGAGCAAGGAGGGGTTAATGTATATTTAACCCCTGAGAAATTGTTGGGATTAGGAACATTGACTACTGATATCCGGGTCACTGCTGAGCTGCGGGGTAGAGGAAGAGAGATGGATTACTTACTTGCCACTCTAGGGGATGCCCTGCTACATGTATACCTATCACCAGTAGATTGGGATTTACATTTGCAGAACAATTGGGACACCCCAGAGGAGGGTATAGCATTAATTCCTCAACAGGTCCTGGCCTCTGCCTTGTATGCAGGGCGTTTGAGGCTGTGGATACATGGGGGGAGCCCTGACGAAGAGATATTCATGGCTGGAATGCATACCCGATTGGTTCGTTCCACCCAACCTACTACACGGGGACTGGTTCTGTCTGTAACTAGTCCATGCACCCTGTGTCTGAGGCAGTGCACACCTTATCTAGGCTTCGAGAATTAGAGTTGGGAGGTAAAATCCACTCACATACAACCCAGGTTAAATCAGACAAGCAGGATGAAAAGAGAGGGTCTGCTGCTAATAACGGACCGACAAGGAAGGACCTTTTTCTGACCTTGTTAAAGTTAGGCGTACCTAAAAGTGATATTGATGGGAAACCTACTGCAGTCCTTTATGCCCTGAAAAGAGGAAGGCAGGGGTACGTAATTCCCAGCTGTTGAGTCTTTCTGGCCCAACTGTGCCTTCTGCTCCCACTGCTACGAAGTTAGGCGTACCTAAAAGTGATATTGATGGGAAACCTACTGCAGTCCTTTATGCCCTTTATAAGAGGAAGGCAGGGGAACGTCATTCCCAGCTGTTGAGTCTTCCTGGCCCAACTGTGCCTTCTACTCCCACTGCTGCTATCGAGCCAGCTTCTCTTGCTCCAATTACCCGTGATGAGGTACAACAAATGGTTAACAAGGCTCTTATGGATAATAGTAGCATGTGGTCCTGGAAGCCCCCGAACCCTACTAAAGCATGAAGGTGTGGGCAGGGCTCCCGTGTCTACTCCATTGACATTCGGCGGAATCACGGGGACCCACGGCCCTACATACCGTTAACAATCCATTGGGGTGGGGGTAATGACCGCCAATATTTGGCCTTGGTCGATACCGATGTGGAGCACTCGGTGATTCCGGGTAACCCCGACCTCTGGACTGGACTAACATTTCAAGTAAAGGGGTTGGGAGGACTGGTCACCCTGGCAAAGGAAATAAAAGTCCGTGCCACGGTGGGTGATAGCCCTTCCCCTATATGGTTACATGCCCTGGTGGCTGCCACTGACGAGTGTATCCTGGGTATTAATATGTTGGCTGGTATGGCCCCTAATACTAGCCAAGGGGGATTTGCATTTGGAATTCGGACTATTACAACAAGACTAGTGGTGGGTCGGTCTAAGTGGGATCCTGTGATGGTGCCTTCACCCCCCCCCCCCAAAACCAGTGTGCATTCCACAATATCGTCTCCCTGGGGGGCAGGAAGAGATTACTGCCACCATCGATGCTTTGCAAGAAGAAGGGGTAGTGAGGCCCGCAACATTACCCTTTAATAGCCCTGTTTGACCGGTCCAGAAGCCGGATGGCTCCTGGAGAATGACAGTTGACTATCGTTTTTTGAACAAACATGCCCCACCACTTGCTTCGGCAGTTCCAGACATTGTCACCCTTATTGAAAACATTGCTACTGGGAAATCAGGAACATGGTATGCTGTCATTGATCTCCAGTCCAGAGGTTGGGGTTACCAGGAATCACCGAGTGCTCCGCATCGGAGTCGACCAAGGCCAAATATTGGTGGTCATTACACCCACCCCAATGGATTGTTAATGGTATGTAGGGCCGAGGGTCCCCGTGTATCCGCTATGTCTCAATAGAGTAGACACGGGGGCCCTGCCCATACCCTCATGCTTTAGTAGGGTTCGGGGGCTTCAAGGCCCACATGCCACTATTATCCATAAGAGCCTTTTTAACCATTTGTTGTATCTCATCACGGAGAATGACAGTTGACTATCGTTTTTTGAACAAACGTGCCCCACCACTTGCTTCGGCAGTTCCAGACATTGTTAACCTTATTGAAAATATTGCTACTAGGAACTCAGGAACATGGTATGCTATCATTGATCTCGCTAATGCCTTCTTCAGTATTCTTATAGATGAAGTCTCACAGGATCAGTTCGCCTTTACCTGGAAGGGGTGTCAGTATACCTTCACCCACCTCCCTCAGGGTTATGTACACTCTACCACTATTTGCCACAGCCTAATTGCCCTTTAAAAGGAGGTACACCTTTCCACCGACTTCTTCACGCTTCTGAACTACAGTCTATTCCAGAGGAAAAACAGTCATTGCCCCCACTCCCGAACTAGAGAATGCCGGACAAAAAGTATGGGTGGCACCACCAGGTAGTGGCCCTCCTGTAAAAGGAGAAATAGTGACACCTGCCCAGGGTATCATTCGGTGGGTAGCTATTGAGGGACAGGATGGTTTAGTTTGTTTAAATACTGAACACTTACGGTATCGTGAGTACCAAGAAAGTTGATGGAGGAAAGGCTGAGGATGTTGTTTACATGGACTTTAGTAAGGCCTTTGATTAGGTCCCATATGGGAGGTTAGTCAGGAAGATTCAGACACAAAGTATTCAGGGTGAAGTAGTGATCTGAATTCAACAATGGCAGGACAGGAGAAGCCAGAGAGAAGTAGTGATTGATTGCTTCTCAGACTGGAGGCCTGTGATTAATGGTGTCCCTCAAGGATCTGTGCTGGGACCATAGTTATTTGTCATCTATATCAATGATCTGGATGACAATGTGGTAAATTGGATCAGCAAGTTTGCAGATGACACTAAGATGGGAAGCATTGTGGACAGCAAAGAAGGTTTTCAAAGTTTATCACTCTTTTTACACAGAGAGCCCACTTAATTAATATGTGAACAAACTGTGTTTAAAGCTAGGTCAGGTTGTTCACATTGAACCAAGAAAAGTTAGGTCAGGAGCCAATGCGAAATGCATCAGCTCTGGTTCTACCTACCTTACCAGTAATTACCAGGATGAAAATGATCCCCATCCTGCGTTCATTGAGTTCACATAGGTAAGTGTAGTTAAAAGGTAGTTGATTCTCGTTGTTACGAGTCCAGAGGACTCCAAAACCCAGCAGCAATAGAAATTCACCAAGACAAATGGTTACTTCAACAAGAGTTGCTTTTAATTTTCTTTAAACATATAAACAGAATCAAACTGTAACTTATCTCTATTGACTTAACTAACCTAACTTAACCCCCTTCTAATTCTAAGTGCACATGTATGTAATGTATGTTCAGAAAAGTTCTTTGATTACATAGGAACATAGGAACATAGGAAGTAGGAACAGGAGAAGGCCAAAAATGGCCCATCGAGCCTGCTCCGCCATTCAATACGATCATGGCTGATCTAATTTATGACCTAACTCCACCTACCTGCCTTCTCCCCATATCCCCTAATTCCTCTATCATGTAAAAATTTATCTAACCGAATTTTAAATATGTTTAATGAGGCAGCCTCAACCACTTCCCTGGTTAGAGAATTCCAAACATTCACTACTCTCTGGGAAAAACTATTTTTCCTCATCTCTGACCGAAATCTACTCCCCCGAATCTTGAGACTTTGTCCTCTCGTTTTAGTTTCCCCGGCCAGCTCAAAAAACCTTCCTACATCTATCCTATCCATACCCTTCATAATCCTATATGCTTCTATAAGATCTCCTCTCATTCTTCTGAACTCAAGCGAATACAATCCTAGATGATTTAATCTTTCATCATAAGTCAACCCTTTTATCCCAGGGATCAACCTAGTAAACCTCCTCTGGACCGTCTCCAAAGCCAGTATATCCTTCCTCAAATATGGAGACCAGAACTGGACACAGTACTCCAGGTGCGGTCTCACCAGTACCTTATACAGTTGCAACATTACCTCCCTACTCCTGAATTCAATTCCTCTTGCGATGAAGGCCAACATTCCATTTGCCTTCTTAATAACCTGCTGCACCTGCAACCTAACTTTTTGTGATTCATGCACAAGCACTCCCAAGACCCCTTGCACAACAGCATGCTGTAGTTTTTCACCCTTTAAATAATATTCAGCTCTTTTATTATTCTTGCCAAAGTGGATAACCTCACACTTACTAACATTGTACTCCATCTGCCAGACCTTTGCCCACTCATCCAGCTTAACTATATCCCTCTGCAGACTCTCCACATCCTCATTATAATTTGCTCTTCCACTCAATTTGGTGTTATCCACAAACTTGGCTACACCACATTTTGTCCCCTCCTCCAAGTCATCAATGTAAATGATGAACAGTTGTGGGCCTAACACTGACCCCTGCGGCACCCCACTTACCACTCTCTGCTAACCTGAAAAACTCTCATTTATCCCGACTCTCTGCCTCCTGTCAGACAACCAATTTTCAATCCAGGCCAATATACTTCCCCAGACTCCGGGGAAGTCTGGGTAACCAGTTCAAACTGCAACCAGTTCAATCTCACTTCTCACTCCTCCAAGTTCACTGGTAACAGAGAATTCCTATACTCTGTACAGAATTTAACATTTATGAATTTTCACCAGGCTTTGGTGCTTAAAGGTTGCTGCTCAGGAAGGTTCTAGTTGGTCTCAGAGAGAGATTTGTTGCTCGTTGAACACACACAGACTGATCTCCCACGATCAGTCACTTCAGTGTCTTGCCAAAGAAACTTCCCCCATTATGAGCTTTCTAAATGATAACCTCTTTTTCCAGGTCACCACAGAGTTCTTCTTGTTTCCCTTATTTCAGGAGAAAAACTCTAGCCAGCCATTTCCTCTTGTAAGGACTATCAAGGGTTTTCAACAGGCTGAACTCAGAACTCAAAACCCATCTTCAAAATAGGGTTTTAATAAGCCTGCCAGCTTACCACGTTTATAGCCTCCAAAAGCTTGTCTTCTCTCTCTCCCTCTCTAAGAGAAATCCTGTTTGTTTTTTCTCTAATGGTTTGCAAAACTGCATGACCCTTCCTAGAATAGCCAACTGCAACCAGACAGATTGCTGGCACCAGAATCAGTTTTGCCTGGACATCTGTTGCTTTAAAGACAATAATCCATTTACACCACACCATCAGTCCAATGAACACCTGCTTGTGAAGTCTCCATAGGCATTCTTCAATGTTTCTGCAAAGTCACTGTGGACATGAAGTCTCTCTTTCAGCAAAACTTTTCATTTTAAATGAGATGTCTTTTGTGAAATGATAATGTCCGTTTGTGAAGCAACACCCTCAATCTATCTCTTTTAAAGACATATTAATATAATATAAAATATAATATACTTTGTAACATTGTCTTTCAACTGGATATGATATTCAAATTATCTGGACAATGAAAGCAGCAATTGTAGCACAGGTGCCTGCAGCAACACCTGAGGGAGGGAGAAGTGGGATTGGAATAAGAATGATGATGGGGAGGGGGTGTGAAGGTGAAAATGAAAAGAAGGCAAAATGAAAATAGAAAGCATAAAAGGTAGAAGTAGGGAAGTTAGAAAGAAAGTGAAAATTACTTGCACTTGGATGACAATGAAGATAATGATTGACTTTATTCTCATTGAACTAGTAAACCAGTCAATGAAATGCAATCAGTAATCGAAAGTTTGCTATATACATTACAGCCAGCAAACTGTGAAAAAGTACCGATTTTACAATATGAGTGCAGTACCACTCAGCGTAATGATTCAGTGCTCAACATAGTCACAGCTTCATACAAAAAGATCTTAGTGAGCCTATTGGAGCGCGATCAAAGGCTCCTGTAGCATCTCCTACAATGTGAATAGTCTGTGATTCGGGTTAACATCATGTGATTAGTCCGTGATAAGATCAACATCAAAAAATATTTCAGCTGAACATTTTTAGGGGTTAATTATTGCTAGAGAGTAACCAGGATAGTTAATGCTCCAGCGTAAAGAGCAATAAAACCAACCACATTTGTGCCCTTAACCAGAGACAAATCTGGTCAAATTAGGAGGTAAATATATTTAGACAGACTAGCAGAGAAGGGATCGGAAAGAGTCAACATGGATTTACAAAAGGTAAATCGTGCTTGACAAATCTATTGGTAATCTTTGAGATGCTGACAGGTAAAATAGATGGGGGAGAGCCAGTGGATGTAGTGTACCTGGACTTCCAAAAGGCCTTCGATAAGGTCCCACATAAATGACTGGCATGCAAAATCAAGGCTCATGGGATTGGGGGCAAGGTATTGATGTGGATTGAGAACTGGCTGGCAGATAGAAGACAGGGAGTTGGGATAAACAGCTCGTTTTCTGAGTGGCATGCGGTGACCAGTAAGGTGCCACAGGGATTTGTACTGGGACCCCAGCTGTTCACAATTTACATTAATGATCTAGATGAGGGGATTGGATGTAATATCTCCAAATTTGCAGATGACACTAAGCTAGGAGGGTTTGTGTACACTGAAGAAGGGGGTCAGGAAGCTCCAGTGTGATTTGGATAAATTGGGGGACTGGGCAGATACATGGCAAATGCACTACAATGTGGATAAATGTGAGGTTATCCACTTTGGTAATACAAACCGGAGGGCAGATTACTATTTGAATGGCAATAGATTGGGAGATGGGGAAGTGCAGAGAGACCTAGGGGTACTTGTACATCAGTCTCTGAAGGCGAGAATGCAGGTACAGCAGGCGGTTAAAAAGGCAAATGGTATGTTGGCCTTCATATCAAGAGGGTTTGAGTAGAGGAATAAGGATACCTTACTGCAGGTGAAACCACACCTGGAGTATTGTGTGCAGTTTTGGTCGCCTTATCTGAGGAAGGATGTTCTTGCTGTGGAGGGAGTGCAGAGGCGATTCACCAGGGTGATACCTGGAATGGCAGGAATAACTTATGAGGAAAGATTGCGCAATTTGGGATCGTACTCGCTGGAGTTTAGCAGATTGAGAGGGGATCTCATAGAGACATATAAAATTCTGGCAGGACTGGACAGAATGGATGTGGAAGGGATGTTTCCAATGGTGGGGAAGTCCAGAACCCGGGGCCATGGTTTGAGGATAATAGGCAAACCATTTAGGACCGAGATGAGGAGGAATTTCTTTACCCAGAGGGTGGTGAATCTGTGGAATTCATTGCCACAGAGGGCAGTAGAGGTAGGTTCATTGAATACATTTAAGAGGGAATTAGATACATTTCTTCAGTATAAGGGAATTCGGGGTTACGGAGAGAAGGCGGGGATGGGGTACTGAACTTTAAGATCAGCCATGATCTCATTGAATGGTGGAGCAGGCTCGAAGGGCCGAATGACCTACTCCTGCTCCTATCTTCTATGTTTCTATGTTTTTTTTGACACCTGGACCTCCTCCTGCTCTATATGGATCATTACTATTCTTCTTTTACTATAAACCAGGATAAAAGCTATTTTGTTGCTGTCAGCCTTGCCAATTAAATGGATGAAAAGCAGAATTATTCTCAGCACAGTCATTGCTTTCATTATCAAAACAAATAGATCATCCACCAGATCTGTTTGGGTGATGTATTACTATCTGAACAAACAGAAACCGCTTTATGTGGTAAGCTGGCCACAATATGCAAATAAAGGGAAAATTAACCAGTATTGTCCAATTGCCTAATTGTCCAATTTATAATACAATTTCCACCAATACGGACCTCTCTTCAGGGGTGCACATCACTCGACAATGTCCAATAAGGGTAGTTTACTAATCATTAATGGGGCTATTGCTTAATGCAAATGGTACAAAAATAAAACAAGAAAATGTAAAGTTATTATGTTGGGCTCAGATATTAGCAACAACAGGCTGAATAATCTCTCGCCACTGCTTGGTGCATTGGGACACACGTCAGCTGTACTGCTGCTATTGCCCCAACTGAGATTTCCACCTCAAATTTAGAACCCCACCGTGTCCAACTCTGGACAATACAATTGACAGGTGTCTCAGCAGAATGACAGATAAAGCAAACAATTTGTGGAAAGCGATAGACTCTCACCATGGATCTTTTTCCATTAAAAACACACAATTGAATTAGTGTAATTAATGATGGACAATATAATTAATAATTACAAAACATGCATTGTACAATTTTCTCTAAATCAATTTTTCAAAGTCGAATAAACTAAAGCAACCGATGGAAAATTAATAAATAAATTGACCAACATTCTTCAGTGTAATGAAGACATGGTAAAAGGAATGCCAGGGCTAGTTTTGTGTTAGACCTCAGTACTAAAATTCTAACATGCACAAGACTCAGGAGGTTGTGGATTACAGAATATTCAAAGTCATTCACTGGAGGCTTTCCTCTACCAATTCTGGAAATGAGAGGGATAGAGAGCCGAGGGTAGTTTAAACAAAAATGTTCAGAGTGATCTATGAAGGTTGCAATAGGAGCCCAGTAACTCTAAACCTCAAATCCTGCAGTGCCTCAATAACATCAAATTTAGATAATAATAAACTCATCAATTAAATAGGTGTTAAAACCAATGTAAGGTTTAGTGGAATATATTTAATCTACACCCTTGTTTCAATGAAGGAACAAAATGTATTAGTGTCTTCTCCACTGCCAATCACTCCATCTGACCCCTCTTTTCTATTTGACATGTGTGAATTGTTATTTGTGCCATTTGACCATTCACGTTGCCTGAGTGCCCTTCAAATTCTAGATCCTCAGAAATGACAATGGAAATAATTGGAGAAATAACTATGGGGCATTGACTGATGGACAGAGGCAAATTTTCAAAATCCTCCCACCTTTCAGTTATAATGATTTGACAGCAGGATCACAGAATAATTTACTGGCACAAAGTGAACTTTTCCTACCACAAATGAGAATACAAAATAAAGTAATTTCAAAAAGCAGAAAAAGGTTTCAAAACTGGAAATAATTCAATAAACTTTTAGAGCTGGCTTAAAAAAAAAATCACAGAATTCAATTGGAAATAAACCTGAATCTTCTGCCACTAAAAAGGGCAAGCAGGTGCTTTGAACAGATTCACCCCAACTTTCAAATCATACTGTTACAAGTCCAGAGGACCCCAAAACCCAGCACCAAAAGAAATTCACCAAGACAAATGGTTACTTAAACAAAAGTTGCTTTTTTTTCTTTAAACATGAAAACAGGAACAAATTTTAACTTATTACTATTAATTTAACCTAACTTAACCCCCTTCTAATTCTAAGTTCACATGTATGTAATGTGTATATGTTCAGGAAAGTTCTTTGATTCACAGTCCAATTTCACTTCTCCAAGTACACTGGTATCAGGCAATTCTTATACTGTGCACAGAATTTTTTTTTTCAAAATTTATTTATAGTATCTCCATACATTCATTTCAAATTGACTTAGTATAATATTACATAATAGATACTAAATAATTTTCAAATTTTCACCCCCCCCCCCCCCCCCACCTCCCCTAACCCCTTAGGAAACCACCTTGTGGTGGTTAATTCCAAAAACCCAAATGGGTGTGGTATAAACCACAAGTGGCATATGACTTTCGGGAGCAGAAGTACCACTCCGTCCCACCCCCCCCAGGCAGACAAAATACACGTATAAACCGAAAAATCATCATTTCTTATATCCATAAAACCCTGGTCCATCAATTTAACCAATCTTATTCATAAACTCTTTTTTTTTGAAAATCCAAACTTGATATTAAATTTTGCACCTTTCCACCCTCCCAACACTGAGTTAAACATTGTTTACAATCAATAAAAGTTTTTTTTTTTAATTTTGTTTTCAAGTCTTCCTGAATTTCATCCACTGAATTAAAACGCCTCTGAACATACCAGTTCAACACCGAATCTTCCATTCTTCTCAGTCTCAAGTTGAATTTGTAGCTTACTTTCAAAAAAAGATTTTTTCAAATCTTTTAAAATTTTCTTGAACATAATTCCTTCGGTCTTGATCTTCTAAAGCATCAATGTTATTCATAAGTTCTTTCTTCTGTGTTTCCCAATTTAATACCAAATTTTCCACTTTGTCAATCTTCTCAATGTTAAGTTGAAATTATTGTTTATTTTCAAGAAAAACTTATTCAAAATTTTTAACTCTTCTTGGACATTGCTCCTTCGACTTTAATTTTATAAATCATCAATCTTGTTCATAGTTTCTTTCTACTGAATTTCCAAATTTAATAATAAAGTTTCCGTTTTTTCCAATTTTCTCAATATTAAACTAATCTTGTTGTTTAGTTTAAAAAAAACCTTTTCAAAACTATTAAAATCTGTTTGCAATGTATGCATACTCACAGATAATAAATTCACTCTTCCAATATTCCATCCAAAAAAAAATCACTGATAAACCTTATTGCAGGTCAAGGAGTTCCATATATATGTTTATCTTCAGAAAATATTTCAAATATTTCAAATCAACATTCGTCGCCATCTTTCAAAAAGGAGTCCGAAATCAACTTTAATAAGTTCTGTTCTTGAGAAAATTCCAGCACCAACTCCAGCTCTGTCTGGGCAAATAAGTCAAATTTCTTAAAGTCAAAGAATGTAATTTTGTTCTGTATTTATAGATAATAAATTCATCCTTCCGATATTCCATCCAAAAAAAATCACTAATAAACTTTAATGTTATCTGGATTTTTAAAACTCACGGGCAACCAATGCCAATTACTGCAATTTATCTTCATAAAACATTTCAAATCAATATTCATCACCATCTTTCAGAGGGGTGTCCAAGGCCAGCTTATCCGACAGTCCAATTAATGAGCTCCGTTCTTAAGAAAATTCCAGCCTTGACTCCGTGGTTCTGTCTGGGCAAGTAGGCCAAGTTTCTTCCAAAGTTGGAGAGTGTAGTTTTGTTCTGTATTTGAACTCTATTTTCCTTAATCTTTGTTGCCATTTTAAACATCTTTCAGAGGAGTGTTCAAGGCCAGTTTATCCGACAGTCCAATTAATGAGCTCCGTTCTTAAGAAAATTCCAGCCTTGACTCCGTGGTTCTGTCTGGGCAAGTAGGCCGAGTTTCTTCCAAAGTCGGAGAGTGTAGTTTTGTTCTGTATTTGAACTCTATTTTCCTTAATCTTTGTTGCCATTTTAAACTAAAAACAATTGATAAACAAAACAAAGACTTTTAACAGAAAAGAAATATTCTTAAAACGGGTATTTATATAACTGCCTGGGGGAGACTGGGAATACACGTCCGCTCCCTACGCCATCTTGCCACGCCCCCCTGTGCACAGAATTTAACATTTATGAAGTTTACCAGGGTTTGGTGCTTAAAGATAAATGGTTACCACTCAGGAAGTTTCTTGTTGGTTTCAGAAATATTTGTTGCTTGTTGGACACACACAAACTGATCTTGTTCGATCAGCCACTTCAGTGCCTTGCCGAAAAAACTTGCCCCAGCATGAGTTTTCCAAAGAATAACCTCTTCTTCCAGGTCACCACAGAGTTTCTCTTGTTTCCCTCATTTCAGGAGAAAAACTCTAGCCAGCCATTTCCTCTTGTAAGGACTACAGGGGTTTTCAATAGGCTGAACTCACAACTCATCTTCAAAATGGGGGTTCAACAAGCTGCCAGCCTCCCAAAAGCCACTGCAGAACTCA